>NC_045950.1:3931459-4556459 GCF_004382195.2 Drosophila sechellia | reverse complement strand
TGAAAACTAGTATAATTTATAACCCCCCTTTGCCAACTCAGAACGTACAGGACTTGAACCCGGCGAAATCTTTCACTGACATTGACGGCACAAAGTCAAAAGTCAAAGGAGCAGCCATAATATATTGATTACGAGTTTGAATAGGCGACGCAGCAGGGCGGCTGCACCATGTCTATAAGGCGTTTGGGTACCGATGGGTGTGCGCTTTGGCCTGGGCGCACAAAGTGCGTCCTGGCTGCGATGTCGCCATGTATGCGGTTGCCTTTTGTCGTGGCCACAATAACTTACTCATTTTGCTCAATAATAAATGCAATTATGTGCCGGGTACCTCGGCGAACCCCTTCGTGGCCCCTCGCTGGCATAAAGGAGACGCAGTGCGCCCAGAAGGACCAAAAGGACGAACAACAAGCAAATTAATTTAGACACAAAGCCCGCGCTGACGACGAAGTCCTGGAAAGCGCTGTCAGTTCTTGGCCCGAAAATTTGCATTTGGGCGCAGCTTCCCGAAAATGCCTTTGTTTAGATTTCCTTGCGAAATTAATTTATTGGAAAATTAGCGCACGACACACACAAGCTGCTGAACTAATTGAAAAGGGTGGCGAAGTGTCTAGATAGATGGGCTCGGATTGAGGCCACGACAAGTCAGCTGCATGCAACATGAGTACCGCATCATTTTAACATATTTATAAGTCTGAATTCATTATTGGCCAGCCCGGGACGAGCTTAGTTGAGCCGAGGCGGCCAGACAATTACCGGCAATTAGTTGCGGTCTTTCAACCGACTTGGCTAAGTAGTTGCAGCTCTTGACTCCTCTACTTACTTTCTATAATTAGCACATTCTTATTTCGCCGGTGTTAACAGGCTCCAGGCACGCAGATTACCACAATTGTGGCTCATAATCACGATGTTTATCCGTGGGAACCTGGCCCATGGCCATCGCACGCTCAAATTATTATGCTCGAGAGCAATTGCCATTCGAAATTGCTTAAATAGGTAAAAAGATAGGAAAACTAACTTATGCGATGTGCGCAGCAAAAGCTAAACTAACAATAATTATAAATATTCTACAAACTAAATAGAACCCAAGGCTACTAAGCGCAACAAATTTATTCGGATAGTTTATGGTTTAATTAAATTAATACATTTAATTAAATTAATAACATGCCAGAAAAATCGAATGATGCTTGAATATTTCCTTTGCCTCAAAACAGCCCTTTCGAAAAAACATCATTATAAGATGAAAATTGTATTTTCCTGGCACTTCCTGTCGCTCTGCCCTCCTGCACTGCTTGTAATTAACTTAAATGATAATAAATAACCTTTAATATTTTATTAATTAACTTCCGTTGTGCGTATGCCAGTACCTGAACCCAGAATTCAGAATCAGAATCCAGATTCGAGAATACCGAAGCATTGAGTGCCGAAGTTTGCAGGGAGGGTACGCATTAAAACGCATGGAAAATTAAATCCTGACGCAAAACCGATTATGTCAGCTGGATTTTTTGGCAAGTCCTTCATTAAAATGTCATTCGGCACAGGAAATTGAAACATTTAACATTTGCAAATGGCCCACGCCCTGTAATGTGCAAAAAGTGCGTTGGCCCAGTCATTGGCAAATTGTTTTCGTTAATTTCGAAAGTTTTCACAATTTTTAGCGAGTTTGCCGGCACGCCATTTGGCTGGAATTAGTTCGACTATTTCCTGCTCTGCAATCGCATTTGGCTTGCAAATCGCGGGCCCCTTACGCCCCACCAATCACTCAAATGTAGTCTAATTTTGTATTACATAAATGTCGGAGTCGCAGAACGCAGCCCCTCCTGTCTTGGCTTCTTGGTTTCTTGGGGGTCTGTCGTCTGTCGTCTTTGGTCTTTCTGGGTTTCGATATCTCCGATATCCGTGGTCCGGTATAATTTGTGCGCGTTTAATTTGTAATTCTATTACCCAGGCAAACCGAGTAGACTTGGGCCAACTGGTTCGGTTCCCTCCTCATCTACTGCGTCCGCGGCGCCCCTGCCCCTCTCAATTATGTTAATTCGAGCTTCTGTCGAAACAGTTAGAGCGCGGTGTCCGATCGATCGGCATCGATCAATTCGCCTGTCCGTATAATAATATGAAAATTTAGCATTTCCGCTGTGTGTATCGCCAGCGAGCGGGGATTGGGAAATGGTCCGCTTTTGTCTGTGGCACGATCAGGGGGCCTGATTTTTGTGCATAATATTCCCCCTTTAATTTGGTAATTTTTTTTTCAAATATCAGTAAACTGAAATGCTGGAAACAATGCATTTTAATACCAAGAATGCATAAATTAAAAAACATCTTTCGATACCATTTATGTATTTTATGTAACTGTTAACATTTTAAGGCCAATCTTTCTTATTTTCTCAAAAATACTATACAAATATTCATACAAATATTTAAAATGTTTATTGTTTCAAATGTTCTGTGTAGATATGAAATAACTTTGTTCCTATAATTTACCTGTAGTTCTACCACATTTTTTATAATATTTAAAGCCCACTTAGCAATCATGGTACAAAAATCCATTTGAAAATACTTGAAATTTACTAAAATTGTCTGCAAAATAGTTTATCTGTTAGGCGTTTGCCTACTGTTTGTTAATGAATGGTTCCGTAAATCGTTAAAGGCTTGTTTGAGTAACCCAGATACCAGAACCCCTTTTCAATACCCTGCCTTTTTTTTCCCCCTTCAGTTATTGTGTGCAAAGTATCCGGTTGACTCAACTAAGCCCCTGGAACCCATGCGAATCCCATCCCTAACAGCTGGCGCCCATTTCGGTTCACGTAACCTGGCCAAAAGCAGACCAGACCTCAACCCGCCGACGACTGGACTGGACTGGACCACATGCCTCCGCGCACTCCGAGGACCAACTGATGGATGTGGATGTGTATATGGATGCGTACGTGCCAGCATCTCGAAGCGAAAGCCAAGGAATGCCCAAAGAAGTGGAGCAGCCGGCGTGACGTCACGGTCGGTGAGTAAAAACTGCAGGAGAAACCGGAGCCAACGAAGCCTGAAAAAAGGGGAAAAACAAACTGAACGAACGAGTTAAAACCGCCGGCCAACTCGAGTGAGTTGGGCGCAATTGAGTCAAGAGCGCAGAAAAGGAGGCAAACGAACTCAAGCAGATGCCAGAGGAAGGAAGTAAGAAATGAAGACGCAGGTGAAGGGTTGCCGGGGCAGTTGGGGTCTGGAAAAATTCACGGGGGGAGTGGGTGAGCATTGCTGAGAGTGGCAAATGAAGCAACCGGTTTCCCAGAGAGTGGTGGACTCGGAATCGTAAGTAGAGGGTATGGGCTATGGGGGAACTGCTGTCAATTTGGCCAGCTCGACTTGCTCAGTGCTTAGTGGGCTAGGTCGTGTAGGAAGGATCCACTAATTGCTTGGGTGGCGCACATTTTTTCACTCAATTGCCAACTGGAGCATGAGGAGCCATTCCAGGGGATGGATGCTAAAATGTGTCAAAAGTTTTGGATTAGTCGATGGCGAATGGAACGCATTTGAATCGGATAAAGGATGATTGATGTCGCCTGTGCTGGGCTGAGTCGATCTATCGCAAATTCTATTCACAAATAAACTTTAAATATATATTAAATCCGTTTTAAATGATTCAAAGTCGTAATGTACTCGTTTATTAATACAAATATATAACGATTATCTAGTATAACGTTTTATTTATGACGTTATTGCGAACTACGGTGATGCTGAATTAAATACTCTAACATTTCTAAAAAGCTTGAAACCTTACTTGCACATTGATAATTTTACGTTTACTTTTAAGCAATATTCCAAGCCATAATAAGTAAACAAACTTTTTTGTATATTAATTATATTATTATGTTTCATATCTTCCTTCCGTATTAAAAATAAAATAAGTGCATCTATATAAGAAGAGTGTATTAAAATCTGCATTGAATTGCGACTAGACAAAAGTCATCTTGTGAAAACATTAATTACCCAAGTGCTCAAATCAGGAAAAACTTATTAAATAAAGCAAACAATAATTTAGGACAGCATTTCCCCAGAATAATCTCATTCATAAATTTGATGCGAGATAGCTTAGTCGAACAGGCCGCAAATCACAAATTCAGCTTAAACCAAATCCAAGTCCTCCAAACTCGGAGACAATTTTAATGATCTCCTCGGTGGCCGGCTGTTGTAATTACTTTATAAGAAGCCAGAGCCGGTATTGGCCAACACCCTCGATTAGCATGCCAAAGCCAGCAGAAACTGGTAGGAGCAGTGGACTCAAGCCGCCGCCTGCTGCCAGCCACATCAGCATCATCAATAGACGGTGAACTCCTGCTGCTCCTCATTCTGCACCTCCAACTCCAGGCTCAGCCTCGATTTAAGCCAATAGTCCACGTCCCCGTCCCGCCCCATCCCGTCCGCATTCACCGCCTCCTGCTGCTGGCCTCGTCATGTAACTTAACCTCATTGACCAAACGCATTCGACGAACATCAAATGTGAATTAGTGCACTACGATTGCGGCGGCCGCCACACACAGATACACTCGAACACCAGTGCAGTTGGTAGGTCTTCAGTACTTGCAGTGCTTTTGTTGTCGGCGGTTGGTCGGCGGATAGAGTCTTGCAGTTGTTGTTGGCCTGGCCGCTTCTCATCGGCGACCGCTGACGCTGCTATGCATGCATAATTCGCAGGCATAATTTAATTTATAGACGAGGCAATTGCATTTGCATAGGACAGCGCAAGTGACTTAGGCGAGGTCCCAGCTCCGCGGCTCTACGGGTCTTCGATCCACCTCCCCCGACCAACAACACCCACCTCCAATCTCCCGGAGCAGAAATTATTACAAGACCCCAGCGTGGACCCGAAAACGAGCGGCGCGAAAAGCCGAACGAACGAAAATTTTAATTGCACCAAATATGCAACGGACTTGGAGTCGGGGGGCCCAAGAAATCCCCCAGAGATGTGTGGTCTCCTCTGGCATATCACTAAAAGCCAACGCAGGTTAATGGCGTAAATGTTAACAATGGACGAGGAAGTGTAAATCGTGGCCAAGTCCGTCTAAGGTGCACAGAAAAAAACCTACCTTTGATTTAATTTTTAATATTACTCCCCGCGACATACGATTATTTATGGCTTTAAAATAATAAGCTAAGATAAGTAAGCTTATATATATTAGAGTAAATAGTTCAAACATAACCACTAGGTGTACATTTTTTTCTTTAGTGTAGTTAGGCCAACTTAGCGGGCCAACAAATGACTTGGTCTCGAATTGAGCCAGCGACCACCTGGAATAGAAGACGTCGTAGTTGCTGTTGTTGGAGTATGGCTCTTGTTGTGGCCTAAAGTGCTTGGCTCATTTGGGCCTGTTTGCAAGGGCTTGGTGTTGGAATCTATATTGATTGAAAGGACTGATTAAAGATTCAAGTAATCTAGGAATTAGGAAATCTGCAATCGCACATAAATGCCTGTGCACTAAGAATAAATTGTATTACCAAATTCCTTTCATTTTTTGATTTCACTAAAAGCTGGACAAAGAAATTTAACTTTGAGCCAATTATGCATACTTACATCCTTTTGCAGGCATCTTTTGGTCAAGACATAAGCCTATTAACAGGAATTTAGTACACTCCCTTGCCTCTCATACCTTTGAAAACGAAACATCCCATCGGCCAATGACTTCCCAGCCAGACACATGGAGTTGGAGTAAGTAACTCAAAGGATAGCAGCGAGTTATAGCCATAGTTATTTGGCGCCCAATTTACTAATAACATGGCTGATTCAGGCGGCGCGGAGCCAATAAGTCGCCCGTGCAAAATTTTTTTCGATAGCTCCGTGGCCATTGTTATTTATTTATATAGATTTTTATTTTAATTTTTATTGCCCCTGCGACAGCGACTGGCAACACGGAAATAGTTTAATTGCATTGCCGAGAGGCAGCCTGGGCAGCGAGGGATCAGGATCAGAAGCAGGACGAGGAGGATGTGGAGGAGGAGGATGGCGGGGCAAAGGGCAACTTTGCTACAATCTCAAAGTTGAATGGCGTCGCATTTGTCGCCACGTCAATATGACAGCGGCACTTCCGTTTCCGCAGTCATGGCGTCGCTCGCTGCGCTTCTTTGGCCTCTCTGGCAGTCGGTAATCAAATTGTATCATCATATTTGGCTTAAAAGCGAACCCGCGTTTTTCACAAGCAAATTAAATGCAAAATGTTTCTCGGCCAAACGACAATGCTGTGACAAAACACAAAACGAAGGCAATCAGAGTCACTTTTTTCAGCGATGACTCTTTGATTATTGTTGCAGTTTAATGGATTTAGCCGCAGATAATAAATTGCATTATTTTGTGGCAGCCCGTGTACGCTTATCGCAAAAAATATTAATTAAGCACATATGTACTTACACACACTAGAACAGGCAACATATAACAACTAAACTACAAATAATTGTGTACTTTAAAAAGTATCGTTTGTTGTATAATCTATGTACTAATTCAATGATATTATGAATATACAAATTTCATTTAATCTTATATATTCACATTGCTAATATAAACTGAATATAACTTGAATTTCCTTAAGTCTTTCATTATCTTTAGTATGTTTTGTTTTTTATCAAGGGCTTTAAAATAAAAGATCTCCTTAAAGAACTCCAACCCCAAGAAAACTCTTAACTCTATGAGCACCTTATGTCGTCTTTTGTCCAAACAAATAGATGAAGCTAACAGTATAGAAGGTTGCATAACTTTGAGCGAAAGGAAAACGCTTCCGGTTCGAAGGAAGTGTCTGTGGGGAAAAGCTTAGAGCCACCCGTTGCTCCCAACTCCTGGGGCGGATTTCCAAAGTGTCACACAACGAAAAACAGAAACAAAAACGAGGAAAAAATTAAAACGTTTTCCTGTTGCTCTCCTTTGGTCCTTCCTGCTCCTTTTGCTCCTCCTGCGCGCTGCTCCTTTCGGCATCTACGGTCTCGGGTCTCCCAACTGGCTGAGTGTTGTTTTTCAAGGACGCAAGACGACGCGCAGACAAAATGTTTGCTAGACAGGATGTGGCCGGCGAAGTGGGGCAAAGGAACTCTGCCACTGGATGTGGCAGGGCGATGTCAAAAATGTCTTTATTGGCTAGGTTTTGGGTCAAAGCTCGGCATCCTTGGGGGGTGTGAGCCAATTCGACGTTTGGCCGTGAAAGGCAGAAGACTGAAAGTTACTTCTAAAACAAACAGAAGCACTGAATGCCAACAAAGACGAAAATCCAATTAATCGGCAGTTAATCCTCATGAAAAAATCTAAAAAATTGCTACACAGTGACGAATTTTGACACAAATTATACACACGAACAATTAAATTTAGCCAAGCAGGCTTAAGAACAATTAAAATGAGAAAAAGTGGTAGTCATTAATTTCAAAACATAAAAACTAAGAGAAATTTCAGATATTTCAAATCAGTAGTTTTACCGAAAAAGAACAACCAATGCTGTGCAATCATTATTTTATTAATATCTTTCGGATTCCCCAACTTTCTCTCGCTGTACACTGGCCAACCAAAGGAGATGGATGCTGCTCCTCCGGCGACTTGGGCCGCTTATCCTTTTAATCATAATAAGGAATGCGCCAGCGTCGGAGCCATCCCCCGAAAACGCTGAACAGAGACAGAGTCAGCGTTCCGGCTCGCGACTCGCGGAAAAAATAAGGTATCCGAGTGTATGTGTGTATATGTGCGCGGGGAGGGAGGAACATTTTCCGCGTCGTCGTTGTCGTCATCGTCATCGTTTTCCTCAGCATCCTCGTCGGCGTCGCGACCAATCACAAAATTTCGTGGAAAAGCGCGCAAAAATAAATAACGCAAAAAACGAAACGAGGAAAACATAAGTAGGCAACAACAACCGCTGACAATGACAGGCGCTGCTTGAGGTTAGCGACGTCGCTGCAAACTAATGCGTCGCTGCCGGCAGGAGAAAGTGGCAGCGGCAGCTGCGCGGCGGCAGAGCAGGAGAAATGGCTTTTCCCGCCACTCGGGGGTAGTTTTCTTGACTTTTCCGAGCAGGGGAGAGTCGCTCAAATGACTGCAGTTCTTTGAGTGCGAGCATTGAGCAAGAAACTTCAAACTATGAGTGAGCTGAAATTTTCCATTTGTGGTTGTGGGTGACGAAAAGTTTTCAAGGTTGGCCTGCCAAGTGTTTAAACTCTGTGCTAAGTGAGTGGCAATGTCTAAAATATGGCGAAATGACCGTCTACCCACAGTTTTGGCAGTTAATATTAAATGACCTCGAATCAGATATGTGTTGAGGCTAACCAGAAATAATTTCCCTAATCTTCCGAATACCTACAGATATCGAATACCTAATTGCCTTATGCATAATTAAAGTTCGCATTTAGCATAAATTCATTAAGTATATGTCATGCAACCAGAATGTTTAATTTATCAAGTAAACGACAAGTGAATTTGTAATTAAACCAATGAAACTTACATTACGTATACGCAGTGCAATCTTTCACATCAAGTATACGCCATGTACCAAACGTCCGCTCCCTTAAAAGGCTCTCTTAAGCTTTCTCTTCGAAGCTTTTATGGTTCATTCTCCATCTCTCTCCATCTGTTTCGCTCTCTTTCTCTCCCATACTAAATTTTTAATGATTTTCTGATCATGTACAAGATGCGTTATGTCCAAAGAAAAATGCGAGAAAGGGCAGCCAAGGATTTTCCGCATTTTTTCCGCGTCTCTGCTGCTTAACTGATTATTGTCAGGGGCCGGAGAAAGGGACTCAGTCGAAGAGAAAGCACGTCCAGGACCAAGCCTATTCGCAATTTTCTAAGCCAATCGCAGGACGACGGCAACGACGACGACGTCGGCGCACGACAACAAAACAACAACGAACGACGAACGGGCGGCGAACGCTCACGAAGCCTGATTATGTCCTGCCCCAAGGATGCGAGCTGAGTGTGAGCCACAATTAATTATCGCAGGCTGAATTTTTCCCTTTCGCACCACAGCTGCCAGATAATAAAAATGGGCGAAGCCAGAAAAACAGCGCCGCACGCCACGCCCTGCAGCGCCCATTAAGAGCCGCACACACACACGCACACACATAGATCATTTAAAATGCGCGTCGATGACCATTTCAAATGTTAAACCCACCGACGGGCAGGAGGATCCATCGCCAGTGCCCCCAAAACCCCCACGTCGGATGTGTAGACTGACAGAAATAGTAGAAATAAAACGCCGCACAGAAAGCGGAGAGAAGAAAAGCCGGGTAAGGTGGGGTGGAGGAACCGATTGGCGCTTGATATCAGAGACAGAAAATAAAACCAATGCAAATATAACACAAATATGTGTACAAAGCGAAAGAAAAATTCTACAATTGCTGCGCCTCGTGCAGACCACCCTCGGATAGCCCCAACTCCTTCTGGAGCTCCACCGAAAAAACCGCGTGTCTGCGCCAAAAAACAAAGTCAAATGGAAAGCGTTCAGGGGGCAAACAACAAGCAACAACCAACAACGCCAGCAACAACATCAACAACAACGCAAAGTTAGCAAAACAATTGAACAATCGCCTGGCATTTCGAAGCTGGCGGCCAAAATATAGAGAAAACGGGTCCGCATCCGCGGATTTTGGACTGAGGTTGGAGTTCCCGGGATTGGGATTGGGTTTGGGATTGGGATTTGGTTTGGCATTGGTATTGGCATTGGTCTGCGGATTGGGATTGGATCCGGTCAGCGAGTACCAACTGACCACCATGCATAGGTTGCGGTTTCTCCGGGCTTCTCCGTCAAGTTCCGCCACCAGCCACCAAATGAGAAACAAACTTTATAAATTGAAGCCCGCCCTCATGAGCTATGATCTATTTGCTTTGTGTTTCAGGAACAAGATATTTTAGGTTTTGTGCTGGGTTTAAGTAACAATCAAATAATATACTTGGCTTTTTTATTTCACAAAACACCAAGAGCACTTTCGCTTATATACTATATATATATAGTTACATATCAGAGTTTTTTTCCTGCCTATAAGAAGTGTACAGATATAGATATCCATATTTGCCATTACGTTTTTTGTATGGTTTTGCTCTTACTTACCAAGACATGAACAAAACTACGGACGTACGGACATATACGGCTATTTATGCTATGCTATATATATATACTCTTGATCCTCTTCTAAATCATCAATTTAAAGCAGAATTTCTTACCATTTAAGAATGGTAACTTCCTAACAAAACTAGTTTGAATTATTTGAATCATTTTCGTAGTTGAAACCATAAATTATGTCAGTATGAAAACCCTTCGGTACATCTATATACATTGTTGTCCATGATTAAAGCCACAGATTTGTTTAAATCATAGGTATTCGCAGTTTGTGTTCCAACACAATTGTTTTTGAAGCCCAAAAGGAGTTTTTATCAATTTAAAGTCCAATGGAAATTAATAAAAAATGCTCGAAAAAAAATTAAAAAGTGCATGGAGAGCGAAGGTCGCTTGAATTTTGGCCGCGATCAGGGTCATGGGAGCAAATACTTCAACTGCATTGTGCACTGAATGCATCGGTTGATTTTCCTGCACTTTTACCCCTACACCCACCCTCTTCTCCTTTGCATCCACTGTTTTGGCTTCTATACGCTATATATCCTCTTTGTGGGGTTTGTTTTTGTACGTATTTGGTATTTGGGACACAATCAAGTGCAATGGCACGAGCTGCAATAAATCAGACATTGATCCACATATATATATGGGAATATAGATACATATATACATATATGCATGCATTTTCCGCACACATAAAAACCCCTAGACTCGACGGACTTTTTGTTGTTGCGCTGTTAAGCGACCTTGAACCCCAGTGCGAAGAGCGTTCAAACAAAGATGAACAAAAACAGACCAAAAAGAATCGGCAGTGCAGAGAGGCAAACGAAAAAACCGCCTGCATGTGTATAAAATGTGTTAAATAAATATCTATATGCACATACATACACACATATATACCAAAGCCGGCCATGAATGGCGGCAGAGCCCCAAAAACAGGCCTCCGACCATATGTTCACAAAGCCGGTCCATAGTGCGTGTGCCACATGTTGCAAGCGTTGCACTCACTCAGCCCGAGCTGCACACAAAGTTCAGCGAAATGCTGCAACAATCTGGGGTAAGTTTGGAGTCCAGGGGCTCACGGACTTTCCCGCCCACTGAGAGCATATTTGATTCCAGTGCAGTAGTTGCAGTTGCAGCTGCATCTGCAGTTCCTGCTGCAATTGCAGTGCACGCAGTTGCAGTTGAATGAGTGGTAAGCTCCAGCTGACAATGCGCCAAAAGCCACTGTCGTTCAAAGGGAATCTGTAATGACATCGAACTGCAGCTGACAACCTATGAATTAAGTAAATATAAGTTAATATTTAATGAGTATTAATAGTTAATAGTTTACTTTAAGACAAAATAATAACTAAACTAATAACTTAACCCATTTCAGGAAATAAATCATGCAACAAAAAATCCTTGGAATAGAAGGTGCACAATTTATAAAAACTTTCAATGTTCTACAACAATACTTATATTTTAGCCAATACAATAGTAGAACACTCAAAAGCTAAAAATCTGTTAGGCAAACTTTTGTGGGATTAATTTCTTCTACGATTTGCGTTTTAATCCAATTTGTGTGTCACGAGCATTGAAATGTATAATTACACAGAAAATATTAGATGGTAATAATAATGACTTTCAAAAAGACTTCAATTGCAAGCTACACTTAAATCATATGTACATATTTACATTATAGCTTGTGATGAAACACCTTTTTGCTTAATACCAACTTCTTAAGCCTTGTCTGTAACGTATTATATACATATATGTAACGAACTAAAATGTTTCATTTAAGATTAAACTTGGTATACCAAGAACAAGAACTGCAAAACATATTTAGCGGAAAACTAATGTCCCTTCACAGGGAAGAATTTCTTGCGAAACCGCAATGCAAAACTGTCATTTGCCTGGTGGATCCCCATTTTTTCCGCTGGCTAAAACCACAGACAACGACAACGGCACACAAACACAGGAGACATGTGTGTAAGGCGAGCAAGAGGGGCGCTTTTCATTAAAAGAAATTCAGCTTTGAATTTTTCTCATCTTTTTTCTGTGCTTTCCGCCAAGCGAGTACATAAATAGGCAGCAGCAGAAGCAGCAACAACAAAGGCGGCACATAGGAAAATGTGGAAAAGCTAACTGCAGAAAGGGACGGGAAAGCGGCGTAGGGCAAACGAGACAGAGAGCGGCAACAAATGGCGAGCATCTTTCGCTTTAATTGCAAACTAAGCGTGCGGTTGGCAGGGCCTAAAAAAGTGCATAACAAATGGTAAAAAAGGACCACGCACATGGGAGACGCCAAAAAGTAGGCTTCAACGGGCGGTGCGATAAACAACAACAGGGCAGCGACGCCGGCCGAGGCAGCGGCAGCGACAGCGACTGCAACTGCAGCAGAGTCCCGTTAGTTGCAACCCCCATAACCGAAACCCAAATACCAATCCCAAAAGCCAAACGTGGGCCTGTCGGTAGTTTTTTTCCCCAACCACCCAGCCACCCACCACCCTTGAGTCCCCTTTCCCGCCCCTCCACGCCCATGCAACGCAGCTGAACGCAGGGCGGAGCCTAGGATACATAAGGGGGCTCACACACACACACCCAAAAAAAAACGGGGGGCCCATTTTTTTTTACCCCTGCCAGTGTCTGTGTGTGGGTGCAGCGAAAGTGCACTGGTGTTTGTGTAGTTTGCACGCATTTCATCATTTTGGGGGGCGTGGACGTGGGGGGTTTGCTGGCGAGGGGGGGCTGCGCGTAGAAATTGTTTTTAGAAATACGCGAAAATGTTTGCTGCACAGCAAAAAAATGTTTTTCACATCGTTTTTTCGGCTCCGCCGCCTGGAAATGAGAAATTTTTAGTGTCTACATAGAAGGCGGCAGATAAGCGAAAATGCGGCAGGGGTATTTCTGTGATGGCTGCGTGCTGTTGACTGTTCCTAATGGCCACTGGGTGTATGTGTGTGGGTATGAGAGTGTATGGGAGTGTGTGAAACCGTTTTTTTAGGCTCCAACTGATGTAGAGACAGACACACACACACGCAGATCGGAGGTTAGAGGTTGAGCAGGAAGGAGGGAAGGAGCGCAGACATCAATTGGTTTCTGTGCAGAGCGGGAAAGTAAACTACACATAGGCATAGATAAGCACAGAGCTGGCGACCAGAGGGGGCTAAAGTAGAGTCTAGTATTTTTACAAAGAAATTGACCAACACTGGTCACGATCGATTCATACAAGTTTTTCTGTTTTCTATTAAAACATTTATGAAGTGCCATTAAAGAGGTTTGTTTATAAACTTCTAAACATTTCCATTGGTATTCATTTATTCTTGAGTTTATTCAGAAAATATATCATAATTGATTCATTGATGCCATCAATAACTTAGGAAAGCATTTGTACATTGAGCATAAAATGAACGAATATTCATGATATAGGAAGATCTTAATCTTAAGACCTCTATTGTTTCAATTAAGCTTATAACAAATTTACCAACATAATTACTTGCTTGTTTAGCATACCTTGTCCCATCCCCCTTTTTCGCCACCCATGGGCCTACAATCTGTAACTACAGTCGCCTCCATCCAGCAGCAATTTCGGCCACCCAGCCAACTTTTTAGTACATAACCATTACGCTTGGGTAAATGCCCCTTTTTGGCATTGTTCTTAGCCATTCGCACAACTAGGCCTCTTCCTGCGAGTGAAGAGCTGGGTTAAATGCAAGACGCTTTCCTCAATAGTTGATCAACTGGACGATTTGGTCCTGAGGTTGCGGCCGAGTTTGCGGCTGCTAATGAAGTGGCTCGGGTCAGGAGTTGGCATTAAATGCCAGAATTAAGACACCCGGTGAGCAAACGGGTACGAAAATTAATGCAAATAACCGGCAGGTATTTTAATCAAGCGGTGTCCCGCCCATTTCGCAGACCCAAGGGGAATGCGGGGTTGTGCAGGACCTCCTAATACGTTTTTCCCGAATTATTTGATATGTGCGCGCACAATAAAAAGCCAGCGACGGGGTGTTGGCATTGATGATGGCCACGGTCCGCACTCGACATCCTACACCCTGGACGCTCTGGGCCCGAAATTAAAGGCTAACCAAGGCGGAGGTCCTGGAAGGGGCTCTGGAGTAGATCCCGGCTGTACAAGTGCGCATAATAACCATCAATCAAGCGGCATAGACAGGTGGTCGGTCAGGCGGTGAGCGGTGGTGTGGGTGGAGGCTTCACCGGACCGGCAGCAGACTCAAACAAACAACGCTGACCAGTCGCCAACTTGCAGACTCACACACTCGACAGCGACAAAAAATAAAACGCGAAATTTTCGCATTTCACGAAAAATTTTCGCATTAATTTACCAAAAGGCGTTGGGCCAAAGCAAAAAACAAAAAAAGCACATTTTTGACTCCCTGCCCCGTGGAAAAAATTACGCCGCATAAAATGGACAACAAAAGCAACAAGCCAACAAATTTTTAGAACATTTTTTTACCCACTCAAGTGCCAAAGGGTTGGGCGGCTGACAAGGGAGGGGGTGGTGGGGTTGTGCCCCGTTTTTTGGGGGTAAGCTTTAGATTTGTCCGGGCCACCAAGTGGAAGTCAGAAAAACTGCGAGTTTTATGTGTTTTGCGTTTAACGGGCATTTTTCGCGGAATTTTTTTCCGCGGATTGAACTGGGTGGTTATTAAAGTCAAAGCATAAATAACTCATCTATTGCAGAGGTTACAAAATTTAAAATAATTTATTTAATATTATCTGCATGCTTAGGTACATTTCACTGTAACTAGTAACTAGTAGCTACTAATTAAAGAAATACCAACCTTATCGGATAAAACACTTCAATCGCCTACACAATGATTTTCAATTGCGAATGTAAACCACTCGATTGGGAGAGCACACAGGAAGATGTTGGCATAGCAATTAAATTGCCTTTTGCGAAATAATTGCAGGAATGCAGTTTGAAAAAAGCCTGAGACAAGTTTTGGAAGGAATCGAGTGAATAAAAAACCGGTATGCCACAAAGTACACAACAGAAAATGCATAAATTGATGGAAGAACACACAGACGCACTCAAAGATGATGATGAAAAGTTGTGAGCCAAAGTAAAGTGAATGTTTTGGCGTATGGAAATTAGAAAGTTTTTCTCGGACCGTCCAAAACCCGATAGCAACATCCATAGATTGTGTAATAGACAAACTACAAATTATTATTGCTATTAAATGCACAGCAAGAACTTCTTTTCAGGCAAACTTTTGCTTTTGCTTTTGCTCACTTCTTGGTCCGTCATTATGAGGCTGGCATCTTAGGGCGGTCTCCGGACTCGGACTCCGTACTTTCGACTCCGGACTGCGGACTGCGGACTTCGGACTACGGACATCGGACATCGGACATCGGACCTCGCACTCCGGACTTTTGAGCCGTGTGTGCGTAACAAAACCAATCAAGCGGCTGTCCATCGGCCCTGATGGAGATGCTGGCCAGGCCAAAACTTTGCCACTGGGAAACTTAATTAGTGTTCAATCAACAATAAACTATAAACACTCTTTTGCCTTAGAACTTGGACTTTTTGCATGAAAGGTTGCGGTTGCCATGGCTTTTCCCCAGTCCCGAAATGCCGGAAAAACCGTAAGACGGCCAACTCAAAGACAACCGAGACGCAGGGCGGCGGCCAGCGTGCAAATTATAAGTTATTACTTTTGAGTGCCAGAAGAAGTTTCACTCTTTCTGTGGAATCGAATTATTTAGTGATGCAACTGCAATTTAATTAATGACTCTGTGTGCAGCGCTGCTGAATTTGATATACGAAATGCACGCACAAAGCCCCATTAAATTGAAGCATTTTCGTTATGAAATTTAATTGGCAACTGGCAAATGCGCTTTCCATTTTCCCTTTCGCCCAGCACCCCCTACTCGAGTTGCAGCAAAAAACGACAGAGTTTGACCATCAATTAACTATGTATTTAAGTTGGTGGTTATACCAATATATAGCGAACAAGAGTCCTTTTCTTTTCCTACCCTATCACAACTTTTTCCAAATCGAAAGCCAAACACATGCAAGGATGCTGTACAAGAAAAGCCCTCCTTTGCAAGCACATTTTCCATAAAATATACAAAATTATGTAAAAGTTATTAAGTGCATGCAAAGAAGAAAAACATCACACGCACACGCACACACTTGCACCTGCAAGGAAAAACTTTCTAATCACGTGGACATGCCGGCAGCCAAAGTTATATTACTTGGCCAGGCCAAGACAGCCGACCGGTATGTGCACATACATACAAATACATACATATATATTTATGTATGTATTTCCAAAGTTTTCTATTTAAAATGTAAACAGATGCTTGATTGGAATTGGGATCCAACGAGGGCACAGATATTTTAATTGCTGTTATTATAAGTTTCAAAGAAAAAGTGAAGTCAGTCTGCAAAAGCACCGAACTAAAGAATATTAAAATCCCATGAGTTTTTTGTTTAGCTGCAGTTTGCCGGATGAAAAATTTACAAAAATTAGTGCACCCATTTACAAACCTACAAATGGCAGGAAAAGGCATTCCAATTTCCAATTGCTTGTATATATATACAAAGCTCGCGTTTGTACATACATATATGTATGCTCTGATTCCCAGGCAAATCTCACGAGGATTTCCTATTTTTCAGCACTTTTTTCGAGCGTTCCCTGGTTTTTATTAGAATTTTTTCTAATTTGCCAAGGCAAAGCTCAGCTCGCACAGCTCTCGGCGCTCATAACTCACAACACCTGGCGGCCAGGTGAAACGCCAAAAGTGCCGCAAATGAAAAATGCAGGCGGAATTAAATTATAGTCAGTAACGAAACAGCGAAAAAGCGCAAAAAACACTGTTAAAATAACGGCAGGAAAAGAGTAAACTAAAAAGTTCAAACAGGCGGCGCATAGTTGGATGGCAGCGTTTTTTTTCTATACCCTACACCACCCATTTCACTTGAACGAAATTAAATCTGAGCGGAAGCAAAGCGCACAAGCGCCCCTCGGAACACACACACACACACATGTGCACCTTATATGCATCCCTATATACACCTAGAGGTGTGCCCGTGAGCCAAATTAGAAATCTATGCACGCACAAAAGCCTTTCCTTTGCATGTAAGCTCTGTGCTGGCAGTACGTGACGTAAAATTCATTACATTTCACGAGTTTAAACTATTTCTTTTTAAGACTCATAAACAAATAGTAACTTTAGAATCATTTTGTTGTGAGATGGCATCGTGACACTAAAAATGTAAGGCGTGCGCCCATCTCTAAGTACACTCACACAAGAATGAGTGTCGTAATGATGCAGCAGCCGCGCTTAGATTGCATTAAGTGGGTGGCTGAGGGCGGAAAAGCGCCGAAAAGCATAACGCAAGCAAGCAAACTTTTAATTTCCGCGAAAAAGGGAAATATAGTAGGCGAAAGATTCTGAGATGGTACATATATAAATGACTGGACTAAATAAATAATACTCAGATATTCTTATTAAATAAATATGCCAGTATGTATGATAGGACAACAACATTAAATAATCATTCAACTAAATAATACAATATAATATTAATATAATATAATATACTAAATATAATACATAACTAAGACTACAACATTAAATATTAATTCATATAAATAATTATAGGTTTCTAGTATGCATACATATTTTTAATAGAGTATATATCGGATTTATAAACACTATTTCAATGGGCATCTTCAGTTTTGTAAAGTGTATTTTTGTAGCTCTTTGTGAAAAAGCATTAGCTTAAATCACACAGCATCGGCAAATAACAAAAGACACAAATTATAAGTCAGGAGATGCTTTTGAAAGTGTAATTAGTACTCCAGCTCCTTCAATTTGCTGGTATTAGCAAAATATAATTCAATTGAACCCATTTCTTGCAAACTTCGAGTAATTCGAGCACATTTAATTGTTGCTCTCAAAGCAAAAGTTGAAAGGCTAAAAAAGCACAACTCAATTATTTTTATATGGTATTTATTCTTCCATATTTTTCCATCCGTTGCTCTCTAATTAAAACATCATATGTAATTTCACCTTTTTCGTACGTTGCCTTTCTCTCCTGTGTTGCATTAAAATTAATTTCCACATATGTTTTTATACACTTTTTCCGCTTGTCAAGTCAAAAGCTTAGCCCCACATGAAGAACAACTTTTTCTAGTTGCAATTCGAGTTTGCCACACAGCCACACAGTATTTGCCGTGCATCCACCTCCTTTCTGTTTGTAATAAAAATATTATTTTTACAGCGCTCGTTACCTTAACAATGTCCCTAGACCGCCGACGAGTCCTTCCGAAAGTTGAAGAGTGTATGCGCCAGAATGAAAAGCTCGAATAACCTCGCGAGCATTCAGCGCCGGTCAGCAAGTTAAAAGTTAATGAGACAACATAACTTTTGCGGTCCGCAAATGAGTAACAAAGTGTGAAAAAATCCCATCTGTAGTTATGGAAAAGGCTTATATATTTATGCTGCCTTTAATTGCAACCTCTGGGGGACATGTGCCCGTGCGATCAATGCCTAAAAAAGCTGGAAAACCAGGAAAATAATTAAAATGAGAAACATTCACACTGAGAAATATGACAAAGCGAAAGGCTGTTCCGGCTAATCAGTAGAATCCTGTAATGTTAAGCCTACAATATGATTTACCTAATTAAAAATAAAATAATTTTATTCACAAGAGTCATTAAAAATTAAGGATCTCAATTTGCTTACCTTTGAATATGTTGTATTACCCAACTGAAGCTTGCCACTGCCCCACTTGCCCTTCGCATCCCTTAATCAGTGGACATGGGAATACATTTGCCAGTCCAAATGCAACTAGCGGCACTTCAACTTGTGTCTTACGTCGTGTTAACATTACGAAATTTATACCATCATCCAGCGACTGGCGACTGACAACTGGCGGCCAACACCTCCAGGCAGAGCTGGCCGTGCCTTATCCTTTGGCAAGCATCAGCCATTAATCAGGACGAGTTCCAGGACTCGACTGGCGCAGAGCCCCCTTTCCCTCTCGCCCCTCAGACCATCCGCATAGTTGTCCGTCAAGTGGTGCACGCTTATCACTTGCTCCATTGAACGCTCGCCGCGGCGTCTGGCATAAATATCACTTAAATCAGTTGACTTAGCCGGAGCCAGGATATATATGCTATGGCAAGTCAGCTGCCCAGGACATATCAACTTGTAATTGTGACAATTGCTGTCAACAAAGCGCTGGTTCTAGCTGGCGAAGATGGGGGCACAGATTCTGCAGGAAACCGGAAGCCAGACATGGACTGCTTGCCAGGACCCTTTTTCCATCCATTTCCCACACTGCTCCCAAACTCGCAGTCTCTTTTTTCTTTCACGCTGTCACTTTTTTGACAAAATAAGATAAATGACTTTGTTTTTGGTTTTTTTTTTTGGCTTGGTTTGGCTTGGCGGAAAATGCTGTTGGATTGGATAGCTTGGGAGAAAAAAGATAATGACTGGTTAAAATTGCTTATATTAGAATTTTTGAAACTTTGTGGCTTTACCAGAATTTAGAGGAGTATAGAACAATGACTTAACTAATGCGACTGCTACATATCATAAGAATTTTAATCATGTTAGCAAACAAACCAAAAAAGGGATTACTTAAAGGCTAGTTTCGGTTGTAAAAATGAATGGAAAACCGGTAAACAGTGTTGGATAATAAAATACTTTTCAGAACACTTCAAGCCAACTATTATAGCTTATAGATGTGGACAATATTTAAGTGCAGTGGGGCGAATGAAAGTAATGTTGTAATGCATTTGGGAAGAAGTTTGCTTCAAAAGCATTCGCAGAATAGCGCCCCCACCATTTTTGGGGTAACGCGTCAACAATAAATTCGCGATTTCACTCAGTTTGTTGGCTCCATGTGCTCTTCCCGGTTTTGGGTGGCTTCTTTTCGCCGTGCAGGCAGAAGTGAAGGGGAAGGGGACCTGCTACCATCTATGCTCAATGGCTAGTATTTTTATCCCTTTTTTGCTGTGTGGACCATTGACTAAGCCAAACAAAGTCTGATGCTCGAATTTATTATGCTCACTCCAATCGCCGGCTGGAATCGGTCGTTTTCCTTTTTGGTTTTGTCTTTGCGTTTTTTATGTGCTCTCGCCTTTTTTAATTCAATTTATTTTTGGATTTATACGTATTTATGCACATGGGATTCATTTCCGCTTACGGTTTTCTAACTTTTCGCGAGCTAGGGAAAAAATTCAACTTTTTACGCGCCGCGCGTTTTAATGAAAATTGATGCAGCAAAAGTGCGCAAAGGTTATTGGCGTGCCTAAATTAATGTCGTCCATATCGGGCATCCTGGCCAGGATATCTGGTGGCCATGGAGCCTGGGTGACCCTGAAGCAAAATCCGGGATCCGCATTGTGTTCAATAAAATTTTGACATTTCTTAATTGAATTCCGCTGCACAAAGTTTTGAGCGATGGCGAACTCGAACAAAAGCCAACAAACCAAAAATCAAATTACAACAAAAGTCAGGCCAGCAATGAAATTTTCACCACAGCCCACAGACACGCACACTCCTTCACCTGTACACACTCACATATCTATACATATATATATATATATATATATATGTATTTGCACGTACCTGATCAGCACATTGCCAAAACTGTATAACTTCATTAAATAATTGCGCGACCCGAAATGCAGCGGCAAAAGCCGCAAGGACCCAAGAGCAGCGTTGTCCTGGCAAACTTTTCGAAGGCATCGCTAACTGGCAAAAGACGGACGGACCGGCGGTAAGAAGGCAACTTGCCACCTGAACCGTGGCAGAAACAAGCCCCCAAGAACGCAATCCTTCCTTCCTGCCACCATTTCGCTCCTCCATGCTCCTCCTGCTCCATTTTGCTCCATTCTGCTCCTGGTTTTCCCTGGCATGTGTTGCAAATGCTCAAATATTGAATTTTGCGATTTTCCATCGAACATTTTTCGAGCTGTATTCGTGTTGTGTGGCCTTCAGGGGTAAATGAGGTGGGGTTGGCCATACTTGTAGTCAATTAGACAAAATAACCAACGTTATTTGAGTAGCTTTTCTGAAAATAGTTTGGCACTAATGCAAGAAAGAAAGAACAAAAAAGGGCGGTATGTTTGGATTGGGGAGTTCTTGAAGGCTCAACTTAAATAGTTAGCTTTGATTCTTAATTTAATGATTAAAACAACTGTTTAGAAGTCATCGTGATTAAGATAAAACCATGCAATTTTTTACACTTTGTGTTTAACATGATTAATTTAATCACTGCAACGCGGTACATCTCACACTCCGCTGGATCAATTAAAAATCCCACTTCATTAAGTGCATATTGAACAAATAACTCGTGCCGACGTAACCGATATTCATACGCAAAGTGGCAATTTTATCATCAATGCCATAATTTACAAGTTATCAACAGTTGCAGCAGGCTCACCCCGTGGGCAGCTCATTTGCAGTAATTTTCAATAAATGCACCGCTATCAGCCGTCTGCCATCGGCCAAAGGATGTGGAAGGATATATGGGGGACGCTGAGGAACACCGCAGGCTGTAATTCGCGGCAATAATTTTAATTTTAATTGGCTTATTTTGTATTTCAATTAAGTGCCAGTTGCCAGCCAATAAACCAAAAACCAAAACGGCAAACCAAACACAGTTGACAAGGTGTGAAAATATGGAAAATATTTGAAGTGAAAATTCCGCACGAGCGTGGTTGTGTGCGGTGCTCATTAGTTCACCGGAAATCGCACACACACACACATGACCGGCTCGTTTTCGTACGAGTATGTGTTTTCACGCGGTTTCACGCGGCGTATGCGTAATACGAGTAGGTACGATTTTCTGGGTGGCTGTGGCATTGCATATGTTCAATAAACATTCGATTAAATATTATAGAAATATCAAGCTGCAATTTAAAGTAAATAAACCTCTAGTTGAACTAAATTCCAGCGCTTATACTGTTTATTTATCCTAAGCAAACATGAAAACTGGGAAATGCATTCCCTAACACTTTATTTCATTTTTAAAGGCGCCTCATTTTTGGGTTGTGCAGCCCCAAACCTTTTCGAGCATTGTACCTGATTGTCCTTCGATGTCCTTTGTAAACATGTTGACTAAACAAACCGCGACAACTGAGGCAATCTCCCTTTCTTCCCACAGCGACACTCGCTCCCTTTGAGCGGCCATAAATGTCACGACATGGCGCACAAAAGCTTAATTTATAATTAAATTAATTGTTGTAATTACTTCATTAGCGCCCACCTTGGCGGCTTCATTAGGGGCCATTCCGCGGCTATTATAGGGCGCCAGTGGGAGCTGGGTCAGCTCCATTGTTATGTCCATGTAAATGGCAGCCAAAATGCGACACCACGAATTACACAATTAGGCGACATTAACGTTTAATGCGTTATGTTTACCGTTTCATTTAACTGTTTGCCTGCTTCTTTCGTCCGCCTTGTCTTCCGATCCCGAAAAAAAACCCCTAACCATTAGTTGAGAAATATCTGCTTACAACCGGGCACGCAGGTCATAAGCGGCCTAATCGATTCTGGGCTAATAGAAAAATTCTTTGGGGACATTTCGGGCTGTTTTACCTAGCTCTATTTCTGGGTTAATGAATGCCGTAAAGTGTTTTGAGTGATGGAAGAAGTGGTTCTGGTAATTTTGTGTAATTCTTGTGTATTTCTTCTTATCTTGTGAATGGGTTTCGTTTAGGAAATGGCTTAAAAGTTGTTAGTCACTGAACGAACAATACAATACAAAAACCAATATATTGCTTAAAAATAAAATGGAAATTTGATAAGACGCAGCGTAACTATACATTTAAAATATATATCTGGTAAATACGATTATAATTAGTAACAACGAAACTATAATTTTGTTTTATTACTTTCAGTTCATTTTATGCCAGTTCTTGGAAAGTTTTATGCAGATAGATTTTAATTGATTGGCTAGTTTACTTTAAAACGGACTGACAAATAGACGGACTTAGCTTTTGCTAGTGATCAAGAATATAAAAGTCTCAATAAAATCAATATTGCATCTCAAAAGGTAGAAAAAGCTTCATATCCCTGTAAAAATAGACAAATAATTTTAACTAAGGTATATGTTGTATGAACTTATTCAATCTTTTTGTTTTTCCTGAATGAGTGCACAAGGCAATTTTTAAGAATGAGGGGTATCTAATCTTAAAAAAAAATTTATTTGTTACTTAATTTCGTTAGTATGAATTTTAAAAATTATAGGTGTTCATTTGGGAGCTGTAGAAATGATAATAACAACATTTTCAATGACAAAATATCCCACGCTTAAAAAATCATTAGTACTAGAGGCAGAAGTTTTAAGGGACACAAAAAAACATAACAGAGCTGTTAAAAGATGAACCTCTTAATTAAAAAGCCAACAATGTCAATATTTCATATTTATTTTCTCAAAACATTTCAGATCATTTTATGAATCTTTGAGAATAAAAACCAAATTAAATAATTATTTTTTAATAGTGTAAAAAAATATATAATGTGTTATGTTTATGTGCTCTTAATTGATTAGTAGAATGGTATACTATATATTATATATATGTATATTTACTTACTTTCCTTTAATTTTGCTTATTATATCAGCCACATCTATACAATTTCGAAGGTGTAACCATACATGCTTTAAGATGTAAAAAATATTTTTCTTCAAAAGTATTTCTGAAATATATTTTAATAGATAGATTTACGATGTATGGCCTTTTAGACACACGCCAAAATTTTATTTTTTTTAAATTACTAACTAAATCAACTAACTTTTCTCTTATTTTCAAATTAACATCTTACAGCTATTTTTGTTTTTCATTAGTTTCAGCATTTAAAAGATGTATTGAATTGAATTGCGTCCTAAGTGGATTTACTTGATAAATAAAATGTTATATCCCCAACATTTTGCCGAATCCAATAAAATTTAGTTGAGGCATTGCCTTTCGCTCTCGTTTCCCCCTCGCATTCATTCATCAAACATTTACAAACATGGACCATTCAATTAAAATTTGTTGACCATATTAACTAAAACGTCAATCGACAGAAACCCGTTTGCCAGCCAACCAAAGCGAGTATGTGCTGCCCGCCGCTCCCGCCAGCCCCTGCATTTTCCACCGCCGCCCCCGCGTCTCGTGAAAACTCAACGAAGCAAAGAGAGCGCGGCGCCTAAGAGAGCGATGCGCTCGACACGTGGCATTCGAGGGAAAAATAAAAACTGTGCCGCGAGAGGGAGTTGGGAGAGCAGAGTGTGGCGAGCAGAGAGAGCGGAAAATGCAAGAGCTCGGTGAGCATTTTTCTTTTCCCCAACTGTTTTCTTTCTGTTGCTTTTGCCACCCAATTCGTAAACAAATTCTGCCATTGGCCGAGCCAGTTGCTGGGGGAAAACGCTCTTTCCCTCTATGTATCCGCATCTCAGTGTCTGTGTGTAGTTTTTGCCCCACGTTTTCCTCTTATTAACGCGTTTTTGTGATTGGGTTTGGGTGCTGCGGTGGTGTGTGTGGCGCTTCTGTGTGAGTGTGTGTGTGTGCGGAAAACGGAAAATTGCCTATGCGCCAGCCCCAAACTATGCGAAATGAGTGTAATGAGCGAATGTCAGAATGAGAGGCAGCGAGCGCAGTTCGCCAGCTTGCGTCCCATTCGCACATTACACATACGCCGCGTTATCTATGTATGAAATATCTTTTTTTCCTCTGCCTTAGTTTTTCCCACCCCGCCACCCAGCCCCGCGCCACCTGATTTTTTCCTTGGCTTCTCTAACTGCGTTGCCGTTGGCCGAATCCGAGGCTGAGGCTGGAAAACACAGCAAAAAATCGAGGCTCTGTTAATGTTTTTTGCGTGTTTATGTTAATCGGCGACGCTGGCAGCGACAGAGCGTTGCTTAGACGCATACCAAACAAGCCCACCCACCGATGCAAAAAAAACACGCCCAAAAACCCCACTATGTACAACCCATATGTACTTGCTGGCAGTGCGTTTTGTTTTTTTATGCAGTTACTGGGCACACCAGTTTTGTGTTTTTGTTTGCCTGCGGATTGCTTGCTCTTTTCCTTTGGCCATTTTTTATCTGACGTGGAAATGGAAAACTGTACTGGCGAGAGGGAGATAGTTGGTGGTGGCAAGAAAGCCAGGGCCGTTTTTTAATTGCAATTTTTCATTAATTAAAATTTGCTTAGTTTGCATTTGAAAAGCGTTGGGCCCTGGAAAAAAGCGGAAATTTGTATGGATTTATTGTGATTGAAGGTGCAGCAAATTGAATGTGTTTTCCGTTCTGTCTATATGCGTTTTAACTGAATTTCAGAGACTGTATCTGGGAGCTAAGGAGGATGGAAAAGGCCTGATGGATGCGCCGATTCTGCCGGATTACGGTCTCGGAAACTGCAATTACTGTTTATCGATTGCATACTTCTTATTCGCAGGGAATTTGATTAGAAACTTGTCTATTAACAATCAAGATCATAATTTCTTTAAATATATAAATACTTTTTGAATAAGAGCCCAAGAACTAATTGTGCTCAATATCTCAAAATGGATTAGCAACGGGCGGAATCCTTGATTAAAACAATAAAATTTGTATATAATTTTTAGAAATAGCTTTTTTATTAAATGAAATACAGTTAACAAACACAGTTTTAATACTACATATCAAATTCTGTAATTTGATTTCAGGCTATAAAAATAAAAAAGAATTTTAGTATGCAGTAATCATCGGTCCACACATATAGATATGGCAAAAACATATCATAAAATTCGAATTAGGATCGCTAAATGGCCGTTCTTTTGCGGCTTTCTATTAAATATTGGCCGAGGCTACTAGATTTCCCAATCAACTCCCATTTCGGCATTTCCCACGCAGATTTGCCACTACTCCGCATTTTTCATGCTCATCCCGTATGCAATTCAAATAACCCACTAATTTGCGTGTGTTCGGGGCCTTTTCATGGCCGGTTCCTGTTACCGGGCTAACGGCAATTAATGATATGGCCACAGAGTCACAGCCACATCAAATGACAAGCCCTGGGAAAATGCACTCCAACTAACGGAAAAAGAGACATAGACGGAGAGCCATGGGTGGGGAATTTGGCCAAATACCCGACCCAAGCAAAACCCATCCCCCAGTGGAGCCCACTCGGCAGCCAACCAATGCATGAAAACGCATTTTCCCCAACGAAAAGTTAAAAAGTGCGTAGCGCAGCCCACCCACCAATACCCACGCGCTATCACACACACACATTGACACACTGGCGATGTGAAAGAGGGAATGCGATTGGTGGAAAGCCAAAAGGAGCACAAAAAACTCTAACACATAAACTGGCTGGGAAAGGGGGTGGTGGGTGTTTGGAGGGGCGACCGCAACAATACAAAAGTCAAATTAGTGGAAAATGCAAATGCACGGCAAAAAAGAGAGCAAAACAAAAAACGCACAGAAAAAATGCGCAAAAAATGTGTGACACTAGAAAATATAGACATTGGATCGCTATGTGCCAGGGCAGGAAAATTAGAGGAGGCATGGCATGGGCGTGGTGCTCCAAATGTGTTGGGAGCGTTGGAAAAAAGAGCATTTTGTTTCCATATTATAATTACACAGCTCGGGGCATCCTGTGACAAAACTGCTGCATGCTTTTGGGCCTTTTTTATGTGAGTTTCCAATGGGTATTTTTGCATAAAGTCAATTTTTGATGGACAGATTGCTTGATTTTCATCGACATTTAGCTCCACCTTGTCAGCCATTACGGCCATGTTCGTTTTGCCGATTTTCCAAATTGATTTTGAGCGCAAGTTTAATTTCTGCCTACTGCTTTCCATTGCGTTTTCAGCATTTTCAACTTTTTCATTACTAAAAGTTTCCGTATGCTACTTTGATGGCAAACGTACTACAGCTATGCAAATTTACATAAGCGTAAACATAATTAAATATCAACAATAGTTTTTCATCGCCATTTCTACTTGAACTTTTTAAAGTACGTACACGTAAACATATTGATTGATATCTTAGTTATTTGTTTTGAGCCAAAATATATAAAAACCTCAATTGTAACGCAGTGTTTGTTTTAAGCCAATTAAGAAAAGTTATGCAAGAGGGCTGTCAATTTATTTGTGTCTGCTGAGTGGCTTAGATGTCAATAAAAATTAAGTTAAGGAAGGTTATAAAGTAAAAAAATATTTGTAACTTCGCAAAAAGGGAAATGTATTTGCCGTAATTAACTTAAATAAATAGTAATTCCTTAAATGTAGATAAATGATAAAATGGTTGATGTTCTGCTATCTTAACTAGTTGGTAGCAACAGGAAAAAGTAAATTCACTTTTAATCTGTTCAAACAGATCACCGAACGTTGACTCCGCGTTTTGTTTTCGCGTTATTTCTTTATTATTTAATTAAAGCTCATTATTCAGAAAACGGTTATTTGCCCAAGGCTTTGGCTTATCACCAGGCGAACAGCTGTTGGATAACCCTAGAGTATCTTGGCCGAAAAACATACCGTGACATATGAGACTAGAATTTTCCCAAGTTCCGTTGGCAAATGCAGTGGCTCTTATCTACCAAGTGGAAAATGCCTTGGCTCTATTGGCCAAGTTCAAAGTCGATGTGGTATGCATTTGACAAGGCCGTTGGAGTGTTACGATGTATATATCTGTTTGCACAACTGCAGACTGAGGGCGAAATCGCTTTCAACCAAGGCGTATACTGAACGGCAATTCCGTGTGTATTATCATCCGCTGGAACGCGGCCTTTTATTTATTTAATTAGCTCTAGCTTTAGTGTCTTGCCTGATATTAGGAGTGGGTCGCGTTAGCCCAGTTGAGTGCTGGCTGCGATGCCGAAAGGTTTGGCCAAAATGCTAAGTCGCCTGCTAATCTCGCTGCTGCTGTTCGCACCCGCTGTGTTGGCCTACTTCGAGGGCTGTGATAACAACTTCAACCTCAGTCCGGGGACCACCTACGTTGAGTCGCCCTACTACCCCAGCAATTATCCTGGCGGCACTTCCTGTCGCTACAAGTTCACCGCTCCCCTGGACTACTACATCCAAGTGCAATGTTCCCTGGGAATTCCAACGGTAGGAAATTCGGCAAGATACATGGCTATACAAATGGAAAATACGTAAGGCATGTCTTCCCACCCTCAGGGCAACGGTGAGTGCACCACGGATAACTTTTGGCTCGACACGGAGGGCGATCTTTTGATGCGCGGTGCCGAGAACTTCTGTGGCTCCGGAACCCTTTCGCGGGAGTCCCTGTTCACGGAGCTGGTTTTCGCCTACATCTCCACCGGCACGAGGGGAGGCAGCTTTAAGTGCACCCTGATCACCGTCAAACAGAACTGCAATTGTGGATGGTCGGCCACGACGCGGATTGCCAATGGCCAACAGGCGGCGGCAAACGAGTTTCCCAGCATGGCGGCCCTCAAGGATGTGACCAAGAACCAGGCGTCCTTCTGCGGCGGAACCATAGGTGCGTTAATACAGAATACAAGTGGAAAGGTGCCAAGTGGATTTAAATAAAATAAGTCAAATAACCATTTGCGTGCATGAAAAAGTTCGAGTTGCGAACATTTCAAGCTATAGAGTGCAATACAAGGTATCTAAGTAATAGAATATATTTTATATATGAATTTAATTAAGTTTGTTTGGCAATAACATATTTTGAATTATATTCTTTCAGTGGCCCATCGTTACATAATAACCGCTGCCCATTGTATTTACCAAGTTAGCAGGGCCACGAATATTGTGGCTATTGTGGGAACCAATAACCTCGGAAATCGTAAGTTCGCAAAACTAATAAAACTAAGAATATAAAGATTTAATGCCCTGTTATTAACCTAATTCTTACTGATCCCGCTATTAAGCTTCCAGTTCCAGGTACTACCAGCAGTATAATATTCAGCAGATGATACCACATGAGCAATATGTGAGCGACCCCAACGTAAACAATGATATCGCAGTTTTGATAACCGCCAGCAATATTCAGTGGTCCCGTGGCGTGGGTCCCATTTGTCTGCCTCCCGTAGGAACGTAGGTTTCCCCATTTAATATCCAGATTGGATAGAAACTAATTCGATTTCCCATTTAGGAGCACACCATTCACTTACGATCTCGTCGATGTGATTGGCTATGGCACGATCTTCTTTGCCGGACCCACGTCCACAAGTCTGCAGAAGATCAACCTGAATGTGGTCAGCAACCAGGACTGCCAGACGGAGTACCACAATGTGGCCACGATATACACTGGACAAATGTGCACCTATGACTACTCGGGCACAGGTCGCGACTCCTGCCAGTTCGACTCGGGTGGCCCAGTTATCCTGCGGAAGTCCAGGCAGTTCTTGGTCGGAATCATCAGCTACGGAAAGAGCTGTGCTGAATCGCAGTATCCGATGGGTGTCAATACCAGGATAACGTCGTATATTAGCTGGATACGCCAAAAGATCGGAAACTCCAATTGTGTTGTCAGCTTGTAATGTAAATAAATGGACCGGATAAGCTTTAATATTTGAAAATTATTTAAAAAGGATGTTTTCTTCACATAAAGGGTGATTGCATGTGATTAGTGGCAAAGTTTTCAAATCAAAGTTAATACCATAGAAAATATTGGTTTTAATAGCAATGCTAATATTTTTTACTGCGGGTTGTCACTTTGTATGCAAAAGTTATTTTTTAAGGCATATCTTAGAGTTTAACTTCTGCCTGCATTAAAAAGAAATGTCAATAGTAATATTTTCTCACCTTGACCTCAAAACCCAATTGAGCGCTCTCAAATATTTGCCTCGTATTTCAAAACAAAGAAATATACTTTTCCTTATCAATTGGAATGGTCTTATATAAGCAGCACCGAATCTTCATCGAGTTTACAGTTGCAACAGCTTCGCAACCATCATGTACGAACTAAAGATTACTGGGTTACTTTCGCTACTATTTTTTAGTTTGTCTTGTGCCCAACAACAGTGCACTAGATTCTATGATTTGATCCCAAACCGAACGATCAATATAACAAGTTTTAATTACCCCAGTGCAATACCAAGTGGTTCCAACTGTCGATTTCGCTTAAAGGCACCCAGTAATCACGTTATCTATTTGAGCTGTCGCTTTGAGTTGGTAAGTACTATTCTAGAACATAAGCCATAATTAAAATAATACTTTAAAATCTATATCTTGCTTATAAAACATTGATTCCGTTCAAATTAGTTTCCCGACACCTGCGGCTCGGAGTTTCTGTTCATCTCCCGCGATGGCGACCTGCAGTTCCGCGATGGCGAACGGTACTGCCGCATGGGCCAGGTCAACCGGATATCCAACTTCCAGACCATGGCCTTCGCCTACTATTCGAGCAGTCCGCAGACCCAGCAGCGATCCAGACTCAATTGCCAAGCGGTGGCTCGACCGGCGCCCTGCGACTGCGGCTGGTCCTTCCCTAATCGCATAGCCAACGGAGTGGAGGCGGGAAAGCACGAGTTTCCCTCGATGGTGGGCCTCCGGGATCTGGCCTCCAACCTGCCCATCTTCTGCGGCGGCAGCATAGTCAGCGAGCGGTACATCATGACCGCTGCCCACTGTACCGCTCGCCAACCAGTGGCCAGTCGCCTATTGGCGTTGGTCGGGGAGCATGACTTGAGCACGGGTAAGCAATTTGCACAGTTTATTAGAGGAATATTTCTGAAATCCTCATTACTTTCAGGTAGCGAATCAATCTATGCGGCTCAGTATCGCATCCAAAACATAATCAACCATCCTGGCTACATGGAAACAGCATCGGGCAACATAAATGACATAGCCTTGCTCCAGACGGCGACGCCAATCGAATGGTCCCGAGGAGTGGCGCCCATATGTCTTCCCATTAGACAGGCGTAGGTTTAGATCTCATATCTAAAGTCATGGAATCATACAATATGGTTTTCTCACAGGGAGAACAGCTTCAACTACCAGAACGTGGACATCATGGGTTGGGGAACTCTGGGCTTCGCAGCCTCCAAGTCGAACACCCTGCAGAAGGCCACCCTGCTGACCATGGACAATGCCGTCTGTCGAAGTCGTTTCAACTCCAGCATAGCTCCCAGCCACCTATGTACCTACGATGCTGGCGGCAGGGGCCAGGACTCCTGCCAGTACGACTCCGGCGGTCCGGTGATCCTGCGCCAGCGGGAGCGGATGTACCAGCTGGGCGTGATCAGTTACGGCCGAGCCTGCGGTCAGCCCTTTGGCATCGGTGTCAACACCCGGGTCACTTCGCACCTCAACTGGCTGTGGCGCTATATAGGGGGATCTGTGTGTGTGCGTTAAGGATATGCGTCGGATGACTGCCCAAATTTGTGCACAGAGGGAAACAATATTGACCATTAAATTAATTTTACCATATATTGTTACTAGCATGAGTTCCATAAAATTTTTACACCCAAAAGAATTATCCTTTTACTGCAATGTTTGTCTATTGTCTACAAAGTCTATTCTTAAAATCATAAGCAACAAGAGAGAGCGTTATGGTCGACTTCTTTGACTTTAAATAATCGTAGTCGAAGTTGGAAAAAAAATTCAAACAAAAAGAAATCGATAAAAATATGCAAGATTTCTTAAACTTTTTTTCAGAAACGTGGGCGTGACTATTTTAGGCTTGGGAGTGGGCGTGTTTAAATTTGTAAAACAGACAGATAAACGAACAGACAAGCGGACAGGCAAACGGACATGGTCAGATCTACTTGGCTAGTGATTATGATCAAGAATATGTATACAATTTCTTAAAATCTCTTAGAATACATATTTTCCAACTTTTTCTTTTATTTTTAATGTACATATGTACATATATATATTACTTATGTAAAAGTAAAAACTCTGTAAAATATCAAACTAATTGTATTTAATAATACAGCTGCTTTCAATACATACCTTACTTAAAGCCATATATAAATATTTTATTCGTCGTGTACAACTGCTATAGCAGTGCTATATAGTACTCTGTATTTTTTTCCCGTGCACACGCATATTTAAGAATATAGTTCCTCAGAGTCATTCCTTGGCCGACCTCCTTGCACTTTCTTCAGGCATTTGTCGGCGTTGTCTTGAGTTTGGCAAAGTGTTGACAAAGGCCTTAATTTGCATTTAAATTAAAAAGCAGTGACATGTTTCTGCCTACATTTAAACAACGAACAAGCTCGGCAGCCCCGCACTTACCAATCATACCCCGCTGGCCATCAAGAACCGCCAGGCGTAGCAGTTCTTTGTGTGCAATAAAGTTTTATCGCATACTCTATCTGAAAATGGTTGGCACTATTAGTTCACAGTATTTGCCAGTGTTTAACAAAGGCTACACAATCGATGTATGGAAAAGCGAAAAATCTGATTCTAGTATATCAGAGAAAATTAAAACTTGAAATCAATTGGGTCGTAACATTGGTTTTTCCGAATTTCGAAAGCGGGAAAGCGTACAGAGTTCTCACAGTTTTCCTGTGTATTTTGGTATTTATTGTAAAATTGCTTAACTCATAATTGTTGTTGTAATTGTGGACTAACTCAATTCCATGTCTCGCAGTTGTTGTTGCTTCCATTTGGAAATTGCGTTAAATTCGTCCCAGGACTTATCATCGGACCACCAAAGGACCTCGCACCACTGCAGCTGATGCAAAATTAATAAATGTTCATGTGACGAAGGCAAATTGTGTTTTTGGTCTATGATTTTCATTTTGGCTTTGTTGTTTAATTTGCCCGAAAGACTCAAGTCGCAATCAAATTGAATTCCTTGTGGCTGTAAATAAATTATGATATTTTCTTTCGCAGCACACAAATTTTTTTTTCTGTTATGTCTTTTCAGTGAGAGAAATCGAAAACTAAATTGGCCGAGCACAGTAAACATTTGTTTTAGTGTCAGTGTTTTACGAAGACTTCAGCAAACGGCTTGTTGTGTATTTCATTTTAGAAATAGTTTTCCCCTAAAGACAACCAAAATTATCTTGCCCAGGCGCCTTGTTTTTATCAAATTAAAATTTTAGTGGACCCAATTTCGGCCAAAGAATCCGAATCTTTTCGCAAATTAGCCGTTAAATCAGAAAATTTAGGGGAACCAGACAAAACAGAGATGCCAATATTCGCGAAAAACCTACCATGCATTCGCCATCTGGCCAAGAGGACTCTAATTGAGGGGCGGCGCTGGATATCGGGCCTAGAGAAAGGTCAAAACAGCGCAGCCCAAAACGTAAATCCCTGCTACAACAACTGGCCCATGAGAGAGGAGTCTTTTGCGGCAGCCCAGCAGCTCCGCCAAAGGCAGCAGAGCCGCCGGTGGAGCAACAACTACTCCGGCCTGGACTCCGCCATGTTTCGACCAGTCGCCAAACCGGATGAGGTGGTGCCCCGCCGCAACAATGTGTTGGCCGCCCAGAATGCGGCCAGGAGGCGGAACTTCAAGTCGGCGCAGGTGACCCAATACCAGCAGAGGCAGGAGGAAGAGCAGAGACTGGGCGGCGAACCAGAAGCCACGACGGAGGAGCACGACTACGAGTCGGATCTGGAGGTCCGATCGGTACGGGAGACCGTTTTCGGCCTGCCGGAGGACAACTCGGAAGAGGAGATGGATCGCGCCCGGGCTGAGCAGGAGCTTCTCCAACGCGTGGCCGAAGCCTCCAAGCAAGCGGAACGTTTGCCCGAAAGCGCCACCATTTCCCGAAAGGTCATCTCGCCATACAACTCCTACCGCAGCCATCGCACCCGATGGGCGGAGTTCCGGCACAACATGATCTTCGGCCGTACGAGTTACTGAGCCAACAGGAGCCTCAAAGCAAGGTTCATCCTTATCCATTGACGTCTACCTTTCCGGAAGTGAGAAATTTACGGTTGCATTTTTATGTGAGGGCTGGCGATTTTCAAGAACAAATAAAAAATTCGGTCTTCAAAATTATTTTATATTGTATATCTTATTAAATATGTGCTTTTACTTCTGCCCGGAAAATTATCTAACAGGAAGCGGACACGCCCAACTATGGCAGTAAAGATAATGGGTATCTAATAGTCGCGGTACTCGTCTAAAAGATCGGCAAGGACATTCACACAAGTGAAAGCATATCAATCATTGAATTTTCAATCTTTGAGGAACAGCAAATGAATCTCAGTAGTCTTTCCGGCGTACATCCCAAATACTTGGGATTACAAAATTATCCAAATTTGTCACACTTTTGAGCCATGATCAATATTCTTAGGACACTGACAGGCAGAGGTCTTCACCTCACCAGGAGACTTCATCGACGAACACAAATCTGCCAGAAACCCGGAGTCTTTGTCCATCCGGAGCTGCGGCGCACCATTCCCCTCGTCTACTTCAGGAAAGGGGAACTGCCACCTAAGGCGAATAAAGAAGTCCCTTCCAAACAGCAGTGCGAAATATCTCCTTTGGAGAAGAATCGAAAGAGCACGGAGGCCTTCGATCAGTTTTGTAAAAGACAACGCCAATGCTTTTCCAGCACCTACCAGTGGGCAGAGTTCCGGCGAAAGATGATCTACGGCAGTTACTAGAGTGAAGCCACCCAAAAAGGACCAAATCCAGTGAAAGACTCCTTACCCATTAGCCCCTGCATTGTGGCTTAAAAAGTGTTTTGTTTTGATCTAATTCAAAGGCTTTATAAGCCACAATGCACTGCAGTCTGAAATGCATAGTTACATAGCACAGTTCAAGCAATAAAACAGGTTAAAATTGGAAACTGCATTTATTTCTTCTCTTCTTTGTTGGATTGGAAATCTTTAAAATTATTATAACAAGTATCCTTAACCCTTTTTGCTAGCGACATACTTTGACATACCTGCGCATCCTTCTGATCTGAGAAAAGCCAAATACAAACAAGGACTGGGTGGAAAAGTGGCAAAGGAAAGAATGGAGAGAGGCACCAAGTGCACTCAAGTAATATGCTTCATAATTTTTATTGTCAAGCCCTTTTCTTTTGGCTCGGGTGGCACTGGCGCGCACTCGACAACAAAAGCTCAAAAGCGCTTGAGAAAAATGTGAAATAAAAAAGGACTATGAAAAGCAAAGGCGGAAAATTAAGTGCACTGGGTGGTAGTGGTGCAAGAGTGCAACAAAGCAGACCGGGCAGCATAAATTTTATAATATAGAAAAAATCAATGGGCAACGGGGGCACAAAAAATGCAGAGCAGCAAGGATTACGGTCCGGGTTCAGGCACTTTTCATTCAAAGCACTGTCCTACTAGACGGCACTCGAAAAAAAGAGTTGCAACAAGGCACCTAATCAACAAACTATACTCACTAAAGGTCATTTTTTAATAAATTTAGTTAAATTCAAGCCAGTATTTTCCCAGCATTTCCGTATTTTCATTGGAAAATAATTGCTATGATTATTTCGTTCCGTGCTTCGCTATTTGAATCCTGCTCCTCACTTCAAAGCTGCACAATTAACTTGGCCCGCAAATGCTGTGATTTCGCCACTCGCTCCCATTGTTGCCAGTTAATTTTGATGGATTTTTTTATTGCCTTGTTGCAAATTTGCATTTCACTCCGCTGTTCACTGCACTTGGCCGCGTAATTAGGCGCACAACTCTGCCGCGGCTTTGATGTGCCGTCCTGCGAATTGGGCTAAGTAAGGACGAGCGCCGAGGACCTTAATTGTTTAATTATGTTTTGTGCTTTGGTCTCGAGTACGTGCAATGCGATAATTGCTCAAAAGGGAACGCACTCAAATAATGTTACATTATCATTTTGTAAGTTGGCCAAAAGAATATGAAATGTGTGATAGGTACACTTAGCTGCTAATCGAACAATCAACTGAATATGTTCTTAGTGAAGTGATATAAGGTGGGTTCTTTCTAACCCAGTCAGCTTTTCTTTTTAACTAGTCAGCTTTTAGTAACACATAGCCCCGTTTTACTTTTTCTACGTTCCTCCCGTTTAACAGGCAAACTAATACAATAGACAAGTCTTAAATTTACATACCCTATCCTTTCGGCCAATCCTTTTAGCCAAACAATCGCTACACCACAGTACAACTGCATCCAGCGAAAGGCTTACCAATACCGACGGCATCAGAACCACGAAATTACAGGCAAATCCGACTAGTTTCATTCCCTTTCCAAATGCTGCCAGCCAATGGAAGCCAATCGGCCCTATCCGCCTATGTCCGACTGGCGGTCCAGCAAGCCACGTCCCGGATGACTGGAAGATTAACCTACTCGACGCGCCGAAGCCAGTGCGTTGGGGATCTGAAGAAGATCGACGAGGTCCTGTGCCGCCAGCGGGATGAGCCCAATCCAGAGTACCATCACGCTCCGCGATGCTTTGTGAAGAACTTTCATAAGTACCAGGAGCAAGCGCAGGATTGCGGAGAGGTGCAGACGACCCGCTTCCGCAATCCACGATACCGCTGGGCGGACTTCCGGCGACGAATGGTTTATGGCACCTACGATATCTAGACTGTTTCTCTCTGCAATCAATTCTCACCCGGACTTGTCTTGTACGAGTTCAGTCAATCCATAACGAAGTATTCCAAACCGACATGTACAATAGTAAGAATTTTGTGGCCAGATAAACGGATCCAACTCGGTCGTCCGCTCAAATTGCAATATAATTCAGCACAGAATAAATCCGTTACATCTTAACTTTATTGTGCACTTCATTATAACTTAGTCGGGCTATGAGTATTGACCAGGTTTTAGACGGTACCTTAAGCATCAATCTCTAATCTGTTAGCCATGACCCATTTTACAGTTTTTATATGAAATAAGGCCAAGGTCTAATCATGATAAAATATATTTTTCATCCACCTTCTTTTAATTAAAAACCGTATGCCCCTCATATATCAAAGCATTATTTGATAAAATTAAAAAGAAACATTTATATTAAAATACTTAAAACGTTATCTTCCATTTAAACGCTATTACCCACTCTCACGGCTTCGAACCCGAGTCCAAAGCTACCGAACTTTCATCCATCATGTCCGCCATTGGTTCCGTGTTCGAAAGCTGACGATGCGGCCCTCGCAGGGTATTGATGAAGAGGGTGCGGTGGGGCTGGAAACTTAGCTCGTCCGTAACTCGTCTCATGTTCGTCCCGTTGTCGCCGTCCATATGGCGCAAGTTGAGGAAGCTCTTGACCAGCAGGAAGGGCGGCCTCTTTAGATCGGTCCTAGAACTCTTACGCTCCTGGAGCTTCACGGGCACAGGTCTGCGATGGTACGGAAGTCTGTGCTCCGACACTCGTCGCCTCTGCTGTGGCCACATCTTACCCTCCAATATCAGGGAAAAGATGAGAATCCGACCGGTAAACATTATGCCATAGGTGAATGCGGTACCGGTGATCAAAAAAATACTAAAATTTAGGTTAACCAATGTAAAATTTATGTTATATTAAAAAAGTTTTCATATTATGAATGTATCTATCGGGCCTACTGTAATGCGTTGGCTTTGCAACTCCTGATTTGAATTGAAATGGACGTTCTTACTCCCACAATGCACAGATCTTGCATAAAACTTGATAAATAATAATAAAATAATATTCCGTATATAGCAAGTCTAAATTTATAATCATAGCATATTATCATTTTCTTGCTAAAAAATTAAGATTTCAATAAGTCGAATATATTTTTAGAACAGTATTTTTTCGAAAAACTTTAAATTTTGAATAATGACCGCAATGGCGGTTCCCATGGTTATGAATGGTAGTCAAGGAGGGGTATCATCTTTTCTCGTTCTTCCAGCTCGACATAAAATAGTCTCTAAGATCACGAGGAGCACCCTGCATGTACACAGAATCCAGATGATGGAGGGCCAAGAAGCTCTTCACCAGGATGCGGGGTGGTCGGGTTGACTGCGCCGGGGTCTTAATCCTCGCGTCGGGAACTACCGGAAATGGCCGTCTCGTCCTCCTTTGATGCAAGCTCCTGTTCCAAGAAAAATGTAAAACGGATAGGCCCCCGAGAGCTCGACCAATGGACATCATGGCTGGATGTTCGGGGGTTAAAAATACGTTTACTGATAATTCAAATTTAATCGAAGCCAAAACGATGAACTAGGGTTTTTGATGTCATTAAAACTGCCTACTTCTCACACAATTAGTAACTGATTTGAACTTATTTTTTCAATGGCATTTTAGTATGTAGGCTTCTATATGTAGGATTCTATAAATCCACTCCGAGTTGGTATTGTTGAATCTGCAATGTGAAAACTTGGTAAGGCTAATACCTTTTAATTTCGATTTTGAACCTAGAAATAAAATGGTTTCACATACTCGATTTTTGTGATGTAAATGGATTTAATTGGCCCAGTCGTGTGTGCAGGGGCTACGTGGCGAAAAAAAGTGCTGTGTACTAATTTCTGACCACAAACCGAATTTACTTCTGAGGGCTAGCAAAACATTTGCATAGTTGTTCCGAAAAGCATATTCTCTGTGAGTTCGCTCTAGACCATAAAGTGCAGATTCTTTTTCAGATTGGTAGTAAACCCATATGAGGCTTATTTAATATGCTATGCACAGCTCCTTAAGTATCGGCGTTTTGTTAGATAGAAATAGTTGGCTGGAACAGTGCGGCATTGCATGTGGGTCGGCCATTTTGTATTTTCATCGCTGGGGCTTTTGAGCGACGACGATTTGGCGGCTTTTGTGCAACGCGTGGTTTTATGTAACAGACCCCAATCCCTAGTCCGCGAAAATCCCTTTCCCACACGCCCGCAAAACGTCAATTGCATGAGCCGGCACGTCGATATTTTTGCCAATTTTTTAGCCGGCCTCTCGCAAATTGCTTTTTGAGCTTGTTAGAGTTTTTTGGCCCTCATCCCCGACGCACAGATACATATGCACACCCACACACTCACACCAGCACACACGCTAATGAATAGTCAAAGTCCAGGCGATTGCAGCAAAACGAGAACTAAACGCAATGTTTAGGCTGCATTACGACTGCAACTGGAGCCAGCAGGTCCTGCAGGTCCTGCAGGAGCAGCCAGCATCCCGGACAGCCGCCATTTTGTAATCAAATGCAGCACAAAAGTATGCAAAGGAAATTGCCAGAAAAAAAGCACGAAGTAAAAAGCGTTGTGCGCATTGGCTTTCTTCGTACAGTGGACAATCGCAGGATGGCTGGGAACTAAAATGATAGATTTCTACACCACAATCCATAAATAGTAATATAATTCTCCAAATATATACATTGCTGAGCAGAAAAGTAAGTAATGCCTCAGCGATACCAAGTATATCCTTATTTCTTTTGAATTCCTCAAGGTTTCTCTTTACAACGCTTGTGGAATACCCCACATACTTTTCCAATGCGAAGACATGCTAACTAGCTCCTTTACTTTCAGACGAGGAATAGCAACTATTGCTTTGCTTCCGGATTAATCAGAGTTATTACATTTCTACTGTAGCACTGCTCTCTAAACCCAATCCCTTGGCAGCCCTTTAGCGACGGCTGCTGTTAGTGGCTGCTGCTTTTCAATTAGTGCCACCCGAGTACGGATGCACCCCCAGCCACACCACGCCCCCCCCCCCCCACGCACCACCGCCCATTTCTATGCGGAGCCGCCAATCCCCGATCCCTGCCAGCACTTGATGCCGCCGACTGGGTTGACGTGGGTTAGCTGTGTTCTGGCCGCGTTTTACGTAAATTGAACAACAGGCTTGCAAGGCAGCGGCAGCGGGTACCCGAAACTGCAAAACTGCAAAACAAACACGGCCAATACACTGCAACAGCTCGGAACTGCAGGCGAGCTAAGCCAGACAGACGTACACAAAACGAGGACGAGGGTGGAGCATTGAAAAAGTGCAACGCCAGTGCCGGGTTAGACAAAAAACAGGTCCTCCAGAAAAGCGAATAAAAAGACGCGGCCGCCAGACGACTGCCGTATTGCCTTTAAGCCTAAAAGCGAGCTCCATCTGTTATGCGAAACGTTTAATTATTTATCTGAAAGGAAGATCCCGGCTGGCAGTGAAAATAAAGCATCTGAATGGAATTTTATTGACACACCACCCCATCTGAGTGACTGAAGGGGTTATAGGTTGCAGGCAATCGCCGCCCCCGAGGTTAATTAGTTGACATTTGCGCTTAATTGCAACGCCTCGGGCGGAGGACATAGAGCTCCATCCAGGCGTTCCATTCGCATGCATGATTGACAGCCGAGTGGTGGGGCACATCCATCCATACACCTGGTGGAGCTGATACATGCGTATTGATGCCAAGCGCGTTCAGGCAGAGCGACAAACTTGACACCCACTTACAGGTGTTAAGTGCTCCAGCACTCTGATGCTGGTATATTCCCCCATCCCCATCCATTCCCATCCATAACAGATCAGATCTTCAGTACGGCAGGAAATATTACAGCACTGACAACAACTACTATCTACGGAAACAGATGCAGAGTTTCCTAAAACCATTCGATACCAATTGTAAAGGATATTAGTTATGGAAACTTTAGTACAATTCTTCTTATTTTATAACTAAAGGTCAATTCAAACATTAAGAAAAGTATTTCGACTTTGTACCAGGTATGTTACATTAATCTTTTAAAATAAATCAGCAAACAACGACCTCGCAGATCATCTTACAAGATCTTTTCCTTTACAACCCCTATTATTACCCATTAATCAACATTTTTGTTTGCCACATAAAAACTTCTTAGCCTTGCATATACACATAAATCAGCGTAGTTGCTGGTCCTATGTTCTGCCAGGACAATAGGTCACCTCGGGGCTCTTGGTGCGAATCCACTTGATGAAGGAGGCAACGCGAGTGTTGACCGATGGCTGCTGGGCGGCGCAGGCCTGGCCGAAACTGACGATGCCCACGGCCATAAGGCGTCCATTGATCCGCTCGTAGAGAGCTCCTCCCGAGTCATATTGGCAGGTGTCCCGCCCGGGCGTGTATGTGCAGAAAGTGTGGGGCGGTACTCCGCCCGCGGAGCTCAAAGCCTGCCTGCACCGGCGGCCATCGATCACATCCAGCGTGGCCTTGAGCAGGCGATGGGTCTGTGGACCGCCGTAGGAAGTGGTTCCCCACCCGGCGGCCACCACCTGCTGACCCGCAAGCGGCAGCTTCCGGCCATCCTCCGCCGGTTGCAGAGGCAGGCAGGCGGGACCCACATGCTGGCTCCACACGATCGCCGTTCGTGTCTTCAGCATGGCGATATCGTTCTTCGGCTGTCCACTTGCTTGGCTAAAGTCCTCGTGGAGGATCAGGGCGTCAAGGTCGTAGCGCCGAGTGGCAAACGTCTCAAAGGAGTTGGCCAAGTCGTGCTCACCCACCACCACCCGCAACTTGGCAGCACTGTTCGTCTCCGGACCCTGAAAACAGTGGGCGGCGGACAGCAAGTAATGATGGTGAACTGGAACAAATAATACCGAAGTTATAATAAGAAAGAATCTAGTTGATTTTTCTAAGTCAATAATCATTGAAAGTCCCCTTTCCGTTTTTGTACGAATATATGTACTTACTGATCGCAGCGCCGCAGAAGACCTTTCCATGTTTTTTGGTCAGGACACCGGTCATTGGCGGGAACTCGTGCAGGACGGCCTCCTCGTTGGTGGGACTGGCAATCCGAGGAATGCGACTCCAGCCGCAACTGCACGTGGGCTGAAAGGCCTCCACGAGGCAGGAGAAGCGTCCGCCGCCGTGACCAACCGATGGGGCAGCAGGTGGGTAGCTGGAAACAATCCGGGCATGTATTGCGGAAGTCTTTGAACTGCTGCGAATTGGCAACTTGTCAAGGTAAATAGTGGTGCGGGACTTTCTGGACTCTTCGACGTCGTAGAGTAAGGAGGCTACATAGGCCAGGGCATCGCTGACGCCCACATCCTGCAACACGTGCAGCACCTCGTCACTGAGGTCCTCGTCGGCTTCTTCTGGCTCCTCTTCCGCCTCCCGCTTCTCCTCCTCATCCTGTTCATCTATGGAAACAGCTTGTGGTGCCTCGGTAGTTGTGCTCGTAGTTGGCACCGCGTGCAGCTTATCCTTTAACTTGACGGCTGAGGGCGGCTCCGAATGTCCACTCGATATGTAGGAAATCACCGCACGATTGAGAAAACTTTTGCGCTCGAATTTTCCACTGCCGCAAAAGTATTCGGAACTTGTTAACACCTCATCGCCCTCGGAATTGAAGTGAAACACCTCCGTGCGGCATTTCAAGTCCGTGGAAAGCTGCGAAAATCGAGATGAATCATGGCAGTGGTGATTGAAATGGACCATGGCGATGCCACTCTACCTACACAAGCTAGAAAATATAAATGCATTTCTTTTGATTCGTAAATATTTTTCGTAAATGTTATTTACTGAGATTGGTTCATTATTTTAACTTTGTACTTCAGAGTTACGAAAATTTTTTAATAAAATAATTTTGTAGCGCGAAAGAACGCACTCTCTTTATTTTTTGATAATAAAACACTAATGTGAATGGTTATAGATATATAAAAGTAGCACGAATATAGTTTCTTGCATTTAGATTCCACTTGAACATATAATGGGCATCACTGTTATAACTTCACTTGATTTCCTCACCGTTCGCAACTGGAGCTCGCATTTGAATTGGAGCACGTGATCCTTGGGAGCCTCCACGGCGTAGCGACAGGAAGTGCCCACTGGATACAGTGCCGGGTAATAGGGCGAGTTGATGAGAAGTTTCTGGCCCGATTGCAGCTTCACCTGGTGGTTGCACTGCTCGAAGATGGCATTCGTTGAGGACGCTTTCAAAAGAGGCAGAAACAGCAGCCAAGTCCACATGATCCCGATCGCGACAAAGTCTACAGCGGCACTGAGGCGGCTCCATAGGCGACAGCCTCTTAAGAATGATGGAGCTAACACCCAAGTCATCACGCGATCTGCCTACATCTCCACCTCTCAACACCTCTCAACATGGGCACCCACGCCCCGTTCCTGCCTCAAATGCCAGTTAATTAGGGTCTCGAAGAAATCCCAAATTGTTACCGCCGAAAAGATAAGACAGCGGCCGGCACACGAGCGTCTTTAGCGGCTAATTGAAAGAAAGTGCAAGTGTGTCAATCAAAAACTGGTTTTCGGAATTTGGAACACTTTGGAATCGGTAGGTGGAAGTGACCATAAATAGAACTACGTGTTGGCCACCAGTTGGGGTAGGTCGCAGCTGAATTGGAATCTTGTGTCATTTATGTTTTGCTTTCAAATAAAGTTAACAGGCCACTTTTATTCAAAAAGAATCCATTATTGTAGTGTAATCAATATATTGTATCTTTAAATATTATTGTAATTATTTATATATTGATCTTATCATTTTATATACTTAACTCATATTCAACAATGAATTTCTTAATGTTAATTGCTTAATTTTCAATTTCCTATTTTGTCACGTGGCATCCGCTATACAGTCATTAGTTCCAATTCCCCGAGATCCCTTTAAAGTCGACAATTTCGCACCCGCCGTTCCGCCCAGCCCCTGCCACCAGAGCTCATTTTTTAGACCACTTTCAGAGCTGCTTAATTGGATGTGCTCCATATGAGCAAAAAGAGGAGAGCACACAAACTACAAGACCAGGAGGAGCGAAAAAATGGAGCCCAAACCGGCAAGTTTGTCGCCCATTTTGCAAAATAAATATCAGAAAAAAAGGGGAATCCTTGGGAGGGACGACGGATGGCGCCGAGTCTGTCAGAGGCGCAGAGACAAACGCTTAATGCTAATATTATTTTCTTGCTTAACAAGTGATGAGCTACACGCGGGGCACATTGCTGCTGGCCGGACTGGCCGGGGTTTTCCCCGGCAGTTCCGCGGATTTTTCCGACCACACCGCTGGCCGCCAGCCTGCCTGCCTGGCTGTGACTTATTTGCACAAGCCATAAAAAATTTAACTTTATTTCGCCATTTTTAATTTCCTACTCCGCGGATCGTTACGTGGCGCAGCGCATTCGGCGTAAACAGTCAACGTTGGACAATAACTACAAAACCGGACTCGGACCCGGACCCAGAGAATGACCAGCAGAGCTGGGTCCTAGACGTCCAATCTCCACCCAGAAGTCCGCGGAACAATGCTGCTGAAAAAAGCTGATGCTGTTTTCTATTTCCTTTTTCCAGTTTTGGCCGGCGGAGCGGGCGGGGAAAACAAACAGCAAATAATTCAAAGTGGATACAACTAAAGCAAAGTCAAAGCTAATATACGAAAATGTAATAAAAATTAAAAAGAAATAAAAACGAATTAAAATGAGTTTCGAAGGAGCAGCAAAGACCTTCTGGCACCATAAAAAATACACAACAGGGGGATCGAGGACCACGACGAGGTGTGGGCTCCATGGGGGTCTCCGCAAAAGCGACAGTTGTAGGACTTCTTTTTGCGCAGTGGGATGATGACACATGCGAGTGGAGGTCTCTGCACCCTCGAAAGGGTCGGGTCGTCCAGCGGGAGGGGGGATAAAAATATGTGACCATTTGAAGTATGAAATTTATAGGAGCGTATACTAATTCCACTTAAATTACATAAAAGGCCAGGACAAAAGCAGAAACGGTTATATTAACTTTAATTTATTATTGTATTAATCAAACAATGCTTATTATTCTATTAAACAGAAGATTCAATGCTTAGCATTTCATGGTGGAATAAGTCATCCCAATACTTATCTTAGATGATATCTTTCCATGATTTATACCTATGCAGTGATAAGGGTACATATATTATGCACATTACCCACGCCTGTTGGAATTCGCCTCTTTTCTTAATTTCTGCACTTCTATTTTACAAAAATATTGTATCTGAAATTGAAGACAAGGTATTTAACTCACATTATACGAACATCAATAACATCATCAACCTCAATTAATTATAAATAAATAAATTTGACAGTTTTTGATTTTTTTAGGAATGAAGGAAAAAACTCTAATTTGAAACCAACTATATAACATTTTATTTTTCAGAACCTTATTTTAATATATTTATTTTATTAATATATTAATTATTAATATATTAATATATATTATTAATATATTCCATTTAAAATTTTCTGTGGTATAGCCCTCTCTAGCGGTGAGCCGCAGTACTACGAGGTTTCTAGGTTAATAAGACAACGTGTAGGTGGCGCCTTTGAGCCGCGTATACAACGAATGTAGGCGCCAAGTACTGTCCCTGATAGATAGATGGCGCTATCTTGACGGTAAACAGTCCGTAAGATGTATTGTCAAAATTTAGATACAATACAAAATACTGCAGAAGTAATAGATTAGATAGAAAGATTAATTATTAATTATTAATTGTGCATATCAACTAGGATATAATACTAAGGCTAAACTTTTGTGGTAAATTCATGTCTGATTTCTGCGACGGCCTATAAAAAGTATAAAATAGGATGTGTTAAAGATATTTTTGTATTTCGTCAATACAAATCAGCGTTATTTCAGATATATGGAGTAAATCGAGTTTTCATAATATACACAAATATTTGAGCTATAACCAAATTATCGTAGCAAAGAGAAAATGACTGATGTACCCCCACTTATCTCAAGAGCATTTCAAAACTGTATAAATCAAAGTATAAAGTTGCTTGTGATGCATAATCAGATTGCAAGTCAATGTTTCTATATTCTATTTCAAGTCTACCTTGTTAAGAATACACATTTTTCCTTTGCCTTATGTTCTATTCTAATACACTTCTTTTTACTTGTGGTGTATGTATAGAACCAGCACATGAATATCCTCCACCCCTTTAATGATTACCTGGCATCCAGGCCACTTCCTCTTCCCAGGCGTCCTGCTTGACCAGCACAATTAATTAACAATAGATTGTTTTGGCCACAGGGTTCCAAGTGACCCACAGGAAGTGCCTGGCAAGCATAAAAGGAGCCAAAAGGACGAGCAACCATCATTCCGGAAGGAAGAAATGAAGCCAAGCGCAACAGTTGCATGAAGTGCGGGCACTTCAAATTAATAAAAGGAACTGCAAATAACAATGGAAATTAAATGGAAGAGGAAAGGTCAGTCAATGGAACGTCCTGCCGAGAGAGATGCGAGCAAGTGCATGTAGTCCTGGCTGCGTGGGGTCCTTTCCCACAGGTGTGTGTGTGTGTATCTGAGATTTTCCAGAGTTTCCACTGACCACTGATCCTTTGATCAGGACCGCACGGTGCAAATCTAATTAACGCTCCCCAAGAACAACGATCGATCTTCGGGGCCAAGGATTTGTTTGCTTGCATTGCCATTCGATGCGCCAATGTGAGCCCCGACAAAGGACTCTCATGCCAGCAGGACTACCTGCTCGTCCTTGAGAAACGCACTCCATAAGTGTGCGCGTATCAAATTACCATTTCATTTTATTTCATTAGTTCGTCTTGTTTCTCATTTTTTCATTATCCCTTTTCTCGGACTACTTAGCCTAATTGCTGGTACTGAAATGCAAATGAAATCCGAACCATTACGGGCGTCCTGCGATTTATGGGACAGCGAACATGCCCCATTCCGTGGCCCATGGATTCCAAGCGATAGCTGACCACCCACTCCAGATATCGCATCCCATCATCCATCGCCCTAATCCTGACTGATCTCTGGGCTAAATACCTGTTAACCTGTTTCGAGCACAAACAAGCAAATGTTTCTCCCAGGCGAACAAAGGAACCCTCTGCCCTGCCACAACAAACGAGATTTTCTCAGCACCTCCTTTGGCCGATGATCTTATCGATGCGAGTGTGTGCGAGGGTGGGCCCTCATCAAATTGGTTCCCACAAGCCGTGGCCCATATTTTGCAATTTAGATTTCTATTTATTGTCTGGCCGGAGAATATCCTTTCTGCGTGCTGCTCGCCCCTATGCGCCCCTTTTCTTCCGCTCACCGGAAGGAAGTGCACGAAATTTGTGAGAAATGTCTCAAACCGTCGCCCTGGGGCGGGCACAGGAAATTAGCAGAAGGCCGAAACATTTGGCTGTGAAAAGAAATTAAATTAGAATTTGTGCGTTCTTAAAGTGGCTAGGAAAATACATTTAAACTTAAACTAGTAGCTAACCAATGACGGCATTTAGTTATAGACTTAAGTTAATGTTAACATAATTTTATATATTTTTCAATTGTTTGATTTTTACAATTAAGTAACATAAAGCTACAACATTTATTATAGGAGGCATTTTATTTAAGTGTTCTTGAAAAAGTTAGTTATAATAATCACAATTTATTTAACTTTGCATTTACTTGGTATACTTGGCTTTGATATAAAAAGCAAATGAAAAGCATTTGTGCTTCAAATAAAATACACCACCATTTACTGGTCTAGAAAGCATTCCTTGGGAACTCCTTCTAAAGAGTTCCTTAACTTGTCCTCATCTCTCATCCCATCACCGCTGACAAGACCCAGAGTATTCATCAAATTCACACCAAACAAAGGGAGCTGAGCGAATTCCCACCGCACAACACAACACAAGACTTTCCCAAGCCAGACACCTACAAATTCCCATAGCAAACAAATTTGACTTTTGCATACCTGTGCAGCAGGGCCAGGATCTGCTGAACCTGTTACTCCTGCGGGCGAGCCCCTCCCTAAATGCATTCAATTCTCACGGCCAGCAACGGTAACACTCCAACGCACACACAAAAGGACATCCAACCCTGTGAAACAGGTTGCCATGGGAGCGAGAATGCGAACCGAATGGGAACCAGAATGAGAACAGGACGATGACAAGTCCTGAAGTAGGCGCTTCGTTTTCGTTTCGTTTTTATTGATTCAGCTCGTTGATCATAATAAACGATTAGTGTAGCACAGGAGAATCCTTGCTGATCCTTTAGATTTTGCGCTGAGAAATTCCTCAATTTTTTATTGTTTTGTTATCCTTTTTGTGCGGACGATATGGGGATGAAACAGGGGCTGGGAAAATTAGTTAGTGGGTTCGCCCTGGGTTTTTTTTTTGGTCGAGATTTCCAATTCTCAACTGTTTATTTTCTCTAAAATATTTTGATAAAAAATGTACTCAGCTTATCAGCAGATTATTTATGATTGCCGCTGTCACTCAAATGAATTTTTTGGTGAAATCACAGCAAGCCTTTTTCCAAGAATTTTCCATTAAATAAGTTAGAATGGCCCAACAAGCTTACATAACATTGCCGCATAACCAGACAAAGCCTTTTCCTGGTTTCCCAGAACCAAAATTGACTTTCCTAGCAGGAATTCAACGTTTTTTACGCAAATGTAAACACACTTTTTATGCCAAACAGTAAAGGATTCCTCGGAACTATTGACTAACATAAAACCTTTTTAATTCCTGGAATTCTAACTGATTCTTCAAACCGTTGACAAGCGTTTTTTACGCAAATCTAGCTGCATTTTTTACGCAAAACTAAAAAATTACGCGGAGAATCTGTAAAAGGTTCCTTCGATACCTGGAAGTTTCACTCAGCCCTTCCATCCGCCGAATGTCCCGATGTACAAGCCGCTAATCGTCGTGCTAATGGCTTGAGGATGCAGAAGGATATCCTTGCATTATCCTTGCCACCCGCCGTCTTTATTGTGACCAAAACAAATAATCACCCATTGCTCATATTGTCCAATGCTCAAACGGTCTTTACGAGCGGCCCATAAAGTTATCCTTTCTTGCATCCTTTTGACCCACAGTCCTTCCTCGCAAGCAGTTCTGCCGTCAACTTTGCGCATCGCATCCTTTCGAGCCCTTACACGGAACTCCGCCGCTGGAAATTCGCCAAATCATAAACCGTAGCCTTGGGTCGAGGACACTGCATCGCACATTATGCACACGCACAGTGCGAATGGGAGTGCCATATAAAGCCATTAGCGCGCCCATCAAGGTCGCGGATTTGTTTACATTGACTTGGCCGACGATTTAGCCGTAAGTGCTCAGAGACATTAATGAGCAAGCCGAGAACTAGAACAGCCCAAGGTCTGTCTGGACAGGAAGACTGTCATTTTATCGAACCTGGCAGCGAGTATAATATAACAAAATTGATATACACACGAAATAAAGAGCAACTTAGCTTTCAGTTACAAGGAATGAAAGCATTAAATAAACTAAATAAGACCAATTAACATAAATGAAGAAGTGATGTGCATTACAGACTCCAGTCGCAGAATTGTATCTCCGAAATTTAAAATCTGTTTCGATTTAAAAACTATTTCATCCCAAGGAACATTAATCTATCTGATCCAAATTTAAGAAAAATCTATATATTTTCTCAAATAAAAAACAATTCTAAAGACGCAATTAAAATATTTTAATATACATATAATCCATCACGGGTGATTTGCCACAAAACCATGGGAGATCCCTTTTGTTGCGCAATCTTGTTTTCCCCTCAATACGAGTTTATGCCAAAATAAATGGGGATTTTTTGCTGCCTGCTGTTTTAGAATGAATCCAAAATTTACGACATTTAGCTCGCTTCACAGGAACTATAATTTCCTCGGCGAACTTCTTTTGTTGCCACAGCCTGAGATCCAGAGGGCCAGTTTTCCCCCCTAGATCCCGGAGCACACGCTTCTGCCACATTCCCACCACCCAAGGACGAGTTTCTTGTGCGCCGCAGCCAGATCGGGAATTGGCTGCCCAAAAAGCCGGAGAATGCTGAACAAAATGGCTGAAGCGTGGCCAGGAATACGGATCCAGTGCGGAACCAAGGAACTGCAGAACTTTCACACGCGTTGCACACAACCAAGACTGTTTTTTTTTCGGGGTGTCTTGACGAAAATCTTTCGTTCGAGCAAAAACAACAGCTGCAAAAGCAAAGAAAACCCCCGGAACGCGGAAAGGTCGTTGCGCCTCAGCGACCCCTGGCAACCTCCGAAGCCCCTTTCTCCGTCGGCTCTGTTTTCCAACCAACCCCCTGATTGTACATTTCGCAAAAGATTTATCGAGACAAAGCCAAGTTACCAAGGGGTGGAGACTTCTGAGCTGCGCATGCTCAGCTAACTTTTGCTCGTTTTTTAAGGAGATTTTCTAAGGCGACGGGGTGGAGTTGCGTCTATAGCATATGCATAAAAAGGTCTGCGCAGATATATGGGTTGTGTGCTGCGATGTCGTCACACGACTTGGCGCACACCTGGTCACGAGTTGCCATGCGATCTAGGCGATCCATGCTATCCATGCTATCCGGGCAATCCCTTCCGTTTCTGACCTCAGGCAAACTGGCTTCGATTCGTTCTGGCTGAGCGATATGTTAAATTAATAGTTTACTTATGTAGAACGAAGTCGTTCTAACAATGCCCCTAATTACTTTTTACTTTCCTCCCAAAAGGCGAAAAAACGAATTTTCCCAATCATAATCGCTTTATGGTCCACCTACAAAAATCCCTCAAAGAAAGAGAGATTGTCAAAACACTGGCCTAGTCAGAGTCAGTCGAGGGCGTTACCTGATTTCGCCCGCTTTTCCGGGAAAACGCGTTATGGTTTTGTAGACACTTTTGCACATTCACCACGAAAACTGCAAAATTGTGAACCGTGCACCCCCCAAGGTGGCATGCATAATGCGTTTATGAGTGGCCAAGGATCCCGCTTTCCTCCTCGTCCTTCTGCTTCTCGTTTTCTTCCGGGGAGTGTCCTTTGGCCAACGGCGACACTTGCTGTGGTCAGCGTTGCTCGGTTTTCGCCCTAAACCCCGCGTCCAGAAAACTCCGAATAGATAATTTGCTGGCAACCATGAAAATGGTTAGAGAACTTTGCTCTGCCGCTGTGTTCGCCGGAATTCCGAGGCTGAGACATTTCACGCCCTGTATCCTTAGCAAGGATGTGAGTTGAGTTCGGCTTTGAGTTGTTCCTTGAGTGGAGTGCCACATCCGAGTGAGCTAGAGTATTTGAGTCTGTGTAGCTCTGAAAAGAACGAGTTTTGATCAGAAATAAATAAGTGCTTCCAATGTGGAATTGTGAAATTATTTGCGCTTTTTATTACTCATTTTATTACATATTTACTATAAATATTTATTCTCTAATATCAACCACTTTACGGGTATTTACATAATAAGACTTTGAATAGATTATAAGTTATAGTTTATGATTCAATATATCATATTCAGGACAGCAAATGTAAAGACCTTGTAGTGAAATGAACTGTAGCCAGCCTATGAATAAAATATTCAATTTAAATTAATTTTGTTTTGAAGATATTTTCCAATTATTATTTTTTACAGCAGGCAAAAATTTGTTAGCCCAAGTGTCAGCTTTATTTTAAAAATATCACTACGTATTGACAGTTGTTGGTGACCCTTCATACATATAATTTAGTTGGTTGTAAAGAAGATCTGAAATATTTCAAAAAACATAGTGACACATTCTGTCAGATTTGAGTCGAAGCAGTGCTACCTTTCTCACATATTCGGGGGATCAGCTAAAAAAAGAAGCCGGGCTGGCAATTCAATTACTATGAAATGTCCTGCAGGACTCGGTAAAAAAGGAAGAGCAGCTGTTCGAAGCAGAACAGAGTGGGGGAGACTTTGGCGCGTGCCAGGAAAAGAACACCGGGCCTAGGGCTCAAAGTAACGTTCGTTTCAGGATCACCGATAACAATTACTCAAACAGGACGACGATGCAGCTCAATGTGCAACTGCAACCCCGAAAGAGAGAGCGCTCCTTGCAGCTCTTAAGGAGGATCCTGCCGGCGAAGAGAGGGGACCTTCTTTTGTTCGGGATCCTTTGCTTCTTCGCGCATTGCAGAAAGTAACGTATTTTCCTCATTGCTCTTTGGCAGATGATAGCTTCCTGGCACGTGTGCCACTTTTCAGAAAGTCACCCACTCCTCTCATTTCCGCTGTCTAATTCAGCCTAATTAAATCAATTTAATGTGGCGACACAAAACCATCATCTGCCCGATTTGCAGCATGAATAACAATAATAATAATAATAATGCCGCAGTCCCAACGTGTCACAATCGAGAGGAGCACAACACAAATCTGTGACAAGTGTCTCTGCAGCAGCAGCGCTTGCATCACCATTCACCAGCTATTTGAACATCAATTATGAGCACAGACTCGCATTGAATGGATGCTGATGCATTTGAGGGGGTTCTTTGGACAGGGGATACTGGGGAAGGGGCACCGACAATCCGGCCGACATCCACAGAGGATGAGCAGCACTCAGCATGCAGAGACATTCAATGGAGCAGGCCAGCACACAAAAAGAAAGGGTGGCACAAGCCAAGATGCATCACAAAAGGCCGACCAGCAGTGACAGGGTCGTCCGACAGAGGGGGATCCTATCTACAGTTCCCCATGTCAAACTTTTAAGTGCCATATTTTTCAAAAATCGGAAAAGCTGTCAGTATGGGTAACACAATCGGAATTGAATCATTCAAACTCGATATAAACCATATTACCCGTTCTTAGGTGGCCTTTATAAACGTGTAAAATGTGTCACAAAGATTACACTCACGGTTTGATATACACGATCAAGGTGGTTGACTCACTCTAAATTCTGATAAAATTATAACATTATAAACAACAAAGTATAAGAAGAATGTGTAATAATGGACAGATGAATAAAGATGAATACATTTCATATTTTAATATTTATATATGTATGTACATCCTGCTTAGCACAACATTACAGTGCATCAGCTCTTAAAAGCCCCCTTGGGGGCACCACTGCACCCTCGGAAGCTCGGCAAAAGCATCAGCATCGCATCAAGCTAACCTACTTTCAGGTCACTTGACGAACTGCCACAATGTGAACAGACTGCCCACTGGAAATGTTAGTGACCCAAATTGGGTTTGCATAACCGACCGGGGCAACTGTCAATGGCCAGGGAAATCTGTTCCCAGGGTCAGGATGGCAGACCACAAATCTGCTCGTCGCCAACTGTCCCCAATTACATGAAATTATACCCGAAATAGCCCTTTCAGTTTTGATTTTTTCCTCTGTGTCCTTTGTGGCGTCGCATTGTTGGCAGCGTTTAAGAGCCATAATTGTGCGGTTAGTGTTCTTGAGACCATGTGTCAAGTGGCCTGACAGATTGTGGGATAAATGGCTGTCCGAAAGTGAAGAAAAAGTGCAAAAATCTGTACATTAGTAGGTAAACCCCACCTCTAGATGTGCCGCATGCAATTGGTATCGAAAATTATGCTTATGTCTTATTGAAATGCTGTTGCAATTAAATCCCTTAAATTATTTACATCTCTATTAAGAAGCGGGTAAACGATATATGAATTATTTGATCAGTTTCGCATAAACAACTCAATTAAAAACTGAAGAATTCCAGTTCTTCCCACAATCGGAAACAGAACAATACCAACAATGGCCCAAAATCCACCCTCAAAACTATCTGAATCCGAAAGATATTTTCACACCTTCGCAAATGAATTGCCAGATAGCGGGATCACCTGTGCATCGCTGCGATTCCCAGGATGTTGGCAATCGGAATCGGGATATTCCAACTGTAAAATGCACAACAAAAGGGAACGAACGATTTGCGGAAAGCAAAGGGAAGTAGAGAGCGGATGTTGTGCACGCTTCACGCGCAAGCGTAGCGGAAATAAAAAAAAGGACAATGAAAGGACGAACGAAGAGAGGCACACGGATTGCGGGTGAGGAAGTAGAAGTAGAACACGGTGAATTAAATTTTACCGCTATGGGATCGAAATAGAGACAAACGGATGTGAAGCACAATCACTTCCGATTGCGGGCAGGGTAGAGGACCACACGCAGACGGGCGGACTTTGTCCACTCTCAGGTTCTTCAACTGATTCCCTAACCAATCACTATCACTATCGCTATACAATAAATAATTTATCACTAAAAATAACTTTTCTAGAAATATATTACTGCTCTTCTCGATGCTTTGACTTCTAAATTAAAATGTTAACTGACCTCTGCAAATTGGGTGAACTGAACACCCAAACAAATATGTGTCAGTTCCAACAAGTGTTTGTTTATCTAGTCGCGCCGGATAATTTATGGACCCAGCGGTTTTATCAACGCCTCGCAGTTGCGTTCCCACAAGTGTTGCATAAAGCTGATAGAACGTCTCGATCGCTGCCCGCACGATCTCAATTTATTTGCATTGTAAACAAGAAAATATTATATGTATGTATAGGAGCAATCATAAAGCAAAGGAAACAGACCGAGGAAGGCGCCCTTATCACTGTGACATTGAGTCGATGCGAATGGGGGGCGCATGGGGATTGGAATGGGAAATGTAAGAAAACCAAAAAAAACAATCAAACCAATGAACCAACCAACCAGTCTATTAAAATTACTTCCCATTGCCATTTGACATGGAGGAAATCGTATAAAGACAATTTAAAGCTGTAAAACGGATATCTCAAATAAAAATGCATTTAAACACTTGGTTGAAGAGATTTATTGTTACCCTATAATTCAAGAAATAATCAGTTTAAAAATATTTTAAAGATCCTCTTATGTTATTATTTGCTGGGTTAGCTTGTTATTTCCCAGACCCAATAAATAAAATAACTAAAAACCAATTCAATGTATTAAGTTATAGAGAAAGAAAATTGTAGAATATAAGGTATTAAAAAAGCCCCAAAACAAACAGTAACTGTTCATACCCTCGATCATTGTGAAGCTAAGAGTAATACGCATGCGCAACTCTGTTGTTCTCTCTCTCGCAGTCACGTAAGCGTAAGTGTGTCATACTGATGTGGGTGTGTGTGGGAGAGAAGAGGGCTCAGTTTTCCTATGTTATACTCTCTCTCTGTCTACAATGTGCCGGCTCGTTAGAAACGGTCAACATTTGTTTTTGATCTTAAGCGTTTGACTTGCGTTGGTTGGGATCGGTCTTTTTTTGCGTTTGACGTGCAGGAATGCCGTCCACAAGCGTGGCAAACCCCGTAACAGGGTGTTCCTTTTACGCACGCACACACTCTCACCAGATGGACGCCACATAAAGTTCACCCACAAGCGAAAACAAACGGCCTGTTGTGCTCTCATTCTCCCCACACACACACTCACCTACCCTCTCACCCCCTTCCCAACCGACACCCCTGTGCTGTGTACTTGAGTCATCGTCCTAAAAACAGCAGCGAAACGAACTCCACTTTAATACACTCGAAAAAACAGGGTTAAAGCTTTTGAGGGTTAAAAGAATTGGTGAGAGATATTTGAGTAAATAACCATATCACACAATATTGATCGCATCTGATCAATAAAATGAATTCTTCTTTTGAAAGTAGAAATTCTTTTTATATCATATTTAATTAATCAGTACTGCTTCAATCTAAGAAATAAAATAAATCTCAGAAAATCGACATATTTCAAATAGATTTTGTTCAGTGCACGCCGCATCTTCTTCTTTGGTGTTGCGTTCATTGATCGCCAAAGCCAATTGCTTCGAGTTGAGTTAAGTGCTGCGTCAACGTTGTTGACTTACATACTCGACACACACACGCGCACACACAGGCATATCTATATCTTGATTGCCACCCCTCCTGCCGCAAACCGCCCACCACCCACCGCCCCTCTGCCAACTCTCGCTCCATATTTTTTCGACGTCTTTCACCAATGGATTTTCATTTTACGCTTTATACGGCTCTAATTGAGTGCCTTCCAATTGGGTTATGGATTAATTTTTGTGCATAAATTAAATATCCATGCACACATGTCTCTCAATAAAGCTGGTGTCTGGGGCATTTAGAAAGCAATTTCAAGTGGAGAACCAACCAGCGAAAATGCAGTACTTTCTTGTGGAAACAATATCGGCCAAGAAACTAGTAGTTAGTCCTGATAACATCTCGTTGTCTATCAGACAAACGAGATCATGTACTTCCCAGAAGTAATGGTATTGTGATATGACTAAACTGATCCAATATTTATGTACATCACGGAATTCAACTTATCTTATCTGATATTATCTTGATTTTCGCAAAATAAAGCTCATTGCTATCAACTGCGATGAATACCTATTATTCTGACCTAAATTGTGGCCACATAAGGCGAAAGATTGTACACATGAACTTATAGGGAGTGTCGGGCTTTTCGGAATTGCTTGAGTTGCATATGGGCAAGAACTGCATAAAGGTTATTTCTTAGGAAACGAAGAGCATGATACTTTTAGGTGGCACCACCAACTGTTCTCGTTAGTTTTCACTGGTCCGATATGCATCATCTGTACATAAATACGGGGTAAACACTTTTAATTGTTTGCGGCGAGTGATTTACCTATCCGCTTGACTCGAGCCACGTTCCCAGCCAATGCTCCTGCGGAATGACTCATCCATTAGCTCATGGGTAACTAAGAAATTAGTCAGAGATTGGGGAATGTAATCGTCATATCCAAATCGCCATATCCATCGTCATGCCGATCATACCCAGACGTGTGGCAAGCGCACCCGTTCCGCCGCAGTTGAGTAAACAACGAAGTCAATATGGAATTCTTTTCGGTTTTTATGTAGTTAAACTAAGGAGAAGACTTTATTTTGTAAAATGCAAGAGTATATTTTGTTTCTTGATGTTTTCTGCTGCGCTTGCGGCTTTTGCCTTGCTGGTGTGTGTGTTCGGGTGTTCAATGACTTTATGCATAATAGGTAAAATACAATTACAATATCAATATCAATAGCATACGTTATACATGGATTCGTTATTCGTTATAATTAATTTTAGGATCAATTTCGCCTCGCACTCGTACATTCTGCTTCGATTTTTATTGTGATTAGGCTTTAAGATACTTAAGTATTTTGCAAATACCGTTTGTTACTGTCTCCGATTTAATTCGTTTGCGTGTTCAATTCATTAGGCTAGCAAATGTGTTTCGTCAAGTAATGCGTGGATATATATTGGTAAAATACTGCAACTGCTATGTGTTATATGTACTTGTATAGTATGTAGAAAACAAATGCAACGTCCTCGCTGGACGATTGCTGTGCGAATAGAAGCCTTGTGGGGCGGCTGGGCCCAACAATAGATATATTTATGCACTTTTCGAATTACTTTATGTGGTAGGAATAAGAATAGGATACGCTAGGGTTTTCGTTTGCTTTGTTCTCGAGATTAGCGCTTAAGTATACGGGGAGCGGAAGATGGTCGGGGGAAAGGGAGTTTTGAGCGTGTTGACTTAGAACAGACCCTTCTTTTTCTTCTCCTTCTTGCCATCTACATTGTCCGTGCTGCTGTTGGCCCCCAGGCTGCGTCGCTTGAGCTCCTCGAGCGTCACGTGGTTGACATCCTCCCACTCCTTCTTCTCGCGCTCGAACTCGCGTCTCTTCTCCTCCAGCTCCCGGATCTGCAGCTCCAGCGCCTTCTTGCGCTCCTCGTGTCGCCGCGCCAGCTCCAGCTCCGAGTCCCTGAGCTTCTGCATCTTCTCCTTGACCTTCATGTCGAACACCTGCTCCATCTCGGCCTCCATCTTCTTCATCTTCTGCTCGTGCTCCCGCTTCTCCTCCTCCATCTGGGTGAGTGGGTTCTTGTTGGACAGCCTGGCCTTGCCGTCCACCAGTCCCAGTTCGGATAGCTTTCGGCAGCGGTAGTTCTCGTAGTGGACGTTGTTCGTCACGTCCTTGAGGTCCTGCAGGTGCGTGCGTATGACCATGTTGCGCAGCGCTATGAAGTCGCAATGCGTCAGGTTCTCCACCTCCACCAGGCCCCAGGGATAACGCCTACCCCGCACCTTCTTTCCGTCCTGCTCGATGATGGTGTTGGCACCCACCACCGCGAATGGCACTCGGCTGCGCAGATTCTGCGTGGTCTTGGCCTCCTCGGCCGCATCCTCCAGCGTGGCGGGGAAGTCGTAGATCTTGATCTTGTGCTGGGCGATCTCGTTGAGGATCTGCTTCTTGAATAGATGCACCTCGTCGGGCGTCATGGTGTCCGCCTTGGCGATCACCGGCACCAGATTCACCTTGTCCGACAAGCTCTGCATGCAGGCAATGTCCAGCGGCAGGAGTCCGTGTCCCGATGGCGCTATGAAGTAGAGGCAGCAGTGCACCCGGCTGTCCGAAATGGTTTTGCGGTATACCCGCGACTCGGCGGTCAGGTACTCCTCGTACTTGCTATCCACGTACTCCAGGATGGGCACCCAGCAGTTGCTGTTGTCCACGGCATCACCGAATCCGGGTGTGTCCACCACCGTGAGTGTCAGGTTGACGCCGTTCTCCTTGAGCATCACTTTGGTGGCCTCCACGGCCACGGTCTTCTTTTTGCGCAGCGAGGGTCCCGGATACTGTTCCGCGTTGTAGATGTCTGACAGGAACATGGAGTTGATCAGCGTCGACTTGCCCAACCCACTGGCGCCCACCACCATCAGGGTGAACTCGAATCCCCGCTTGACGGCCTTGCGGTAGACCTGATTGGGCAGGTTGGCGAAGCCCACATAGCCGGCGATCTCCATGGGCTTCTGGCGCACCGGTAGCGGTGGCTTCTGTGGCTTCTGCGCCTGCTGGTGCTCCTTCTCCTGCAGATCGTGGGTCAGTTTGTTCGAGTCGCCGTTGGAGGCGCCTCCGCCGCTGGTGTCCAGCTTGCCACTGGCGGCCACTGGCACACTGGGCGGCTGATTGGGCGGTCGGCCACCGACGCCCACCAAGGACTCACTGCCGCCGCTTCCGTTCGTGGCAGAGGACGCCGATGCCGACGCAGCCTGCTGCTTGTCGCGCAGAGCCAGTTGGGCCAGAGTGCTGGGCAGAGCGGAGATGGCGCCGCCGCTGCCGCCATTGACCGCGTTCGAGCGAGGACTATTCATTGGAATAGCGCCAAATTCGCCTTTGAGCCTTCGATATTCGTTCGCAGGTGGGCTTCACTGTATTTATTCACTTTGCTTGCACAGAACCGTTGCTTTTTCACCGCTTTTGTCACGCCTACGCCAGCTCTTTTCGCTCTTACTTTTCTTGCATTTTCTGTGTCAGTAGGACCGTGCGCTGCAACGCGATTAATACTTCTGCTCCGCTCTCGCAGGCAACAACAACGCCCCAGCTCAGGCGCAGTGTGACCCTGGAAAATACCGCACGAGAGCCGCGAATATACCAAACGACGCTTGGAGTGAGAGCGCATGAGTAATGCCACACATACACCCAGAGATACACACACGCACACTGGCGCAGCAATGCACATGCAAACGGGCAAAGAGAACTGTTTTCTGCTGGCCTTATCACTTGAAATGGAATGTTATGTTTAAAAATAGGCAATAAAACGCATTCCGGTGTCCCAGCATTTGGGATTCCAGATTTCTGGCCCGAATGACTGCTCTTGAGTGGCCACGGATCGCATTACAATCGCCCGCTGATGCACAGGAAGAAATTATCCGTCTAGATGACTTTGACTTTTGCTTGAAGCAGGGGTGGATTACTGAGGGGTTTTTTGACTACATATCGTACTATATTTATTTTAAAACATTTCCAGTTTATGTTTGTCCATTTTTATATGGAATTAATATCCAGGGCACACAACAACGGGTTTTTAAATAAAATTGTTCTGGCCCCTATCACTACGCCCATGACTTTTGTGGTTACGGGTTCCCTTTAATTTTTGTTGCAATGTTGCGCATGCCTGCGAGAGCAGCAGAAGGAGCAGAGAAAGAAGAAGAGGAAGCTGAGCTTATCTCTCTCGCTGAGAACTAAAGATGCTTCTGTCGCGTGGGTGTTGTTATTGTGACGCTGAGAACGCGACTTTCGCTTCTCTCTCACACTTGCTATAATTCCATTTGGAAAGAGGTTAGTGAGCTAACTAACGCCCCTTGTGGGCGTGTGAGAAGTGCCATAAAAAGGAGCTGGATAATAGCTGCCCTATGTCGTTTGACCCGCTTCATGCTCGAGTGTCCTCGTCGAAAGTTCCCACACACGCCTCGTCCTGGCACCCTCTCTCCCCCTCCCTCTACGCGTCATCGCATGCCGATGCACACACGCACACGGACAAAGCCCGCTGATTGTGCGCTCTGTGTTTCTGTTTCTGTTTGTTTGTAATTTAAATTCTCATGCACTTCTGGCGATCGTCACTGCGCAGGGGAAGGGGGAGGGGGAGAGGGAGGTACTAACCACCACCATTAAGAGGGTCCTGCGTCCTACTCCGCCTGCTTGGTGGTGGTGGTTTCCTTCCTTCCTACCATCCAGCCTTCCTTGCTTCCGAACTTCCCCCTTTTGCACGTGGATTTCCACCAAACGCCGTCTGCGCGACATCAAGGTGATCGTGAGAAAGTTTTTTTCTCACATTATTCCACGGCGACTCCTGTTTTAATTTTAGCCTCTATCGGAATTAATATGCATTTATGAATTGATATGACTCGCGGTGGCTCGATTTTTACCCTAGGGGATGACTGTACTTATTGGAAGATTTACAGTTGTTGTCGTCAAGGGAAAAGGTAAATCGAGGGAAGTTCTGGGGAATTTTGTGGCTAGAGATCCCCTTGTTTAATTTCTTGTTTTTCTTACTAATTTGATTGTCGATTGAATTTAATGTTCTCTATACATAGTTTTTGTTCTAAAAATTTACTTAATAAATGTTTTTATTTTTTATTAAACTTTATTTAACACATTTAACATTTAAGACTATCCAAAACCTATTGATTAACCTAAAACATATAGAGAAAGGCGATTTTATTCATTAAGTCTTTTAAATTAAATTTATTAAAATTGCAGTACTTAGGCTGTGTATTATGTAGACTCTAAATAATAAGGACATGGCTTAAAAACACTGACAAAAAAGCTTTTTATACATATGTATGTACATATGTATGTACCTTTACTTGAGCCAAATTTTTTTCCAACTTATTTGAACAAGTTTTATAAAGCTTTATTTTTTGGGTGCACCTTTAACTATTAAAAACATGTGCATCGTTTTTTAATAACACAAAAAAAAATGATTTTCTATTATCGTATTCATCAATGCTAAGTACATTTCATCTTTGGCTATGGATTCGAAACTAGACGTTTTTTACGACAGATGCTAGGTCTTGAAATGTGCCACCGCAACTGCAACCGCAAATCTTTACAGCGAACAAATCCCAGCTAATCTCCCCGCAACCCTTCCTCGTGTTCATAGTTTTGAGATCTTGAGCAGCTGTTTCGCATCAGGCACACTCCATACGAAATCCATTCGGAGACGCATCTTCTTCAATATTATGTAAGATGCTTGCCAGCAATTAGGGCCCGCTAGAAGCCAGAGGAAAACCCCGTGCGCCCCTGAAAAGTCACTTTTCCTTAGCGCCGACCATTGTCCGGGCCAAGTCCATTGTTCTCGTGGCCCGAAGAAGTGGCGGGGGATGCAGCCGGGAGAATGGAGTCGGCAGCTGTGCCAATCCTTGGCACGAGAGCAAGGACAGTTTAGTGCAAATGTTGGCTTAGGAGCAGCTGATCCTCCAAGTGACCGTTACATCAGCTGGCATGGGTCACCAATCAATGGGATCAATAATCGGCAGTCGACCCAGTCCATCATGTGTGCTAGTTATTTAGGGTACACCCAATAAAGGTGAAAGTGTTCCTGAAGTCCAATAGCTTATGGTAACATACAGATACAGATATCAGCTTATAGGGTTTTATTAAATTAAAAAAAAACTTTTGGCATAAAGATTGTAATTCAAGTTCTATAAAGAAATATCAGATCCCTATACCCAAAAACGTGTTGGGTTCCAATATGTAGGTTAAATTATGCAGCCAAATATAACTAAAGGCGATAAAAAAGCCAAAAGCAACCACCGCAAGTGTGACGACTCCCTTTCTCAGCAAATAAATTATGGCATCATTTGCTTTTTTTGGGTGGAAAATACATTTCCCCCTTTTTGGAGTCTGTCAGAAAGAACTTTCCAGTTATTAGCCCGACTCCTGGCTGGCCATTTATCAAATTCATAAAAATGAAATCTCCCACAGCAGGAAAAAACAATCAAATAGTTGGGCGGCCCGTCACGACTTCTAATGCCCCGCAGACCGCACACTTCACTCAGGTTTCCCCTCGTCGCTAAGCGCCATAAAAATCAACAAGGAATTCATTTAAATCAACATATATCTTGGCCAAAGGAGGAGTTCTATTCCTGCCCCCGCATCCGAAATCCACTTGGGTTTAGTTCCGTTTGGATCAGCTCACACATTTGCTACCGTTTCATATTTTTCATGCTCATTATTTCTGGTGCATATCTACGTACGTGTATGAATGAGAGGCGCGGGGGCGTTGCAGCTAGCACACCCCAAGTAATAACTGCAGTTCCCACAGCTAAAAATACATACCCCCAAAGTCACTAATTTGAGGTTGAGAAAGGTCTCCATCTCCGTCTTAGTCTGCCGGTGCCCTCAGAATTGATTAAAAAAGAGGGAAGTAGATCGTCACTGGTCGACCGATCGAAGCTCCCAGCCGACCGGGTGTACAATAAAAATTAAAGTGTTTTAATGTGTAAATCGTGCGTTGGGAACGACGCACCGAGGATCCGAGCCCGGGAAGCCCCAAAAAGGAGGACCGGCAGACACAGTACACATCGTACTGACAGATACAGATACAAGCCTGGCTACCGATCGGCAGCGATCGTGCCACACTAAATGGCGTTTACCTTGATCCCTGGGCCGGGAATAAAGAAAAAAAGGAAGGAAAGAAAGAGGAGAAGCCACAGCAGCAGCAGCGGTTGGGGCTGATATTGAACTTTGATTTCTGCCTGGTTTCTTCGTTATAGAATTTCAATTCTCAGTTTCTGAAGAAGCTCTGCAGACTCTGCACGTTTCGCCAGACGATTGATCCACATATGTCGGATGGTTCTGAGGTTTCTTCTCCCTGGCCCATGGCACTTTTACATTCTGCCAGCTCATCGTGCTTATTTCGGGTTTCGTGGGAAAATGTTTGCCAAATTTGCGGCGTTCGAAGGAGCCAAAGTGAACGCCATTAAGCAGGGTGATGTGCTCATCAGTGCAGAATTCAGCCGAACCCCATGGTTTAGTTGCTGTGGATGGTTTAGTTGGTCAATCGTAGCGGTGGCATTTATTCAATTTACGAAAGTTGACATCGGATCAGTGTTGCAGAGCTTGTGCATGATGGATTATCGCCACAGATTATTGCTCAACACGGGATTTACGCTCAGGCGGCGAGGGATCACTTTGCACAACCAGGGTTGCCAGGCGGCGCAATACGTTTACGATCCCACCCAAAACTCCCCAAATCGGTCCATAGGTAGATCTACGTCAGCTGTCAGCTGGCGCATGACCCGCGTCCGTGGTTATTGACAACTCCTATGGTCGTAATCCTGCCAACATCGTAAAGTAATAAATTTGCCTGAAAAAGGAAAATCTGCCGGTGATCGGCTATAAAAATTGGCCCAGCCAGGTAAGCTCCGTAATGATTGACCCCGACCCTGAGTCCCGATCCAGGTCCGATTCCGATCCATTGCAAGTCGCGATTCCGTCCCAAAACCCAAGCAACCCCCTTAAGACGCTCCTGGCGATGAGCCGGCCAGGCAAGAGCGAAGAATTTGAAACTAAGGATTTCGCCTTGCAAGGGGGTTGGGTTGTCACGGGGGTTGCGGCAGCTGCGTCGAACAATTGCCAAGGAGTTCTCCTTAATGAATTGCAAATCATTCGCCGGGCATTGATCAAGTTTGTCCTTGCCAAGGGTGAAATCTGTGCGACTAAATGTGCCATCAGCCACCCAAAAGAGAAACGGACACATAGAACATCTGTCGCGAATAATGCTACTCACTGATAATTTAAAGAAAATCTCAGTTGATACATTTTTTTAGGGATCTAAAGACTTTTTGCTTTGCAAAAGGAAATTTCAAAAATTTAGGAAGAATCGTTGTTAATTCTCCGAATATAGTTTATATTTTTGTTATAACTATTGCTTTAATCGAATATTTAAAAGTATTAATATTGTCATAAGATTTAAGATTAGTTTTGTATTATTATTGCAAAATACATGAATATTTTAGAAAAATAGACGGGATATTAAATCGGCTTGAACACGAATTAAAAGATTAAATTTTAGTTATACATTTTTGTTAAATTTTAATTAATGATAATGTTCTTGATATTAATGCTTAATATTCCCTCAAAATTATTTATATTATTATATGCTTGCTGTATTTTAAAATAAAAACACCTACATTTGGTGGGTTTCGTCAAGCTAAAGGCTAATGACTTGGCTTAACCGAATGTTGTGTTGTTTCTCGATCAGGCTCGACTTAGTCTCGTTTACTTGAGTTCAGCTCCTATTTCCACTAATCCCCTGGAATCCGCAATTCGTTGACTCGGCAACTCTGCCTGCCTGGGAATACCTACTAAAATACTCACTTAAATCTCACTCCGAGCGCGAACTCATTGGAATTGGGGTGGTTATGCACTCACTCACTCTCCGTTTGAGTGCAACTGCGCTGCTGCGGGGAAAAGTTCTCAGTCTGCGGATGGCGATCGTTGGGCTGCCTACCTGCCTCTGCCGCTGCCGCTGCCCGCGTCGCCAGGTAAGAGAGTCCCTCGGTTTCACTCGGGGACTCGTTTCGGCTTCGACCCGATTCGTTTTTAGCTGGTGCCCGTCGCCTCGGAGGATCAGTATCCTTTTGGCATCTCGCGAGCGCGGTCGTCTGCCGCTCTCCTTCGAATGAACATTAAGAATACTACGATTCGATAACCAGAAAGATCTGAAACGAGTACCGCCTGTTAAGTTTTTGTTGTTCGGACATTACAAAGAAGTACGTGCAATAATTGTTATAACTATTTTCGTACTCGAACCAAAGTTTATTGTGTTGTGAAAAAGACCAAATCGAAGCAGAACTATATTGGATTATCTCCCACTTGGATATACAAATTAAAATCGTTACAAAATGGATTACAAAAACGATATTAATTCCGACGACGACTTCGACTGCTCCAACGGCTATAGCGACAGCTATGGCTCCAATGGACGCATGTCCAATCCCAATGGATTGTCAAAAGCAGAACTTAGAAAGGTGAGTTCGCTATTTTGCGATGATATCGCGGGATCTTATGTTATTACAAATAGTGACATAAAGACTCGCATACTAAAAAATAGCAGAGTTTATTAGCACCCTGGATAGTTTTGAATCCAATGCTATCCAGGGATACTGATAAAGTTTATTTTACAATCTATTTTTAATGGCTTAAAAAATGTAAATAATTAAATTTTATTATTTTTTTAAAAATCAACTGAAGACCTTGTTTTATATAATCAAAGATATTCCCTAAGCTGAAATCAATTCCTATAAAATAAACTAATTGATTTCCCTTTTCTATTCCAGACAAACAAACCGATTATGGAGAAACGTCGCCGAGCTCGCATTAATCACTGCCTCAACGAACTGAAGTCCCTTATCCTGGAGGCGATGAAAAAAGACGTAAGTATCTTGCCCGAGAGTCAAAGCAGAAAAGGAGCGGTCCGCCCGCGAATTAGAAACTAGCCCCCGATCCCTATCGACTCACTTTCTTATAAATTATGTCAGTCCATAAAAAAACCCTTAAGGCACAAGTGTCCGAAGGGCGGCAGAACTACAAAAGAACAAAAAACTGTATAAAAAACGAACTCCTACGACACAAGAACTGAAAAAAAAAAAAAAAAACACAAACCAAGGGCTCTAATTGAGTATTAAATTTTATTGATGATCATTACACTAGAGCGCCGACGAGGAGTCAGTCAAGAGACCAAAAAGTGTTAACAAGTCGAGGAATTACGCAGAAATCGCCGGAGATGCGAACGAAACCAGTTTCCAAGGAGTGATCCTGCTGTGAGAAACTACAAAGCAGAAATCAAGTAAAATTTGCCGCCGCAGAATTCTGCAGGAGAGCCGGACCAAAAATCAAATAAGAAAGACATTGAGGGAAAAAAGCAAAAGTAAACAAAAGGTTCAGACAGGGGAGCGGGGGAGGTTGAGGGGGCGGGGCTGGCGAGCGACCTGCGTGGGAACCTTTTGCTAAAATATGCAGTCCCAGCGGCCAGAAAGGGACGGACAATCGGGGACCGAAGACTGGCGAAGATCGCACTGTGCGAAAAAGAAGATCAGGAAGAACATTTTGGATTCTTCTGTGCCCAAAAATGTCTTCATATGAGATCGGAAACGATAAGATCGGCGAGTAGTTTAGCTTAGAACCACTAACTAAAAAAAGTCACCTTTTCATTATTGCTATCCACTAGCCAGGCAATTTTACTTTAAACCCTCTTTTTGCTCAGTGCACGGTAGCAAGATCAGTCGCTCTTCTCGCTGGAGTTGCTGAATCTCACCTTGGTCGTGTGATATTTACAGAGTGGACTCGACTGAAGTGGACTGCAGATTACACGCGAATAGTTGGACATATGAGGCACGAAACGTGCTTCTTAACTTTGCTTTTTCCCAAGCCATTGAACTTGTTGTAGGGCCCCAAACAATTAGCCCGACCATCTCCCACCCCATCCCCATTTCATCATTATCTGACTTTGGTTCCTTCGTCTTCTCTACTTTTAGCCGGCTCGTCATACCAAACTGGAGAAGGCCGACATACTTGAGATGACGGTGAAGCATCTGCAGTCGGTGCAGCGCCAGCAGCTCAACATGGCCATCCAATCGGATCCCAGTGTGGTCCAGAAGTTCAAGACGGGATTTGTGGAGTGCGCGGAGGAGGTGAACCGCTATGTTAGCCAAATGGATGGCATTGACACCGGTGTTCGTCAGCGGCTCAGCGCCCACCTGAACCAGTGTGCCAATAGTCTGGAGCAGATCGGTTCGATGAGCAACTTCAGCAATGGATACCGTGGTGGCATGTTTCCCGCAACGGCTGTCACGGCTGCTCCCACTCCGCTGTTCCCCTCGTTGCCGCAGGACTTGAACAACAACAGCCGCACGGATTCGTCGGCCCCGGCCATCCAAATGGGTGGACTTCAGCTAATTCCCTCCCGCCTGCCCTCGGGAGAGTTTGCCCTGATTATGCCGAATACCGGATCCGCTGCTCCGCCTCCGGGACCCTTTGCCTGGCCAGGATCCGCAGCGGGAGTCGCAGCTGGAACAGCCAGTGCTGCCTTGGCCAGCATTGCCAATCCCACGCATCTGAATGACTACACACAGAGCTTCCGGATGAGCGCGTTCAGCAAACCGGTCAATACCTCAGCCTCAGCCAATCTTCCGGAAAACCTCATCCACACACTGCCCGGCCAAACGCAACTGCCGGTGAAGAACAGCACAAGCCCACCGCTGAGCCCCATCTCCTCCATCTCCAGCCACTGCGAGGAGTCGCGGGCAGCTTCGCCCACCGTGGATGTGATGAGCAAGCACAGTTTCGCCGGCGTCTTCTCAACTCCGCCGCCAACCAGCGCGGAGACCTCCTTCAACACCAGCGGATCCCTCAACTTGAGTGCCGGCAGCCACGACAGCAGCGGATGCTCGCGACCGCTGGCCCACTTGCAGCAACAGCAAGTGAGCTCCACCAGCGGAATCGCCAAGCGCGACAGGGAGGCGGAGGCCGAGTCCAGCGACTGCTCCCTGGACGAACCCTCGTCCAAGAAATTCCTAGCTGGCGCCATCGAAAAGTCGAGCTCCGCTTGGAGGCCGTGGTAGATCAACTGCATAGGCCACTTCTATGTTACGTTTTTACATTGTTAATTTATTTCATTGCAATTTTTTCAAAGATCACTTCAATGCTTTAGAACCCCATTAAGTTTCAACGATTTCTATATGTTTTTATGTATCCCCGTTTCGCTTTCTTCATTTTAAGTTCAGCTGTGATTTTGTATATTTTTTGTGTAGTTCTCGTTTAAGCGCTTTATACGACTATTATGTAGTTCATTAACTAATTATGTTCTTTAATGTTTCATTAACTGCTCAAGTATTTAAACAATTAAACGTGTTTCTATTTAAGTTATGTAGTTTTCATTGTATAGCGTTTATCATTAGGTCATTCACGTTTCTATTTTAGTGTTTTACTTTAACGATTGTAATTTTAACTTATAGGTAATGCAAAATTCGATGGAGTGAAAATAATGATAATAAAAGACAAATGCTGCAATCGAAATTTAATGTTTTTTGGGTTCTTAACTGATTAGAATTTGAAAATTCAAGATCGCAATAATAATCTAGTACTTGAACTCATTGGAAAATCGGAAGCTGAATTCAAACCAATACGGAAACAGCCTTGTCATATATGTTCAATGTTTTCGCAATATTCAATTGAAAAGATAACTCAATCAAAAGCTCCCAATCCATGCTATATAAGCACTAGACACATATTCAGTGTGTGAAAAACAAAATTATTGCAATCAAGAGCGCGCAGTGACTTTCAGGCGTGCATTGAAAAAACTCAGAAATTATTAAAACAATTTAATCGAAAAATTCTACTTTTACCATGCCGGGAAATCTGTTTGAAGTGTTACTAACTGTGGCAATCCTGCCAGTTATTAGTTTGGCAGCTAGTCCTGAAGATGGTCTGCACCAGTACCGTGCTTCTCCAAAGCTCACGGGTCCCGTGAAGCTCCTACACGATCCCGAGGACACCATTCTGAACAGCTTGGATGGCGCTCTGGAAAAGATCTCCACCATCTACATGCAGGCCTTGTTCGCTGGTACCCACACCCCGGAACTGGAAGCACCACTGCGAGCCCTCGAAATGGAGTTGTTCGATCTGCTGGACCAGCTCTATAATCAGAATCGTCTCAAGGACTATATAAAGTACGAGGCGGAAGTGACGCGACAAATGATAATCTACAACATGCTCAAGAGATTGTTTGGCTACACACAGGAAAATGAGGCTGGATCTGTCTGAGCTGTAAATTCTACAAATGTTTTCTAATTATAAGTCCTTCTATGCAATAGCAAGAGAAATGAATTTTAAAATACCATACCATACTGTACAATATATTGCCTAAAACGTGTTATCTGCAATGTTTTTATAATTGTTACTCATTTAAATATTCAAGGTTTTGATTTTTTACTTTCTTGTGTTACTTCGCAATTATCTTGGATATTTAAAAATAAAGTAATATTAAAGTAATTGATATTTTATAGTCAAGAAATTCGAAAATTAAGTTTTCTTTTGTTTATCTGTACGATTTCGTTTGATATTGTAGCAAAAGTACATATGATCCATGGCCTTTGTAAAAAATGAACAATTTAACAGGATTTCAATAAACTTAATTTTAAGCCACAGAATTTGAATGCGTTCGTATATATATCTCTATTATAGTAATAATTTATTAATAATAAATTAATTTGGTTAGCAAAACCACATGGCTAACAAAACATCTGTGTTGTGAACTTTTCATTTTGATCTCTGAATGTAAATGATTGAATAAGGTATCCAAATACAAATAGAATTACATCCTCATATCCCATTATTAATTTGTAGTTTCCCCACCAATGCCTTTCCCTTTCGACCCTTTTTTAATTGTTCCTCACAATTTGATTTTACTTCCGTAATAACTTCCGCAACAGCCTGTTCTCGTCCTGCGGCTGCCTTGCGTGTGGCTGTCGAGTGTCGCCCCCGTCGCTGCCGTTTAGGGACTCGGATCCTTCAACATTTCGATCCCGGTACTTCCCACACTCAATCATATCGGCGCTGCTGTTACCCGATCCTGCTGTGAGAAAGGAACAACACCTTCGCCGAGCGATCGAAAATTATCATAATTTCCATTTCCTTTTACGCTATTATCCTTTTGCATTTCCCAATACCGATGCACTTGTTCGTGTGTTTCCCACACATCCTTGAGATCCCTTATCTGTGCTTGTTTGCTTTGTGGTGGTTCGCATTCCCCCCACCGCTGGGCTCCTTGCATTCCACTTGTCTCGCTGGATCCTTCGCTTTCATTCCATTGTGCGCTGCGTTTGCTGTGATTTGATGCTGGGATCGGAATCCTGTGCGTTTTCCGTGGGGTTTCGGTTATCACTTTTGTTTTTACTTTTGATTTCATTCTTGGGAATCGCTGTGGGAACTCGCACGTCCATCAGCTCGTTCGTATATGAGTTAGGCCATCTACCAAATTTTTGGGCAAACTTGTTTAGCATTATTAACAGAAATCGTCTTAGCGCCCCCTTAGTCCTTTGTCTTTGGGTCTCCGGCATATTTAATTGTCATTTAACAAATTAACTTGCCAAAAATTCAAAAACTCTGGCACTGATTTTCCCACAGACAAATTCCCCTGCTTACAATAGAGTTATTCGTACGGAAAACAAAGTCATGCGGTGTTTCGCAGGAACTCTCCCACACACACATTTTGAATATGCCCCTGTGATCCTTTTCTGCTGCAAGAAAAGGATGAAATGTATCCCGGCTACCTGTGCATCGGCAAATTCAAATCGGCTGCGTTTCTCACAGCCAAACAAAAATATGTAGGTCCTGAATGAACCCAGCTATCTGCGTTTCTTGGGACGATTTGGATTTCTTGTGGGTAACAAGTGTATCTATCGGTATCCGTGAGATGGTCGTGATTGAACAGCTTTGCGCAATGGGAAATGTGGAAATGGGCCTCCCTTAGTTTTCCCAGGATAAGAGCGCCGCTGAAATTCCTTGAGAAAAATGCATGATTGCGGCATTATTATTGCTTTGTATCTTTTTATTTTATTTTTTCTTATTTCGCCTAAAAGAAACACTCCTTAGCTCTATTTATTGCGAATTAATGCATATTTATTATATTTTTACAGTGTTTTCTTGCAGTGCGTTTCTGTTGCGCGTTAGTTAATCGATTCGCGATTTGCTTAGCTTATTACATACATCATTATATGTATAAATATCATTTTTACATTGTATAATTGTTAAAATTTGGCTTTAGTCTGAGCATTATTTTTACAGTATATCCCTTTCGGTTTTAGGTCGATTGATTTGAAAATCGTGCAAACTAAATAGTGCTACAAGTTTGTAGTCATAAGTATTCTAGATGTGTGATGCAATTATTCCTAAGAAATTTGATCGTTAATTGATATATTCTGGATGTGCTGGCGTTGTTCGTCCTGGCTTTGTGAATACTTAATTAATTTAAATGCATATTTGGTCAATCTCAAGAGACGATTTCGATTTCGCCCGCATTCACTAATTGGCAAATTGTTAGTGAGTGCTCGAATGATTCCTCCGTTTTGTTAAATGTTAACTAGGCTGCTTTTGGGCAATAAATGTATAAAATATGTACAACTTTCTCTTCAGCTCGTGAGCTATAACTAAATCTACCAACTACTAAATTTACAGATCCACAAAACGTATCGGATATACACAGATTCACGTATGTTAAAACTTCATTTATCAAAAGGCGCTTGTAAAACGTGTAAGCAAATAAAGTATAAGGACATCGTTAGGGACATAACAAAGGGAGCAAGGCTGCCTGAGTTATAGCTCTTTGGATGAGGGCTCAAGTCAGCCCAAAATTAAAATAATATCAAAAACAATAGAAGGAAACAAAATATACACAAACGTTTACAAAAGTTCGTTATATGGCTAAACTATCAGTCCATTGTGTTCGAGTTCAAATCATTATTGAGGGTTGGGATATGGATGTCTCCATGTACGAGTGCGCCTAGCACAGCTCTCGGTTATAGCGGGTTAATCATCAGAGGATGTCCGGCGTGTGATTCTCGTCGTGCGTGTGCTGCAGCAGACCCTTTCGCTCCTCCGGAGCCGTGCTGTGTGTTATTTCCGTGCTCACTGCCTCCGGAATGGCATCCGCGTACATGGATTCGTACACCGGATTCGCAAAGTTACCCTGCAAAATAAACTGGAGTTAGTTGTGGTCAATAGCATATGTAGGCTGTGGACAATTAATTCTTTGAGTTATAAATATCAAAATGATTATAGCTACATATTATATATTATGAAAATATGTGCTCACCTTGTCATCTTCACTGGCGAATGTTGGCGCCTCATCTGCATCCCCGCGATACATGGCATTGGTGAGCATAATCTCCACGTTGTCCGTCAATCGAGCGTGGGAGAATGGCTGGGCTATGCGATGTTTCCTGTGTAAAAAGCGTAGATTAGATACGCCACATTAAGTCATATTAAAAAACACTCACTTAAGGAAGTAAACTGCACCAGCGAACAATGCAAGTACCAGAAGGATCACCGCCAGAACCAAGACCAGCACAGAGAACACGCTGCCCGATTCCGTGGGCTCCTGTTCGCCCTTTAGGGCATCGGCGCTGTCCGACAGACATGGCACCACCCTGTTGTTTTCACACAAACACTCGTTAATGGAGCTGCCCGGACGGCAAACGTTGCACTCGCCTCCGACGCAGTGAGGCGGCATCTCACAGGCATTGCCCTGCCAGTCTCCAATGCAACTGCAATGTGGCAATCTATACTCGTCCAGGTGACAGACGCCACCATTCGCACAATACCGCGCGCAGGGATTGTCATCCGTAACGGGTAAGGTGCATAAATCTCCATTCCACTGGTCAGTGCAATTGCAGAGTGCCACGCCCTTGATAACGTGACAGGTTCCCGCATTCTGGCATATCATTAACGTGCAGGGATCCCTGGTGGGTACCTTGGTGTTGTCACAAAAGTGCGGTGGGCTGGAGGTTTTGCATAGATCCGATTCGCAACTCTCGCCAATGTAACGCGGCGGACAAGTGCAACTTAGTCGACCACCTCTCTCCGAGCAAGTTCCTCCGTTGCGGCAGAAGTCGCGGCATGAATTTGACTCACAATGTTCGCCAAAGTAGCCACTGGGGCACTTGCACTGCCGTTGACCCTTTGTGCTGATCACACAGGATCCGCCATTCCTGCAAAAATCGGCGCACTCGTCGATCTCGCATCGCTTGCCGGTGAAGCCATCCGGACACTCGCATTGCGGGGTGCCCGTTAGCGTTTCCCTGCAGATACCGCCATTTTCACAGGTTAGATTCCTACAGTGCTCGCATTGCTCGCCCGTGAACATTTTGGGACAGCTACACTTCATGCCTTCCGTTTCTGAGATCAGGCACGATCCTCCATTGTGGCAGCGACTCTGGCAAGCAGGCATGGAGGTCTCGCAACGTGCCCCCGACCATCCTGCTGTACAGGTGCATTTTAGGGGAGGCGGTTCCTGAGATCCTGGCAACGCTGGCGCAACAGAGCAAACTCCGTAGTTCTGACAGTAGCCGGAGCATCGATAGTGCTCACAAAGCTCGCCCTCAAACTGCGGCTGACAGATGCACTTGGGCACGTGGTCCACAATCTTGCAAGTACCCAGGTTACACTGCAGAGGACAATAGTCGGGTATATCCGCGTGCGCCTTGCATACCCCATCATCGGTCATCACATAGCCTTCGGCGCACTTACAACTGTACCCAACGGAAGACTCCGAGGAAAGAATGCAGAGGGCGCGAGATGACTTGCACGGATCCTTGGCGCAAGGATTGCTTACTAGAAATAAAGACATTTGCATTATATAAGAGAGAACATTAATTTTCAGCTTAAAGAGCCAACTTACTATTCCTATTCTGCTTCATTGGATGCAGGATGCCAATGTCAGACGAGCGATAGCCCTTCAGCAAGTACGTGCCGTTGTCGTTACCAAACTTGTTCATCTTAATGATGCTCTGATCGTAGAGCTTGATATACAGATAGTCCTCGAAGACGTCGATCTTCTGCGGTTTCTCTCGATTTCCGAAACGCCTAACCACGTTGCGATCCTTGCCATTGAGTCGGCACGTTTCAATCGTTCCCTTCCGATAGTCAGCCCAGTATAAACGGCCTGTCGGGTAGTCCATTGACAAACTAATTGGCCAGCCCACGTCGCGCTCCACCAAACTCTTTTTGTTGCTGCCATCCAAAGAGGCTACCAGTATTCCATTCTCCAGGGTGGACCAGATCATAATGCGTGATTCCGGCTCCAGGACAATATCCGTAGGATTCATGCCCGTCGACACGAGAGAGATGTACTTTTTACCCTCAATATCGGTGGCCAGAATTTGATTATGCCTCGAGTCAATGATGTACACACGCTGAGATATCCAGTCCACGGCCAGCGATTTTGGATCGTCCAACTCGGGAATCTAACAGGCAATAATAATAGACCACAACGGTTATTTTATGTACAAAATGAGTATAAGTGGTATATACTCACATTAAATGCAGTAAGCTCCTTGAGATCACGGCGCACCCTTACTCCCGTACCCTCCACATGCGGTGTGGCTATCTTCATGGTGTGAACCTTGCCGTGGTGCGAGTCAATCCAGAAGAGCAGCGTATCCTTGGGCCTAATCAGTATGTCGAAAACGTCTATCTTGAGACTATCCGTCTGGAAGAAGCCAACTACGGTGGTGCCCTCCTGCTTGGCAGGGAGAATAAATCGGAACTCCTGCTCCGAGGCCAGCAAGAGGATCTGATCCGGTCCGGATGCCAAGCAAGTGGCATTCTTCTCTGGCCCCTTGTGATAGCCATCCGCGCACTTACAATTGTAGTGGCCAGCCTTCTTCTCAATGCAAATTTGGGAACAGCTTCCGAAACCGCAAACAGGCGGCTGGCAGTTCATCTCATCGGATCCGTCGACGCAGTTGTACTGTCCATCGCAGCGGAAGGCCTTCGAGATACAATCGTCGTTTTCGCATTGGAATTGATCGTGTCGACACTTGGGCAGTGCCGCACACACAGCATCAGATTCATCCTCGTTCTCCCCACAATCATTGACGCCGTCGCAGAGCGCCGAGTTGCGGACACACAGTTGGTTGCGGCACTTGAAGGCGTTTGCATGGCAATGGGTTTTGGCACAGGTCTCCAAGCTCTCGTCACTGCCGTCCAAGCAGTCATCCCATCCATCGCACTTCCAGCGGGACATGATGCACTTGCCGTTTCCGCAGCTAAAGTGATCCGAATGGCAAGTGCAGTTCACCTCGTCAGACCCATCCGGGCAGTCATCATCGCCATCGCATTTGTATTGCCTGCAAAAAGGAACTTTTAAATAAGTACATACATTCCAGGAAAGAAGTCCTGATCACTTACTTGTTGATGCACGTGTTGAAGGCGGCGCACTTGAACTGGTTCTCCTTGCAGGTGATATTGCAGTTGATCTCGTCGCTGTTGTCGTCGCAGTGGATCTCTCCATCGCAGCGATAGTTGTGCTTGATGCACTTACCCGTTCCGCAGCGGAACTCGCTCTCCGAGCAGTTGCGCATCTGGCAGTTGAGCTCGTCGCTTCCATCACCGCAATCGTTCTCGTAATCACAGCGCCAACGGCCGGGAATGCACTTAGAGTTATTGCACTTGAAGTAGGTTGGATCACAGGTGGCCTTTGAGCTAAAGCAGCTGGCAGGCTCGTCCTCGCCATTGGGGCAATCGTGGTCATCGTCACAGCGCCAAGCCAGTGGAATACACCGACCTGAATCGCATCTAAAAATGAAAACGCACTCGTTACTTGATGAAATTCTACTCGCTATTTACTATAGGTACACAACAATTTGTTTTAAAGCATACTCACTGGAAATCATTGGGTCCGCAAGAGACATTATCACAGTTAGCCTCGTCGGACTTGTCCGGACAATCGATGTCTCCATCGCACACCCACACGAAGGGCATGCAGCGGTTGTTGCCGCATTGGAACTGATCCTTTTTGCAGACGAGCGGCGTGCACGCGGACTCATCTTCTCCGCCCGGACAGTCCTTAACACCATCGCATCGCTTTACATTGTCCACGCAGAAAGCACTCGAATTAGCCGTCGCTCCGCACTTCATGTGGTTGTCGAAACACGTGAACTTGTCGCAATTAAGTTCATCAGAACCGTCGCCACACTGGTTGATGCCGTCACAAAGGTTCGATGGGTGGGTGCACTTCTTGTTGGCACACTGGTATTGTCCTGGCTCACAGTGAAAGGGCGGACAGGTCTCTGGCTCATCGCTGCCATCGCCACAATCGTCCTGTGTATCACAGCGCCAGTAAAATGGAATGCACTTGTAGGTGTTAACGCACTCGAAATGAGCTGCCGTACAATTTGCCCGACAAGTCCGACCATCGTCCGCCAAGATAAAGTTTGTGGGGCACATGCACTTGTAGTACGGTTCCTCCGGCGAGAGAACGCACAGAGTGGAACAGTTGGCAGCCAGGCAGGGATTCCCGCTCATCGGCTGCTGCTGTCGGTAGGGATGAAAGACACGTAGGTCCATGGGTCGATGGATTGTGGTAATCAAAGTGGTACAGTTTTGTCCATTGAATATACTGCAGTACTCAATGGACTTGGTCTCCCAATCAGACCAGTAGATGCGACCCTCCCAAACGGCAATGGCAAAGATGTGGTGTAGATTCAACAGGGGATTAATGCTCCTTGCCAGTAGCAATCGCGTATGATTTCCATCCAAATCACTCACCGATATCGTATCTTCCCTGGCATCGCCCCAAAACAACTGTTGCGTCTCAAAGCTAATGGTCAAGGCGTTTGGCCAACCCAAGCCGTCGCGAATAATCATCTTGGGATTGGAGCCATCCATGCCAGCCTTGCCAATGTGCGGACTGTCCCCCCAATCTGACCAGAAGATGTGTCGCTGATATGGGTGCAGGGCAATTCCACGCGGCTCCCGTAGATACTCGTTGATTAGGACCTTCCGGTACTTTCCATCAAGCTGGGAAACTTCTATAGTATCTAATCCCTTATCGCACCAGTACAAATTTTTGGCCACCCAGTCCACGGCTAGGCCATCCGGGTTCTTTAGCATAGCTTGATGCAAGGTCTGCGTTTTGTTTTCCTTGGGACAGTATCGTTTGATGGTGCCCACGGTACTGGTGACATCAGACCAGTACAGGCACTGGCTATCCCAGTCGTAGTCCAGGGCCACTGCATTGGAAAGCTCGTTGATCAAAATGCTGCCATTGCCAGTCATGTCAACCTGACGAATGTAGTAACGGTTGGAGAAGATTAGCTCCATGGACACGTTGCTGGTGGCCTTGCAGGTGTGATGGTCAACCAATGCATAACCCTTTGCGCACAGGCACTTGTATGATCCGTAAGTGTTGATACAGGTCTGTGAGCACGGCTGCTGCTCATCGCACTCATCGATGTCCGTGCAGAGGTGTGGACTCCTGGGGAGAACCTTGTAACCCGGTCGACAATGGCATTGGTAACCGACCACCTTGTCCTCGCACTCGTGCTCGCATATATCTGGAATCAGACACTCATTTACATTGCACAGCTCCTCGTCCGAGAAGTCAGCACAATCGTTCCTTCGATCACATAACAAATCAGCATGGATGCATGCTCCATTTTTGCAGCGGAAGTCATCGGTGCCATTGCATCCACGGGTGTGGGCACAGAGACTGCTCGTCTCGTCGGATCCATCGCCGCAATCCGGTTTACCATCGCACGTCTGGTTCTTAAAAATGCAGAGGCCATCCTGACACTGGTGCATCAGCGATCCGCCAGGACAGGAGTGCGGCTGGAAGGCTGGCACACAGCCTTCATACTCATCGTCACCTCCGGGGCAGTCCTCATCGCCATCGCACACGTAATGAGAGTCGATACAGAGGCCTGTCGATTAAAATGATGATGTAACTTTTAATAGATATAAACAAAGAAAAGCAGTCCCTCCTCATGCAATATAAAGCTTGGATTTGTATTGTGCACCAGATTGCTAATATTATTACGAAATAAATAAAACTCATATCTTACCGCTGGTGCAAAGGTGGGCAGGTGGCGGGCAGTCCGGAATGTGAGCGACACCGCCGCATTGGGGTCCTTCGTCTTCGCTGCCCTCGTCCCCAAGGCCACTAGGACAATCCTTTTCTCCGTCGCACACCCACTTCTGGGGAATGCAGCGACCGGAGCTCTTGCACTGGAACAAGTGCGGCCTGCAAGGACGATTCGGACACTGTGGTCCCTCATCCGAGCCATCTTCGCAGTCACTCTTCCCGTCACATTGCCAACTGGCTGGAATGCACGTTTTATCGCAGGCGAACTGATTGTGCCTGCACTCGGAGCGGCAATTAATCTCATCACTTCCATCTGGACAATCCCTTTCACCATCGCAGTGCCAGGAGCCGGCAATGCAGTTCCCGCTAGCACAGCGGAACTGTCCGGGATCGCAGCTTAAACTGGTGTGGTTGGCGCAGTCCAACTCATCCGTGCCATCTGGACAGTCTGGATCGCCGTCGCAGCGCCATCTGGGCATGATGCACATAGTGCTGTTCCCGCAGTGCACAAACGTCATATCGCTGACCTCGCAGGGAATGGGAGCACACATCTTTTCGTCGCTGAAGTCGCGACAATCCTTCAAACTGTCGCAGAGGAACTTGCGAGGAATGCACTCTCCGCTTCCGCAGCGGAACATATCCGGCATTTCCTAAAAAAGAAGTTTCAAATATTTTCATATCATATTTATATATTTATATACCACTGCCCTATTCAACAAGCAATTAATAACTAATATATTTATTATTTAACTGGTTCAATAAACAACAATTTTCAAAGTAAATGTGATAATATGAAAATCCACTTTTGTACATTGAAAATCCAATTTTATAGATTGACCTCGATCTTTCTTCCGTTCACCTCGATCTTTAAAATTAAATTGTACATGCATGTACTTACCTTGGTTTGGTTATTGGACTGATGAATATCAATATCTTCGGATTGGCACTTGCAGAGCAAGGGGGTCTCATCACTGCCATCGCCGCACTGCTGCTCCCCGTCGCACTTGTGCTCCTTCGGAATGCATCGATGGTTTTGGCACATAAAGTGCGTCTCAGGACATTGGCGGAAGATGCAGTAGCTGCGGAACTCGTCCGATCCATCTGCGCAGTGGGTCACATTATCGCAGGTAAGCTCCAAGGGAATGCATTCGCCGGAATGGCAATTGTACTGCGATAAACCACAGCTCGTGTTCACGGGAGCAATGCATCGACGACCATCAGGTGCCAATACTCCCTGTGTGCAATGGCAGGTAGCATGACCGCTCTTGTTCAGGATACACACGTCCTCGCACTGCCCATTGAGGATCTTGCACTGATTCGCATCGCAGTTGATGCTGGTGTTCTGCACTGCCACAATTCCCATTGGGCGGGTCACGTGTTCTCTCAGAAAGAGCACATCCGTGCCGGTGTACTTGTTTGCTCGAACCACAGCATGAAGTACCCAGTCCGTCCAGAAGAGAAGATCCCCATACACAGCGATTGCAAAGGCGTGCTTGGGCGTGGAATGGGCCAACACCACACGGTTGCTGCCATCATAGTTCGTCCTTTCAATTTTGTCAAGCCGGGCGTCCGCCCAGTATAGCTTCTGCTGCTCCAGGTCCAAAGTCAGCGCATTTGGCATTTTGATATCGGTCTTTATGATCACCTCCGTTCCGTATCCCGTAAGGTATGATCGCTGAATGCAGGGCGACCCCTCGTTCCAGTTGGTCCAGTATATCATGCCCAGACAGGGCTCCACCGCAATGCCACGCGGCTTGTCATTCTCCCGAAGACTAAGCACTTTCTTCACGTGAATTTGGTTCTGATCAGCATGCTCAGAGAGATGCCGCAGCTCAACGCTTCGGATAGTCGCATTATTATTCGAGGTCCAGAAAAGCTGCTCGTTGACAATGTCGTAGGCCAAGCCTTCCACTCGCTGTTGCTGCTCCAAGAGGACGCGCTGGCCGGTGCCATTAAAGTGCACCTGGTTGATGGTGCTAAGCTGGACATCCGAATAGTACACCAACTGTTCCTCGTAGTTATAGGTAATAGCAATTACGTTTCTCATCAAGCTGGTATTGGAAATCATTTGAACAGGCCAGTTTTTATCAGAATGGTCGGTCATGTGGATGCTTTCAATGTTGCTGCGATAGCTAAACAGTAGGAAGTTTTCGTAGGGCTCACAACTGTAGCCATCTGAAGCCAGACGGCTATGGGCACAGGCGCAGACGGCACTGGTTCCGTTAAACAGGCAGAGCTGCTCGCAGGCTCCGTTGCTGTGGGCGCAGGGATTGCTTCCCCGCTGAAGGTGCTTCGAGTATATCTTCAGATCCCTAATGGCATCCTGCTCTGTCTGGAGGACCATTTTTGACTGACTGAGATTTGCCAGAGGAGCCACCCGGATAATTCCCTCGTTGTACTTGTTTTCTGCCCAATATAGGTAATCGCCCATCTTGGCCAGAGCGACAGGATTGTTCAGGCTTTCGTTCAGCAACTGCTCCCGAAGGTTTCCATCGTAGTCCACCTTCATTAGGGCATCCGGATATCGCTCACACCAATACACCTTTGTGGCTTCTATGTCAAGGACCAGACTCCCAACCGCCCAATTGGCTCGGGTTTGATTAACTAAAACAAAGGGCTGACTTCCATCCAAGCCGACACGCCCTATGTGTTGTTGGGTTACATAGAATAGCAGGCCTTGCAAAGGATCCACTGCCAGAGCAGTAGGTTTCTCCAAATTGGAGACCACCACATATCGATGACTGCCATCCAAACGCGCGACCTCAATGATATTTCGCTTTGTGTCGCTCCAGTAGATGTTTCCAGCCACCCAGTCGATGGCAATGCCACCTAGCCAGTCCTGCTGCTTGTATCCCACCAGGTTGAGGGCTTCTAAAATAGTTTCCCTTTGGGTTCCGTCGCGTTTCACGCGGGATATGCTACCCAGCTCATTGTCGCCCCAGTATAATGTATCTGTGTTGGCCAGGTAATCGATGAAGCTTGCCGAGCTTACGCGGGAAATTGGTACCAAAGCCTGAAAAATCGATTTTATCAGATTGTATTTTCCAAAGATTCAACCGTTATATTACCGGAGAAGGCGTGTCGAACTGCTCCGATGGGTCGATCATTTCCACGCCCTGCAACACATCGATGGAGTAGAAAATAAATTCCGCCCGCGGAACACAACCGGTTGGATTGTTCGGCTCTACATCGTAGCCGAGCGCACAGCGGCAGACGTGATCTGTAGAAGAAGTGGCCAAGCAAAGCTGCTGGCAGCCACCGCGATAAGCCCACTCGGCACAGGTGTTTGAGCCGGTCTGGGCGTCCGCATAAAATATCTTCATGCTTTGAATGCTCTCTGTAAACGAAAGTAAGCATGAATAAAGAGCAATATCTTAGTCTTGGATTCGCTTACTCGTATTGACCCTGAGATAGGACATGTTGGAGCAGGCTTCCTTTTCGCATTGCATGATCACACTCTGAATATTCTCCGGAAAGTAGAGCGTTCCATTGTAGACAGTCAGGGAACTGATCGATGTGATAGGACTGGCAACCAGTACCTTTCGCGTCTCGTTTCTTGGAATGTCGTAATAGGCAATACCCGAATTGTCGTATGCATAGTACAACCGCTGAGAATCGAAGTCCATTGTCAAGCTTTGAAGATTGTTCTCGTGCTGATAGATCAACGAACGACTTGAGCCATCAAGATTAGACTGCTCCAATTGGGACATACTTCCATCAGACGCAGAGTGTATCCAATACATTTTGCCACTGCAGAAATAAAAAGATGGTGTCAGGATTGTCACTGTTTGTAGACAAAAGAGCAGATGACTTACTTGGTAGGATCCAGGACAATGCTGTCCACCATATTAAGATCCTCGTGAATAATTGACACAAATTCGCCCTTGAGGTTACTTGCCAGAATATTGCACTTTATCTGGCCAGATGAAAAGTACATGTTCCGGGCAATCCAGTCAACTGCAAAGCCATAGGGTTTCTCAATGTTGGTGTTAATTATGGGCTCTATCAGGCCGTTTGAGATTCCAGCGCTCGAGATCTCATTCTGCTGGATATCCGACCAGAAAATGCGACTTTCGTCTACGAGGAAATCGATGCGTTGTGGAGCGACCAACTTTAAATATCAATAATTAATAAATATTTTGAAAAGTGAACATTTAAATGCTATATTTACCCTTGGAGACTGCCGAATAGTCGGTATGGTGTGGTGATTGGGCTGATGCAAGTCAATGCCCCGAATCTCGTCCACCATAACAAACAGAAGAACCTGCTCATTGGGAACACAATTACGTTCATTGGCTGGATCTAGACGCATTACGTGGGGACATTCGCACTTGAAGGTGCCCCTTCCACTCAAGAGGCAAAGATGGGAACATCCTCCGTTATTCTCGCCACACGGATTCCGATCCCAGGGCTGTCGACTGGAGTGCAAAACCTGAATGCCAAAAGGCTGGGACTGGGTGCGCTGCAGCACCTGTACATCGCTTCCATTCCACTTGTTGGCACGTATAACCGATGTGGTTCGCCAATCTGTCCAGTAGACGTAGTTTTCGAACACAGAAATGGCGAATGGGTGGGAGAGAATTTCTTTGTTGCGCAGTACTACATGATGCTCGGACCCGTCATACATGGTACTACTAATCGAGTCCGACTTGGCATCCACCCAATACACTCTTTTTTGGGTGTAATCCAGAGTCAAGCCATTGGGCCATCCTGCACTTAACTGCCAACTGGTAGAGATCATGCGTCTTCCATCGCCCGACATGCTGGCCCGTTCAATTCTGGGCGAGTTATCATCCCAATCTGTCCAAAAGAGGAGACCCTCCCTTGGATCCAAGGCTATGGCTCGCGGGCTCTCCATGTTTCCAGCGATCAGCGTTCGTCGGAAGCTTCCATTCAGTTTTGCCACCTCGATTTGGTCCAGATTTGAGTCAATCCAGTATAGGTTTTTCCCCACCCAATCAACGGCCAATCCCTCGGTAGTGGAAAGTCCAGAGTGAATAACGGCTTCCACATTTCTCAAACTCTCGCCCACCAGATGACCCCTGTAAATCTTGTCGTCTATCACATCCGTCCAGTATATCTCAACGTTGGATTCGTTATTGTACAAAAAATCGAGAGCGATAATATTCCTTAGGGAACTGTAAAAGTTGCCCACGTTTAATGTCTTTAGGTTGATGCCTTTGATGTCCTGCCTGTTGGTGAAGATAACGTAAGGCTCATCCGGAGCGGTGCTTTTGCATGTGAACCGATCGAAGCCCAAGTCGAATCCATCCAAGCAACGGCAGTCATAACCCTTACCGCTACTTTCACACACCTGTGAACAAGTATCCCAGTGATCGCAGGCGTGCTGCATGCTGCAGCGCTTTCCGTTTGGCTGCAGGTATAGGTGGTCTGGACAGGAGCAGATATATCCCTCCGGAGTGTTATGGCAACGATGGGAGCACTCGTGCCCGCGATCGCACAGCTTATCCGCGCACAGAAAGCCCTCGTCCGTGGTATCCTCGCAATCGTTCTTTCCATCACAAAGCTGATCCACTGTTACACACTGCTTTGAGAAGCCACACAGCCGATCTGGGTGCTCGCAAATCACCGTCTCGTTCATATCAAATCGACTGGTATTGATATGACTGCAGTTTAACTCATCCGTCTTGTCGAAACAGTGCGGAATGCCGTCGCAGCGCAGAAAGTCCGGAATGCACTCGAACGGATCCATGCAAGCGAACTCGAGAGGAGCACACTCACCCAGCTCCTTCCACCCAGTTACTGGGTGGTTATCGCTCTTGGTCTGATTGCAGTTAGCCTCGTCGCTAAAGTCCACGCAGTCGTGGATCCCATCGCACATGTGCATCTCGCCATAGCATCCAATGGGCCGGCAATACTTCTCGCCGTGTTCGCACTCCTGCTCACATTCCATTTCATCGGCATTGTTTCTAGAGAAAGGAAACAGAATATTTATTTATTTTATAAACGTCGAAAGGTTAGGCCAGGATGAACCTACCCACAGTTATCAATGCCGTCGCAGACATCGGCAAACTGGCGACACCGCCCGTTGTTACAATCGAATTCCGGGCATTTGCTGGCAAAGATCGTTTCCGACATCTCATCGGAATCATCATCGGGCCCACAATCAACCACTCCGTCATTAACCCAAGTTAGTTGAATGCAGCGCCCACTCTTCTGGCAAGTGAACTCATTGCTATTGCAGGTGTTCTGGTGGCAGTTGGCCTGATCCGTTCCGTCCGAGCAGTAGGGAATGGAGCTGCACAGCAGCGATCGCTGATAGCAGCGACCATTGCAAACAAAGTTATGGGTTTTATCACAGGTATTGACATTGCAAGGTCCCTTCGGATCAGAGCTCTCGTCACTGCCATCTTCGCAGTCCTCGAAGCCGTCGCACATGTCCTTGCTGTCGAGACATTGTCGCGTGCTGCGGCACATGTAACCAGACGTGCACTTAGGACGAATCGGAGACGGAGCCAGTTGGGGGATGCAGTGGCTTCCGGTGCCGTTAAGTGTGAAACCATCGGGACATCGACATATAGCACCTTTCGGTGTGTTCAAACACATGCCCGGACACTTTGATTGCGCACAAGCACTTGGAGTTTGGGGCAGTGGTTGTGTAGCTATGTCGAATATCCGCAGATCTGCAGCTCTTCCAGTTTTCTGTAAGTGCACTGTTGAGCTAAATGTGCTTGATAGATTGGCCTGATGCGCATGGAAGCGCAGAATAGTGGAGTTCTTGTTGTCTGCCCAATATATCAGTCCATTGTTCTGCACTATCGAGTACGGATGAAACTGGTCCGACTTGAATAGCACCTCCCTCCCGGTGCCATCCAGCCTCATGAGCTCAATTGTGCTCAGTCGAATATCGCACCAGTAAAGCTCCTTTGTGCGTCGATCCACGTCCAGGCTGCGTGGCCATTGCATGGGCATCGCGCTGGTGCCCTTGGCCAGCAACTCCTTGTGCGTGCCATCCATCCAGGCGCTGTAGATGCCGGCCTCGCAGGATTGCGACCCCCACTGCGACCAGTAGAGCAGTCCGGTCGTGGGGTCAAGTTCCAACGACCTTGAAAATAAGATTCGAATTAGATAACATTTATTTCGGTGTCTTTAAACTTACATGGCATCACAGTCAGTGTTGAATGTCAGCACTTTGCTCAAATTTTTCAGTGGGGCGACCTGCATTTTTTTGTGGCTGGTCCAGTACAGGTGATCGTTGACCCAATCGAAGGCCACGGCGTGCACCCTCTTAAGACCTTGGGTCAGCAGTCGCGAGACACTACCATTAAGAGATTGGCTCCGTATGCTGCACGAGGGTTCACCATTTCCGAATGGACTCGCACCTGAATCAGCAACCACATAGAAGACCACCTTGCCTCGAACATTTACATCAATGGCCAGTGTTTTGGATACATTGTATACCGGCACCATTACATCCGGCTGCTCGCCGATCTGCTCCAGCTGCTGAACTTGCTCGGTATCCAGCGGTATGCCGCTGATCCTAGCCAGATGTTTGTCGCTGTACACAAGGAACTTGTCAAGGGCGGAGAGAAGGCAAGTCGTCTGATTGTGCAATTTATAACCGGCGGTGCACATGCATTTGGCGCTGGCGAATCCCTTCGTCCATTGCGGCACACAGATCTGGTTGCAACCGGCGTTGTTATCTCGGCACGGATGAGCCACCTCGGGCTGCTTTTGGCGGTGGAAAATTCTCAAATTGGCTCCACGGCTCACATTCGAATGGAGGATGCGGGTTTTGAGCGAGAATTTGTCCAGGGCAACGATGGACGCGTCCATCCAGGCTGCCAAATAAATCGAATTCTCAAAAACCTCCACGGCATGAATGGTCTTCAATGGCACTGGGGACTACAAAATGAGATACAAAAATAATCAGATAAAGAACAAGCTCCAAAACGTATGCTAAACGAAAGGCTAATAAGGAAATAAGCGATTGTAATCGCCCAACTAAGCTTTGTTATATAAGACATGACCAAAATAATTCATTAGGTTAATTAATTAATTAAAGAAATATTAAAATTGTCAAATATTCGCATCATAGTACTTACATCGAGTGGCCTTTTGAGGGTCCAACGGTTACGACCCTCGTAGTCAACACGGTTAACCTCATCCTTGTAGATGTCAATCCAGTACACCAACTCGTTAGCCAAGTCCAATGTGACGCTGCTCGGGTGATAAACCTGGTCGGTGACCAAAACAGTTCGATTGCTGCCGTCAAGCAGCGAACGGGACAAACTGGGCGTCCAATCCGTGTAAAACATAAAGCCCTTGGTGGGGTCCAGAGCCAGAGATGACAGCGGGTCCACCTGCTGCAGTATCACCCGGCAGTAAGTCATCGCATTTGTGCACAGATAGACCAGGCCGTCGTCCTCGCTGACCAAATACCAATTACCCGACAGCCAGTCCAGCCGAAGCTCAGTGAAAACTGTAAGGAGAAAATAGATCCAAATGAGTTTTCCTAGGCTTACAGGTTCAGTTTTCATTATCAACACCTAGATAATTAGCTATCATAATCGGATATCAATTTAATAATTACTTATAATGATATAAATTCTTTAATATTGTTTGAAAAACAATATATAACACTTAGTTTAGATAGGAAGCTAAAGTTAAGCGAATGCAACTGGGCAATGAATTCTACTTTTGAACCGGAATACCCTCTGCAAGGACCCTCATCGGGGTCAAGATAAACGGTCACTCACATTGCTGCGGCGAGACGAACGAGGAGAAGGGCAGTGTCCAGTTAACCCGGGCGTCATCGACGCGCTGGCACCGCATTTGCAGTTCGGGCCAGCTGAAGAGCAGGGAGCAGAGGGTGCGATTCCGATGCCACACCTCGAAGGCGTGCACGAAGCGAAGGGGTTGCGAGAGCAGCAGTTCCTCCTCACTTCCGACGCCATCCTTGTCCGTGACTTTATCATTATCCTTTGCCCCCGGGGGACCGATGACTTCGCCATTCGTTCCAACACTCTGTACGCCGTCCCGCGAAAGAAAAATCAGCGTGGTCGGCTCCGTTGGTGGCACTATAAATTGAGAGGGATTAGCCGGATGTGTATCTGCTCTGGCGTGTTTTTCTGTGGACCTTACCATTGATGGCCCGGCAGCGATTCCCCTTGGTCTTCGCATAGCCGGAGACGCAGGAGCACTCGTAGGAGCCGGGTGTATTGCGGCACACCTGGTCACAGGTGCCCGGCTCGGAGCACTCGTCGTAGTCCACGCAGCGGGTGGAGTTCGACGACTCTGGCACCTGATCCTTGGGGCAGTAGCAGCGTGCCCCCTGCGGCGTCAGTTTGCAGTTGAAGCTGCAGTTCAGTGCTGCACAAGCAGCGTTCTGTTTATCTATTCAGAAGTGGACATTATCGTTATGAGATTATTTGAAAGATAAGTTTTAAAGAACCAAAATGGTGTGCACCGAATAAGAACAGAATAATGAAATCTTATTAAACTAGTTACGACTTTGTAACCACGCAGTATAACTAAATATTAAACAATTTTAATAGCTCTTATTTTAGGAACTTTAGGAACAGCATGTTGTATGCCCAATTAGCCGAATTGATCGGCTGCACTTACCACATTGCAGCTCATCGTTATCACAGTCCCAGCGGCCGTCGCAGAAGCGGGACAACTCCAGGCAGTCGCCGTTGAGGCACTGGCCCTCGAAGGCGCGGCACTTGGGCGTATCACCATTCGGACCTGGTCGGGAGGCAAATGAGGCGGTGGTCAGTGGGTGGCATGTTGGCATGGTGGCGTGGCCAGGCCCGCGGCTTACTTACAGTTCAGTTCGTCGGATGTGTCGCCCTTGCCGCAGTCGAACTCCCCGTCGCAGAGCCAATTGTTCGGGATGCAGTGGCGGCTCACTCCGCACCGAAACTGGCCCTCGTTGCACTTGGGCGCTCCGGCTGGAAAACGGATGAGAACCAAGCTGAGTACACTCCTCCCGTACAATAACAATAAGCGAAATGAAGATTTATGGAGGGGTTTGTTAGTGGTCTTGGGGCTGGTTGCTCGTTGGTCCGCTTTTCGGCCAACAAAAAGTTGCTTCTGCTGTTGTTCGTACAAATCGCTGAATTATTTCGCGAGATATCGTAAATAACACGCAAACAAGGGCAGTCGTGGCCAACTTTTGGCAGATATAAAACTTTGTACTCCCGCTTTAAGTGGAAACCCCCAGAAATAACTATATAACCCTGGCACTTATAATTGGTTGGGGGTTGGGCGAGCCAAGCGGAAAGTGTCATCAATGTGGTTATGGGGCTTAAGAAGTACATAGTTTATGTCCCGATGAAATCGAAAAAGTATTAGACCGCATGCAACCTCGAACGGGGAAAACGGAGATGTGGTCTCCCAATAACCATCAGTTAACACACCTAGTTGTATTCCATGGGAACACATACACTTTAAAGGAAAGCAAATTAGTTTGGCAACCATCTGGTGGCTTTCTGGAATGGAAAATACCCCTAGTGTCCCCTTGCTCCCTGTTCCACGTTCCTTTCATGGTCATTACCCAATTAGCTCGGCTTTTATTAAAGCGAATGAGTTTCATTCTCATTTTAGGGGGTGACAATGGCCAACCCCCGAAAGACCACGAAAAAGTAACTGTGACAAATACTGCCTCGCTAAATGGCACGTTAATTTTTCGAGTTGACTTCGCCGCATCCAGTTAGTTGAACTCCCCGTGGCACTTGAAAATGTTTAACAATTGCCCGGCAACATAATTTTTGACCATTTTCGAGGGCCCGGGTTGATTAAATAACTGCCGGGCTCCAGTTTGCGCTGCTCCCGCCCTCCAATTTCGCGCGGTGGTCAGCATCCCACGGCTCCGACTCCACGACTCCCTTGACAAAATTTCTGGTACCGGTTTCGTTTTCGCCCGCTTACTCCTTGCTCCCTGGGTTCGGGGGAAAATAAAAAATTTAAACTTTCCTCGGGACCCGGTGACTGCATGCCCTTGGGCTTATTACGTATTATATCCGTGTTGCCTTCCGCCAGCGCCATGCAAATTGCCACGCGAACACCCGAATAGCCGAATGCCGGAATACGGGAATACGGAAGCACGGCAGACGGAGACATGGACACGTCCAATGGATGTCTCTGGAGTTTAACCTCTTGGCAAGCAAAATATTTTTGGCCGTTCCCATGTGTTGCCAATGTGGCTTTTATGGTTATAGTCGCGCATGTCGGTCGCCTCCGTCCTCCGTCCTCCTCCAGTCCACCCATTCCCATCTCCAGGATCACCCATGCCACCCGGCCGCTGTCAAGGCATTGTCATGGTTGCCTTTGATTTGGACCACCATTGCGGAGAAAATACGACGCGTTATTTGAATTTTTCTTTGCACAGTTCCCCTTATTTGTGTCAAGCAATTTGCATCTCTGAAATGCTCACAAGGAGCACAAATGTATGACTCTAGGAAAACAGGAAAATATTATAATATTGTTCGTAATGTCTGCTCTATGGGAACATTCCATTTGCAGTCAAATGAGGAAGGACACCTCGTAAAAGATGATACACTCGAAAATGACACAAGTATGAGCAAAGCACGAAAAGTGAAAGATGGGTCAAAAGGTTAAAATGTTAAGCTCAATGTAACATTTCTCGTTCGAACTTCAGTTATCAATTTAAATCCTCCAATTCGCTCATTTAAAAGTAGCAACTGAAATATTGCCAATGCTTAGATACTGACAGTTGTTAAATCCCAAGGGTCCATTTAAGTCAAGTCCCATTTAAAAGTTGCGTATAAATTTGAATGGAATTTATTTGGGCCGAGGATCTGGGGAAACTTTTTTGTCGCTAGTGTAACGAGGCCAGTTTAAATGCAATATATCAAGAGGCTTATATATATGACAACACTTTATAACTCTGGGTGTGTGTGCCTGTAGTATGTCTGCATTCAGTTCAGTTGTGTTTAATTGAAATTGCGCGAACGGCAAGAGGGGGCAGTACATACAGAAGGCAGGAGACTGGGAAGCTGGGTAGCTGGGATGCTGGGCAAATGGCGAATGTAGATGACAACGATGTGCCGGGCACATTTATTATAATCTGTTGCATTAATATTTGCCGACAATTTGTCGTCTGAGTTGTCGTTCTCTGCCGGCTGCAGTGCCACAAAAATTAAATTAAAAATGCCAGAAGAACTCGGCGACCCAGCAGCAATTGTTGCAGTTCGCAGTTTTCAGTTTGCAGTTCGCTGTCGTCATTGAGTGTAAAAAAGAGCAGATAAAAATGTCTACACATTAATTTTAGTCTTGTGGCTTATTCACTTATCAGCCCTACAAAAAATTAAGGACAAGCGCTTAAATTTCCCACTGACAGTCGACCAGAGTTGGCTTTTATGGACCATGACAACTGGGCTTTCAATTTACGGATTTCTCGGCCCAAAAATGGTCCGACAACTAATTGCATTTGCTGCGGACAGCAGGTGAATATTCCTCCGGTGCTCTCGACCATGTATTTGTGGTGGATTTTTAGGACTGCCCGACCAACCCCCACCTGTCATTAGGACGGACACACGGGGAATAGTCGAAAAAGCGTTCCGACCAAACAGCCAAACCAATAATAAAGCAATCACCGCCTGCTAATGTCCCCAGCGGGGGATGACAGCCCATATGGGGGGCTTACACCGATCGAGGAACATATTGAATACTCACCGCACTCGCTGCCCTCATCGGACATGTCCGGACAATCGGCCTTGGAGTCGCATTTCCATCGCATCGGTATGCAGAAGCCATCGTTGCATGTGAAGTACGAGGCTGGACAAGGACCTGCAATGGGATAGATGACGGAATAATGGTCACTCAGGATGCAAAGGAAGAACGAGGAAGCGCAGGCAGCCAGCCATTCAATCATTCGAGTCTCGGCCACAGTTTGCATACTAATGATTGCAAGGTGATGTGTGTGCGAACGAAACCATTATGCTAATCACAAATAGTTCCATTGTTGTCAAAGAGCTATTCATCGCAACACTAGGGATTAGCTAGAGTGCCACAGCCTGTACTTAAACGATTTCTTAGGTGCGACAATAAATATTCAGATAGCTAATCATATGAAATATGACATATTTTCATTATTTGCAAAACAATTTCTATCCTTGATTTCGGCGCATTACTCTAATCCAATTCAGCCGCCGGGGCACGCTCACATAAATTATTCCCGAACAATAATATTCTCCATCACTTGATCCACAGCTGCGTCCAAAAGGTTGCCAAATTATTTTTCCATTTAATATGCAGAGTGGCGACGTGTTAACGCCACCTTGCCAAACACCATCACCACCCACCGAAAAAGCCCGATGCTGTTCCATACTCTTTTCCAAAAACGCCAGATAATTTCAATGTTTATGCAGTTGTTGTAGGCCAGTACGTGCCTACAATTAAACATTAACAACGGAGCCACATTGCTGGAAGCCAAATGCCGAGGTACGTGACTCAGGAACACTGCATCATTAGGCCGGTCGAAGCTGTTGCTAGCATTTCGTAAACAATAAAAAAGTAATTTAAATTTGCTTAGCGCATAAGTAAGAGGGTGTCGAAAATGTGCCAGCTTCCTGGTGACAGCATTTTCGGATCCAGAAGACCCACTTTCCCAAGTCAAACAAAAAGCATTCGACTCGTTTACTCAGCCGCCCAAAAGCTGAACTTTGGATCGCCATAAAAGCCATGTCCGGGACAGTGCAGCAACATAACGCATCCAACAGCCATGTCATTGAAGTGGCTCTTGTTCGTAGCCCTGGTGGCGCTGCTCAGCATTGGTACAGGTTCCCTGGCCCAGCCCAGGAGGACCAACGTCCAGGGCAGAACTGCTCTGGAGCAGCAGATGCGACTCCAGCGCTTGAATGCCAAATACTATGCCATTCAGCAGGACGAAGAGGATGGCGATGACATCCTGGAGCACGAGGAGGACCTGGGCGACGATAGTGAGGACGAGGAGGGCGATGATATCAAGGATGGTGAGGAGGAGGAAGACGAAAACACAGAAGCTGAAAAGGAGAACACAAAAGTGGATACCAAAAAGGTGACATCTAACACCACACCCGCCAAGCCGAAGACTGAAGTCAAGCACAAGCTGGCGAAGGAGCAGGAGTCCGTCGATGAACTGCAGGACCTTGAGGAGCGCGAGGACGAGGAGGAGCTGGATCTGGAGCAGGAAATCGAACTTCCACGCGCAGAGGTCCGCAATCGACGACGCGGAGGCAGGCGGAACGGCAAGGGCCGACGCAAGGGGCGTGGCAGCAGCAAACGCAGGAGGGGAAACCGCAGGTGCGGCGGCAGGGGAAAGCGCGGCCGTCGTGGCCAACGGAGACGCTCTCCTTCAAAGCGCAGCGGTAGCCAGCGGCGAACGGGCTCTAAAACCAGGCGACAGGGTCAGAAAAACAAAACAACCGCCAACAAGGAAGCTGTTGCGCCTTCAAACAAGGTGGCCTAAAGGCTAAATACTCCCATCTACGAATGCAGCTTTAAGACTCATTAAAACAGCAGCGAAAATCCAAATAAATAAACCACAACAAAATCTTGCTTCCTTGCAACCGATGTATATATATAGAAAAGGACATTTTCCAGGGTTCCATTCACAAAGCTTGCTTTTTCCTAGAATATCTACTTTCAAAGGATATTAGGCCAAAAAAGCTGTTAATCATAATATACTTAGGAAAAAATTACTCACAGTTTCATACCATGAATCTATTACAATGGTTGTGAAAGCTGGACAGATGAAATAATCACTGAACCATGAAGTTTGTTTTCTATTCAGTAAACTGAAACAAATTTATTCAATCGAATTCGACAAAAAGTACAAATTTAAGCCCAGTAAATAATAGATTAATTTAAAACAAATTCTGCACAGGATGTGTTTTGCACCTCAACTTAGTAGAAGAGCTTAACAGCTGCGAATTGCAAATATTGCTGGATATTTGCGTCGGAATGAACTTTATTGTAGCATACTTTTCGGACCAAACACTCACGTATTTCGCCAGAGAAAGTTTTTATCGCGAACTCATGCACAGGTGTGTATATGTGTGTGTGTGTGCCAGGTAGCAACCGCAAGTCATAAATTTCGCAGCTATTCCGCTTTTGTTATAGTGCTTTTTTATGTATTTATGCTGGTATGCTCGCATGACCCCATAAATTATAGAGCGCTGCAATTTCGTTTAGCGGCTTTTGCACTGTTCGAAATTAGTTTTACGCCTCTTTTTGATTTAGTTCGCATTGAGGTTTAGTGCTTGCTCCACATAAAATCAAAATAAGGGATTCCCGCTGCAGTTAGTGAGCCAGCTCCAACTCCCAAATCTGCCTGGGAGGATGCACTCAATTTCAGTTTGTTTTCCCTTCAGCTTATCTTTTGCCCGGCTGCCTTGGCCACTGGGCACTGGGTTCGTTTACCTGACAGCGTCGCCATGCCAATCGTTTGTTTAAGGATGTTCCGCAGAAAGTTCTTTGGAGTCAATGGGAATGTTTCGCAGAGGATTCGAGGAAATTAAGTTCCCGTTAGGTGTCTTTAAGGATTTCATTAAAAGGAAAGAAGAGAATCCTTTGCTATTGAAATAGAAAATCCTTAAAAATAAATTATGTTCCTGTCCCTTCGCCCAAAGCAAGAATTCTTTTAAACAATAAATACTTTACTAACTGATTGCACCTACAGTTAAAATTAAGTGAAAAGGAGGTCGCTCGCATAATTAAAGATAACTTTTATTGCCTCGCTTCACTCCCTTGCAATTTTGCGAAATTCCTTTTGGGAACATTGAGGGACGTTATCCTGTGTTTGCGCTGTCTACCCGGTCTACCTGTAGCCAATTTCGAGCTGCTCTTATCTGTCTGCACTGCTGTTGGCAGTTGGTCAGCACAATGCGATGTGGGTGGATGGCTGGGGATGGGCAGGTGCTCCTCCGCTTGGCTGAGTGGGCGGGGCTGGCTGGTGAGTCCTGTCTCTGTTTCAGGACACGGCCCTTCAGCCAGCCAGCTAGCGCCTGGCAGCCAACGACTGCCTGCCACTGACATTTGCCAAATCAAATAGAAATTTTAATTGACTCTTGGCCGGCAGACGTGCCAACGCTTTAGTTTCCGACTGGGTTCCTCCTTTTCGTAGCGGGCTCTTAAACCACAAGCGGATCTTTAACGCAGCCCTATTACTTTTACAGCCTTAAAGCGTTTGTCCTAGCTATTTGCTCTGATTTCGAGCGAAGCGACCTCTGCCCTGAATCTCTGCTTGTTTTTCCATCAGCAGGAAAACGGGTTAAGCGCCTTTTGGGCTCGAAGGGAAATTTGCATCTGTCGCTGTTGCGAATTATGTGGGCGCACACGGAAAACAGAAACTTTCGGATTCAGGACTCAGATCCAGTTCAGCATCTCTCCTCCACCTCCTCATCTGCTCCTCCCTGTTTGTCAACAACTTTGCGCGCACCTCATATCCAGCAGTCAAAGGGTATATTTGTTGCGTTTAATATGCATTGTTTGTCTAATGAATAATGAATATGTATTTCAAAAGGAATACGAATATGAATAAGATAAGGATAGGTATAAATTGTTTGATTTTCCTTTGTAAAACAACTTCTTTAATAATCCCGCGTTACTTCCTTGGATCACAATGCCACATTGTATCCCAGACTGAGTACCAGTTAGTCGTGACCCTTGTGGACGGCTTTCCATCTTTTTTTTGCACTTGTTTTTGTTTGCTTTTTGGGTCAAAAAGATGTGTGTTTGTGCGCGTTGGCTGTCTGTGTGTAACATAGTTTTTCACTTAATTAGCGCGCTGAATGACGCGTTGACAGTTGGCAGGAGTACGTGCCACGCCTGCGGGGCATGCAACACACAACTTTCCGTGATTGTTGTTGTCTCTTGTTGTCTGCGGGAGCGGCAGTTGTCAGCTGAGGAATGAGCCAGAGATTTCAGGGATTGTGTGCTGCCTGAACTTCCAACTGCAGTGGACGAGGGCTCATAATTAAGGACAAATGGTGTTTATTACGAAAAACAAAGGTCGGCTAATTGGAATTTAAATTTAATTTGGATAAATAGTATTTCTTAAATTGCTGAACTATGTCAACAAAGGGGTGAAAAGGCAAGTGATAATTAAGTTGGTAAAATAAAAACGCATTAACGAACTACAAATTAGTAGTGTAATAAAAAAGTACATTTAACAATTTAATGGATCTAAGAGAAAAAGCAAATTGGTAATCCGCCGCTTGAGATATTGAAAGAAAGAATTGTCAATAAAATTCGCAACAAAGTTAATGATTGAAAGCTTAAATTTACTGCAGAACTCTGAGCCATCATCCCTCATTCGGAATGGAGTTCTTGAATATCGTTTACATTTTCACTGCTGCCAGCCGACAAATTTCCGTTGTCAGCTCGTGCAATTTGCAGTTCACACATCACTTTTATGTCCGCCGCCCCCCGTCTCGCTACTATTAGCTCTTCATCTTTTTACTCCTTTAATGGAAAACTTTGTGGAAATTCGTACAACGCTGGGAAGACTCCTTTTTGATGTCACAACATTTTTGCCTTTACTTTTAATGAGCAGCATCAAGGCAGCGAAATTTTCCACTTAAAAATCGATGCTTTAACAAGCGTTTAATACGGCACAAAAGTAGTAGTACACTGAGAAAATAATATAAAAGGGAAAAACTTAAGTACAAAAATTTAAAAAAAAAGAGAATTGTTAGAGAAAATCATTACTTTGAAGCTAAAGTTCCAAATCCCATAATCCACAACGGTGTAAAAAATTAAAGGGGCAAAACAAAAACAGAACGCTATAGTTAAATTCCTCGACTATCAGATACCCGCTAATCAACTATTGGGATTGCATGTGGGAAATCGCATATCGATAGATACATAGTATGTATGAAAGTCGAGATTCAAGTAAAAGTTCGATTCAAAATGTTGCCACACCAACAAATCGCAAAAACCTATCACTACCACAGTTTTCAAATTTGATTTTGTTGATTTTTGTATTCTGGCAATTTCCACCGATAGATTTAATGCATTTTTAAAGAATTTTTGTGTCAGGGGTATTTGATAGTCGAGGAAATCGACTATAGCGTCCTGTCTTGTTTTATAATAGCAGCTTCCCCTGGCATAAAAATCATGAGAAAGGTGACAAAGAGAGTTGCGGGCGGTGCAGATTTCCGGCAGGCCATGGCCAAGAGCAAACTGTGGAGTCCGCGGGAAGCAGGAAGCCGGAGCTGCATCCTGTGTGGGGGGTGAGGGGGTGTTCCCTCGCTGCGGTGCAGGTCAGCATCTGGCCGTACACACAAATATGGCGGCTTCCGTTGGCATTTCGACTTCCTTGTACTGCGGTCTCAATTTTCATTTATATCGACAGCGAAATCTGATGCAATATCCTCGCATGCGCCGCTCTCCATGTCCCTATGCATAATTTAATGCACTGGAGTGCGCATAATGAGCGTGATTGACATAAATGTACTTTAAATGCATGCGGGAATTGGTTCCAAATTGGGCTCATATAATGGGTCCTACGAAGGAAGTTTTTGTAGGATATGAAAAGGATACAAACAACAGTACCATAAATGCCATTTAGATTTAAACATACCGAATAAAATAGATATATCTTCTAATATCACTAAAATAAATTTCCGTTTTATAAGATGTAAACTTAAAAAAGGATTCGCGTAGAGAACTTACATTGTCATAGGCAAAAACAGTTTATTGTTTGCTAACCATTCTATTTTGATTTCATCCAGTTGTTCTCTTTTGGTCCTAATTTTTTCAGAATGGCTTGCTGGCATCACTGCATGTTTTAGTAGGCGGGCGGTGGGCGTTGGAAATGGGGGATTGCTTTGGGCCAGAAAGCCGTGTCCGGCTTTGGCTTGTTTGCCGTGGACATGGGACTTTGCCGGCGTTTTTGGTTTCGGTTTGCTCGCTCGGTTTGTTGTCTGTGGCCGTATGTTTTCGGCACTTAAATCGAGTTTATTACGTGCTTTCCAACTGGCCAAATGGAGAAAATGGGGCCTGAGAGCACTCCTAAAAGCCAAATCACTTAGAAGCCATAAGTAAAATAAAACTTTAACCCTAACTTTACTTCAACTGCGCCAGGGATTTGTTGTGTCTGTAACCACGAAACTTGTAAATGAGTATTTCGTTTATTAAATTTAATTGTTTTCGGGAAGCGCATAAACAAACAAGAACTTCTTCTCCCATCGACAAAGTTTGTGTAAGCTCTCATGTTAGGCGAAAAGAATAGGGGATTACGATATTAGACATCTGAAGTGCATTTGCACTTCAGCTTAGAGGCTACCTGAATATTTTGAGCATTTTGCATAAAAATGATAAGCTAAACTATTTAACTTATACGCGACCACGCAACCTCCCAGTGCACCCTTTGCCGAAAATTGAGATATAATTTTGCATCTGGATGGACCATAAAGAGTTGCAGCATCATCAACGCTTGTCGAGGGACCAAAATGCAGAAGCTGCGAGAACGAAATCCTGCAAAAGGGCTGAAAAACTTTCTCTTTGCAGTTGAGGAAAAACTTTGTAGCAAATATTTGAATAAGCTACCCTCTGCTTTCTTTTTTCACTCGTACTACCAATTTTTCTTGCATTTATTGCTATGTTTTTCGGTTGCCTAAGGCCAAACTTTCATTAATGAGCCAAAAGTTGTGCAGAAATGGAGCTAAGGAAACAATGATGCCTTTAACACCGTATAAATGTCATTATTGGGTAAATCAAAAAGGAGAGAAAATTAAATTTAAATAGTTTTCATGAATATGTTCGTGTTGATACATTTATTTACATAAATTTGAAAGCTCTAGATCAATAGTGTATTAAAATGAAACGTATGCAAAACTCCAAAAAAAAATGAGACAGACAATGCATACTTTTGCATTGCAGCATTATTTTGCAGTCTGCAAACTTTACCCTTCCATCGATCCATGTTGTGTTCAAGTTTCGGGTTAGGGTTGAGTCAATACCTTAAAGCACTTGATGCCTTTTCATGCTTCCCACAGGCTGCACCATCATCATCGCAATTGTGGTCCTCTCGTCGTTTTCCATCTCCCTCTGGATGTTGAAAATTTCCATCATAAATGTTTATAAACACAATTTTCTAGTTGCGGCAAAAGTTATATTATTGGAGCAGCCTCTTTCCCTGCCATCCGATGCACTATGATTTATACGTAAGCGATCATCAATCTTCTTTTGCTGACATGGTTGTTGTTGGTTCTGTTACTGCCAGTTGAGTGGAGCCGAACAACCAGGCCTTAAATGATTTTCTTTTTGTCTCCCCTTGATTTCCCAGCTCCTAAGACTGCAAATTCATTTTGCTTGTTTCTGGGCAGGAAGGAAGGATGTCAGGACGGAAGGAAGGAAGGATGTGGGAGTGGGTGTGGGTGTGGGTGTTGTGGCTTGTCGTGTCTGTCATTGTCATGTACTTGTCGTACTCGAGGACAATAAATGCATTTACAGCAGCACTAAAAACTCCAGCTGCCACCACAGCAAACGGCAATCAATCGATGATTTCTATTCATTTTTAAACACTTTCGACCAATAAGTATGAAGGACCCAGTCTGATATATTAGAGCTGCTATTTGAATAATAAGAAAAGAAAAACTTAAGTATCAACCTTTTCAATTTTATAGTTATTTGTTTAGAGCAGATAAAATATAATATTTTAGTCTACAATTAAAGCTAACTTCAATTGTATATCTTTTATTTCGCTTAGTGGATCAGCGGCATGATAGTTTAGTTTGATTTGTGGTGATTTCATTATGCTGTTGACAGAGCTTTACGCCTGATTCGCCTTTTGTGCGGCATACCCGGCGTATACGCAATGTTTAACCACATATGCATTACACACACGCCATGTTGAACAACCAATTTATTTACCCAACTACTCAGCTTGAATTGTGCAGGCACTTCGCCTGAAGTGATTGCCGGGCGACAATGTTTTTGGGACCAGATATCCACATTATCCTCTTAGTCGAACAATTCGTTACTCATTCTATCTTCCGGCTCTGTGATAAAGCACTTTCCCGCTGCCTTTGAGGTGGCCCGCACTTTGAGGCACTTGTGGAGATCCTGGCTGATGACTTTTCAAACGTGGCTTCATCTCTGACCTCTGTGTATCTGCTTTTTTTACTCTGACATTGGCAGCAAAAAATCGCTCCAAGTGATTAGCCAGCCAGAAGGATTGGGCTAGAAAAAAGTTAAAGCCACGACGCATATTTTAAGTGGCAAAGTTTCTAAAGGCTAAAGAAAATGGTTGCCCCAACTACCCTCACCCATTTTCCATTCACTCCACTCTGCCGGGCAATAAAAAATACTAGTGGCTTCACAGAGGGGGCGATGCCGAGTAAATAAAAAATTATTGCAAAACTTTCCCATGCAATAAACGATGAAAGTAAGTCCTTCTCCAAGAAGGCACCAGAGCACGAAAATCGCAGTAAAAATAGTTACAGCCACTAAGAACCGGATCTTTCGCAAGAACATCATCTTTCAGTGGCATGTCTGCCTACAATGTCACGACTCCCACCCCCCATCGTGTAATCAACGCAGGTGCCACCCAACCAGATCTGCAGCAGTAGCATTTTGGGGATTTAGACGCAGTTAAACGGCCTACTGACAATCCAGCCCTCCCCACCCGTTTCTGAATCCCATTATGCCGAGGAGCGGACAACACTTTCGTTGGCATGGCACACACGCTTCTATAGTTGCGGCAGACGTGACAATGACCAAATGGCACAATGTTGCACTGCACAGTGGGCATTGTGGGCTTTAGACTGGTGATAGATAGATACATAGATAGATACATAGATAGATACATACATATATAGATAGATAGATAGATAGATAGATAGATAGATAGAGAAATAGAGAGATAGATAGAGAGATAGATAGATATATCGATAGATAGATCGATATATCGATCGATAGATATATCGATATATCGATCGATAGATATATCGATATATATATAGATCGATAGATAGTAGATAGATAGATAGATCATAGATAGTAGATAGATAGATAGATAGAGATATACATAGATAGATGTACTTGCTAAGAGCTGGGCATTACTGGCAATACTATTAAAAATTATAGAAAATGAATGACAACAAACCTAATGAATAGAAATTAAAATAGAAATACCTTTTAAGCAAACAAACCTTATTAGTTAATTAAGGCATCCAACAACATGATGACTTTGGTTATGTGTGCATCATTTTCGGTTGAATTGATCAATAATGTTTTGATTATTATGATTATTATTTGCCTGCCATTCCAATGCTGCATGACAGGCGAATAAAATCAATCATTGCAATTAATTGTTGTGCAAATTCAATTGGCGTTTATATGAGCAATCAAACACCCGTAAAGGAGCATTTATTTTCGGCAAACAGCCATCGATGTATTTAATTGAGCGCAGCCGTTCGCAGCCCATTGTCCAATGTCTGAGCAGTTATTAGAGAAGATGTTGCAGCTATCAAAATGCCATAAAGGCGAATGTTAAACTGTGCTGCCGTAAACTGCTCGCAATACGGCCGTGTTCCCTGGATACTGATGTGGAGCCAGCGGAATGCTGGCCACTCCGTTGAGAATGGGGTAAGGGGCAAGTCGAGCGTGGCGGCCTCAATTAGGCCTCAGTTTGATTAGAGGAGCAGTTGGCCGAGGGAAAAATTTCCATTACACTTAGCATGCCACACGCCCCATTCCTCATCGGCATCATCGCCATCGCCATCGCCATCTCCATTCGCTCCTCTCTTAGGGGCTCTTTCTTTTCATTAGCTAAGTGGCAGAGTGCGGGCTATCCGTTGAGCCTCCGAACAATATAATTTTTATTTGCCCCTCTGTTTTTGTAATTATCCAATGCGAGTGAGTGAGTACCCTGCCTTGAGCTGCATTAAACTTTTCGGGCGTTGATCTATTTTATCTGTTCCCTCAAGTGGCATAAATCACACAGAACACTGGGGCACTGACACAATGGGATAATTAGATGGGAATTGAGACGTCCAATTCAAATTCAAATAGAACTGGATGTAGAACATGTGGCGTTTACCAAAATACACAAAAGAAAAAAATATTTTATTTAACGAAATTCATTCTCTTAATAATCACCAATAATCGTATTTATAAACAAATTATTATTTATTCTTAGAAAAGAATGCAATAATAATAAACAAAGATAAAAAGGAAATATAGATATAAATTCTTCTCTTAATATTGAATTAGAAACTAAATTATTTTATTTCAAGATAAAGAGCTTACTAAAATGGCAGTTGATGATTTCAAATTGTTATGAGAGCACTTAGCGGCATACAGTAAATAACATTTATTGTCATTCATCACCGCATCATAATCATAATACACACAAACACAAATTGTCACTCAAAGCCGAAAGGGGCATTATAAAAATATTACTGCCAAAGCGCAGCCTGGGGAAATTTCAAAATAATGGACAAACGTGACCAGCGCATAACGAGGACGAACATGATTTTCACTTAAACGAAAACTAGTTGGCCAGAAATCCTTTAAAGACCAGGATATGCGGACTGCCAGCCAGCCAGTGGAAGCGGTGTTGACTCACGGACATCTGTCAGAGGCAAGCAAAAGCGATTTTGCGGTTAGTCTGGTAAGCCACAGTGTTGTTGACCCCCTCAAAAAACCCCTTCGACTGCACTTGACTCTGACCCTGCCCCGCTCGTCCCCTCTTCGCTCTCCTCTTGCAGATCCCCGCCGACGCTCATTAAAAACAACAGAGACAGTTGACTCCACCTGTCCCAGGTAGCTCTCAACATGGAGAAATATTCCCTACTACTACTAAACTAAAAACAATGTTTGGCTACTCACAACACTCTTTAGATACTTTTCAGATACTAAGAAAATCTTCCATATTCTTACGAACCTATGGTTGCATTTTTTCCAGTGCATCGTATTTGCCCAGTGCCACCAGCAGCAGGAGAGCCGAAGAGCTGCAGCATCAACAGCCACGTAACTGAGACAGGAGCAGTCCACGTAATTGAATCACCCTCGAGAACATATTAAAACCATCCTGAGCAGCTCGGCAGCATTCCCCACGAGTCCCCGGCTCTCTTTTCTGTATTTCTGGATGTCGGAAAGCGGTTTGGCCTTCAGACAAAAATGACCGATACCAGGGTTCAGGATTTACCGTCCGTCTACCTCTGGTCGGATTGTTGGTATTTTGTTGTTCATCTGAGTTGTGCAACTGATTGCCGGTTGGCTTTGCAATACGTTTCATAAGTTCATTTGCTTACTTTTGGGTTGTAGAATTATAAGTTGTAAGTCGGTTATAACTTAAACAGCACACTTTCTGTGTTGGAATGTTTAAATCGTTTGAGAACGCTTATCAAAGCATTCCATGAAGTGATATAATTAGTCATAATGTTCCCATTCCGATATTTATAAACAAATGAAGTTGAATTCGATTTTGCGTAAAGTGTATAAATGCGTCGTGTGATAAGCTTAATTCCCTTGGGACCCCAGCTGCCCCAACTTCCTCGCTTCCTTGCTTTCTGTTTTTTCCTGTGATCCAACATGAAGTTGCTGCTGTGAGCTGCTGTTGAACCGAACAGGTTCAGAACGGCCACCTGAACAAAGCATACGACGAGAATAAAGGCAAAATCACGACTGATAAATGAAATAAATATTTATGTATATATATATATAAATATCCGTGTGTGCACCGATACACTGAAGCACACGCATGTAATGTTTAAATTTAGATATGTATATCAGCAAATTCCCCGAACGTCGCGAGCACTTGGCCGGCTTATCATTTCGTCTGTGTCGTAAGTCGGTGATGCCTGCTGCCTGCCAAGTAACCAACTACTCCTCCGCTACTCCTGGCCTGGACATGTGTTGGCCAAAAGAGCAGGGCCAGAAGTGAAGGAGGAATCGCCGAGCAGGAGCCGGAATGCAGCGCCAGAACTGCAGCTCCTCCTTTGGACAACTTTTCGTTTTGTGTCATTCTAGAATCTAGATGCAGAAATTTGATGCCAGCTGCAACTTGTTAGGCTCCTGCCTCGACTCAGTCTTCTCCCTCGCTTTCCCGATTTTGTTTGCGCCTTTGAATGGCTTTAACTGGTTACTGGTTTTGGGTTTCAGGAGCTCCTGCAGCTCCTGCACTCTTGCACTCGCTGCAGTCTGTTAATTGCAGCCAAGTTTCCCACATTAAGCTTGGGAAACAATGAAGAATTGAAGTCCGATGAAGGGGAATAGGGGATTTCGCAAATCATGATTTGCTTTCGTCCCAACGCTTTTTGTTTGCCTTGGTTTTGTTGTTCATTAAGGTAAAGGGTAATGCCGACTTGAACTTTTTCCTTGGATCGGTGTGAACTTTCGAAGGCGAAAGCCAAGTCCAAAGACCTTTTAAGTTGTGCAAGCAAAAGGTCTGACCTCTGCCACAATTGGTTGAATAATTGATTTGAGTTTAAGACAAGTGAAGTGAATGTAAGAAAGTGTTGGAATATGCACAATTTTTATTGGTAACTGAAGCGGCTGCTGTGTTGCACAATACCTTTTTTCGGGTGTCTACCCCAAAAACTGTCATTTATTTCAAATATATGTTCCATTATACTTTCCCAGACTTTTTTGTTTTGTGTAGTCCTCTCACGTTTTATTTTTCTTCTACCTTTTATTACAGACAGTTACTTTCAAATTTGAATTTAATTTAAAAGTCTGTATTAAAAGGCTAAAGAAAATAAGAGATTTAATCTGGTAGCAGAACCTGCCATATCACCTTAAGCCTTGAGACCCCACCTGAAGAGCCGCGCTTCCATTATTTATTATCTGGCCAAGAGGTCTCCGCATTTTCCTATTTTTAACCAGACACGGGTTTCAACTTAGTTTGGCCCAAACCCACACACAGAGGCTGCGATAAGGCTATGTAATCGCATTGGAAATCAATCTAGATCCAAAATCGATAACTAGACCATGCTGGCAAACACATTTTAATGTGATGCCCGAGCTGTAAATGTGCAATAATTTATTTAAATTCCCAAATGTGTGCTCTCGCAGACATTGTCATTAATATTTACTCGATTTGATTTTCTTAGCCGTGTCTTTTGGGTTAAGCCATTAAGCTGAAGTCCAGCGGAGCTCCGAGCTCCGCGTGGGCCGCGTCCAACGATCTCTGGGAGGCTTGGAGAGTCGTTAACCGGCAGACCAAGTCAGTCAATCAACCAAGCAAACTAGTTTAGACAGACGGACGACTTGGGCCATCTGGGGACAGAAGGGAAGCAGTTCGAGAACTACATACTTGGGCCAGAGAACGAGAAACTGTAACACGAAAAGCGGCTGAGTGACAAGTTTTCTGAGGCCGAGGCATACATATTAAATGGCATATTTAATATTTTTGTGTTTTATTAGGGGGCAAAGTTTTAATTGGACGCCGAACTACAGAGATATTCCTGTGGAAGCGATTCTGTTTGGAAACAAAGAAATCCATTCTACAAGTACTGCCGACTGAACTGAAATTAGCCTTGACGTTTCGGATGAAGCTGATTGCGAAAATAAATATATATGCACTTCTCCAGCACAGCGAAAGTTTTAATTCGCCCAGATTTTTCGTTTTTATTTATGGCTTTGTTTCTGGGACGGCAACCTTTTGGCTTCTGGCTGAACTTTGATTACACTCAGATCTGTTTGCTGAAAAAGCACGTTCCTCGTGTCTGGGAACTCGGCAGGTCGTTTTCCCCGATACAGATAATCAAATTTCTATGTGCCATATTTTCCCGCTTTTTGTCTGGCTGTCCGTTGTAGCTAAACCCAATTACCTTTTCGCAAGTCGTAAATCTATCTGAATTCACAGAGATGTATAAATACGCCATAAGCGGAAATTCGGTCTCTGGGGTAAATGAATAAATGATATCCTTCTATCCGATATGTGCGATAAATATTTATGTGGCAATTTGGAGCACATTCTTCGACAGCTCAACAACTTTACCCCTCCTCGAAAACTCTGCTCCATTCTTCCAGGGCATTGAGACACATATGTGACATATGTCAATAACATCTTACCACACCGCAACACTCCACACACAAAAAAACAATCATCTCAAATCATAACTTTTTTCCTCTCACTGAAAAATGAGTGGATTGCGCAGTGTTAAAGGGCAGAAAGCTATCAATTATGTAATAGCTTAATTAAGATGGATTAATATCTAGGTAAAATATGTCTCAATTTGCTTTGGGAAAATGATTTTAAAGGGATTTAACCTTTATAACATTGCTTGACAAACAAATCGATCGATTTTTTCCAATTGCACTCTCTCCATATTGTCAATCCCTGCCATGTGAAGTGTTCTTATCACGCTTGTATGGAACTTATGCCCAACGATTTCAATTTCCATAGAATGCCCGCCCAAACTCTTGAACCTGTTCCCCTAGCCATTGATTGGCAGCTGGTATAAGTTTAAACAACCAGAGATTGTTGTTGCTATTACCTTTTCAAAATATGGGCATCGAGTAAGGAACCACAAGGCTTTCAGCATAAGCTACAAAGCTCCTAAGCTGCTCAGCTTCAAAGGCTTAGAGCACTTGCGTAAAAAGCGAAGGAAAACAGAAGGGGTAAAATTAAGAGAGGGAAACTGTTGCAATCAGTTAAAAAAATCTATGGGTACTTGAAGCTAAGGAAAGAGGCTTATGGTAACCTTAAGTTGACCCAGTTTAATGGACTCGACACTTGAGAATCTATTGAAATTCAAGCTGCAAGCACATCCTTCAGGCCCCAAACTAAATCCTTCAGTTCATTTGCTGTAACATTTTCGAACGGCATTTTAATGGTGAATTTCTTGGGGAATTTTTTCGTATTTCGAATGATTAGGCAGCAGTTTGCAGGCGTCCACGGGGCTATTAAACTGTCGAAGTTTGCCATCATCACTCACCCAACAATTACGACAAACCCTCCGAGACTTGCGTTCTGTCTGCTTACTTTAAGCTTTAAATTACGCTTAAATTGTTTTTACGCCTCTTTTGCGTCCGCTTCAGCCATTGAGCAGAGATCTATAAAAGGCATTTGACGCAATCTAAACCCAAGGAATGGCCAGGAAAATGTACATAGCCGTAGAATAAGCTGTTACAAGGGGGTGATTGATAGAATGAGCGCGGTCATGGCAACGTTCGTATCTGTGGAAATTTGTAATGTTATAATATACTTAATTTGCAGCATGATGTACTTAATTTCCTTATATACAAGGATAGTGTACAGCTTTAGTGGCTGTAAACCAATTGCATCTATTATTCAATCACTCCTTAGTTTGCTTTTACTCAATCCGACGTACCTTTAAGAACCCACAAAAAAAGAGGGGCAGCATACTGTTCAACAATTTGGCACATCGTTCGTTCCCTTTTTAGACAAAATTTTTATGCTCTCACCCACTAAAGCTCTTGCCTTTGGCCAACTTCAGCAGACTTGAAGCATTGTCTGCTGGCCATCAATAATTTATGCATTCGACCATCAATCACTTTGAGCTGCTTTGCGTTAGCCAAGAATTGAGAATTGAGAGAGACGTTGTCGTAGAAGTGGTGGTGGTGGTGGGAGGTCTTGGGGATTCCGAGCCGGAGCCCGAGCTAAGTAAAATCAGTCAAGTGTGGATAGCAAGGCGCAAATGGGTTTTGGCCAGGATTGGTTTGATTTCACCCCTCACTGCCATCGAATACCCCATCGAATTGCGACAGACAACGAATGCTTGGTTGTGGAGCACATATTTTATGTATTTTGCATCACTTTACTTAATTTGTGTACAATTCTGTTAATTTTTTTCTTGGCATTTGCCGCTGCGCACAATTTCCATCCTTTGTTATGACCCAAAGACCGGAAGAGCAGAAAAGAAAAACTTTTTCCGTTGGCCCTCTGTAAATTTGCAAAATTGCTTCCTTATTTCATTTTTGGCAAATAAACTGAAAGAATAACATTCCCAGCCCCACCCAGGACATTTCTAGATGCCCGCTCGCTTTTCCAATTTGCCAAAGACATTTCAAACAGCTGACGGTGCTGAAGCATTTGATTTATGCAAAGTTGTTGCCTAAATTGATTTGCAATTGCCAATTTCCTCAAAGAAAACTCATAATCAACCTAGGCAAGCCAAGCCGGGAAACCCAATCCCTCGTGGGGAGCGTGAAGCTACCCCCATACTTAGCGTTGCGTAAATGTTTCACATCGAGGCGTCAATGTGGCTCAAGATGTTCACAGATCTTCGCCGGCTGCCTCCGCCACCCACTCCAATTTAAATTTTCAATATGCGAGGCGACGAGCAAGACGATGACAATGAGATGTGAAGCAAAGTTCACGCCCCAGAGCGACGAGCAAGTCAACAAACAATGAAAACCTTGTAACCCGGGCTTCACCAATGTGAGAGCATTGAACTAACGTATACCGTGTAATGCACTTTATATGGGTTTTCCAAATATATCAGTCCAAACACGATATAGCTAAATGGTACGATTTTTGAAACCCACCAATTTATAATTTCTTTGATGATTTTCATATATCGAGCGATTCCCTTAAACTTTTAGTTTCAATATCGTAGGAATTCCCTTTAAATTCGGTTAGCAAATTACTTCTGGAATTAAATAAATTATTATTATTAATTGGATTAGAATTTTGTAACACCAAACTCATCAGTACGCAAAACTACCCTCTGAATACAACACAAAAAATCCATTTAAATTATATTGAGTTTGTTAGCTGGCGTGCCAGGTTTTTGAGACTTTGGGGGCTTCATTTACATATGTACTTAACACGTGTCGGTTTGGGTGCTTCGGCTTCATTGTGAGCAGCAGGAATCTTTGGGGAAAACAGGGGGCAATTACTTAATGAAGAAACAAAAGCATGGAAAAGTTCTGAGGCCGAAATGCAAATACTCGTTGTACTGGTAGCAATACTCGCACAGCTTTATGCTGCTTAATATATTTATGCAGACAGCCGACAAATGAGACCGACAGGGGGAGAAAGTGAAAGAATGAGCTTTTGTGCTTAATCAAATTACAGCACTAATTAATTTCAATTGTTGCGGTAATGGGATTCTTGTGAGCTGGCTGAACACAAGAAGCATCTTAAAAGGCGTTCTGAAAGATACTTTGGGATTATCTTTACGAAGGCGAATAGCTGTGAAAACAATACAGTGTTTGTATAATGTTACGAACAAGATATATAAATAGATATATTTATAAGTTTAACTGCTGCTTTCTTGTTAATTTAACAAGCAATTGCTAGATGCAATTGATAGATTTTATTAGATACTTATGGGTACTTTCTACAGTCTGCGATACATATGGTTAAACAGGAAATTCTGTACTCTTTATTAATTCTATGCTCAACTAGTGAATTTACTAATGACCTCCTTAATAGGTGCGACAAATGTTTATTTGATTTTAGTGAAGCACTACAATGCTCTTCATTTTACCCACTCATTGCTGCCACACAGCCCACAGTGGTTGCCGCAGCCAAGAGGCAGCACACCGTTGCAAGTTCATTACAAACAATTGATTTGGCAGAACGGCGTAAAACTTGGCACAGGTAAGAAGGAAGGGCCAACTCAGCGCCAGCAATGTCTGCGAAATGGGAAAAGCCGGCATAGAAAGGGGAAAGCGCCGCCGAGGAGAGACAGGAAGCAGAAACCCACTCGGAGCGACAAAGTCTGCCCATGACCAACGCAATGTGGCTGCAACTCTAGACAAAAAGCCAAGTCAGCATTTGCGCCGCAGACGCTCCGGGTGCGAGTTGGGTGGAGGTGGGGCATTGGACCGGAGCCAGGTGGGTGGCAGGCGGGGATGTGGCAGAAGGAGCAGTCGGTGGGCTGGGCTGGGGCATAAATGAGGGCGAGATGTGATGACTGCTGGCGCGCATTAATAATGAAAATATTCAGGCAGCTGCTGCTGCGGCTGCCGTTGATTGAAACCGAAAGGGCAGCAGTCGAGGAATGGCAAGGAACTCCAAGGAGCTACACTTGAATAAACACCGTCGAAATCGGAAGGGATTACTTTCAGGTGATGCAAAGTCTTCATTATCACAACTACTCACATCTACTTTTGCAAATCTTTTACAATACGAAATAAAGTAGAAAACATTTTATTTTTATTATTTTTGAAAAATTTAATGTGATTTAAAGAAACATGATTTTAAAATTTTTAATTATGATTAGTAGGTTTAACAAAATGGTCTTTAAAGTATTGCTTTAAGGTAACCATTTCCATGGTGTAAGCGAGTAGCAAGTGGGTGGGAAATCTTTTCAAAAAGGATTAACATTAAATATGCATGTGTGTGTGTGTGTGTGCCGAGCAGTTTGAATGTGTGTGTGCGGGTGAAAAGTTGCCCGTTGGTTTGAGTAATGTGCGCACATAATGAGTAACAAAGCGCCCTAATGAAGTACTCAAAGCCTTCGAGCAGAAGCCAACTTTCAAGCTCCTGGATATAAAGTTGGCCAAGTGTTAGGGGCGAATTGCCCAGACCCCAGAGAACTTAAACCTTAAAAGTTTCATAAATGCTCGGCTACAAACAGGAAAATTGCGCCCATTTGCCAAATCGGAAGTGGGTAGCAACTTAAAATCAATGTCAATAAGTGAGAGGAGCGTTGAAAAGTAAACAACATGCCAAAAGATTAAACCATTCGCACAACATTAACGTAAACAATGCAAAACACAACATTCAAGAAATTTAAATTTAAATTCCTTCTGGTCAATTCTTTCCGGCTGAAATGTTTTCATTCATTTCATTACACCACAAAAGTCGGCTTTTCGGTATATTTTACTCAAAATTTAATACTCGTTACTTAAAGGGTAAAATATATATTATATTTGATATATGGTATATTTGATATTATGTAACATGCACCCTAAAATGCATATATATTCTAGATGAGGATCATTCCCTATTAACGTCGAGGTCTTGAGAACTATAACAGTTGAGATACAGCCTGCAAATTCTAGTTCACAGTTTGTTTTTAAACAGTGCCACGCCTCCTCTAACGACCACAATTTTGAAAAAAATTTTGATTTCTGCTAACTTTTGTCAATATATCAAAAAAAAATGTTAAATATCCTCATATTCCAACAAGCTTAGTAAAATTTACCTTGCTCACATTGCATAATCTAGGGTATTATAATAGTCTATAGTCTTATATGTACAAATACATATGTATTTTGTATATGTTTACTGCCACAATTATCTTGAGAAAAATTCCTACCACCTGCTTGAAATTTTTGGTCTAAATAAATACATTTATAATTTAAGCAATGATTTCATTTACGTTCAATTTGCTTTGACCACAATAAAATATTTCAGTGAATGAAAAAGTTGCAAAGCACTTTAAAATTTCATATTAAGTGGAATGTCACAAATCTTGATATTTGACTCAAATGTATTTAATACAATAATTCAAGGCGGAAGCAATGCTTTCAATACAATAAATATTTAAAGCAAGTTTATTTTTGTAAACTGGAATTTAATTAAGTGCACTTAGGCTGATTTGATTTTCGTTCGCTGAAGTTGATGCCACCGAGATGCCTACAAGCGTATACGTAATGTGTGACAAATAAAACGCAATCTTGCGGTTTTCTGCCTTTTTTATTGTGGCAATCACGAGCATAATAAAATTAATGATAATAGTAACCATAAAGAAAACGAGAGTAGTTCGCCATCACAATAACAAATGGTAATGATGACAACAATGAGTGGTACTTAATAAATTTAATACGATCCTATTAGGCTCACAATTAGGCGGAAGATTTTTGGTCAATTTAACCCATGAATACCACCGCCTGCGGTTAGTGCGTCATTTGGGCGGATAAACACGGTGGGCTTAACACGATTTCTGGATTTATGTGCATTACCTGGAAATAAAGGAAATAATATTCATTAGTAACGCTGTTTTGTGAACTTGAAGTGCGGAATGTGCGATATAGAAAATATATAGATGTATAAGAAATGTATTGAAGTTATGTGCAGATTGCTAATCGAATTCTGAGTAATCATTAGTAATTGTGGGTTAAGATCTTTAAATGCGCATTAATGCGGTAAAGATAATAAGGAATGTTTTAGAATTAATAATGTTACAGATTAGGTAAGCCGCTCTAAAAATCATGTGGTACCCAAAAACTTATAGATTTCACAAATCAAATTTAATATTATTCCAATCTTCTAAATATAAATATATCATTTATATTTATTTGATTATAATTTATTTATAAAAAATACTGTATAATATAATTCCTTCGATCATTTTCTCATTTATTTCGAATTTAATCTTCGAATTATATTTCAAGCAGGCATTGGTTTACCGTGTGACGTGGCAATTTCGATTTCGATTGCATTACCTGGCGGTGGCAGTGGAAGCCGCATTTGGAATGCCGGGAGGAGACATATTGGCTAACCCGATCCGAACCCAGTGCCACCAATAAATCGCCGGTGAACGACAGGCGCGCTAGATAGTCTGGCGGTACAGAGAGCACCCATGAATCGCCGGCCTAAGCCCGCTGAAATTTATTATAAAATTCAATCTTTTTATTTCTCGCTGGCTTAGATGGGGCAAGAACTTTCCCAGCCCATGTGTCGAAAGCGGCTGCGATAAGAGGAATAGCGAAGAAAACATGGCAAAAGGTATTTAAATCGTTTTTAATGGAAAAATATGCAAAGCAGCAGCGCGGCGGAGTCGTAAGCCGCTGAGAGGCTGAGCCAGGATACCAGACAAATCTCTGCCGACTGCCCGGCCACCTCCTTCATTAAAATTCCAAGCATTTTCACTTTGCGAAAACACACGACTGATGAGGGGCGTCGTGGGTGTGGGCAAAAGGAGGCGCGGCAGTTGGAGAATAAAGAACAGACGGAGAACTCGGCGGGAACTGCTGACTGACACACTTTAAAACAATTTCCTGGCCTGGCATCGCTTCCTTCTGAATACTGAATACAGAATCCAGAAACCAGAAACCAGAAACGAGAATCTAGAATCCAGAATCCCGCCCGAGGAGGTTGGACACATCCTTGTCAGCCCAAAGTGCACGCAGGACATATGACAAACTTGACGTGGCATGTCAAAAGATTTGAAGCCAATTTGTCTGACGAAGTGGGGACACAAAATGGGATGAAGTCGGAGCCAAAAAGCTGTAAGTTGAGGAGTGATTCGCCGTGTTGCTGGGGAATTTTACATTTGAAAAACTCACAAAACGAAAGGAGAAGGCCATTCGATGCAGAAGCTAGCTATATTTCATTCTAAGCACACTGCATAAGCATATTCAACATGCAATTCTAGATGCAAATCGTTTAAGATACATTCAGCTTATGTAGCTTGTACAAGTTATGAAGTTAACAGCCATGTTGATTTAAAGAAATCATATAAGTATTTAGATTTGATAGTAAATTCAAATCATATCAATTTATTTTATATTTATCAAATACGAAATCCTCTATAGCCTCATAATGAAATAATTATGGAAAGTAACACGTATTATATAACATAAAATTCAATAAAAGCCAAAGCCTATCTACGGACAAAGCTGATTAAATAATATATATTGTCTGACATAAACACGGTCATTAGTAAAACTATTTATAGAATAATACTACATAGTTAGTGCCATGTTTCGTTTATAGAAAATCAACGAGTCCACTCGAATATAATAGTTGTAATAATAGAATGATTATGGCGCAATATTTCGGCGCCCTAATTGGATGGAAAGCCCAGGAGATATTTCATTTAGTTTACTCATGTATGTAAATACAAATGCTGATATAATATTGTCTCTCTAATTGGGCGTCCTTTGGGTGGGGAGTGTGTGTTATGTTGTGCATACCAAATGCATATTTAAACTGATTAAATTAGTTCGAGCGTTGTCATAATGAATGCCAACCATGCACACACACACACACACACATTCAGTGGCAGGACCCCAACAAGTTCTAAAGTGCCACTAAAAAGTGCAGGAGAGATAGACAGTTGGCAGCGGCGGAGTGGGTTGGAGCCCGCTCTCGACAGGAGGGTCCTGCTCCTGCTCCTGGTCCTGGCATGTTTGCTCGGGCAAAGCTTTGCACTACTATAAAATTAAGATTAAAAGCTCCAGCTGTAAATGAGTATAAAGCCAGTCTTTGGCCCCTTCTGCGGGGTGCCGTGTTTGTCTAAGGTGAGCATTTGTGTGCCTGCTTGTGAAAGGATGCTCCTCGCGAAAGTCAGCAAGGATACACACAGAGAAAGTGGGGACAGCGACAAATAGAAACAAGCAAACAGAAGCGACATTCCCTCCAACCTTTCCTTCCCTCTCCTAGATTAGCAGCGAATTCTTTTGTGACTGCGAGGAAATTAAAAATTTTTCACTCCAAACACGCAACAAAAGCCAACAGAAGTGAGACAAAGCTTCGTTTTAATTTCCTAGAATACAAAAATATATTATATAAGGGAAATGGGAGCAAAAGTATGATAAAGAAAATGATTAGTAGCAGTTTTGTGGTTTTTGTTGTTTTTTACTTTGTGGAAAGATTACAGAATTTAGTTCTTTTTTGTCTTAGAAAGACAGCTCTGCCTGAATTGGTTCGTATCCGGAAAATATTCAGGATTTTTCAAAGAAACCCGAGTGATACCAAAAAAAAAAGCTGCGGGTGCCTGCACAATTAAAAAAATATTCCATTTTCGTTCCCTCTTTTAAAAAATGTAGTACGAAAAATATGGCTCTTCCTTTTTAGATTCTCCCCTGTCGGGAAAAATGATTAACAAAGATTGATGAAAAGTAAAGGGATTGGCTCGGGTGGTTGTCCTCCTTTTTTTTTGGGCTCGGTGGTGACTTTTGTGATTTTAAAAAGAGGGTTGGGTTGGAAGCGGAAAATAGCTATCCAGAAGTCTGCAGCTGAAAGGATTTCATTCGTAGTGAACAACTGGGATATATACGATAGAAAATTTCTACTGAAAGTGGCTGGGGAAAAATTCCAATAGGATATTAAATTATTTAATTGTTTCATTTTATGAACTCGGTAACGGACCGCCAAACCGAAAGGTTACATATCATTTATAAATGCCTTGCCCCCGCGCCTCCTCAATGCCATAGTTGTCAATCATTTGTCAATTAAGCACTCTATCAATCCGCATGTCTGCCGGAATTCGAATTCCATCTTGTTTGTTTATGCAGCCAATCGCGGGTCGTGTAATATATCTCTGATATGTATATATATATATATTTCAAGCCTACAATACACATTTATTAAAGTGTGTTATTTGCGTTTTTTTGCCCGAGCATAAATTGAAATTCTGTCAGCATCGGGATGATATGGATGATTTGGGTGATGTGATATGGGGATACGGGTGAGAGGGACGGCGGATGTGATCCATCTTTTTCACTCCGCTTTCATTAAATTGAAAAATTGTTCGCCAGGCGCAAATTACACAAATCATCAACGGCGTGGCTCTGGAAATATTGTGGAAATGAATTGCAACTTTGCGCTGCATTATTGTTTTATCCTTATACGTTCTTTTTTTAAAGTATTTATTGCTTTATTATTTTTAACAATTAAGGCAATTCAGAAAAAGTGGATATTCAATAACATGTTGAACTCAGTCGGTTTTTTATCACTTCAGCAGCACAGCAGTAATTAATTAAGGGCCAAACAAAAGAATTTGATTGATGGCCGATACTGTCCCTGATTTCTGATGGAAGGTGTGTTAATAAAAGGCATTAACAGATATTGAAATAATCAAACATTTTACCACATCTATTTGGTTGAATTTAAACGCATAAGCCTCTTTAAGGGATTAACCGAATAAGTTGCCATAACTGTGCCATTTCATTATCATTTCGAAAATCATTCTCATCACAACGGCTTTCCGCGGAAAATAGCATTACTTTCACATAGCATTTATGCCTTTTCCAATTCAGTTCAAGTTGGAATGGCACAGAATACCACATTTTCTAGTTATAAGTACGCGGGACAGAAAATGAAAAACTTTTGCTAATCATTCAACCCGAAGCGATCTCTCACCCCCAAACACCCCCTACCTCTCTCTATCCACACAGTGCCTGACAAAACGTGGCTGGAGACAGTCTCCGCCAAAAGTTTGCACATTAAAATTGGCGCTAAAACTAACAAACTTTGTCAGCAAGCTGAGGGAAACAAAACCCGCACTCCACTCTTCTCCATCAGCCACGCATAACGCGCTTGGAAACTTCTCCAAATGAACTATGGCGAAATGTTGGGAAAAGGATATACTACATATAGATGGATATGGCCAGGCTGATTTATCAGGCGAAATATTTTAATTAGATTGTTGCTATTTAAGCTTGGGCTCTCCATCGCCGAATTCTTCTGCAGAACCCAAATGAGTTGAAGGCCTGAAAGCTTTTTTCTTAATTAAATAGTTAGCAGCCCCAAACATTAGCGCATTTGCATTGAATTTTAATTAAAATGGTGCCTATATCTGCACTTCAAAAAACTGCAGATGAGTAGTGAAAAATTGTGTGTATTGTTCAATACATATTTTAGCATTAGATACGCTTATCTAAGGGACTAATATTAGGAGTTTGTAATAAAATACTTATAGAAGCGATGGTTATTAGTCGAAATCTTAGGGGTAGGCTTGGAGCAATTAATGCGAGACAGGCTCATATTTCATGGCTCGCTTGTCTCAGCCTGATTCCGCATTCCGCTGATAAGGATCTGCCCACCCATACAACATACACGTCCACTGGTGGCTCCCCCTCCAGCGATGCTCCCGCAATTGATGGGACAAAGCCATAAATTAGAGAACAAAGTTGCGACGCATCAACGAGCATGTGAAACATGTTGCGACGCGGAGAACTTATCATCGATGGCCAATGCAACGTGTATCTATGGGTGCCCAGAGCACTGTGATTAACCGGGGGGGCTGCCAAGTGGGCGGGGCGCAGTGGAAGGAAGCAGTTACTCCAAATGGATCGGGCGCAACAAAAGCTAGCAAATCGGGCGGCGAACGCGGTCGGGGCCACCAGATCCAAGGGAGCTGGAGCTGGAAACAATTTTGCATAGCGTCGAGCGCTATGCTTATAATAACAGACGCAGCAGTAGCAGCAACAACAGCAACAACAACAGCAGCAGCAACAAGAGCAGCAGCAGTCGGGCAAACAAAGGAAGAGGAACAAATTACAGCACAAAAACCAGCAGTGCCAACAACAAAAACGCCCGACGAGTGCACCAAAGGTAGGCAAATATGCTAAAACACAAAAAAATGCGGGAAAAAGCGGGGGGCAAAAGGGAAAATTTCAGGAAGCTGTTCTTAAAAGGGTACGACTGCTGCGCTCGATACCCATCATGGCAGAATATTGTATAGGACTCATTAATGACTTTCAATTAAAATGTAGTATTTAAACTGTTTCTTAAATACTTAACTTAGATAGCATTTATGTAACTAGTAAATAAAATGTATTGCAAGACTTTAAATACCAGAAAAACTTAATTTAATGGCTTATATAAATTACACTCAGATAGCATCGAATATACACTAATTGAACCTAAAAGAACAACTCTGGCATAACGCGTTATAGTTGCGCTTCTAGTCCGCAGTCCATTTTAACCAAATATTGTTCGCGGAAAACTGAGGGGCATCCGACTGTTATTAATACAACTAATTGAGAACCTACCACAACGCGATGCGGAGTCGGACATGCAGTGGTGCAAATGGTGCGAATGGGAAAAAGCGGGCAAACGACAGCTTGCAATTACATCCGAGACCACTTCTGCAGCCCGCTGCCTTTGGTGCACCACCCGCTGCACCACCCACCACACCACTACACTACACCACTGCCCCACTGCACCCACACACACACACGAAGGACAAAGTGCACTTCAAACAAAACGTCGCCCACATGGAAGCGTGCGATTTGCCGCAATTGCGTATCATTAATTTGCGTTTTGCCTGCCACCTCCCATCCCAGCTTTCCCTTTCCACCATCCATAATACCGCCTGTCGTCGTTCGGTTAAATTACTTTGTAAAATGTTTCATGGATGCAACGCGAGGAGCAGCAGCACAACAATTACAATTACACAGGGAAGAAACATCACTTATGTACATCAAATGAATTATTCATAAAGTTATAGTAAGTGTTAATGATGAGTAGACAATGTTATTATATTCATTTCAAGTTTCGTTTCGTTTACCTCTTTAAAGGTTAGTTTAGAAAATGAGTATTATTACATAATTAACCATTAGCAACATAACAAAAGAAAGGCTTTCTCAATAAATATCTCGTGTAAATAAGTCTTAAATGACCTAGATATTTAAAAACATAAATATTGAAACTTAGAATACAGTATAAAACATTTAAATAGCTAGTGTTCTTTACTGAACTGATAGTAAAATCTCACAGGTAAATTCGTGAAGTTCGCAAATTCAGTCAGCGCATAAACCAAGGAAAAGAGTAGACAGAGTCCATAGGTGGAAGGATTGGTTTGGCTTTGCGGTTTTGCTGTTACACGAGTACAGCAGTTACTACTTACGTTGCACAGACAACACACCCCACCCCCGCAGTACCACCTCCCACCCCTCTAACGACAGTAGGCGAATCCGTAGCGCTCTTTTAATGCATTTTCAATATTCTAACGATGCCACAGCAAACTGGCCAGAAACACATCAGCGCATCGAGAGCTGGCCATATATAGAGATTATACGAGTGCCCACCGCTATTGATGTTTTCCTGTTTCGGAGATTAACTGCTTTGAAAGGGCTTTTGGCATTGTGTCATTGTTGCCACTGAAATCGAATTATTAAGTGGTTAAATGAATTAAAATTGGTCAAATTGCAGCAGTAGCTAAATGAGATTATCTTTGGTATATGTGCACTTCTATAGAGTCTGTTCAACTCGTAACTTTCGCAAACCCGACATTCCACTCAACTCATCTTGTTTTCAAGCGCCGCTTTTGAAGCTGCTTCCCATCTCAACTGAATGCGAAAAGTATTTGACCTCAAGTAAAACCATTTTATGAGCAATAATAAATGTATTTTCGCTATGTAAAAAAAATAATTATTGCAAAAGTATGCAGAGGCTGTGGAATAAAAGGGGCCAAATGGCGAGGTCCACTCGAGATGCTCGTTGAGTTTGTAGCTTTTCGTACAATTATTTCATGCTGACTGCTAATTAAAACTAAATTGAGTGCATTCGGTGGGCGGGCAAATGAGTGGGCAAATGGGAAAAGTGAATTCACGTTTGACAAATATTCGGACTATTAATCATTTCGATTTGCAACAGCGAACAACACTTCCAGCAATTTCCGTTTAAGGGGAAGCTGAAAAAAACGTGCTAGTAGTAAGCGTTCGCTTAATTAAAATCGTGACAGACAAGAAAAACACTGCGAAAGTATTTAATTTGCAAATGAAACTCACGGATCTGCATGCACCGAAAAAGGATTTAATTTATTAATACAATTAAAGTCTTTTTGCGAACGCAACTTTTCCATTTCTGAATATGTTCCATCACCGTGCACAATTCTCTTATTTAATCTATTTGAATGCCAACTCATTTCGCAAACACAATGAATTCTTAATTGCCATCTAATTATTTGCAATTCCCCAATCGACATTTTTAAGTAGTTGTGAGCGAAATGGAAAATTGAATAAAGAAACCTCAGGTGGATGAGGAAAACTCTGCTCGGTCGCAGTTGGTTTGCAAATCGAGGATTCAACTTTCAGTTCCTGGCAGAAAGTCAAGTCAAGTCGGCGATGATGATGACAAGAATACGTACGCTTTTGCCAACTGTCCTGCCCATGACCATATTGGGCACTTCGTCTAGACCCCCTGGCGATGTTGGTGTCTTTGCCCGACGTCTTGAACCCAACCGATCCGATCTGAACCGGTTCCAGTTCTGAGACCAACCAACCCACACGGCAAGAAATCATGTGGCCGTGTGTCTGGTCTGGTTTTTGCCAATAAGTTGATAAAGTTAAGAGCAATACAATTTGTAAACCCAAATTCATTGAAACCACTTTCAAAATCTCATACATCACAAAATGAAACTAATATGATGTTTGAATTTATTATAATTTCGAGTATAATACGATTTCATAGCTTCAAAGTAAGCTATCTTTTTCTTAAGCATATTATTTATAAATAAACTCTTAGACTTCTAGTTATATTGGCATATTATAGGCAGTGCTGCTGCAATTGATCCCAGATTTTTCCGTGCAATCCCCATATCGGTGGTGCGTCATTCGAGGCCGAAGGGGCCATAAATGCCCGGCGCAGCCAGCAGGAAGCACAATAAAGACAGCACACAACAGCTCGCCTGCATTGAGCGGCAACAATAAAATGTACAATAAATCAATATAGAAAAACGTCTTGCATAAAAAGTCAGCAAAAAAATGGAAAAAGAAGAGGAGCCATTGAATTTCGTTGTGCGAAAGAAACCCTGAATGGATTTTCCACATAATTGCTCTGCAACAAATTACTGGCTTAACCGATTTTTCCGACACAATTATGAAGGGGAGTAAAAGAAAACTAGGTATATGTATATCATGATGTGCGGAGCCTTGCAAACTTTAAACGTTGCCCACCAGATTTTCCCCTCGATTTTCCACCACTCTTGTTTGCCTTTTCCTTTTCGCAAGCCGGCCGGCTTGTATAGTCTGTTTTGGGCCATTTTGCTTTGCTTTTGGCCAACTTGTTTGTCTAAAGGCAAATTTTATCTTTCTGGCTTTGCGTTTTCTTTTTTTTTTTCTTTTTCGGCTCTTTAAGCAGGTGTTACCAGTGTGTGTGCGTGTGTGTACCAGTGTGTTTGTAACCCACCTTACAAACTTGTTTGTTTCTATTGTTGTTGGCGTTACTTAATCGTCTGCGGACAGGTTATCGTTTGCTCTTGAACTTGAGGCGAGCAAACAAACAAACTTAAAGTGGAACTTGAACGGACCCGCCTGGGAATAAATATACACTACAGCCCGAAAATTGTTCTAAAGGTGACTTTCAATCTCGAATTTTGTACGTTCATTACCACATAGGAAAATCATCCAAAATTAGTATGGCTACAGATAATATATAGTCAATATATAGCCAATCATTTGTTGTTTACTTCCATTATTTACTGTAGACTGTGGGAAGGACGCACCACATGCTTACTTAAGCAAATAGAATAGCTTTAGTGTTCAAGAGTACCGATTAATTTTAAACAAATAATCAACGTTTAATCATTACCTACAAATCCTTATCAGTGTCCGATTTCGTGACTGAGTAACACACAAGCAAGATAAGAAATAAACCCAGGATTATAATTTAATCAAAAAAGGCACTTATGCTATATAATCCATCTATATTATTGCACTATTTAACTAGTTAACAATATATCTGAATATATCTCTGGAGACAATCAGTGTGCTTTCATCACTTCTTCTGCCTCCGTTCGTGAACACAAATGAGGCGTGCCACTCCCACTTTGCCTTCCGGTTTGCAGCCCCCTTTTCCCACACCGTCCGTTTAACGCGGACAGCAATTATTAAAACAGAGCCATTGGCGACATGATAAACGATTTCCGCAATATTTCCGCCAGCCCAGGATGGCCGTGGCAGAAATGGCAATGGAGGTGGCGCAAGGGAGGATTCACTGTAGGGTTCACCCCACCGCCCCTCCATCCCTTTATAGCCGCGGGGCAGAACGCTCACTGCGAAACACTTTAGCCGGCTACACAAATTTGTGCACGGGTCGCAAATTGTGGGTGCGTCGCAAATTGTTGAACAGTTCAAAAGGCCGCAGCAGGTTAAAAAATTAGACAGAACTCTTACGTAAAAAAATAGCAATCTTTACATAGCAAGTTGTTCTTAAAAATGAATTAAAAACACGACTACTTGATTATAGAAAATTATTAGTTAAGAAAGAGCTAAGCCTTTGGGGCCAAAACAGATGCTATCTTGTTTTTCAGAATACAATTCTCTTTAATCGAAGCATTAGCCATGTCCATTTGTCTGGATTAACAAAATGCAAATTGGCTTAATTATGCGATTTGTGAAATAGCAAGTGAACGGCCTTGCAAAACGCGATACAAAAGGAAATCTATACTGTAAATGCATACGATCTATATAAATAGCTGGACTTTAAATGGAAGCAACAATACACATTTTGTGCTCTAATACAGTTGTTGTTGTTTACACTTTGGCGAAAAGATTAAAAATGAGTTTTTAAAAATAGAACATAAACAACAACATTTGTGGGTGCAGCTAGCTCCTAGCTACTGAATTCATCGCAGAAGATGTAGATACTAAATCTGCGTAGGGATAGGGATTACAGATATCGCAGTGAATGCGAAATAAGTGCACAAGCTTAATAAATGAATAATCCGAGTCGCTTTCTAACTTTGTCGTTTATCTCATTCGTTGCTTTGACTCGTTGGAATTGTCAGACAGACGGACAATTCAGCTCAAAGAAGCTGGGTTCGGAAAAATCGAATTTTTGAAATTTAAAAGCTGGAATCGTTTGCCCATTTTTTGCCCATGTTTGCCCACCAATTAGTTTTTTTTGCCCACGTCCAGTTTTTGAGATATGAATTTTCGAACAAGTTCGAAAATTTTCGAAGATCAAAAATTTCACTTTTTTCAAAATTTTTTTTTTTTAATCGCAATAACTTCGTTTGCCCACGTTTGCCCACCCTTTAGAATTTTGAAATTTTCGAAAATTTTCGAAGATCAAAAATTTCACTTTTTTCAATTTTTTTTTTTTTAAATCGCAATAACATCGTTTGCCCACGTTTGCCCACCCTTTAGAATTTTGAAAAAATTTATACTTTAGAAAATATAAGACATTCAAGTTTACCTCGGTCTACTTTGCCCACCCTTCGAAATTATTTTTTTTCGTTTGCCCACTCTTAAAAATAAAAAATTTCGATTGCCCACCTCTTAAAACTAAATAATTTCGTTTGCCCATCCTTTAAAATTAGTTTATTTCGTTTGCCCACCCTTTAAAATTAGTTTTTTTCGTTTGCCCACCCTTCGAAATTAGTTTTTTTCGTTTGCCCACTCTTAAAAATAAAAAATTTCGATTGCCCACCTCTTAAAACTAAATAATTTCGTTTGCCCATCCTTTAAAATTAGTTTATTTCGTTTGCCCACCCTTTAAAATTAGTTTTTTTCGTTTGCCCACCCTTCGAAATTAGTTTTTTTCGTTTGCCCACTCTTAAAAATAAAAAATTTCGATTGCCCACCTCTTAAAACTAAATAATTTCGTTTGCCCATCCTTTAAAATTAGTTTATTTCGTTTGCCCACCCTTTAAAATTAGTTTATAATGTTTGCCCATCGTTTAAACTTAGTTTTTTCATTAGCCCACCTCTTTAAAATATATATTTTCAGTTAAAAACGTTTGCCCACCCCTTAAAAATGGTTTTTTCGATTTTCCATCTATAAAACCAAATTTGTACAGATGTATGTAATAACTGTAAGTTGTGGCGCCAATTTACATATGTATCTTAGGATCGGCGGACAGAAGCACTAATATTATTTGATTATGATGAACACATATATGTATGTATGTACATAAATATATATGTATATATACAAACAACTATATATATGTATGTTCATCAACACTTGCATGAAATTTATTAATGATTAAGAAAATTTGATAATTGGTCCGCCGATCCGGTGGGCTAATGAAAAAACTAAGTTTAAACGATGGGCAAACATTATAAACTAATTTTAAAGGGTGGGCAAACGAAATAAACTAATTTTAAAGGATGGGCAAACGAAATTATTTAGTTTTAAGAGGTGGGCAATCGAAATTTTTTATTTTTAAGAGTGGGCAAACGAAAAAAACTAATTTCGAAGGGTGGGCAAACGAAAAAAACTAATTTTAAAGGGTGGGCAAACGAAATAAACTAATTTTAAAGGATGGGCAAACGAAATTATTTAGTTTTAAGAGGTGGGCAATCGAAATTTTTTATTTTTAAGAGTGGGCAAACGAAAAAAACTAATTTCGAAGGGTGGGCAAACGAAAAAAACTAATTTTAAAGGGTGGGCAAACGAAATAAACTAATTTTAAAGGATGGGCAAACGAAATTATTTAGTTTTAAGAGGTGGGCAATCGAAATTTTTTATTTTTAAGAGTGGGCAAACGAAAAAAACTAATTTTAAAGGGTGGGCAAACGAAAAAAACTAATTTTAAAGGGTGGGCAAACGAAATAAACTAATTTTAAAGGATGGGCAAACGAAATTATTTAGTTTTAAGAGGTGGGCAATCGAAATTTTTTATTTTTAAGAGTGGGCAAACGAAAAAAAATAATTTCGAAGGGTGGGCAAAGTAGACCGAGGTAAACTTGAATGTCTTATATTTTCTAAAGTATACATTTTTTCAAAATTCTAAAGGGTGGGCAAACGTGGGCAAACGATTTTATTGCGATTTAAAAAAAAAAAAATTGAAAAAAGTGAAATTTTTGATCTTCGAAAATTTTCGAAAATTTCAAAATTCTAAAGGGTGGGCAAACGTGGGCAAACGAAGTTATTGCGATTAAAAAAAAAAAATTTTGAAAAAAGTGAAATTTTTGATCTTCGAAAATTTTCGAACTTGTTCGAAAATTCATATCTCAAAAACTGGACGTGGGCAAAAAAAACTAATTGGTGGGCAAACATGGGCAAAAAATGGGCAAACGATTCCAGCTTTTAAATTTCAAAAATTCGATTTTTCCGAACCCAGCTTCATTGAGCTGGACAATTCGTTTGATTGATTTCGTTGCCTTCTGTGCATTCGCGCGCTCAAATTGTCACTGAGTTCTGGCGTCGCATCGCTCGTCAAATGAGGAAATGCTTACTTTAATTTTATTTACTTCTGCGCGTTCCTTATCTCAATCTTAACGAGATGGGGGCAGCGGTGGCCTTTGTGCGCAGACTTTTGGACCCCCGGGTCATGGATCATGTGCATGCATAATGCGCCCGAGTCAAGAAGTCCATTGTATGTATGTACATAATTTATTTAAATTCATTTGTTGTTGCAAATTTTTCGCGGCCATAAGTATTTCATTCGGTGTCAGCGGCTGACGCGAACTACGAATTCTATGTATCTTTACTTGCTTACATGCAAAAAGTCAAGTGATGGGTTCAAGTGTAACATTTCTAATGTTGTTTAATTAATTTAATTAATTTTAAAATATATATAGACCTTAAATTAGTACATTTTTGCAGGACTTCTTCAACTTCAACTTTTATATTTGAAAACTCTTTGGAAAAAATTCAAGCTGAGTTCAATTCCTTTTTTTGGACTATCCTCGAGATCTGCATCTTGCATGATGGCCAAATATTTTTATTTAATTCTCGTTGCGTGAAAATTCCAACCGAAACCGCAAAAAAAGGGACAAAAATATTTTGCATACACTTGTTTTTGTTTCTATTTTCATTTGTTTTGCGGCATTTTGCGGCGAGAAAACCAAGGAATTTGCATAACAAAGTGAAGTGACGGTTGGCGGGGGAGGGGGAATGGGGAAAGGGGAACTAACAGCATACAAAAACAGAGAGACAAAGAGACCGACAGAGAGACAGAATGGCAGACGGAGAGCAGTTGTTATTTTTGGCACAGCCAGAGTGATGGGCGGGGGAGCGCGGGGAGAAAGAGATGTTTACTTAGGCCAGGTTAATGCACCGCAGATTAACAACAAATAAGATGCGGGTGAGCGAGAGGGAGATAGGGAGGTGGGCCAGAGGGAGATAGCACACGTACCTTTATCGGGTAGGGGACGCAGAGTGGGGGCCTCCTGTTGCTCCTGCCACTGGACCTTCCTGTAGCTGCTGCTGCTGCTGCGAAAATTGATGCGCCCGCTGCTGTTGCTGCTGCATCTTTCCACGGCGACCAACAACATCAGCAACAAGACCCATGAATTCGCTGTCGCCGGCATTATGCCGCTGGCCTCTCTCCTCGCACACACCACGCACACACAGACGCGCGCGCGACTCTCCTTGTTGTTGTTCTTCTTCTTCTTGCTCTCCTTCGTGTTGTTTCAGCCTTCCTTTTACACAATAACGCAACACTCGCACACTCACGAACTCGAACTCACACCAACACAGACGTAAACCGGGGGTGGCAAGCAAATCACAAACAGGTAACTTTTTTACTTAGATTTCCATTGAAACATGCATTTTGTTTGTTTACTTTTTCGAAACGCTTTGCGCGCTCAGAATTCGCAGCACATTAGTACACCGCACTCAATCACTTCAGCATCCCTCATGCCGCGATTTTCTTATCCGCCAAACACAACGGAAAAAACAAATACTAACTCATTATATTATGCCGGCTGTTTGTACCGAAGCGGCGTGATTTCCCGTAATATTTTCTTCGACTTCAGCAGCACGCACGACCGCTCGATTCAAATATTTTTCGATTTCTGCCCTGCGAGATTTGCGCGAAGCAACCGAACACCTTCAACTGCGTTTACCGATTGAAGCGCTCCAGCCGGTTAAATACTACGTGCATCTATGGAAAGGTATTTTTACATCCGTGACTGCGGTCACACTGTCGCTGTTAGTGAGATGAAGAAATTTAACAGTGCTGTTAATGGACCACAGAAATTGCAAGGCGCTTATTTAAAATAATTTTGATTTATAATCATCTCATTACTTTTAATGGAGATATTTTGATATTATCGAAGATATCAACAAGTGCTAATTAAAAATAAAACAGAGGAAGTCCCTTAACAAAAAAGCTCTGTTAGACTGAAAACGCTCTTTTCGTTTTTTAGTCACAAATCGAACAGCCGGCAGTTGTCACAATATTTTGATTTTTCAAATTTTCCTATAGCCCAATACAAATTTAAAAATACATACTGAACAGAGAAATTTAAGAAGTTTATAATTGTCTGCACCCAGAATGCTGCGCCAATTAAGGGTAAGCCCTGGAACTGTACCCAAAGCGGTTGCATAAGACTGCAATTGAATGCATTTTGTGCAGTTTTCCTACATATGTACATTTTCTATTTATATTTTCGCAACGACCAGTTGACAATGGATATTTCGGGTTGGATCTTCCTCCCGTGGAGACGCTCCATGTCCAACATGAAGGACTCTCCTCCGCCGCCGCCACCTCTGGCCAGCACTTTCGACGACGTGATTGTGGACTACGAGGACCCGGATTATCTCCCACTGCCGGAGTATCCGGTGCGTCCCAATGAGCCGTTGGAAACTCGCAAGCAGCGGTGGGTAAAACTATTAACTATTAATTAATAACTATTAAATTATAAATATTTATGCTTGCCAGAAGGCGCACAATATTATACTTTATTTAATCCTTAATTAAAAGAGATCATAGTTTAATTTCTATATTTTCCCTTGCTTTCATCCACCATTGTCTTGGATTAGCTTGATATATAAACTTATTAAACTAAACCAATAATAATTTTTTACTGACTTTTATTAAGCAAACATGATTACCGCTATTTAGATATTTCCATACTACTTTTCATTTTGAAATGTAAAACAGGAAATTAGGAATTCAACACTCAATTTCTATTTTCTTCATCAAACGCATTTCTGAACTTATTCTTTCCATAAGTATTTCTTAATATTAACCAGAAAAACACTTCACCAATGCTCTCCAGGCTTCTGTACCAATCGCGCAAGCGCGGAATGCTGGAGAACGATCTTCTGCTGAGCACCTTTGCGGCCAAGCATCTCCAGAACTTCAGCGCCGAGCAGACGGCGCAGTACGACCAGCTGATCAACGGGGTAAGCAACGACTGGGACATCTATTACTGGGCCACCGAGGTGAAGCCCACGCCCAAGGAGTACGACACGGAGATTATGGGGCTGTTGAAGGAGCACGTCAAGAACGCCGAACGGGTCACGCGACTCCGCCAGCCGGATCTGAATGCTTAGACATGCACCTCGTGCTTATGAATATGATTAGTTAGAAGTTTTTATGATCCAGGAGATCATATCCTTACCACAATTACCAAAGCGCAAATATGTATGTTTAGAATACAAAATATAATGAATCTTTAAAGTTATGGAAGTGAACAACCGAAACTAACACCTCTCGAACACCTTGTACAGAGTGGGCAGGTTTGTGAGCTCGTAGATCTGATCCTTGATGCGTGGTGGTGGCAGAAGATATTTCTTAAAGGCCGGAAATAGAACGTGTTCCATTGTCCATCTGGAAAAGCACGCAGTCGCACCCTCCCGCCAATCCAATTGCGCGTAAAATCGAGCAGTTTCCCTGCAGAAAGTCTCGAAGCATCGTGCCTCCTGCTCCCAGTCCACTTCGGTGGCCAAGCGGAGCAGGTAAACGGGCAGGAAGGCCACACAAGGTCGATGCTGGTGCAGCAAACTTGGCAGAGATTCGAGCATTCCATCCTCGGAGATGCGCAGCCCGAAATACTCTTTCATGATAGGCGCCTTTTTCAGAAGAATGTCCGCAGCACTGTCCGCCAGCTCAGCCTTATCCCCGTCCTCGGGCGTCCAGCCGGCGGCTTCGCTTTCCAGCGAAAGCACCAGCAGCTCCTTGAGAGGCAATGGCGGAGTTATTGTGATTTCAGAGCAGTTTTGAAACTCGTAAATCATCCGCTGGTAGAAAAGTTCCTCACTAAACGAGCGTGTGTTGCACATATAAAGGCGCGTTTCATGCTGGAACAGGGCTCGCCTCTCATCCACACACCCCACATAGACCAAGTTTTTGAGCGTGCTCCTCAGCTGAACGCTGCACTGCCGCTCCACCCGCTTCCGCATGTCTAGCACGCTGCTCAAACGCACTTCTCGCGATTTTTTTGCCGCTGTAACGCGAAAACTCTCTTCTGGCAGACGAGTCGCTTCTTGAGAGGAACTGGAGGACATTCCCGAGTCACTTTTGACCAGCGGCGCCAGAAACTTATCCAGCTTTTGCTCAGTGGAGTCAGTGCGCACCAGCTCCTTAGGATAGATACGTTGCGTTTTATCAGCCGACTGGGTTTCATCCAGGTCGGGGGCTCCTGGTAGCCTTAGCTGTTTGTAGAACGTCCGCGTGGCATTGCTGCCAAGGAGTCGGGCTTCAACCTGCTGCTTGATGCTATCCGCAATCTCTTCCTGGTAGAGAAAATGCACCTCATGCTTGGTGGGATGGACATTCACGTCCAAGTTCTGGGGCGGCAGCGTCAGGCTCATATATACGAAAGGATGGTGGCCACGGGGCAGGTATGTGGCATAAACCGAGTCCACGGAGGTTCTGAGAGCTAAGGGATATGTTGGATTCGTTTTCTGAATGAGGAGATGTTTAAACTCACTAACCTGTGGACTCCACCAGTCGCTGGTTGATGAACAGCAGCATCTGGCACTTTTTGGCAGAATAGTTAACCTGGGTGATCAGGCACTCAGCCTCGAACTTGAAAACCTCATCGCGGTGGCTAAACTCCAGCAGTTCCTTGGAAATTGCTGCCCCGTAAATGATGCGGATGTTTTCGGATCGGGAACTGGCCACAGGTGTACGCAGGGCAGGTTGCGCGTCTCCCTGCTTGCGGAGGGTGAAGCCCACCCTTGGATTGTGGACAGCGTACCTAGCCAGAACCTCGGACAATCTCTGGAACTCCTCGCCCGGCGAACGGAGTGCCTGCCTCCTTTGCGGCATGTTGTAGAACAGATCCTCTATGCAAATGATCGTGCCTTGGTTTCCGGCACACGGCTTCGGTTGTCCCTGGAGCTTGCCATCCGCATAGGTGGCCTTGTAGCCGCACTTCTCCTTCGCCGTCTTGGTCTGGATGCTTAGGTGCGCCACATGACTAATGCTGGCTAAGGCCTCTCCTCTGAAGCCAAATGTGGCTATCTGGGACAAGTCCTCGAAGCGGGTCAGCTTGGAGGTGGTGAACCGCTCGCACACGATGGCCAGATCCTCACGTCGTATCCCCGTGCCATTGTCCTGGATTTGGAGCAGCTTCAGCCCACCGGCCTTCACCTGCACCTGGATGTGGCTCGATTGGGCGTCCAAACTGTTCTCGAGCAGCTCTTTCAGGGCGTTGGCGGGTCGCTGAATGATCTCACCAGCGGCTATGCGGTTCACCACCACCTCGTCCAGCTTCCGGATGACCCCAGGCTCCAAATCTGCCGCCATGGCGGGAAATCTTTACGCGAAGTTTAATGTAAACAAAAATCAGTGTGCCCGTTTGTTTGCGCGGGAGTATACAAGAGATAAAACAGACTATGCGGTAAGGCGGTAAATTTGAATTGTGATATCACTTTGCCTATAAGGATATGAACAAAAATTGAAGATACATTACCTAATTTAAAACTAAAAATGGGCTGGTTGGTTAACAACTTCTTTATTAATGGGTTAACAAAAATAATTCTTCAATTTTTACATTCGATGTTGTATTAATATATATATATATGGTGTTTTCCGTCATAACCTTTAGTTCATACATTTGAGTACTTCGTTTCTTTTAGTTCAGGTATATTCATTAGTTTTGAGGTAATGTTTGATATATTTCTATTGGGTTCTAAAATATATTGTCTTAACGAGATAACTGTTGTTAAATGTATTGAGAGATTACGCGTTTCCTAACAGTTAGAAATAACAATTAATAAAGTTTGATTCCTACGAAACATGAGTTTTAGCTAAAACTATTTGGATTTGCAAATAAATTCCGCCAGTTCAGAGCGGTAAGGAAAACCACGTTCTTCGTAAACGTTGGAAATAATATGGGGAATGTTCTTCAGCGGATACTATGCGAACCACTTGCACTTAAGGCAAATGAAAACTGAGATTCCCAGGATAATGGTGGTGTACTTGAAATAGCTACGCACCTTTTTGCGTTTACGCTCTGCGAGTATTTCATTGAAGTCAATGAACAGGGGATTCTGGGAGGGACTGAAGGAACCAAGCTAAAAATATATTTAAAATAAGTGAGGGTCCTGACGTAAGAACAATTAAAATGCGACACTTACATATTTGACTGTCTTTGTGATTTGGTTGACTACATCTCTATATCCCTCAAGACTGCTTTTCATCGCAGCCAACTGAATCTCCGAAGGTTGCCCCATTTTATTGTGCTCCTGGTTTTTTAGGATGAAGCGCAGGGAGGCCTGAATAATGACCAAGTGCTGCAGATGACTTGCGGTGATCAGTAGGATCTCATAGAAGCTGGAAGCATTTTTGTGTTAGTTGAAATAGTAACAGAATATAGACCACCACTGACTTGTTCATGTCATCCTTTTTGACCCGAGCTATCGACGAGATGCTCCAGTGATGAAGATGAAAGCTGCAATAAAGGGACATTTTATGATAGGTTCCATACGAATTTTACGTTATTTAAGTCCACTCACTCAAGAATGCCCGTCAGTATCTTGTGACGGAAGATGGGATACTCGATGCCGATCTTGCGAAGTGACTCCTCATCCATGACGAGGAAATCTGCCAGCGAGATCTTCGCAATGGCAAAGTATTGAACCATATTGCCAATATTGATGGCCTGCAGTATGTTGTTAAGTTCCTGAAAATATTCCGGGCAATCGCTCTTAAGGAAGATGCGTGGAATGTGATCCCTTAGCGTGTTGTAGCCCAGGAAGTGCGTCGGCACCAGGTAAGTGGAGGCTGGGCGCGGCAGGATCTCCAGCAGGTCGTAATATCCATGGCACTCCGCCACCTGGGTGGGCGTGTAGCCCTTGTTATTGGCTATCGTGGCATTCGCGCCCGCCTCTACCAACAGCTTGACCACCTCCACGTGATTTTTCTCGATGGCGTGAAAGATGGCAGTGCAGCCCTGATTATCCACAGCATCAAAGCTAACGTCCTTGATAAGCAGACGCACAACACCGACGAAGCCATTCTGGCTAGCGAACATAAGGGGTGTCATTCCATATTTGTCCGACACATTGATCACGGCTCCGTGCCGCAGGAGCAGGCCCACAATTCTCTCCACCACACACGGATCCATGTGGGTGGTGCTGCAGGCCATCATCAGCGGCGTGACGGAATCCAGCTGGCGATTCACGTTGGCCCCTGCCCTTTCCACCAGCCATTCAACTATTTGGCAGTGGCCGCGACATGCGAGCATCAGTAAGTTAAGACCACCTTTTACTGGCTGATCCACTTGGAGGACGAGGCTGCGCATCTCCTGCTGCATCGTCGTGAGATCCCCATCGACGACTGCATCGTAGAGCTTCTGCTCGGGATCCACGTAAGGAGCTGGTTTCGAGCGTTTCACCTGTGCGGAAGATACCCAAGTCACCCAAGGAACACCAGAAGGAACAGAACAAGGAACACATACCACATCCGAGAAGTAGAATCCATCGTAGCTGCTATCCGAGTCGGAATCTAGGGGAGGTCCGTATTTGCTTATGTTGTTCATCATACGGAAACTTAGATAAATCCAAATTTAGCAGCTTAAGCACATTGTTGTGGCCAAAATCAGGAAAAAAGCGAAAGGAGGAAAATGGCCAGGCAAAATTAGTGAAGGGAGGCGATGTTCTGAAAAAGTTTACACCATATCGATTCTTATCGATATCATTGGCGCGCTTTTTAAACTAAGCTAAATGTGACAAACGAAACTAATTTAAGCAATAGTAAATTTGCAGTTACATTAGAGATTAATGTGTTATCCCGACACTCTTAAGGGTTTTATTATTTCATTCGGACTCGCCATTTTTTTTGAGGCGCCTTATGTTTAATGTAAATTAAAAGAATTAAATGCCTTAAAGAAGAAAAAGTTTTATTTTACAAGTATACGATTTAACATAGCGTAGTTTGCAGCTCTACTTCTTTTTATCATTCTTGGCATGACGAGGTCCTCCGAAGTTCTTGCCCTTGTTGAACTTATTCTTTCCCGCCTTGTTCGTTAGCTTCACACTGCTCGCCTTCTTCTTGGCAGCGATCTTGGTCATTTTCTTGTGCCGATTTGCCTCGGACCTGGAAAAGGGTGTACAAAATTAGAACAACTGTTAACGAAAAGCGAGAAAGAGCTACTTACCTTAGACGCAGAGCTCCGCCACGACTCACATCGGTCAAATCGTTAGTGAATGCCGACTGACCGCCGCGTCGCTTCGGTTTGCCGTCGGAGGCACCTCCTCTGTGAACTTCGGTGGCGGCTCCCAGTTTGCCCGGACGCTTGCGCAGCTTGGCCATCTTGGCGCGCACAAGCGACACCTTCTCGATCTCCTTCATGGCTCGCTCTTTGGCGAGCTGCTCGGGCGTCTTCTTTCGAGGCTCCTCCTTCTTCTTCTTGCTGCGCTTTGCCTCGAGCTCCTTGACCGGTGGTCCATTCTCGCCATCGCCGCCGTACTCGGGTCGCTTACGCTTTCCTGCCGTTTTGCCCTTGCCCTTTCCTCCAGATGCTTTATCCTCGTCGCCGGTTGTCAACGCTAAGCGATCCTTCTCCGCCTCGCGTTGCTGTTTCGTCTGGAACCAACCACGTCGCTCGTTGGTCTGTCCCAGCAGCTTTCGCTCTGTTTTTGAGAGCTGTTGCTCCGTCTTGGCTAGTTGCCGTTCGGCCTGTTCTTCGTCCAGAATGTTTTCTACAAAACAATAAAATTACATCAGCAAATTTAAAAAATGTTACATTTATATGAACTTACGGATTTCTGGCTCCAAGCTTGTAAGTTTGTTGCGGTATTTTTCAATAATCTCTGGCGGAATAATACGATTCTTGATGGTACTTTCCGCATTCTTGATTATGTCCTTAACAATCTTGCGCTCCTTTTCACCGGCCAGGGAAACGGATATACCAGCACGCCCAGCTCGAGCGGTACGACCCACACGATGGATGTAGTGCTCTGTGGTGATGGGCATTACAAAGTTGATGACCGTTTTTACGCCCACAATATCGAGACCACGAGCAGCTACATCTGTGGCGATCAGCACATCAATCTGCTCCTCCTTGAACTTCTTGAGGGACTCCAGACGCTGTTGCTGGGTGAGATTGCCATGCAATTCGCCGGCCCGGACGCCCAAGAGACCCAGTAGAATGTGCAGTCGATGGGCCTGCTTTTTGGTTTGCACAAATACCATGCAGTGATCGTGGAACGTCCTGCAAATCAAACTAGCCAGGATGGGTTCCCGGTCGCCCTCCTTATCCTCACGTATGCGAATGAATTCCTGACGCAGATTGAAGGCCACTTGCTGGTTGTTGTTGACGAACACCTTGATGGGCTTGTCCAGCGACACGGCGGCCAGATCTTTGACCTGCTCGCTCATTGTGGCGGAGAACAACATGGTCTGACGTGTCTTACAGCAGGAGTTGATGATCTCCTTCATCTGTTCGGCGAAGTACTCGTCCAGCATACGATCGGCCTCGTCCAGAATGAGAACCTGTTCGGGATATCAAAAGATATTTAAAGTAAGGGTTCAGCTGAAGCAAACAAAGCAAACACAATAGATGTAAAATCAGCTTGCAACTGCCGCGCACAAGCAAGAACCAGGTTTTCCTCTTAGCTCCACAAAGAGCTCAGAGCGCAAGGATGGAGAATCATCATTCTTAAGTTATATAAATTAAATTCTCCTTGATTTCTTACCTCAATGGAATCCAATGTAAAACTGGGCGTATTTTTAATGTGATCGATTAGACGACCTGGCGTGGCAATGACAATGTCGGGATTCTGGCGAAGTACTGCCTCCTGAGCCTTCACATCCAGACCACCAATTGCCAGACCCACATCAATACTGGTGAACTGGCACAACTGCTTTGTCACCTGGTAGACCTGGGCGCCCAGCTCACGAGTGGGCACAAGAACCAGTACCCTGGTGATGGCCTTGTTGTTAAGAGGACGATACAGCAAACGCTCTAGAGTAGGCAACATATAGGCAGCCGTTTTTCCAGTTCCCGTGGCAGCACAACCGCAGATATCACGACCTAGCAGAGCCACCGGAATCGTAGAGGCCTGGATCGGCGTAGGATATGTGTATCCCAGCACACCGATGGCACGCATCAGGGGACGTGACAGGTTCATCTGGTAGAAGGAGGTGATCTGCTCGTTCGCCTCCACTGTGTCGGCGAACTGCATCTTCTCGCCCTCGTCCTCTTCATCCTCCTCTCCAGCCTTCTTCTTCTTCTTCTTGGACTCCTTCTTCTCCCTTAGCCGCAGGTTGTCATGCTTCAATTCGTCTTCGGAGAGATCTATCTCACTTCCATCGCTCTGCTCCGCGGCCACAGCTTCGGCGCCACCCCGCTTTTGCAGCCGGGCGGCGATCTTGTCGTCGGTCTTTGTGCGTGCCTTCCGCTTCACGTACTTCATCAGGTCGTCCCAAGTGTCCTGGTTGTACTCCTTCACCGAGGACACGAACTCGAATCCCTTCTCAAACTCCGTCACCTTCTTGTGCCTCAGTTTTGTGGGTTGGTACTGCGAAGGCACTCGGAACTCAGTTTTGCTTTCGTTTTTAAAAGTGCGAGCTACTTACCTCGACCTCCGCATCGGAGTCCTCCGACAAGTTCTCCACCTCGGCATCGTCCTCGATGGTGCCTATCAAGTCCAGGTTCTTGGTTGCACCCATTTTTGCAGCAAAGAACTATTAAAAACTACACCAGCGCGTGTTTACAATTTAAAACACACGTGTGGCGTGTTAGGGATGGGCAAACCTGTGGTCAAATCATCGTTTGCAAGCGAGGGTGGAATTTGGGTAAATATTAGTTTGTTGCTTTTGTAATGTTAAGTAATTGCAAATAACCATAAACATAAGAATACTAAGTACAAGCAACATATTATTTTCATCATAATTGATATTTTACTTTGTTTTTTCAAGGCATCGATACATAACGAAATTGCGTGCCGGCGATAACTATCATCTCTAAAACGTCAGCTGTTTAACCAATGTTGTTATGAAATTTGCTTGAGTTTTCATCGAAAATGCTGCGTTTGCTGACAAAAACAAGGGTGCTGCGGTGAGTTTTTATAATGATAAGATACCTCGTCAACAGAAGTAACAATGGGCTGTCTTCGTAGGCAACTGATGCCAGCCACAGGCGCCACTCCACCTGTATCCCGCTTCTATGCAAAGAACCAAGGAGCATCCAGCCAAAAGTCGGATGACGACATGGTTAGCAATGAGCCCATCAAGTTTTTCGGCAGCCAGGCGGCCACTTGGCGCGCTAAGGACACACGCAGTGGCGGCAGCGACGAGACCCTGTGGTACCAACCCTACGTAATCTCCGCCAGCCTCGCGATCTTCCTCCTGTACTTCTGTGCGCTGCGCGAGGAGAGCGACATCGATCTGCGACTGGAGGGCAACTTGTACGAGCATGTCAGTGGTCTGGAGGAGGTGCAGCTGACTGTCAACTACAGGTACAACAAGGAACACGGACTGGACACCAAGGAGCAGGAGAGACGGCTCAGGGAACTGGGCGTTGATCTGGGCCAGTTGGACGCCAAGTTGGCCGCCCAGTAGTCGTAGGGTTGGTTTGTTGTACGTTTTTGTTTCGTTAAGTGAAATTAAACATTTTTAATAACTAGAAAATGTATGTTTCTACCAGGGTAAATTAATTATTAATCTTTTTTTAATGGATCGGTGATATTTTCAATCAAGTTTTGGTTGTTTTTGTTTGGTTAACCGAAATTGAGTTTCATTTTGGTTTAGCTTAGTTAAACAATACTTCATTTCTACTTCTAAATCTAAAAATTAAATTGAAAATTTCTTAAATAGGATCGGCTAAAAATAATCATCCAAGTTTTAGATTCAGTCTTGAAAATGTGCAAATAATTTTCCTTTGTTACGCCGATCCACCTAGATAAATATACATATACTGGAGGACGACTTGTGCCCGCACTTTATCACGCGGTGCTGAAGCTGGAAAGGATTATAAACTATAGTATAAAGGTATAAGATTTGAAAAAAATGTATGGATTCGCGCCAAATTTCTTTTATGTGGTCTGAGTGTGACCATACGGCAGCATCCTTGGTAATCACGCCAGCTGTTTGCTATCGATAGGAACAGCTGAGTTCGGTCAGCAGGTGTGCACACACTGGGATTGCGATAAGAAACGCGCAGGAAAAACAGAAAAAGGTAAACTGATCGTGATCGCTATCGCCATTACCTGTGCGTTTCATGCACACATTCGCTGACCAACGGCCGGCCCCACCCCCAAAACCAGAATCCAGTGGAAGGCGGTAGACTCCGACAGCATGGTGAGTAGACAAAGAAGCCATATCGCCATTGGCCCCCGCCCATTGCAACCGACAGACTTGCACCCAATCACGCCCTTTCAGAGCTACGATGACGATGACTATCCGGCGGACACGTTCCCCAAGGACTTTGGCTACCGAGCCTACAACCAGGATGGCCTGGAACTGGAACCCAATGCAACGGGCAGCAGCGAGACAAAGCCGCGCATTCTGCTGATGGGAATGCGGAGATCCGGCAAGAGCTCCATCCAAAAAGTGGTCTTCCACAAGATGTCGCCGAACGAGACGCTCTTCCTGGAGTCGACCAGTAAGATCGTGAAGGACGACATCAACAACTCCAGCTTTGTGCAGTTCCAGATCTGGGACTTCCCCGGCCAGATTGACTTCTTCGAGCCGACCTTTGATTCGGACATGATCTTTGGAGGCTGTGGAGCCCTGGTCTTTGTCATCGATGCCAAGGATGACTACAACGAGGCGCTGACCAAGTTCAAGAACACAGTGCTGCAGGCCTACAAAGTGAATAAGCGCATCAAGTTCGAGGTTTTTATACACAAGGTAATATCCATGAGTTGGGCGCTTATCGTGTTGATAACCCAGCGACACCTGCTCTTTTCCCAGGTGGATGGAATTAGCGACGACTCGAAAATGGAATCACAGCGGGACATACACCAGCGGTCGTCGGATGACCTCAACGAGGCTGGCCTCGATCAGATTCACCTGAGTTTCCATCTGACCTCCATATACGACCACTCCATCTTCGAGGCCTTCTCCAAGGTGGTGCAGAAGCTGATTCCCCAGCTGCCGACGCTGGAGAATCTGCTTAACATTTTTATACCAGTACGCGAAACTTGCATTGTTGTTTTCGAACTACGCAGCTAATTCCTTATCCATTGCAGAACTCCGGAATAGAAAAAGCCTTTCTGTTCGATGTGGTTTCCAAAATTTACATAGCCACGGACTCGTCACCAGTCGATATGCAGACGTATGAGCTCTGCTGCGACATGATTGACGTGGTCATTGATCTGTCCAGCATATACAGGCAAGTTAACTAATTTCGATGTATTTACTGCTTAATAACCATTGCTTTTCCGCAGCTCCGAAGAAACCGCCTTTGACAGCGGGAGCTCTAGTCTCATCAAGTTGAATAACAACACGATACTCTACCTGCGGGAGGTGAACAAGTTCCTGGCCCTGGTCTGCATCCTGCGCGAGGAGAACTTCAACCGGCAGGGCGTCATCGACTACAATTTCATCTGCTTCCGCGACGCCATCAGCGAGGTATTCGAGCTGCGGCTAAAGCGCCAGAAGCAGCTGGAGAACAACGACCAGGACGACGATGATCTGGTCGATGAGCAGACACTGATTCGCCATGGCCACGACGCAGGTGGAATTTCGCGAGCGCAGCCGATTAATTAGGCGCACTGCATCCCCAAGCGGCGAGCCCCTTTTATTGCCCCCTACGCTAGCTTCTCTGTGGACTCTTCGATTCCAATTTGTACGTTCTCTTCCGTTAAATCTGCTGTTACCTTTGTCTATTGATACGTTAAGACGCCACTCTCACAGAGCAGCGTAAAAAATTGCCCAGCGGTTGAAATTAATGATAATACTACCAATAAATATGTCTATTTTTAAATACAAGTGTGCTTTGGCCTAATTTATTGTTTCTTACGTTACTTTTTTGTTGTGATTGGTTGTTTTAGATGCTGCCACGTACATTTTTTGGAAGTGCTACTCTATGATAGTTCATTGTTTTTAGATAATTTTGACCCTCAAAAAAAAGATAACTAGTTTTGATCTTTTAAGAAAAAAAAACTATCCATGGTCTAAAATCTCTCCGCTGAGTAAAGAAAACTATTTTGTCTCGAAATCATATAAGAATATAAGATATAAAGGATAGTTTCTATCTTGGAAACTTTCTACTTGCTTCCTACGCAATATTCCTAACCCACTAAAGTACATAGACCCATTTCTTTCTCCTTAGATCGACTACTCCACAAGTTATGTTTAATCAACTGTTTTCAGGAACTATAGCTCCAGACCTGGACAAGATTATGCTGCTGCTCAGTCGCTTGGCAATCGCATTAGGGTTCATTTGCTGGTGTAAATAGAGTCTTAAAGTTTTGACGTAATTGCAAGACAATTGGACACATAACCCACTTCTTGTTTGCACAAGTGAACCATTCTGTGTTCCCAGTTGAAAGGGAAACCCCAATAGGTACAGAATGACGAGTGCAAGTCTTTTGTCTCGTTCCCTGCTAACAGAAGGTGCATAATCCTCACTTATATCGTAGTAGCTATCTATCTATCTAATCCACTGACCAATTGCAGCTCCGCGCTCCAAGAATCGCTCGGTGTTTACCCTGATTGTAGGCTTGGTGGCCGGCTACTGCCTGGCTCAAATCTTCTCCAGCATTGCGCCGCACGAGAGTCTCTATCCGTATCTCAGCAGACGCCTTCGCCTGTCAAGCGATTCCCAGGGGGCCACAAGTGGTCAATTGGCTCCGGAGCAGAGCGCGTTGAAGCATGATCATCGCAACGACAACGTCAGCGTGGCCGAGCAGCTCAAGAAGGAGGTACGCATCCTCTGCTGGGTGATGACCAATCCAACGAACCACAAGAAGAAGGCTCGCCATGTGAAGCGAACCTGGGGCAAGCGCTGCAACATCCTGCTCTTCATGAGCTCCGGCGCGGATGAGGAGCTGCCCACTGTGAAGCTCGACGTTGGCGAGGGACGGGAGAATCTATGGGCCAAGGTCAAGGAGGCGTTCAAGTATGTCTATCATCACCACTACAACGACGCCGACTTCTTCTACAAGGCCGATGACGACACTTACGCCGTGATCGAGAATATGCGGTATATGCTCTATCCGTACAATCCCGAAACACCCGTGCACTTCGGTTTCAAGTTCAAGCCCCTCGTGAAGCAGGGCTACATGTCCGGCGGAGCAGGCTACATACTCAGTCGGGAGGCGCTGCGTCGCTTCGTGGTCGATGGCATTCCCAATCCCAAGATGTGCTTGCCAGGAACGGTGGTCAACGAGGACATCGAAATCGGGCGATGCATGGAGAACCTGAACGTCACCGCCGGCGATTCCAGGGACGAAATCGGTCGCGGTCGCATGTTTCCCTTCATACCGGAGCATCACTTGATCCCGGCCAAGCGGGATAAAAACTTTTGGTACTGGAACTACCTTTACTACAAGACGGATGAAGTAAGTTTCGCCTGGATAGGTTTTCATAACTCTTATTTGCATCTTGTGTTTCGACAGGGTCTCGACTGCTGCTCGGACTTGGCCATCTCCTTTTACTACGTAGCTCCGAATTCCTTTTATGTCCTGGACTACCTCATCTACCACTTGAAACCGTACGGCCTACTGCGTTCCCTGGAGCCTCTGCCGGCTAAACTCAAAGTTGGCCAGTTGCTACCGCCTCCCGTGGTGCGTCCCCTGGCCAGTAACGAGGATTCCGCCGATGATTACGACAGAATCTATACGACCACGACCGAGAAGCCAAAGGAGCCAGATGCGCGGGAAATGGACTCCAAGGAGGTGGAAAAGGAGGAGGCCGAATACAGGGAAAAGCTTTCAAAGGAGGCCGAGGAACGCGAAGACAATGATTCGGAGTACACTGAAGAGGAAACGGATAAGCATTCCAAATCCAAGGAAACATCGAAGGAAAATTAACATGTATTGAGTTTAGTTGGTAGGAGGTGGTTAGTAGGTGGTTTGGAACCGAGCTGTTTCTGAAACTACTCAGCTCTTCCAGTTAATACAAAGTTTCTTAGATTATTATTTTATTTAGAGTATTTCAAATATATCATAATAAAGATATAGTAAATCCAATAATGGGCATGGTCAGATGTCAGTTCTTTCACAAAATTAGTTGATTTAATTCAATACAAAATTGGGAGATACTCGACTAGCCAAGGGATCTTAAAATCCTAAGCTGATCCCTTGGATTCGCAGGAGATTCCCGACACCACATGGACATACTTTTCCGGAAGTTGCATTTTAATCAATAACCCATTTTAAACATTAAAAATGCACGCTCATACAAGACAACATTGCCTATACGCAATTTTAATTTTTAAGATCGGTAAGTAGAGAGCTAATATATTGAAGGTATTTATGTTTTTAATCTTTGGATTGTGTTTTAATGCAATATGAGTGATTATTAAACTGCAACATAATAAAACTAGTAATATATTTCTAATAATTATAATATACTTGCATTTTGTACATTGAGTTTCAGGGAAAATGGGTTTCGCAATCAATTAGTAAGCTAATATATTTCTAATAATTATATTATTCATTTATTTTTCATATGTATAGTTCAAAGAAAATTGGCTTGCGGGACCTTTTCCACCTTTTGATCTTTTTGGTCGAAATTATATGATATTCGAATGCGATTGAAGATCTATTCTTGACATGAGACCAATAATAATGCCCATAAGCTAAATATGGACATTGATGTCTCTATACAATTTTTTATAAAACTGTTTTCTGAAAGCTCACTAAGTACTTTCGTACGCTCTCAGGGTGCGTGTCGTCACTACGTGAACGCGCGTCCACAGCGATTAGATGATTTTAATATAGCGTGATCTATGCTAAAGTATTCTGGGTACTACAGTTCCTATAGAGGATGAAGACAGGAATGCCTAGATCGACTTGGCTAGCTATCCGGCTAAAAGCAAAAAATGAGGATTGGCCCATGAGGGGATCGAACCCGCGACCTTCGCGTTATTAGCACGACGCTCTAACCAACTGAGCTAATGGGCCTTCGTGACAGCGGCGTTCTGGGTTATCAATTTCAATTAGGGGTGCTTCTCTAAACACTCATATCGCTACTTATTTAAAGTTCGAATAAAGTGAGTGTTATCTATAAACTGATTACTTTTTTGTAATCCAAACCATTGGTTTATAAATATATAGAATGATATATAAATGTATAAATATAATATAAAATTTATATATATATATATAAAATAAAAAACAATTCGATTACAATTTTAAATTTCTTGGAAAACATATTGCATGTTTTTTTATTCTTATCAGCAAAGAAGGAATATAATAAGAAAGTCTGCTGAGAATACTTATTGCAAGATTAGTCTTCGCCAAATAGTCATCTGAATCGGACGATGGAGTGCCGCTGGACCATTGATGTGATGGACCAAATAGATGTGTGGCCAACAATGGGAAGTGCATCAAACCGGCGGTTGTTGGCATCGACCAACTCAGGTATTCATGTGGACCCACTGAAGTGTGTTGGGAAATGGGGGGAGCTCAAGTAAGTGCACTACAGGTCTACAGAGTTTGTACGCAACTTGTATCCATTCTACCCCCAACTACTCCAGATGGAGAATCTGCCCTTGGACCCTATGGATTACGCACAGAATGGCGAGTTTCCCTGGACAATCGCACTATTCCCCTTCTTGGGGATCAGATTAATTTCCACAGCAGCCGTTATGCCGACAGGCTTATGGCCCACCCGAACCGACTAGCAACTATCCTAGCTGATCCCATCTCCCTCCGAAGACTGAAGAGGGTACACCCCAGCGATCTCCTTACCCGGAGGATAATATAACATATTTCATTTTAAGTAATTGATAACTAGACTAGATTTTTCTTTCTTTTGTACTTTATAATTAAGATACCAATTGGTCTCATTTATCTTTATCACACATTAGGTTATGTACAGAGGAATTACTGAACGATTCCTTAATAAACCTTAATAAATAGAATTAGTATTCAAAAAAAAAAAAACTATTCAGAAGGGGTTCGTTCTTTGGAGGAGGCTCCTTGATTGCCCCCGGGGTTGTGCTAACGGCGGCCCACCTGCTGCTGTCCAAGACCTCACATGAGATTGTGGTCAGAGCTGGCGAATGGGACATGGCGTCCGTGGACGAACCGCAACGGCATCAGGAACGCCGTGGGGTCAGGGTGGCTCGACACGAAGACTTCAAATACTTCTATACCTGGACTCTCCATTTAAACTTATAGACGACATCCAGTCCATCTGCTTACCTCTTCAAGGGGCGTCCATTGACCAGACACACTGTTTGGTGTCCGGATGGGGAAAGCGTTTTTTTAACGACTCTCAAATGTCGAGCATACAAAAGAAAGTCGAGTTACCCATAGTGAACAGAGGAGATTGCCAGAATATGTTGAGGAAAACCAGGTTGGGAGCCAGGTTTCAGCTGGCCACCAGTCTCATGTGTGCCGGCGGAGAGAAGGACAAGGATGTCTGCATTGGCGACGGTGGTTCCGCCTTGGTTTGTTCCCCTGACGTAATCTTCGCTAGATTTCAGCAGGTCGGGATCGTGGCCTGGGGCGTCGGCTGCGGCAGGCCAAACGTCCCCTCGACCTATACAAATGTGTCCATGTTCAGGGAGTGGATTGATCGCAACCTGAAAAGCAACTCAGTGGAACCGCTTAGGAACTGTATTCCTATCCACCCAAGAATTTCGTCCTATCAAAAAAGATACAAGCTGCTTTAAATACCAAACTTCGCTAATGTAATTATATATATCGAATCAAATAAATGCATTTATCAAATTAAAAAGTAAGAGTTTTTTCTCTTAGACTACCATTCAGTTGAATGAAAGTGTAATATATATTATTATTTAAATGCAGTATGCGATATTTAGCACATGAAATGACATTTGTTTGATTTGTTCTTTACAGTGACCTTATTAAGATTTAAATTTTTAAACCGTCTATAATAATTTTTATTGCTTCTGGTAGCTTCCACCAAAATAGTGGAAGCTAGTCAATACTATATAAATTTTTCGCGTAAACTTAAATTCCCTTAAATCTGTTAAGTTCACCTTAACCGCCAAACTTTCAAACTCAGCGAAAATGATAAGCCAAAAGTACTCAATATGCCGATTGCCAGCATCGATGGCGGCATCGATGTTTGCCCACCACGAACAGAGCGGCTGGCCACACTATCGCTCAGCTGGCGCAGTTGTTGTTATTCTAGCATTTCTTCAGCGCGAGGTCCGAATTTTCGAGCGCACCGCAGCAACATTTTTCCGGGCGTTAGTTAAACGAGGCGACTAGTTTAATTAGTGGAATTGTGCGACGACGTCGTAGTTGAAATTCAATTTGAACGCCCAGGCGGTGGATCGGTAAATTTGCGACATCAAAGCACGCGAGTGAGTGAAAAGAGAACCCTGGAAAGTGGTCAATGTGTGTGTATTTGGCGAGCAGTGGCGGAGCACTGAAAAAACCAGTTAGCTGGCAGTGAAAGAGATTCAATAACGTGTTGGTGGGCAAAAGAAGAACAAATTGTTTCGAGTGTGCGAGGCGACGACGACGACAGCCAACTGGTCCGGTACGAAAAAGTCCGCTTTCCTCGCTCATTAGCGGCGCTTTCCTCGTGCCCACGATCTGGAAGTCTGGAAATCGGCGATACCTAAAACCGGGCCATACCCACCACTATCATTATCAACAAATTGATATACATATGCAAGTGCAGCAGCGCGTCATCAGCACAGCGCCCATCGCCTAACAGGTGCGTACCGTACCGTCCGTCACTTTCGACATTATATTGGTCTGATCGGGAGTCTCTATCTCTCTCTGGTGCGTGGTCTCTTCCATATACTATAACTATGCATACTATATATGCTCCGTAACAACACACTGCATTGTCTTTCGGGCATTGTTAACACCCCGCCCGGTGGTGGAGCATCTTTGGCATCCATTCAGTCGGTTGCCCATTCATTTGCCTAACAGACTCTTTTCTGCGCCAATCGACGAACAAGTAAAGTGAAAGGCGGCGGCACGCGTTTTCCCATCTTTTGTGTTGAATTTCGCTTCGGCAGCGAGGAAAGCGAAATCGTTCTTAGTCATCAGGACGTGCGGGGTAAGGAGGAGAGTGGGCCAAATCAAGGAGCAGATACACATGCATCCGCCTGGCAACAGGCAACACGTCACAAAAAACAAGGAAAACAAGGAACGAGGAGACATTTCCGAGCTGGGATTACTAATTAACTAAAGGAAAAAAGATGAAACTCTATGGATTTTTTGCCGATTGTAGTGGTGGGGAAGGTGTTACCTGGGATGGAAGGAAATCAAAGGCGATCGATAAAATTATAATATCGATAACTATCATTTGTTTGAGACGAAAGAAAAGATTCGTGGTTTTTTCATTCTGTAGGTTATTTTTTATGTTTGAATAGTTTTTGCAGGATAGGCCAAAACGCTGTTGACCCACGACCTTATCGATTTTGTGCAGCTGCTGGGCGGCTGGCTAATCATTGTTTTTGTGGCGTGACAAGTGTTTCGGCACCACACCCACTGTCTGTATGTCAGAGGGAAAAGCGTAAGCGGAAGTGATTTCATAGACCGAAACTCACCCCGAAAACTGAATACTGAAACGTTGAATGCGGCGTTTCCGTGCTTTGTGGCCATTGCCTGCCCCAAGTCGCTAGTTCATTTTCCGCCATTATGTTGAGGTTAGGACTTTCCGAATCCATGTGATTTCCCAGGGTGCCGGCTTCTGTGCGTCGTCGCAAAAATATGCTACACTTCGGGGGTGCAAACAGCATGCTTTTCGTTTTCGTTGAAGTTTCACGGCCGAATTGATTTTTCCAGCATAGACATTACAAAATGCCTCGCCGAAGTGGCGATAATAAAGCGCCTTTTCAGTTTTGCAGCCAGCACGCACATCGGGGCAATTATTACCGCTTTTCCGTTTTCCCTCTTACAAAACTGTGAATTTAATGCGGCCAGCACGTGGCTCTACGCACTGAGTTTTCCGTTCCTTAGTTTTCATCTGGCCAAGCACTTCTCAGCTGGCCGCCGAAGAGAAAGGGGAAACGAAAGACGCAACCATGAGCAAAGAAACTTAAAACTCCAAACTTGAGCAATTTGTAGGCAAATTAAGGTGTTAACTAACCGTGAAGTTGGTCAGTGGGAAACCCATCGAAGATGCTCTAGCTTAAAGCTCATACAGAGCAGTAATTTTTTTTTTTTAAAAGGGAACTAAATTCTATTTATTAAGGTTTCAAAAGGAATCGTTCAGTAATTCCTCTGTACATAACCTAATGTGTGATAAAGATAAATGAGACCAAATGGTATCTTAATTATAAAGTACAAAAGAAAGAAAAATCTAGTCTAGTTATCAATTACTTAAAATGTAATATGTTATATTATCCTCCGGGTAAGGAAATCGCTGGGGTGTACCCTCTTCAGTCTTCGGAGGGAGATGGGATCAGCTAGGATAGTTGCTAGTCGGTTCGGGTGGGCCATAAGCCTGTCGGCATAACGGCTGCTGTGGAAATTAATCTGATCCCCAAGAAGGGTAACTTTCATATCTCTTTCGATGACCATGTTCGTCACGTACCAGGGGAGCCCAGATGCGTGACGTGCAGCTCTCGACTGGACCACACGGAGCCTATTAAGCTGGGATTTGGCAGCAGTTCCCCACACCTGGATGGCATAACTCCACGTTGGAGCGAGAATGGCTTTGATTAAAGGACCTTAGAGCTCATTTGAAGTTTGCTGGAGTGGAAGAGCCAGTCGAGCTTTTTTAGCTTCGCCAGTGACTTAGATTTGACCGACGTGATGTGGGCCCTCCAGGTCAGTCTCCGATCTAGATGAACTCCTAGGTAGCAGTGCGATCTAGCATTGGTGATAGGGCTTCCATCGAAGGTCAGATCTGTGCAGGTTCCGGGTCGCAGGGAAAAAGTTACACAGGCTGACTTTGAGGAGTTAATGGTCACATTCCATTTGGCAGTCCATTTTTCGATTGCGTGCAGCCATTCCTGGACTGCGTTGGAGGCAGTTTGCAGTGAAGGATGAGACGCCAGCATGGCAGTGTCATCGGCGTAAGTGGCCAGGAGCAGCTGAGCCGGGGGGACTTCGGCGTTGTTTGCGGGAGATGGCATGTCAGCAGTGTACAGGGTGTATAGGAAGGGCCCAAGAACAGAGCAGTAAACAAGAGTTTCTTTGCAGATCTTCGATCTTCTTTTGTAATTTTAGATAAGAAACTAACAAAGTTGAACTTAACTCAGGCAGATAAGAATCTTTAAGTTTAACGAGCTATGATTTCTGACACATTTCTCGCTGTGTATATTCGGCAGACGAGCAGCTCGGAAATTGTTTGATCGATTCGATTCCTTCGCCCGCTTCCGCTCCGCCGCTATCGGCTGTTGCCTTTTGCCCGCCCATTCGCCACTTGCTAACAGTTGTTTTCGTACGTGAGCAGCGCTCGGATACACAGATACTCCCGTCAGATACAGAGATAGCTTCCTCTTCTGCCTGGATGCGATGCACTGTGTCCGCTCCGCGCTCTCCGTTCTCCAGCTCTCCAAGCGGAAGCAACTCCATTTATGTAAATTGCTTGCCTGACATTTCAATGCGACGGGGCGCTTTATGAAAATCTGGAGCGGAATGGTCCAAGCGGGATGAGCGGTGGCTGGGAATAATAGGTTGAAGAATCAGCTCGATTGTTGGAACCATGAGTCTGGTCTGGTAGCTAGGGCTGCAACGGGCTGCTCCGTCATGCCAACAGTTGGCAATCAGTTTAACTGTGCTTTTTATGGCCGTACTTTGCGCTTTTTATGCGCACTCATTGCCGCACATGTGCAATATCACTGGCACTAACGTTTTTCCAATCAGTATCAGATGTACTCGGAACTGGTATGAATGAATCTGCATGTTTTTCATCTGCTTGATGTTCTTACTCCGCTTTAATTATCCACAGTTCCTCAGTTGCATAGCGATCAATCTTTTTGCATACTAAATACTTGTCTTTAACTACAATCAGAAGTAATAGAAAAATCGGATTTTTATTGTTTAGAAGCAATATCAGATACAAAAACTGGCGCTTGTGTACATAAATACATATGTACATATATGTAATTCCACTTTTTTGCCACTTCCAGTTTTAATTATACCGAATTTCCGCTCCGATTTCATCAGCCGTAATTTGTGAACTGATGAAAACAATACAGCCTTCGGATTAACATATTTTAGAGAAACGTTACAAAGAGATAAAGTTCATATTTGGGTTTAGTTTGTCGGGCAGCGTAAACTTGGCCCAAAACAAACATTGCCAAGGCTTTTCGGCTATAATTCGTTTGCTTAATTTGCTTTTTCGAGCTCGCAGTTCAGCGAGGTGAAACGGTTAAATGTTTTCAAAACTGCCCCAATGTTTTCCCTTCGGCATACGTAGATACATAGATACATACTTGGCGTTGCGTGTGGTGCTCTTTGTTGTTTGGCTGTGCCGCCCGTCCCTCCCGTGTGCGTGCATTATGCTAACTAGACCCTAATGTCGGTGCCCGGGTGTTTTGAGTGCTCCACATTAGTAGTTTTTGTGGAATATGCCCCATAAAGGGCCATTCGATATGTTTCCGCCAGGGCTGCGAGTTCATTGCACTGGATCATCGAATCGTGGAGCAACGACTCTGGGTCGGGACCATGCCCAATGCAAAATGTCAGCAATTTATGAATAATGCAGTGAGAAACACAGGAACCGCAGAAAACGTGATCGGAAAATGCCACAAAAACAGTGCATAAATAATACCAACATATTATCGGGCAGGGCGAAGCGACATTTAAGCTTTCGCTTCGCCCACAGTCCATCTGAATTATCTGTGGAAATCGCAAATTGGATACTTGTTTGTATTAGCAGTGGGTCGGGTCTTCGTTCGCCAACTGATACTTCTGTTTTGCTTGTAACTTAGACTAAACGATCGATGTCACTGCTTATTTATGCATTAGCATCACTACACAGAGAGATTTTTATATTTTCTTTTTCTAAGATTTCAAGGTCGAATGAGAGATTACTACCTGCAACACTGATTAAAATGTCATAAATATAAAAGCAAAACTTAAGTGATTTATATTAGTATACATAAATTCATCAAAACTGATGGCTGTTCCACTGGAAATCAATAGAAATGGGGAAAGTATATCTCTCTTCGAATACGCCAGATATTACCTATTCATTTTATAATTATATTATAAATTTCGCATTTTTCTTAACCACATGAACAACAATGAAGTTTAAACTGGATTAATAAAATGAACCGCTTTAAATTGAAATTTCAGTTTGAATATGTTAAACCAAAGACACTAGAATATTATTATTCTAGTGTCTTTGGTTAAACCGATACTGAGTACTTTTCCAGTGCAGCGTTTTCTTCGATTTCATTAGATATGGCAAGCTCAATTTTCTGCTTGTCTCAGTGCCTTTGCCCACAAAATGTTGACTTTTCGAATTAAGTTTCACCGTTAGCAAAGATCATGCGGTCTTTCGCTGGATTCTCGCCTTTCGGCAGCGCTGCCGGCGATTTTCGCATTCAGTCGAAAAAATTGACCTAGTCAACGAAATGGAGATCTCCCCAAGTGAGAACTAGTTTGAAGAGCTTTTGCAAGTTTTGTTAAAGCTTTTGCGCTCTCTTTGCAAAGAGAAAATGCTCTTAAAAAGCAAAACTATTTTCTCTTGCGCTCTCCTTGCACCTTTTGTTTTGGCATTCGAATACACTACTTGTGGTTTTGTGGATACTACAAACATTGGAAACAACTATAACCAACCTTTGGGTTCCCAAGGTTTCCGAACAATCAAAACCTATACTTTGGGGATGACTGTTGAGCACATATGTACAAAGTGGAATGGAAGCATGCGATGGGCAAAGTACATACATACATTTCCACGTAAAGCAGCAAATTCATTTCCCCTTTACTATCGAATAATATTAAGCAGGTAATAGGTTGTTTACAAACCTACGAAAACAAAAAACAACGCGTTTGTTTGACAGTGCGCTATAATGAATAAAAACAAGTGCAGCGTCGATTGCAGCAGCAAACAGCTCGATTGATAATAACAACATTATCGTGCATTACGCAAATGAAAATCAAATACCCTTCTCTGATATCTATAAATATTAAAGCTTTGTTCATACTTTGTAATTTTTAATGCACCCTTTAAGCAAATAGTACATACAATACAGAAAACCTGTAAATCGTTTGTTTTGCAAAATGCATTTTTAAACGTCTCGATAATTTATAGGCGGCGAAGTTTGGATGATTTAGACTTCATTATTCACAAAATTTTCATTGGAAATTTCTTAATTGACTCCACATAAACTATAGTACTTTCATTTAAAACAGTTATTTCAACACACAACTTATAAAACGATGATTAGGCATTTTTGAAGCCCAAAAGTATTATTAACTCCACTAACAAAGTTGCAAGCACTTTGTGCAAAGCTGAAATTGATCGAAGTGAGTGTAAATGCTTTTGGAAGAAAAATTCACTAACAATTTTCAATAAATAGATTGTTGTAAACCATCAAACAATTGTTTTGATTGCTTTAGATTACATTATCGATATCGAGTTAAGACCGATTGACACTATCGACACTATAGTGAGGGTATCAGAAACTTGACGACCCGAACTAGAGTGGCTATCCGATATCCCACGCGCGTGTCGATCGTGCAATGGTGTGCGTATATATTTGGTCACGTATATGTGGCTTTACTTTGTTGTAACAAAAACAAGTTAATAAAACAGCGATTAGAAACGAAGTTCCATAATGTGCTGCTGAAACTAACCAATACACTTGCAATTCGTATTGCACCCCACTCGTGTGTATATCCACATCCAATCCGTTGGGGCAATCAAACTCACATAGTGTTGTTTACACATTTGTTATTTTTAAGTGTGCTTTTCTGCAATTCGACCAGAGGCATGTGCACTTGTTGTTGCGGCCTGTTGTTGTTTACAGCAAACTAAAGCTCCTTTACATATCCAACCCACCGTTTTCCACATTCTCAGCGTCGAGCCCTCCGACGGCGACCAATGGCAGCCAAGTAAACAAGCTGCGGGCAAAACAAAACACACATAATCAGCCGGCAACGCGGAAGCGAATTTGTTTACGTCTTAGCCGAGCGGCAATTAAATATCGAGCCATATCTGTAGCTACGACTATTTACTGGTTTTATCGCCAAATGCACAATGTCTTAGTCCTGAGACTTGTCAACGAGTGAAAACCCTTTTTTAAAGATACCAATAGCAATAATAGTGAGCAGCATCTGCTGCACACGTGCCAAAAAGATTCAAAAATTCCACTTCTTTTGCTGGTTTTTAGTATTTTTTTTACAGTATTTTCGCTTCCACTTGATACATTATTAATTTCGTTACTATGTAAAAACAAACATAATCTTGTGTAATAAATCAAGTCCTTGTGGCTAACAAAAACCCCATTGATTTGCACTCTTTAAGCTGAAAATCGCTGCCGTATTCATATGTTTTAAACAAAAACGAGTTGATTGGACGCAGAAATAGCTGAAATGTCAACACTGCCCCCCAGCAAATGACCCTGGGTGTTATAATTTACGATAACTCTCGGGCGTGTTAGTTCATATGAAGCTTTTTTTGCCAGAAAACAAGAAACCTAAAGCCGAAGCAACTTTTTCGGATGGCGAGGTGATTGTTCGCACCGGTTTTTTTTTTTTTTTTTTTCGTCGAAGGGGGCCTGCCCTCCCAGCCGGCTTCCGCCTTTGGGGGCACACTCAATTCTATGCTCCAACCCAACTGCGTAGTTCGCCCAGGCGGTGCCATATGGTATCTGCCGATGTATGTCATGCTATATGATCGCTCCTCCTATATGTTCGCAGATTCTTGGTCTGCTGAGGCGCGAGTAAGCCACACGCGCTCTCAACTATTTCGACCTTGATGCGACTAGCGGCATTATCTATCCACTGGCGGTTGTTTTGCTTGTTGTGCCAATCTGAATATATTACATATAGAACCCGATTGTCACGAATGTTCATTCACACATGTACATATGTGCGAGTATGTACATATATGGGAATGGTGCAGATACATGTGAATTAAGGGGCTCGTCTCATGCTTGGGATGTGTGTAACGTGCTTTTAATTAAGGCTGCGAGGAAAACCAGTTATTGATGGTGCTGTGGATTCGAAATACATTTCCATATCTGTCTTAATCGTGGATAGTGTTAATGGAACATACGCATATCACTAAAGGTCTTAGGGTCATATTAATCAAGCTTGTCTAATTATCTCCAGGGCGCAACCCACACAATTCACGTTGCTTCGGGAACCTAAGTACTTCGTGCCGGTTAACAAATCGAAGCAAGTCTGTGCCTTAAATTTCTCCAGGCCTTTTTATTCAAGAGACTTCTCTAAATCGATCAAAATTTTGGTGTGTAAATGCAATTTATCAGATCAGTGTACCAGCGTCATTCCCCTCATGTACGTATAATTAGCGGAGATTCAAAGGTTCATGAACCGCGGCTTTTCTCCGGCGGAAGTGCTTACACATGTAACTGCAGAGGAGTAGGGCGGGGAAGTGGCTGCCATCAAGTGGTCACCTTCGGCCGATGGCGGCTCAGTTCACTTTGACGGACTGCTCCGGACGGACGTGGTGCGATAAACCCTCGGCTCCAACCCGTATCTTTTGCCGAGGCCCTTATCGTGCCAAGTTTTCTTATCGGACATTGGGGCAATCTTATCGCCAGCACCAGAAAGTCGGTTAAAAAGTAGTGGAAAGCAGCCAGCTCAGTGTGACTAAAATTGGTCGGAATTCAATGTGTTTTTTCGCAGCTCTTCGCTGTTATGCTGGCTCAGTAGGGTAATGATTTATCGATTGATTACCGAGTTGACTAAAAGATTATAAGTGAGAGTGTTTATGTTGTTAAGACCCCATCTAAGAACTATTCGTGGAAAAGAGCCTTCTGGCACGAGCCTAACCTCAAATAGCAAACGAATTTAATAAGTGCTACTGACCTAAACTTTTGACAAAGACCGGCGATAAGAAGTGACCACAGAGTACTACAAGATCGTACTGAGCTCTCAATATCAATCTGACTAGATCGATTTCTGACTCATCGCTCCATACAGGAGGCCTTGGTATTTCCACTTCCCGTTTGCAATTTACGACCGATTTGAACCGACAAACCGATTAGATAAGCCCGTAGCTTGGTTGTGGGCTGTACTTTACAGTGTTAACTCTGCGCTGACACACACACGCACACACACATCCCCCAATTAATCGCCACTAACTCACCCACCCATGACTAAGTCTATGTCCAAGCAACAGCCACATAAACTACTAAACGCAACGCCTAACACCGAGTGTAATCGCCTAATCGCAAGAGCATCCCCATTTCTTCTACGCACACAGATCAGTGACAGGATCAAGAGCAAGGTAAACGTCCAGCACTACATGTGCTAAAACTAGGAACGGTTCTCCAGCCCAAGGACTTATCGAGGACACTATCCAATCCAAATCAATCATGCCGCTCTTCACGAGAAAATCACCCAAGCAAGGACCCACCGCGGATGGGGGCTCCCAGTTCGGCAGTCGCTCCTCCATGAACTCCGGGTCCTCCCAGGGCAGCCACATTAGCAATAACAACAACAACAGCATTCCGGAGAAAACAAAGCCCCCGCTGGTCTTCCACTGCCAACTGGCCCACGGCAGTCCCACCGGCCTAATCCACGACTTCTCCAGCGTTCGAGAGCTGTACCAGAAGATTGCCGAGTGCTTCGATATATCCGAGAAGGACATTCTCTTCTGCACCCTCAACTCGCACAAGGTGGACATGACGCGTCTGCTGGGCGGGCAGATCGGGCTGGACGACTTCATCTTCGCCCATCGCAAGGGTCGGCCCAAGGAGATCGAGATTGTGAAGTCGCAGGATGCCCTTGGACTGACGATCACCGACAACGGAGCTGGCTACGCCTTCATAAAGCGCATCAAGGAGGACTCGATCATCGATCGCATCGAGCACATCAGCGTTGGCGACCACATCGAGAAGCTCAACGGCCAGAATATGGTGGGCAAGCGGCACTACGAAGTGGCGCGCATGCTGAAGGACATTGCCACCGGGGAGACCTTCACCCTGCGCCTGGTGGAGCCAGTGCGTAGCGGCTTCCAGGGCATCGGACCGCGCAGCCAGTCAAGGGCGTCGGGCTCGGCCGGAGGAAAGAACTATGGCAGCGGCAAGGAGACGCTGCGGTTCAAGGCCAATGGCAATGCCCAGATCGAGCCGCAGTTCGATGAGGCGACTGTGGCCGGCATCGAGGCCATTAACAACCTGCTGGAGTCCTTCATGGGCATCAACGACACGGAGCTGGCGTCCCAGATCTGGGACTTGGGCGACCAAAAGTCCAACTCAATGGACTTCGCCGAGGCCATCGACAACTCGGACCTAGAGTCGTTCGGCTTCACGGATGACTTCATCATCGAGCTGTGGGGTGCCATAACGGATGCCCGGCGCAAGTCCACGACCAGTCCCAAGTAATGGGGTAACCATACCAGACGCTTTTCACCTTGCCCGCTTATTGGGTCCAATAAATGAGGAGTGCTATTATCTACTATCTGAGAACGTTTTGTTTTAGAGCCTAGTTTTATTTACCACGTATCATGCTACAATCCCATATACAAACATATGTCGTCTGCCTTTGCCAATTGTTTATTTATTTGTATTCTTCACGGTAACCTATTTATTATATATATTTTTTGCGTTCAGATGAACGGGGGGGATGTCTCGAGGCATCCCTACTATGCATATATTTTTGGTACAATTTGTTTGATGTACATACATACATACGTATAACTATACTTCTTTAGTTTTATCCTTTAAACAATACAAATATATTTAAATTATTTAAATCGTATGTGATTTTGGTTATTTGCTTTTTATTTCGATTGCTATTGCTTTCTGTTTTGGTAAGTTTGTTTATTTGCTCGGGTCTTTAGGTATTATTTGATTCATAAATAAGAACTATTAGTTTGTCGTAGGCGTTGTTATCTTTTGTTAGCACACCGATTGCATGGCATTCGGAAAATATTCCACAGTCCCCAACTGTGACGAATTGTTTGGCTGCTTTTCTCTTTGCGGTTTTTCTGTTTTTCTACAATTTGCTTCTATAGCGACGGTCCTAGTATACATATTTGGGCCATGGATCATTTGTACGAAAGAACAATCTAGTCAGTGTGAAAACGTCTCCAGTGACGTAGATCGCACCATCCCACAGTGACGCTCTATTCGGGTTCCAGATCGGATCAGATCATACATATACACCATTCCTTTATTTATTACATGCGCGGGAGCTTTTGATTGCTTATAAACAGCTGCTGTTTGGCGTGCGAGCAGCTGATAAGCACAGTTATTAAGGCTTGCGAAACGAGCGAGAGAGAGAGATTGGATTTTGCACACTACACTGACAAAAACCCCCATATACAGCGGAGGTCAGCTGTACAGTTGCTTTTGAACAAATTTAATATTATTTTAATTTTAACTTTGTTGAGTTTACCTATTAGGAATTTCAAAGAAACGTTTAACGAATTCTTACAATTAAAGCTCTGAAACAAGTTAAGTCAGAGCTATTATTGCGGCCACAGCTGTTTGTGCATACATACAAATGCAGATATGCCATGGCAACAAGAGTTACATGACTTTCCGGTTTTACAGGTTCGCTGCAAAGCTTTCGCTCTCTCATTCGGCGCTCTCTTTCACACACACTCTGACACCTGCCTAATTCGATTAGCCGCACCGCTCGAACGCTCAGTCTTCAAAGAGATCTCGACCGAGCAACAAGTGAACGGAAGAATCCGAGCAGTGAAGAATCAGAAAGACCGAGGAAACACTCGAGAACTCTTTAATAACATTGTGAACCAAAAACCAGAAACAGCCACTGAAAATACACGGAAAGCAGAGTGATTCGCCATAGTTTTGCTAGTGTTTTCAAGGGCACCCATCTCATACAGCTGTGCTGCAAATTTTGTGCCAGGTAGTGAATTTAAATAAAAGGCCAAAAAACCACGAATTATATTGAAAATTTCCATTATACTAGAGATCGGTCGAGAATGTACGCCTGCAGACGACACGTATTCTTGGCAAGATTTTCGGTTAGACTTTGGTCGCGTGTTTGTTTGTTTGTTTGTTTGCCCCCTTTCTTGCTCGCGTTCCCCGATCAAAAATTCCATGGACTTTGATCGTGACTCAACACAAATCAGCAAACAGCCGCAGACCCAGACCCATTAAAAAGTGCATATTATAGCTAAACTCGTCGCGAAATGAAACCAATCCGCTGGGACTTAAATTAGACGCGTGATACTTTGTACACAGCCAGAAACCAAGACCCACTTTTTAGATGTGCTTGCTAATCTATTTTTTATCAAATAAATAATGGTTGTGTTTGAACAAATATTAGGAAATACCAAAGTTATTCTACATTCTTATCTATGGAGTCCCTGCGGTTTGTTTGTGTGGAAATCCGAGTTCTCCTTTGTGTCTTTGTTTGGATATATATATAAGTCCTTTCTTAGGTTCTCCCGAAGTTGGCCCCATTCTGAAGTTTCTTTGTTGCCCTCTGTTGTTACGCTTGTTACCATCGCCCGATTCCCATGTGTTTCATCGAATGTTGTTTTGCTCCCCGTTTCTCGGCTTACTTGCCTCCCCAGCTTCGCAGGTGAAAGTGAAGCGGCGGCAACGCGTGACAGATGGCGTGATGTCTGCGGTTCGAGTGCGAGTGCTGCGTGCAATTGTAGGACCCTTGATTAGGTTCCCCTCCTATCATACACTGAGAGAAAAGGTTTCAGCAAAGTGACCGATTAATCTCTGTCGGAATAGTTGGTCTGTATGAAACAGAAAACCATATTCATTAGATAGTAAGTTCCTTTTTGTGGCTTATCTTTAAGTTTCTTCAACATGACTCAATTATCAAAAAATACTGTCAAGCTTTAGTTAAAAGAAAATAAGTCATATTATGGAAACTGTTTATAAACAGATTGCTATATATGTATGTAGGTGTGAACTATTAGTGGCTAGGTTTATCAGTTCAAGCTTAAAATTTTTATATGAGTTTTGTGTTTAGTAGAGGTCGCACAAATGTATGTTTGTTTGTCAAATCGGTTTCGGAACATCCGATGTCTAGCGATCTTTGATTAAAAGCATACTTTGTTAGTAAAATCATCATTAGACGAATACCTATGAGTTTGTAAACAAATAGTAATATCGCTACATCCCCCCGGCTCAGCTGCTCCTGGCCACTTACGCCGATGACACTGCCATGCTGGCGTCTCATCCTTCACTGCAAACTGCCTCCAACGCGGTCCAGGATTGGCTGCACGCAATCGAAAAATGGACTGCCAAATGGAATGTGGCCATTAACTCCTCAAAGTCAGCCTGTGTAACTTTTTCCCTGCGACCAGGAACCTGCACAGATCTGACCTTCAATGGAAGCCCTATCACCAATGCTAGATCGCACTGCTACCTAGGAGTTCATCTAGATCGGAGACTGACCTGGGGGGCCCACATCACGTCGGTCAAATCAAAGTCACTGGCGAAGCTAAAAAAGCTCGACTGGCTCTTCCACTCAAGCAAACTTCAAATGAGCTCTAAGGCTCTTTTAATCAAAGCCATTCTCGCTCCAACGTGGAGTTATGCCATCCAGGTGTGGGGAACTGCCGCCAAATCCCAGCTTAATAGGCTCCGTGTGGTCCAGTCAAGAGCTGCACGTCACGCATCTGGGCTCCCCTGGTACGTGACGAACATAGTCATCGAAAGAGATCTGAAAGTTACCCATCTTGGGGATCAGATTAATTTCCACAGCAGCCGTTATGCCGACAGGCTTATGGCCCACCCGAACCGACTAGCAACTATCCTAGCTGATCCCATCTCTCTCCGAAGACTGAAGAGGGTACACCCCAGCGATCTCCTTACACGGAGGATAACATAACATATTACATTTTCTTTTGTACTTTATAATTAAGATACCACTTGGTCTCATCTATCTTTATCACACATTAGGTTAAGTTCAGAGGAATTACTGAACGATTCCTTTTGAAATCTTAATAAATAGAATTAGTTACTCCAAAAAAAAAAAAAAAAAAAAAAAAAATATCGCTACAAATCAGATGTTTAGGAAAAAATTTCACGTTTAATCCGACGTCTAGTGATAAGACAAACAAACGGTGTAGTTATTTTAAATAGTTCAACCGAAATACGAAGGCATTCAATTGAGATTTAAAGAATACTGATCAATAACAAATAGCCCAGTAAGTTATTTGGTAGTTCGAGTTGATACCAATCCAAGATTATGACAACAAACTACCAACTTTTTTCGTATTCAGATCGATTGAATCTTATCTAGCGAATTCCCAGTCATGTTATTTACGATAATCTTGCCAGATTGTCCAATGTGTGAAAAAGTGCCGATACCGACGCCCGTTGGCACGGCTTCCAAAAGCCAAAAATCTAGCAATTATTGTTTGTCGAATTCGCTTAATTATTGTACAATGTTGGACGTTGAACTCAGTGGCTAGTTATTAACGAACTCGCTCGTTTGTATTTCGAGTTGTAAAGCCCGCGTTTCATTCGATATCGCGTGATGATGTCTTGCGGAGACCACGATTAATTCAACTTTTCTGCCGTGTGCGAATGTGTTTGTGCTTCGAGGCGATATTTGTTCTGAGTTTTATCATTCGCGAACAGTAAAACACGCCACTGGCATTGGTAACCGTCGTTGATAAGCGGCGTTCGACCGGGTTTATCGCCCCAATTCATCGGTGACACTCGTAAATAGTTTTTATCCCAGATAGGCGCTCAAAAGTGCCCACAGCTCGTATAATTTTATTTACCCACCCTCACTGGTTTATTATCGCCTTGAACTTGTAAGAAACGCAACTGCAAGCAGAGAAAATAAAACAAATAAGTCAAATAAGTATTTGCACATTACAGGATTGATACATTTCAAGATACATTACAAATACTAGCTATGATTATGTAGATATCTAGAATTCTAGTCCAACCTCAGCACTATATTCCAGTGCTAAATAATGTCAAACATTATTCGCTTTGGTTGCTATGGCTGTGGCCACGGGTGTAGAATATATTATACGTATGTGGCTGCTTTGTTTATAATTTTCATACTGCGCTTGTATTTCGACGTCACGTCCGCCGTTTGGCAACATTTCAGTGTTGCTGGTGTTGGTGAATGGATGGCGCGGAGGGAGGGAGGAGGGATGTTGCCGGCGGTCAGCAACACTTTGCTACGCGGCTTTGTCTCTGGTCTGTTCTGTAGGCAATCACCTTGACTTTGAGCACCGCCAGGGAGAGGATGGGTTAAAAATACCATGCAGGTGCATTGGCGGGGCTTCCGAGCACAGGATGGCTGGCTGCTGATGCAATGCGTCTATTTTCCGAGCGGCGCTGGCCGTTGCCAAGCCGAAGAGAGAGGCGGGGAAATATGTATGCTTTATGGCCTATACGAATTACTCATGACCGTTTCCGCTTTGCCCTTTACAGTTGCCGTATCTCAGAAGCGGCGGGTCCAAAGTATCGCCGAGTACGCCACAGAGCCGATTCCTTCGCCAATAAGCGGCGCATTTGACCGCCTGCCCATAAACATGGCCGCCATATAACCGCAAACGGCGAACGCAACCACACAAAGTCGGAGCTTTGCGATTAGACAAGCAGATAGCGGGGAGTTCAAGGAGAGATCCCCGCCAGCAAGGAAATCCATTTTGAAGGGAGACCAGCCGCAGCAGACCAAAGATGAACAGCCTGGCGCGGGTCTTCAGCAACTTCCGCGACTTCTACAACGACATCAATGCCGCCACCCTCACGGGAGCCATCGATGTGATCGTGGTGGAGCAGCGCGATGGCGAGTTCCAGTGCTCGCCCTTCCACGTCCGGTTCGGCAAACTGGGAGTGCTCAGGAGTCGGGAGAAGGTGGTAAGTACAGAGATCAGATTTTAAAGGCTGTTTCTATAAACCGAACTAGGAAAATACTCAAAAATATGACTCTTCTGCGAATATAATGCCATTCCTTAAGGAAGTAAACACAAAAAAGCTGACTTTATTGTTATAGCCAATGATTATAACTTCTGAACCACCTATCTAGAAGGTATAATCCCAAGATATTTCATATCTTAAATACACAGATCTATTAACAGGGTCAGTCACGCATTCCTATAGGAGTGAAATCAGTTCAATATCATTTAAATTTTGTATTTCATAATAAAATCAGACAGAATGCCGGAAAAAGATACATCCTATAGAAAATTAACAACTGATCTTAATCATTCATTCAGGTGGACATTGAGATCAATGGCGCACCGGTCGACATACAGATGAAGCTGGGCGATTCTGGCGAGGCCTTCTTTGTGGAGGAGTGTCTGGAGGATGAGGACGAGGAGCTGCCAGCCAACCTGGCCACCTCGCCCATACCCAACAGCTTCTTGGCGTCCCGGGACAAGGCCAACGACACCATGGAGGACATCAGTGTAGTGGTGACAGATAAGTAAGTGAGGTTTACTGCATACTCCACCAGATCCACCAGTCTCACCCTATCATTGGCGAAACCATTTTAGAAACGCTAGCGAGGAGCTGCTTCTGCCACTGCCATTGCCGCGGCGCAACTCCATTGACTTCTCCAAGGAGGAGCCCAAGGAAGCCGTTGTTGAGGGCAGCAAGTTCGAGAATCAAGTCTCGGACTACACGCAGCGCAGGTACATAATGCCTTTTCATGCTCATGAAACTCAGGACAGAGTTAGTTAACAAATTCCTTGACCCAAACAGACACACCGACAACACACTGGAGCGTCGCAACCTAAGCGAAAAGCTCAAGGAGTTCACCACGCAGAAGATCCGGCAGGAGTGGGCCGAGCACGAGGAGCTGTTTCAGGGCGAGAAGAAGCCGGCAGACTCGGAGCTGGAGAACCAAAGCAAAGCTTCAAACGAAGCTGAGACAGAGAAGGAAGTTCCGGCGCTCATTGAAGACAAGGAAAAGGAGGAGATCAAACCAGACGTTAACCTCACACCAGTCACAACCAGCGAAGCCACCAAGGAAGTGTCCAAGAGCAAAACCAAGAAGCGGCGCAAGAAGTCGCAAATGAAGAAGAATGCCCAGCGCAAGAACTCCTCAAGCAGCTCTTTGGGCAGCGCCGGAGGCGGTGATTTGCCTTCGGCGGAGACGCCATCACTGGGAGTGAGCAACATCGATGAGGGAGATGCCCCCATATCCAGTGCCACAAACAACAACAACACCTCGTCGTCAAACGATGAGCAGCCATCCGCTCCCCTGGTGACAGCTCGCACTGGGGACGATAGCCCGCTCAGCGAGATCCCGCACACCCCCACTAGCAATCCACGTCTGGATTTGGACATTCACTTCTTCAGTGACACGGAGATCACCACTCCAGTGGGTGCCGGTGGAGCTGGGTCAGGTCGCGGTGCCGGCGGACGACCTTCGACTCCCATCCAAAGTGACAGTGAACTGGAAACCACAATGCGAGACAAGCGGCATGTGGTGACTGAAGAGAGCACCGCATCGTGGAAGTGGGGCGAGTTGCCCACACCGGAGCAGGCCAAGAATGAGGCCATGAGCGCCGCCCAGGTGCAGCAGAGCGAGCACCAATCGATGCTCAGCAACATGTTCAGCTTCATGAAGAGGGCTAATCGGCTACGCAAGGAGAAGGGCGTCGGCGAAGTGGGAGACATCTACCTGTCTGATCTGGATGCCGGCAGCATGGACCCCGAGATGGCGGCCCTCTACTTCCCTAGTCCCCTGTCCAAGGCGGCATCGCCGCCGGAGGAGGATGGCGAGAGCGGCAATGGCACCAGTCTGCCCCACTCGCCCAGCTCGCTGGAGGAAGGTCAGAAGAGTATTGACTCGGACTTTGACGAAACCAAGCAGCAAAGGGACAACAAGTAAGTAGCACTTGGGGTCAGGCACCAATTTGTATACTAGATTCACATCAATAATCTGCCAGCAGGTACTTGGACTTTGTGGCCATGTCCATGTGCGGAATGTCGGAGCAGGGAGCACCACCCTCGGACGAGGAGTTCGACCGCCACCTGGTCAACTATCCAGACGTGAGTATTGTTCAAATGGCCCAGTGCTATGTTCTGTGTATGTGTTTAAATTCCAAGCACTTCACTGCGCCCCCACGCACTGCATCTCGCCTTGTTAACAAGTCTCTTCCCATGCAACGCCCTCATTTGTACCTGTGCGTAGGTGTGCAAAAGCCCCAGCATTTTTTCATCGCCTAACCTAGTCGTACGGCTGAATGGCAAATACTACACCTGGATGGCTGCATGTCCCATTGTCATGACAATGATCACCTTCCAGAAGCCACTAACCCATGTAAGTTGGCCAAACGCCATGCCTTTTGTGTAGCCCCATGCCTTGTTCGCTTCCGGCTCTAATTAGATTATGTCCACAATTGCCATTTGTCAGGATGCCATTGAGCAGCTGATGTCTCAGACGGTCGACGGCAAGTGCCTGCCTGGCGACGACAAGCAGGAGGCAGTTGCCCAGGCCGACAATGGAGGTCAGACGAAGCGCTACTGGTGGAGCTGGCGGCGCTCGCAGGACGCTGCGCCCAACCACTTGAACAACACTCATGGTATGCCTTTGGTCAAGGATGAAAAAGGTACATAAAGGGTACCCCTAAATGTTAATGAACAGCCCATCTAAAAATTGTACTGCTTTTCAGATGGAGATCAGGCAGCTGTGGCAACGCAAACCTCGCGGCCTACCTCGCCCGACATCAGCGATCCCACGCTGAGTAAGAGCGACTCCCTGGTGAACGCGGAGAACACCTCGGCGTTGGTGGACAACCTGGAGGAGTTAACCATGGCCTCCAACAAGAGCGACGAGCCCAAAGAGCGCTACAAAAAGTCGCTGCGACTCAGCTCGGCAGCTATCGTAAGTCCAGCAATGCAAGCTTCAAATCGAACCTAACCATGCCTATTCTCCTCCAGAAAAAACTAAACCTCAAGGAGGGCATGAATGAAATCGAGTTCAGCGTGACCACCGCCTATCAAGGCACAACGCGCTGCAAGTGCTACTTGTTCCGCTGGAAGCACAACGACAAGGTGGTGATCTCCGACATTGACGGCACCATCACCAAGTCGGACGTGCTGGGCCACATCCTGCCCATGGTGGGCAAGGATTGGGCGCAACTCGGTGTGGCGCAGCTCTTCTCGAAGATCGAGCAGAACGGATACAAACTGCTCTATCTGTCGGCCCGTGCCATCGGCCAGAGCAGGGTGACACGCGAGTACCTCCGGTCGATCCGGCAGGGCAACGTGATGCTGCCGGACGGACCGCTGCTGCTGAATCCCACGTCCCTGATATCGGCCTTCCACCGCGAGGTGATTGAGAAGAAGCCGGAGCAGTTTAAGATCGCCTGTCTGTCGGACATCCGCGATCTGTTCCCCGACAAGGAGCCCTTCTACGCCGGCTACGGCAACCGCATCAATGTAAGTCTGGCGGGCTTATCATATCTGATATGACTAAACCAAATTATTAATTACGCAATATTCTTGACTTTTGCAGGACGTGTGGGCATACCGAGCCGTGGGCATTCCCATCATGCGCATCTTCACGATCAACACCAAGGGCGAGTTGAAGCACGAGCTGACACAAACATTCCAGTCCTCGTAAGTAGCGATCCGTTCACGACCTATCCTAGTGTTAGCTGTATCCGCACATGTGCCTCCCCCATGTACGTGGTTCCGGTGTTGCTCATTACTGAACTCATGCCACATTCGATAACGTTAACTAATTCGCCAAAGAACACCAACAAACAAACGCTAATTGGCTCAAGTCGAATTAACTTCATCAAGTAACGCTAGGTGTCGTAAGCCGTATAAGTGTACCCTCGATCTGTGTAGTATGTATCCATTGTACTACCTAAACCGCACCCCACTCAATCAATCAATCGATCAATCGAAAGCCTGCCAACTCCAATTCAAGCATTTTGGTTGTCAAATTTACACAGTGGCTACATCAATCAGTCGCTAGAAGTCGACGAATACTTTCCCCTCCTAACCAACCATGATGAGTTCGATTACCGGACGGACGTCTTCGACGACGAGGAGTCCGAGGAGGAGCTTCAGTTCAGCGACGACTACGATGTGGACGTCGAGCACGCTCCGAGTGAGGAAAGCGGCGGGGATGAGGACGATGACGATTCCCTCTATAACGATGATTTTGCCAACGATGACGATGGCATCCAGGCAGACGTGGCCTCCGGCGACGAAAGGTCCGCCGACGTGGGCCTCATAATGCGAGTCCGCCGCGTCTCCACCAAAAACGAGGTCATTTTGGCCTCGCCTCCCAAGTGGAGTAATTCCTAGATTAGCTCCAGTCCTAGCCCCAGTCGAAGGTTGTGCAGCTTGCAAATTGTGATAAGTTTTTTAAGAGAGTTAGGATTGTGCTATACCTGTATGTCTGTGCCTGATGTGCCAGGCCAGCGAGCTCCAAGTTCGTCGGCCAGTTAAGTTTCGAAAGTATTCTGCTCGCAGCAGTTCTTTATGTTTAGTTCTAAGGATGACCATTATACATATAAATTACCCAACGAAATATACCTTATCTTTCGCCGTGACGGAACTCTTTTATTTCTCCGAGTGTGGCATGAGTTGTGAGCTAGATCCGTTAGTAGACTGTAGTTAGAGTAGACTGAAGAGGTATTCGGGAGTATGAATCATATAATTCACTTCTCGATGAATTTACCATATTAAAAAAAATGCAGTATATCCCGAGGCGCCTTTTCCCGATCGAAAGTGTCCAAGGAATTGCATACCCTCGGGCTGCTCAGATCGTGGAGATCATAGCATAGCCACAGGAGTGGGTCGTAAATTATTCGTTTGAGATCTAATACCATGCCATTCTTCCAGATACTGCAGCATGACGTACATCGTCGATCAACTGTTCCCGCCGGTGAAACTCGACGAAGCCTCCGCCGAGTTCTCCAACTTCAACTACTGGCGCGACCCCATCCCCGACCTGGAGATCCCCGAGCTGGAGACGGCGCTGGTGCCACCGAGCACCAAGGTGGACATAGCCACCCTGCGCCCCATTCCCGAGAAGTGAACTGGTTGCTGAGAAGTCCAGCTTGCGTACTACAAACCTATTTACTTATATGGATATGCAACACACTCTATTTATAGCAGATATAGCTCTTTTCCAAATTGTTTGCCTAGCTTCAAACCTTCTAGATGTGCTTACCAAAAATGAAATATCTATATTATGCATAAGCTTAGCCAGGATTCGATATTTCCTTGGTTCCATTATCATTTCCTATCGATCGTTTCTAGTAAAATGGGTGGTTTAAGTTGTTATCAAAATTCAGTTATTAATAGTGACTACTATAAGTATGTTCCTTTGAGACTCCCCGCAGGTTCGTAGAAGATGCATATTCCAGACGGCGCAAAGGAGTTGTGATTTTGATTTCATTATTTTTCGTATGTGATCATTTAATTTAAGTTCATTGTGATTAGGTTTTTTTGGAGTTTTTATGAAAACTGTGCTCTAAACCTATGTATACTTAACTGATAGTGTTTCAATACCAATAAATGCTTCAAATTCAAACAAAAGCCGGTCTATATACAATTCTCTGTTTGTGTCTGGAAACCACCTGCACCTGCCTGGCGTCTGGCAGACGAATTATGAGCTGACTGGGGACGACACTCGATTCCCAGGCGGCTTCTCATGTTGCAGTGGAAAGTTCTCGCATCTGGCTGGGGCACCTCCATGATCCGAGCCGAGAGCCGCGGGGGCGTTGGCGGGGGGCATTTCATTTGTCAACGTAATTTTGCCAATTCAATTAATGCTCATTTAATGCAGAGCAGGCCGACCGGCCAGCCTACAGCATACACATTGGTGTACAATGGCCCACGGACAACGAAGTGGGCAGTTAAGTGGCCACAAACGGTCGGTCATGCAAACTCAGTGGCAGATCCACAATTACTTTTCCTAGGGGGCCAAACTCTCCTAGTTTGTATGGGGGAATTACGAAAAGCACGGGTTTGCGTATGTGAACATGCCTTTTGGTTCCAAAGTTCTATGAATTTTATTTTCCATTTAAGCCAGTCGCTATGAAAAAACAAAAACTTATTTATACAATCAATAAACAAACATCAGGAGGCTGACACATAATAAAGACATCAACATTTATTCAAAGATTTATGAATGAATAATGGTGGTTGTTTTGGTATAAGATTGTTTTATATATATTCTTAAACAATCAAAGGAATTTCCAATGAAGTTATATTACATCGATGTCATTTCCTTCAATCCAGAATTATAGCATAAGATAGTTCCATCCCGTGGACCACACCTATGTGATTTTTTTTTTTTTTGGATTTTATACTTATTCTTATTATACTTATTACATATTATTTATAAGCAATGGGAATTTAAACAGATTTTTCTGCTTATGCTAATGCCACAACTTAAATCAGAAACCGCTGATATTTATATTTGAAATGTTGTTGTATAAAATATTTATTAATAAGAAGTCATATGCTGGAAAAAGAAGATGGCAGGGTATACTGACTTTGTCTGGAAAGAGGAAAACCTTTGCTTACCATAGAGTATATATGTATATTCATGATCAGTATCAGCAGCCGGGTGGATTTCGCTATGTTCTACGCAAACTCAGTTCTACAGATATCTAAATGAAACTACCCTAAAAGTCTTTTCTCTAGTAGTATATAAGTAGGAACAGACTGGATTGTACTTGGATCACTAGGAAAATTTGAAAAAAATTTACCTTCGTTGCTGTTGGTTTTCGGCATTTTGTAAACGATATATAATTTCGGTCTTAATTTGGTAAAAATCCAACGTATATATGTGTATTCCGAAAGTCGGAAAAGTAATTGCAAATAACAAAAATTAAATCTTTTTGATTTAAATCCTTATTCGGAATAAATTCTTAGTTTTTATATATGATATATGATGATATATAATGATATATATCTTTCTTTACTGCTCCCTATTTAAATTAGGAAATGCGTTCTCTTGGAATGCTAATGTTTTGGATAGAATAAACAAATTAGCTCATCATATAGAAAAATTAATATATAAAACAAACTTAACCAGAAGTAAATGCCATTTTACTAAAAAAAATATTATAAATTTTGATAAAAAATCTCATAAAAAAATTTTTTCCAGAATGTGTCTGCTGAACAGTAGTAAAAACCCAAAACTGCATTCTAATATTAAGACCTACTGCTAGTATCCCTACAAGCTCTTCAATCCTAGATATCATTTTCATATATCAGGTAATCCTTAATTTCTCGTCTCCTCAACAACCTCGACATTATCAAAAAATTCCATAATGAGATTTAAATTACGCCGGCGAGTGCAACTCAATTGAGCGACACTCAAAATCGCCCCACAGTTGAGTGCGACATACCCACATTGAGCGGGGCTCGAAGGTATAAAAGCTGGAGCAGCCCAGACCACAGTCAACAGTTTCCTCCGAGCGAGCATTCAGTCCTCACACAATCTATCGAAGCAACCAAAAAAATTAGATTCACCATGAAGAACGCTTTTGCCATTTTGCTGTGCGCCCTGCTGGGTCTGGTAAGTGTTGCAAGGGGAGAGAAGCCGATGGCAGCCAGTAATCCAAATCCGTACGCTTGCTCCTCCACAGGCCTCCGCCTCCGACTACAAGCTGCGCACCGCCGAGGATCTGCAGAGCGCGCGCAAGGAGTGTGCCGCCAGCAGCAAGGTGACCGAGGCCCTGATCGCCAAGTACAAGACCTTCGACTATCCCGACGATGACATCACCCGCAACTACATCCAGTGCATCTTCGTCAAATTCGACCTGTTCGATGAGGCCAAGGGCTTCAAGGTGGAGAACCTGGTGGCGCAACTGGGCCAGGGCAAGGAGGACAAGGCCGCGCTGAAGGCCGACATCGAGAAGTGCGCCGACAAGAACGAGCAGAAGTCGCCCGCCAACGAATGGGCCTTCCGTGGCTTCAAGTGTTTCCTTGGCAAGAACCTGCCCCTCGTGCAGGCCGCCGTCCAGAAGAACTAGGAGTTCAGCGCAGTTCCAGGTCAATTCTAGAAGCGCAAGATCAATCAACACGCTAGCAAAGCGGCATTTTCGAGTTGAAGTCCGCTCGGGCTCTGCAAATCCTACGATTGAAATAAAACCATATAATAGTGCTTTTGAATGAAGAATGTTCTTTTTATTATTCACAATATTTATGAGGGCTGGAAGAGAGGCGGTGGTGGTGGTGGCAGGAATCAAGCTGTTACTCGCATCCTCAATCCCAAAAACCTTGTCCCGCCCAAAGGAAAGGCATTGATAGCTTGTTTAATTCGATTATATTTGTCTTCATCTTTTTCGGTTTAGTAAATTCAACTTCTTTTCTTATCTTCTCTTTACTCTATATATTTTTTTGAATATATAAATTACGCACACTTTTTTTTTAAATATTTTGTTGATTTACTTCTTTCCCAAGAGTCTTGTGTTCTTTTGATTTTTTTTTATTATTTTCTTCCTTCTTTACTTGCTTTTGCCATCTTTTAACTTCTTTTATTGGGGTTTGTGTTTCTTTTGCGCTTCTTTTATATATACTTATTGATGTATATAGTTTTTTGTTTTTTAAATCAACTTCTTGTTTTTCATAATCTTTTTTTTTTTTTTTGATGTTTTATTGAAAATTAAAATGTGTGAAAGGGGGTGTTTGGTGTTGGGTGCTTCAAAAAACATTATAGCCAAGTCAAGATATTCGTTTTCCATGTTGATTTTTTATTATTTTCGAGGTCTCTTCTTTTTCGCCTGTTTTCTTGCTGCGGATGCATTTTTTATTGAAACGATATTTTTTCTGGCGTTTTCTGTTGCGATTGTTTTCTCTTTTTTATTTAGCAAAGAAGTTTGGCAATAAAATAATGTTTTTTGAAATTATATTGTAAAAAAATCTGAAATCAAATAGTTAATGGATTAAAGACGAGAGTCGGTAAATTGAATGCAAGCATTAAAGTAAGTCCCAAATACGCTGCGGATAAGAGCAAGCCATTCCCTTAAAGGTTTCGGAAAGTTATTCAGTCTTTGACCTTAAATTTGAATCTTTTTATTCCCCCTAATGATCCATCCAGCTGTGCAAACTAACTCCATTTAGCTCTATAAAAACATTCGGCATTTTCTAGCAATTTAATTTTGTTTTTGATACAGAAAATTTAACATAAAACGACGTGCTCTTTGGTTTCATAAATTTCAAGAAAAAAAGAATATATATCTAAATATAAAAGATATCGGTTTAAAGATTACTTTATGTAGCCCACATAAATCGGACGCCACCCCCACATATCAAATTTCAACAATCAGTCAGTTTCAGTCTCGTTCGTCTGGGTTTTTAAAGAGATCAGTTCGAAAATGTCAACTTACCTTACTAGGGATTTTAATAAAACAATAATCAGTAAGGAGCGTAGTAATTGGCGCGACCACGGTAACCCCTTCTGGAACGAAAGACAGACCGGGATTAGCTCGATCCAATCTAAATTTTCAAGAGCCCACTTACATTGCTCGTCTGGCGCCTCGGAAGGTGGAGTGACAGCACGCCCGGGAGACACGAGCTCCTCGACCACGGAAGCTGCCGCGTGCGAAGCGGTTTGTGGTGGAGAGTCCAGGGCGGTTTGTGCGCTTCGACATTACCTGGAAGCGAATAGAGAAAGGATTAAGCTAAAGTCAACTCTACATATGTGTCTCAAAATTGCGCTACGTAAGAACCATAGTCAGATCTTTTACATTTCTATATATGTATCTGAGAGATTGATAGGTAGCAGGTCTAGCAAAAAGAGCTTCAGATACTCACCTTAATTTGACGCCCTCGGAAGAGGGTTTCGTTCATGGCCAGTGCCGTCTCGACGAACTCCTTGGATCCGAACTCGATGTACGCGAATCCCTTGGGGTGCCCGTCAGCCTTGTTGCAGAGTATGGTTACTCGGTTGATGGTGCCGCATCCGTGGAAGTGGGCCTCCAGTTCCTCGGCCGATGCGCCGTAGTCCACATTGCCCACATAGACGGACCGCGTGTCGATTTCCTGCTTCTCCTCAAGAGAAAGCGGGACTGTGGCCAAACCGGTGGTGGACCCACCGGCCATTTGTTTGTCCACCTCCGACTGCATCTGCTTTATCTTCTCGGCCTCCTCCTCCATCTCCTTGACGCGAGCCTTTATCGCCTCCAGTTCCGGGTCGATTTGCATGCTGGCCTCCTCCTGGCGACGCGGAAAAGATGGAATTCAGTGGTATTTGATTTGGAGCGATGAGCAAACGCCCGAAACCACAGCAGACAATGGAATGGAGTGGCGGCGCGAAGTGACGCTCTGAAAAAGGCAGCCATTGCTGCGGCTTTCGGCTTGTATATCCCCCAAAGCTTTGCGAGCTTTTCCAGGGAATTCGGCGGGCTTTCGCAGGGCGTGAGGCCAAGAAACTGGTTCTTGGGCACTGTCAACAAAGGCAAACCCAACTCACCTCGGTCAGTGTGGCGATTTCTGTGGCGATCTCAGCCTCTTGCTCCCCGTTCGTCTCCTCCAGCGATTCCAGGAGCTGATCCTCGTTCAATGTGATATCTTCATCGGCCATTGTTTTGGATTCGGGTTTGTTTACGTCTGCTACAAAAGCTCGGTTTTGTTGGCGCAAAAGCTTCCGGCGTGGTACACAAAACGGCAGTTGTCGTAACTATGTATGTAGCTGTCAATGAGAAAGGGGCGGCGAAAGTGAGCATAAAGAGCGTAAAACTTTAAGAGCGCGAATGAAGAGTGCATCATGCAAATGCAGTGAAAATCCAGGCTACAAGTAAATAAATTCAGGCTCCGGACACCTAAATGCCTAGGTGTCACTGCGTTCACCCTACGCCTGCTATTTAATTAAACACACTGTTCTTACGTTTAATTATGTACAATTTAGGAGCTCGTTCTGCTGACGTTGAGTTCGCCCAAAATGGCTGCCTGTGAAAACACACGTACGCTGGGTTGCTGTTTTTTGTTCAAAAGTCTGCGTTTTTACAGCCTTTTTAACTTTGTTGCGCGCCACACTACGTCCACTTATATATTTATTTATAAGCTTATTAATTTATTATTTACTAATATTTACAGTTATACGAAAACGTACGTAGTTTTTGACACAAAATGAAACAGTTTTGTGTTCGCCTCGTTTTTACCGATGACAGTTCTGTACAGTCTTCGCCTCGATATGTTGTTTGGTGGTGGGTTTACCTATCGATAACTGCCGGTATTTAAGCAAGCAGTTCTTTGGATGATTATAATAATAGTATTTTCGCACCACAATGCCATTTTAAATTTACCATAGAAAGGGAAGAAGAGAAATGTGGACGCATATACCTAACAAGGTTTTGTAAAAGGATCAGGCGTGTACAAAAAAAACAAAGTATGTTTAAGGACGTCATCTATTGCGAAATAACGCCAACTAATTTATAAACTGCAAAACTATAGCTTGTGGGTTACATGGAACCGGTTTAACCATTGAACATCAAACAACACATGCATAACGATAAAAGGGGAACATGAATGATTCCTCCGATTCGGAGTACGAGGACACAGAGTACCTGGTATTTGCGGATTTCAAGAACCACATCCACCCGCACCAGCTGAAGCACGAGGACGCGGCCATTAAGGTCATCGGAATCGAGAGTGACACGCCTATGGCGGAGGTGAATGGAAGCATCTACCGGGGACGCTACGAACATTCCGTGGGAACCAACGTGTTCTTCGAGAAGGAAAAGGACAACCTGGCAAGTGATCCGCTTTTTGAGTCTGTGTGTCGCCAGCGGTACCAGTACGTGGACAAATCCACCAAGGTGATATCTTTTGAAAGGGTCTACGTGGACAATTTGCACCAGGAGGTAGAGAAGTCGGCTGAGGCTGAACAGGACGAGCAGACCGAGCCAAAGCCAGAATCTCTGAAGCTAAATATAACCTACAAGGAGGCTATTAACAAGTTCGGAGAAGATCACTGAGTGTGGAGAGCTGAGTGTAATCCTCAACAGAAAACACATTTTCAAGACATACCCCTAGTACCATGGATAGCACCTATATGACAACGAAGCCAGCTTTAAACCTGCGAGACTTTCTATCCGACTATCAAAATAAGATATCCGGTACTGCAGACGAAGTGCCCTTCTTTCTGCAAACAAACCCAGTACTTGTCGACGTGTCTGATAGCTGTTCTCTGAACTTGATCGAGTCCCCAGACGACAGCTCGATTGCAGTCTTCCAGCCCGCCGCAGACAAATGCCGCCCAACCTTTTCTCTGCCACAGGAGAACCAGCATGTGCCCTCCACATTTACGGCTCTAAGCCAGCACAAGGACAAGTCCCGTAAGTGTCCCTTTGGCCGCACCCAGTACAGCCACAAACTGAATCCGCAGCCGACAGACGCTCCTAACCTCCACATCGATGCTTGCGGTGAACTGGAGCTAACCGTGCGTGTCTATCGACCACCGCGGGCCTACCATCGCGGGTTTAAGGTGGAGATTCCCGTTTTCGCCGAGGAATTCGTATGTCTGGGCAGCAACTATCTGACCGAGCTGCGGGACAAGATCAGCTGCGTTTGCAATGGAAAACGCTTTGTCGACATCAGCGACGATCCGGATGCACCATTGCCATCTATTGACACAAATCCCGGTTACTTCTTCATCAACGACACATTCTACAACGACCAGCGCAATCCGAACAATCCCGACTATTCCAAGACCGTGTTGCAGTGGGCGGCCAGAGCGAACGGAGTGAACGGAGAAACGCTTAAGGTGGAGAGTATGGAGGGCAAAAGATTCATCGATCTTACTGTCAGCCCCGGGTCACCACTACACTACATGCACCACGGGAATTGCGAGCACCTGTTCGTGATCTCCCAGATCGAGGTGCTAACGCCGCTCAGTAAACGGCCAGATCGCAGCCTGTATCCCTATCCTCACGCCTTCAGCACCTTTAACCGCAGGACCTGCTATATGTGCGGCATTCGCAGCTATAGCTTCATCGTGAACCAGTCCCGGCGACAGCTGCACGATCCCTCCTACCTGTGCCGCAGTTGTTTTCTCAGTTTCTTTTACGTGGATGGTGTCAAGCTGGGCCAGTTCAAAGCCTATCGCATGTACGACCATGTAGAGCTGGAGGACGAAGAGGAGGACGTTAAAGAACAAAATCTCCCCTTCTGAATAAACATGCAGATGTGTGATTTTTTCTTTATTTGCGATCTCCTTTGACTGCAAGATCGCTCAAGGAGTTGATTGATATTTTGTTCTTGTAAAATATTCGTAGATAGATTTAAATAAAATACATACACGTTGCAACAAGAGTAATTGGCATTAAACGTATTCGATTGCCGTAAAGCTGCCTAAATTCCTTGCAATCTAGATTAGCAAAAAGTTTGTGTCCAAGTTAGGAATACAAAAATGCAAACAACGTAAATAGTACGATACATCTGGCTTAGAACTAACGTTAATACATAGATGCAATAGTTCAATGTTTAAAAATTTGTTTAAGGATTTGCACACTGTGGTGCAGAGTATAGACTTGACCAGGACCCATATAAAACAAACCAATAGACTAAATATGGCAAATAACATAATACATTATCCTAGACAAGATACTAGTACTAATGGTACTTAGCAGTACAATACAGTAAAATTCTGTGCACTGGGATTCCGGCGTGCACGTGAAGAGAGACTGTGCGCTTAGTTACGGGGGCGTAGAAATGCATCAACAACATATTGCCAATCCGACCAACAAATATCATTACGAACAACTGCAGGCTGGGATTCCATTCGCCCGGACCTCTTTGGTGTACGCGCTTGCGTTTACTTCAGTGTTAAAGCTTTGACCAGCGGCTTCTCGACGGCGGGCGGCGGATGCCTAGCTCTGGAAGACCAGCTCCCGCTCCACCGACAAGTACTCCAGCATCTGCGCCGGCACTGGCATCTGGGCCAGCTGTTCGCGCGACATCTGGCGCTGCAGAACGCGGCGGCATAGGTCCTGCAGCTTGGGCATGTTGGCGTACCGGCTTAACGGGTACTTGAGGATCACTGGAAACGGTGGCTGCATCTCGTTGGGAACCTTCACAAAGCACACAAAGTTGTCGTTGGTGCAGCGGTGCAAGATATCTTCGATCATCTCCACAATGGACTCGTACTTGAGTTCCTCGAAGTGCCAAAAATTGTCGCGATATTCTAGTCGATAATGCAGGGTTACGTTCACAATCCGAAAGCTGAGCGTGAATTGGGATCCGCTGGTTTCCGAGTCACGGACTAGAAACGACCCAGTCGGCTTGTCGCTCAACTGTCGCTGCGAATCGCGCCTGGAGATCTCACCCCAGTACCACACTTGGCTAAAAACAAACAAAGGGCATGAGTCATCGATCGTTGATGGACGGAGAAACACGGCGCTTACTTGAGCATCTCGGAGCAGGCCTTGTACATGATCTGGTTGGGCGAGTGGGCGTCCTCGCGTTCCAGCCACTTCTTCCGGATAAAGCGCAAGTAGTCGTGTGTGAATGGTAGCGTGGGTTCCGGACAGATGGCCGGCGTAAGGAACTCGTAGGTGGCATCAGTGGTTCCGCCGTCGTCGCAGTCGCCCATGGAGTGCCAGTTTCGCAGGGAGCTGAGCCCTTGGCCAACTTTCCTTCGTAGTCTAGCAAACACGTTTCGCTTGTCCTTGTCCCGCCTTCTGCGCAGAGTTCCTGTGCCCGTGCCCCCATTGCTGCAGCTGGCCATGGAAGAGTCCGCTGCCTCAAGGACGCACACTTCGTTGTTGTTGTTCTGGGATCCACTGGTGGAGGCGGATGCAGACACGGCCAGCGCCGAGTCTGACTTCTTGCGCCTGGTCAGCGAGTGGAACCAGCCCTTCTTTTCCTTCTCCCTGTCCCTTGCGGAGCCACCACCGCCAGTGAGCGCCTGACTCCGCTGGCAGCTCTGGTTTTGACTCTGGTCGCCGTGGCTCATTTTTGAGTGGAGTCGGATCGGATCGGAACGGAACGGCGTCCTCGTGGCGGAATTACATCATTTATCTAATTCGGAGCCGTGATTAATGCCTAACTTTATTGATAAGAACTATTTGTTTTCGTTGTACACAAGAACTGTCTTATCGCTATCGGTCGTGCGTACCTCGTAAATGCTATCGATAACATTGGGGACTTTAAAAAATTAAATTCTAAAATCTTGTTGACTTAAATATATTATTTTCCATATTGCAATTTTTTAATATTAATGTAGTTTGTCATTCAAATAAGCTCAATTTTTATAAATCACTACGAAAAAATGACATTAATTTTACAGAAAAATAAACACATCGATTTAACGATAACGAAATCGAACATACTTCCATCTCTAGTCATGTTAGCACATTTTAAAATAATTTTAATCGTAAGAAAACTAAGTCAGAAATGCGTCAATCCAGCATGAAGATAGATCTATCAAACTTTTTCAAGGACGAACGACGAAATTCGTTGGTTTTCATCGATGCAGCATGGAACAACATCAAGGACCTCCAGGACCACATACAAAACCTCTTTAGCTTGGCAAGATTTTTAAGAATCTCCAACTGCTAATTATTAATAAATTGCATTCCAACAGAAGGACATAAGTTTGCTCACCGCAGATGGATGCTTTCTGCCCCCGAGGGAGTCTATCAAAGTGCTGAACTCTGCCGAAGGACTCAAGTAGGTGAGCTTATTTCTTTTTACGTGCTACTTCAGCATATTCATTTCTTGCAGAGCCTTTCGGTTTGCCAGCCATCATAGTGATACCTTTGTGAGCCCTGCTCCTGTAAAATCCAGTAAGAAGCGCAAGAATCGATCCGTCGAGGAACAGGTACACCTAACCGCCTCCACTCCCCTCCGACCTTCAAAGCGCTCCAAGAACCAGAACAACTCAGAATGGATCAATATTAAGGAAGATCCGTCTTGTGTGAGAAAGAAGGAGTTACTAGATAAGGCTCGTGGACCTTCTGTGCAGTCAAAGCTCTTGATAAACAAGGGCACTCCAAAGGCCCCTGAAGTTTCTAGCATGTCAGCGAACATCGAGACAGAGAACAAGGAATCTGCTCCTCAGATTAAAAAAAAATCGAAAAACAAGAAACCGCCCAAATCGCCCGAGGCATCTGAGCAGGTACAGAATGAACCTGCTCCTAAGAGTGTTTCTCGATGCACGCTGAAGGAGAGTAAAATGTCAGAAAGCAAGAATCAAGATATTCTATCAGAAAAATCTGGTGTGGTAGCGCTGCAGGAAGACGAAACTCCAGAGGAGCAGCAGGACAAAACACACTTGGCTGTGGACCAAACTGAGAAGGGTCCTGGCATTGCTGGTAGCCTCCCATCGATCTCGTTCCGCTCCCCTCTCTTGGAGATGAACTTTAATGTTCCGCGCATAATTCCATTTCCCACTAAAAAAAAACAAATTGAAATTCTGGAATATATACAACTTAAGCCCATCAGCCCTCGTTTGTTTCTGCAGAAAGGGGCTAAGAGTGATACGGCTAAACAATTCCCAAGCAATGGGAAGGATTCAACTTTAAAGCTCGAATCTATCGACACTTTGCACGACGAAGAATCTCCAGATGTAAAGGATAAAAAAACTGTTTCAGAAGATATAAAGACAGCAGTTGCTACTTTTTCCGAAGACATCATTGAAACATCAACCACTCTTCCGGAGGCCATAGCAGCAGTTGAATCCGCTTATCTGGACAATTCGACTGAAGCTGAGACCACTCTTCCCCCCGAAGCTGAAGCAACTAATCCACTTGAGCTTACTGATTCATTTCTGCAGAACAACACATCTATGGAAAAAACACCCAAAGTCGAAATAATTTTGCCAGATGACGAAAATGCATCTCCGATTAAAAATAACGTTGATTCGAAGGATGTAAAAACGGCAAAAGTACCCATTTTTGAGGAAGAACTAGTATCCGATTCCGACGACGATGTAATGTTGGTAGATGACTCCAATATCGACGTTACATGCGACGACTCTGATATTGAGCCGATTCCAGGTGAGATCCGAGACATTAAAATGGTAGTTCTATGCTTATGAGTGCCCTTCACATCTTAGTAGTACAAGATAGGCAATCTTTGGGCATTATAAGGAACCTACTGCGAACTGCAACTCCGCTCACTAGCCTGCCGTCCAGGGGCGATACGGTTATATTTAAACTGCTGAAGATTAAGGGAAACGCCAAATCTGGCTCAACCGAATTTATCGCCGGGAGATGCACTTACGTCAACCGGCGGACCAAAATTGTAACAGTGGAAACAATAAGTAAGCGACTATCAATTTAAATTGTATACCCGAAACTGACCTCGTTAAAATTTGTAGCTTATCCCCCCGAAATCGGTCGCATATTGAGTCAATATTATATGAGTGGGTTGGACGAGTCTTCTGAGGATGTGCGTACTTTAAGTATTCATCTTAAAGATATGATTGAAGCCAAAAGCATTATACCCACAATCGACTGATTATCATTATTGTGTGTACATTCTTGAGTTCTATTTCCAAGGTTTCGTACATTTATAGCTTTCAAAATACAAACGATTAAACATCTATATGTACGAATTCATATTAGTTGTCTATCCTCTACTTCATGTGCTCCTTGATCTTCTCCAGCAAGTCGTCGGCTTCGTCACCGTTCTTTACGCGCAGCAACATCGATGTGGCCTTGGAGTCCTCTGGCGTGGGCACGCAGACCATCAGCACATTGTTCTTGCCCATGCGCTGGCAAGGTATACCCTTGCTAAGAATAAGGTTGACCAGGATGTTGCCCAGATTGGTGTCGGCGCGGACTAACAGTTGGGTCTTTTCGGAATCCTTGACAGGTTTCAAGTACAACGTGCCCACGCCACGATCGCCAAAGTCCTTGTCTTTCTTAATGAATACCTTACACCGCTTGGAGTATACAGCGTCATCCTCCACAACCTGTTTGGAGTAGAAGTTACATTATCTTTCTCTTCGAAAAGAAAATTCTCTTATCATTCACCTGTTTAAACTCGACTTTTGGGGGCGTATCCTCTTCTTTTTCCTCCGCTGACGCTGCAGCTTCAGCTGGCGGATGAATGTTTCCGAGAGAGAAGGGCGTGGCACTGTTGGTGAAGGAAAAGCCCTTTGCGCCGTCTCCTGCTCCTTCCGGCGCTTTTCCGAAACCTGCAAACAACGAGGTGCTTGGCTTGTCGTCGTTGTTACTTTTCAGTCCGAACGAAAAGCCATTGGTCTTCGGTGCCGAGAAGTTAGGCTCATCCTTTTTGGTGGTCGTATCCTTAGCTCCAAAGCTGAAAATGCTGGACTTAGGGGCACCATCGGATTTGGCTTCTCCAGTGGGCTTTGCTGTCAAACTGAAGATACTGGAGGAAGACGACACTGGCGCAGTGGACGCTGCCGTACTGCCGAAGGAGACCAGTGGTGTTGTGGTCGTGGTGGTTGTCCCACCACTGGTTATGGTGCAGTTGGGTTTCTTGGCTAAGGGCGATACGCTGGCGCCTATTGGCGCGCTTGGCTTGCCAAACGTAAACGTAGCAGCCGCTTTTGGTGGCGACGATGCACGGGACACCTTCGCAACTGGTTCTTCAAAACGGGCTTGTGCCGTTTTGGATTTCGTGGAGTTCGTTCTGGCGCTCTCCTCGTCTTGCAGGTCCTTTAGATGCTCATCATAGGTTTTAAACACTGGAGTCAGTATGCAGTAGGGACTTTTGCACATTTGGTCCTGCAAGAATTTCATGACGGACCGATTCAGGTCAGCAACGCATTCGCGGTACTCAGAGGTCTCTATGGTGGATGTGAGGCTAGTGCTGCTGCTGCTGGCTAGTGGCGTTTTGGCTTCGCTTCTCTCCTTCTTGGCAGATGATATGTTGCCAAATATCGAGGTGGTCGGCTTAGCGCCATCGACGGTACTTGTTGATTCCTTGGCCGGCGAAGGAGACGGGGCCGTGCTGGCGGTGCCGAAAATGCTAGTGCTGGCAGGCCTATCGGCCGTGTTGCTGGGGCTGGCGGTGCCGAAAATGCTAGTGCTGGCAGGCCTATCGGCCGAGCTGGAACTGGGGCTGAACCCAAACGAGAATGCAGACTTTTTTGGCTCGCTGCTGGAGGTCGTGGCTGGAGCTGGCAGATTGGCCAGGAAGGAGAAAGGCGAACTCGCGGCTGCGCTCGCAGCCGGCTTGCCGAAACCTAAAAGCAATCGGTGTGAGCAAGTCCCTCAGGTCGGATCAGGTTTGATAGCTTACCGGAGAATCCGCTGAACACGCTTTTGGGCTGTGCAGTCTTTTCTTCGGCGCCATCCTCTTCAGCGGCGGACGATCCACCGGCAATCTTGCGGCGCGCCTTCTTGATAACGCGTGTCTTTAGCTCCTCTTCGGTTGCCGTGCGGAAAGTGCCGCGCTCCTCGGGTTCCTCCTCCACGTCCCAGTTTTCGTGGTTCAGGTTCGAAGTGGCTTGTCGCTTGCCAGCCATTTTGTTCTACTCTGTATTGAAACTCAATGCAAATGCAGTGAAAATGAAAAAAACCGAATAAAATCCACACCGCGTTGCTGGCGGTCGATAAATGTTATCGCTACCTCAATTGGCCGACGAAACTGTGAGTCAGTGAAACAGGGCTGCTGCTTTCGATAGCATATCGATAGGGTAACAACAGCGAGACGCCAGCAGCACAAAATCGCAATAAAACAAAAGTATTAAATCACGCCTAAAGTTAAGTCGACCATGTCCAGTGCCGCGAGTCCCAGTCCCAGTAGCAGTACCAGTCCGAGTGTGTTCCTGATCCTGCCATGATTGCCGCGATTCCGGGTACTGCGCACTTCCCTCGCCCAGAGACAAAGTTAATTGTGCATCTCGATTAGTACGAGCAGTACCAAAAACGCAGAAAACCGAAAAGCGAAAAGCAAAAAGCCAAATCGCATGAGGATGATGAGAACGCCAGTGTGTGGATATATGGATATAGTGCCAGGGAAAGTACGACGAGCAACAACACAAATCGGGAGTGAACAAAGACGCAGAGACACGTACAGTGCTTAAAGGCGTTATCCTGGTAGTTTCTCAGCTATTCGCCGTCCCGCTCCCACTGCCATTTTGCTCCCGTTCCACGGCCTTGGGCGTGAGCTGGTGTGCGTGCGACTCGCGTGCGTTCGTGAGTGTGTGTGTGTGAGTGTGCGTGTGAGTAAAAGATACGCTGTATATACCAGGACATCGGGATATCCTGAGCAGAAAAATGCCGCCATCCCTGATTGCCGTGTCCGAGTTTGTGGAGGAGACGCGCTCCGACTACAGCTCGCCCACCACCTCCACCTTCGCCTCGCGGATGCCCGACTGCCGCCACACGATTGGCGTCCTGGAAGAGGTAAGTGTGTTGTCCAGGCAACTCCCGAGCCATGTTCCTTGTGTAGAGGCAGGTAGTCCAGACAGCCAACCATCTGTGTAGCTACAGACCAAGCAATCCCTAGTACAAGGTTGCCTATCCAGGTGGGTTTACAGGTGTGTTCCGGGAATCCCAGTCTAGGGGTCACTGAATTTAAAGGCATTTGAACCGATGAAAATTTTGTTTACTGCTCAAAAACTAATATCTTTGTAGGCTAAGGAGAGTGAGGAATGTGTTATCATCATTACTGGTTTATTTCAATGGGTAAAAATTTCGATCCATCTACGGATAATGAGTAATAATTCTACCACAATTAGTTTTGCAAAACAAAGTTCCTCTAATTCAATGGAATCTGATCGATGTCGGTGAAAGTGAAAACAGGAGCACGGCGATACTGCAGCTAACATGGCAGACGACGCCCCCTGCCAAACGGTGATGATTATTATTTTCCGGGGGCTGCGGCGGACAGATTTGTAAATTGGCGCGGCGCCAAAATGAGCCACCGCCTGTTATTTTAGTGCGGTCTCTCTCTCCCGGCTGGCGCTCTCTCTGTCTGCCCGCAAGGTGGTTTTCCTCGATTCCACAAAAATAGTACAATGAAAATACAAAGTGCCTTCCGAAACGTGCAAATGCATATGGAGATAGAGGCGCTGGGAACTGGGAGCTGGGCACCGAAGTGCTGCAATTTCTATATTTACTCAAGGCAGCTGTGATGTCGCCTCCACTTTCATGTGCATATATGTATGTATTGATGTATGTAAGTACACGGATATAATACGCCTGCTGATAAAGCTAAGCACACAAAGAGTATTTTACGGCCGGAAAAAGGCGTGTGATAAGAGCAGCGAATCCGAGAACCACGGCTATTCCTGTACGGGAACATTCAGTCAGCTGGGGATATCGGCCACAGAAAACACAGAACGCCTAAGTGGAAAAGTCATCCATGTTGTCACCCGAAAGACCCTTGAGTGGGCCGGTTGTGCAATATACACATAATGCTCCAATTCCCCAGGCTAATGCAGCGCCCGGCGAAACAAAATTAGACGATTTATTGGTCGGTCACGTCATGCCCAGTTTTTCCCGGAACTCTGGGCCGCATTCTTGGACGCCACGTCAAACATTTAATATTTAATTTCGCTGATGGATTTTTGGTGTAGCCCAAGCAGCCCGATGACCTCCATTCCCCGCCAGTTAAATGAATTTTATTTCATTTTTTCAGCCAGTCTCTCCCATTGCGTGTTTATTATATTTGGAGCAGCTGTAAAACTGACTGTCTAAAATGAAATTTAATTTGGTGCGTCCAAGAGTTTCTCTCTGTGCCATTCATTTGGCCGCTCCACAACAAAGTGCTGCTGTAGCCTTCTTCTGCGGCTTTGACTTATTACAAATTAGCATCTTTTGTTATCAAAACAGCTAACTGGCCGCACAACTCGTCCAAAGAGCAAAACAAGTTGACGAATATCGTTAGCTGTTAGCTGGTTTTTGTTTTCGGTCTAGGCGTGTTGTTTGCATTCCCAGTAATTTGCTCAACCTCTATAACATGACTAATCTTCTCCAGCCGATGGCGGATTGCTAGGGGTTCGTTTGTCCCCAGATGTTTGCCACTCAGCGACTATCGCGTAGTATAGAATTGCAATCGCTAATAGTCAGGTTTCCCGGAGTTCGGTCTTGGCCGATTCGCTTGTTAGTTTTTTTTTTCATCACATAACATTTAATCTAATCTGCAGTATTTATTGGGCAGTTGTTGGCTGCTAGCTCATATATCAGTTTCAGCAGGAATGTAAGCGATCTTTGCCGATTCCCATTTGATTCGCAGCCGTGTCAGGATCCCTGCGCCCCTCTCCTTGTCGGCTAATTCAATTTTGAACGCAGCATTTTGAATTGGAGGCAATTGGGGAGAGTCATCGGGTCAATGGGGGAACGAACTCTTACCTTCTCGACTTCGGAAATGTACTGAAATCATTGTTTATGCGATTCCGGTTTTGGCTTATAAAAAACTTTGCCGCATAAAACATTTATGCTGGAAAAAGGGGTGTGTGTCGGTAGGGAAATTGCCTCGAATCTTTTTCACTTGCTGTCTTAATTGGTGCATGCGACTGCATTTGAAATGGGGCTGGTTCGGTTATTAAGTTTAATAATAGAAGTGACCTTGTCGTACATTTTCAATTAGCTGGTGCCATAAAATGTGAGGGGAGTATCGAAGGGATGGCGTTGGTCAACCGACCGACAGGCGAACTGAATACCTAATGCCGATATTGACGCGATTTCAATGTGAAAATATTGTTCATTCGGCGCCCGTCCAAGGCGTTTCCTCTATTGTGTCTTCCCATCTTTGGCTAAGCTTGGGAATGCATTGTGGTTGCTCATCTAAAGCACAGAAGGTGCAGGTCGTTTATTGAAACGCTAAATACAAATGATCGGTCTAAGAAATTTGAAGAATTCCCTCTATCAAAGACTCTCCATGATGCAAAACCTTTTCGCTATCAGTTGTCCTTAAACAATCCACTTTTTTGTATTCCCTTTGACACCATGCTCAATTGATCACTGTAATAACTATCTCTTTCAGAGATTGGAGTTCGACCGGGAGGGTCTAACTAAGCTGAAAAAAGCGGTCAAGGCTATCCACAACTCGGGAAACAGTGAGTACATTCCCTGAGATATGATACCATTTATGTTATTTCCCTCCAAATAATCTTTGCTTTCGCTTTTATCTTTTAGCTCATGTGGACAATGAGATGTTTATGGTGCGAGCTCTGGAGCGGCTGGGCGGCAAGGTTATTGAGCAGGATGAGCCGGACATCGGCGCCGCGTTCCTTAAGTTCAGCGTTGTCACCAAGGAGCTCAGCGCGCTGATGAAGACCCTGGTAGGCATCACGGTTTTGCAACCATTATAGTATTATCTAAGAGATAATTTGTTTACCCACAAAAACAGATGCAAAACATCAACAACATTGTGATGTTTCCGGTGGACTCAATGCTGAAGAGCGAGCTGCGGGGCGTGAAGGGGGACATGAAGCGGCCGTTCGACAAGGCGGCCAAGGACTACGAGGCAAAGTTCATCAAGATTGAGAAGGAGAAGAAAGCCCAGGCCAAAGAGGCGGGTATGGTGCGCACAGAGATCGACGCCGCTGTGGTGGCCGAAGAAATGGAGAAGGAGCGTCGACTCTACCAGCTGCAGACCTGCGAGTATTTGCTGAAGTACAAAGACATTAAGACCAAGACGGGAATCGAGCTGTTGCAGCACCTTATTGAGTATTATCACGCGTTAAGCAAGTGAGTACCTCAACATAGTTATGCTATGTCCACAGATTAGAAGTAACATCTATGGTCTATGCAGCTACTTTAAGGACGGCCTACAGACGATCGAGCACTTCGGCACATACATCGGCGACCTCAGCGAGAAGCTGCATGAGATCAAGCAGAAGCAAGACGAGGATCGTCGCAGTTTGCTAGACCTGCGAACAGTTCTGCGAAGCACTCCAGATTTTGAGCGAGTTGACAATGTGCCATCGTCGGAGAGCCGAAGTGGGGGAGCTGGTTACTCCCTCCACCAGTTGCAAGGTGACAAACACCACGGCGTCACCCGGCAAGGCCACCTTCTCAAGAAGAGCGAGGGCAAGGTGCGTCGCGTGTGGCAGAAACGACGATGCCGGGTCACCAGCGATGGTTTCCTTGACATCTTCCATGCCGACGAATCGAAGCCGCCAACACGCGTAAATCTGCTAACCTGCCAGATTAAGCCGGTGCCGGATGACAAGCGCGGGTTTGATCTTATCAGCTGTAAGTGAAGCACCATAGGACTTGTAAAGACTTAGTTCTCTCATCACTTATACTAATATGATCATTGTGCTCTTCCCTTTTGCAGACAATCGTCCGTACCACTTTCAGGCGGAGGATGAAGGCGATCAGAAGGCATGGATGGCCGTCCTGGTGAACTGCAAGGAAAAAGCACTTACCAAGGCCTTCCAGCACGCCAATCCGCAGATGAGTCCAAGTCTGGTGGAGTTGCAAAAGACTGTGATCCGATATGTACAGCTACTGCCGGGAAACGATCGGTGCTGTGACTGTGGATCGCGTAACGATGTGACCTGGATCAGTTTAAACTTTGGCATTCTGGTGTGCATTCAGTGCTCTGGGGTGCATCGCGATCTAGGCGTCCACCACTCGCGCATCCAGAGTCTTACGCTGGACAACCTGACGACGGCTAACCTGCTGATCGCTCGTGCCATGGGCAACAGCACGCTGAACGACATTATGGAGGCGAAGCTGGGAAGGGGCAAGCTTCAGCACGAGAGCAGCATGTAGGTGTTATTGGCATGGTAGCGATTATTTCCAAGTGCTTACTTTTAATATGTTTTTGCAGGGAAGAGCGCTACGACTTTATCCGCGCCAAGTATGTTGCCAAGCGCTATGTCATGCGCACCTGCTCGGATGACAACGACTTACGGTGCGACTTAGAGCAGGCTGTGGTCAACGCCGACATGAGTCAGTTGCTCCAGGTGTGGGCGGAAGGAGCGGATCTCACTTGCTGTCTGCCCAGCTCTGATGCCGGAGAGACGGCCCTCCATCTGGCCGTGCTGCGCGAGATGGGATCCACGCTGCACATAGTCGACTTTCTCATCCAAAACATGCCGCCCAAAGGTCTTAACAAGGCTACCAACCCGGCTGGTCTGCTGGATGTGACTGGAAAGAATACGGCGTTGCATTTGTGCGCTCTGCACGATCGGAGGGAGTGCATGAAGCTGCTGCTACGCTCTGGAGCGGACTATGAGCTCAAGAACTCACAGAACAAAACAGCTCTGGATATTGCCAAAGAAATGGGACACAATAGCTGCAGGGAGCTCGTAATTCTCTTAATATGGAGCCACTCAAACCAATATTAATCAGCATTTGTTATCCTTCAGATTGAATGTGCCATTAAGCGGGAGAAGAGCGCCTTCGACCACATCAACACTGACTGGAATCTGCCAAACGAGGACGGTTCCACGGATTTCAGCGACGATGAAACAGTCATCGATGAGCGCGTAAGTGGCACATTCCGACTAGCCAAGTTCTATGCTGATCATCTTTCGGTTTACTTGCAGAAATCCCGTTCGCGTCCCCCCAGTTTTGCTGGCGGGGACTCGCCCGTTCTGCGCTCTCGTTCTTCTACTTGCGACTCCATACAGTCCAGTTCTAGTCCAATCGCCAATTGTCCGAGTCGGCAATTTACTCTACCCTCCGGTCTGCCAAGCTATACGCATTCTGCAGGGACTTCACCCAAACAGCACATAAGCGTGGGACAGTATCTGGGCAGTGCTACCAATGTTGGAGGCAATGGGCCCGGGAATGGTGGCTCAAGTCCCAGTTCCGCCTCCAGCCAGAGCGTTCGTGCGGCGCGAAACAGCTTGAATATGCAAAGCGATCTGGGGGGTCATGTGACAGGTGCTCGGAAATCAACATCTACGGCCAACATGAATTCGCTGAAGAAGCGTACAGCCCCAGCACCACCGCCCGGGACATTGGGCAGCGCTTCGTCCAGCTCTTTTTACGGGACTTTGCCTCATCCTCCAAGGCATTCGCAAAACTTCGATGCCAGCGACATTCGAGCCATTAATCACAAGAACCAGTCGCTAGACGTGGCGTATGGCACGTTGCCGCACCTTCGGAGCGTAGAAAGCAGTCCCAGGGGCGGAGGGGGATACGGGTATGGAGTGTCCCAGGATCCAGGAGGATCTGGAAACGGGAGCAATAACAGTCTAATGCCTGCCATGACAACCTTCGGCCACAAGCGTTCACCCAGCGGTGAGTCGCTCAACAGGAATATCCATTTAGCGGGCGCCAAGCTTGTTCTGCCGCCCACCGGGGAGTTGCCCACGCTGAAGCATGTGGACAAATCGGCGTTAACCAGGCCAAAGATTCCGCCACCAGGACCGCCATCAGGTGAGTGTCATACCAGACAACTAAATTGCACTGTTTTTAATATTCTGATTGACAGAGCGCGAAATATCAAACGGACAATCGAACGAGAGCATTAGTTCCATGGACGAGGGTCCAGTGGCGCCTCCCCGTAAGGTAAGTCCCCCAAGAACGTTTAGAGGGTTATGAAAAGGTCCTGTAGATCAACACCCACACCTTTCTTTGTATTTGATCTAATCCGCACTCGGAAAACAATTTGCAGCGCAAGCAACACATCACTCAATTGAGATGCCAGTCCAGCGAGGAGACGGTAAATGGCAAGCACCACCGCTCATTTGCACTTTCATACAATGTTTGACAAGCGAATTACGCAATCTAATAGTTGTTCTTGCTGTTGCAGTTGTCGTTTCTCTAATAAGTGTCTCGCTTTGTGCATCTCTCAAAAGCTCTAACCCTTTCCGCCCATACCTACAAATTATATCGAATCTATAATTTTCAATGTTCAATTGTTGTTGCCGTCTATGCCATTGTAATTATCTCCTTGCTAATGTTTTCGCTTTGAAATCTTTCAGCTGGTTAATCAGTCGGCCAATTTTCCCGACTACGAGTCCTGGCATACGGATATGGACAGCTCCGGTGGCGGATTAGATCACTCAGCCGAGTCGAATGTGTCCTCGAGCGATAACGACCGCCTCAACTCATCGCCGGACAATCCGTCGAAAACCGGTGGGACTGGGATGGGCGGAAAGTTTCACTATGTAAGGGTTTTAATTTATTACTATCCTTGGTTTTTATTGAAGAGATATCAATATCACCATTTCCAGAATGGTCAGCGGCGGTGCCGAGCTCTCTACGATTGCGTGGCGGACAACGATGATGAGCTGGAGTTCAAGGAAGGGGAGATTTTGATCGTGCTGAACGAGCGCACCGACGACGAGAACTGGATGGAGGGCATTATTGAGGGACAGCCGGCGAGGAAGGGCATGTTTCCCGTCAGTTTCGTGCATATGCTGCCTGATTAATCAATCCCCTGTTTGTGCTGAGTGCTAGTGTGTGGCTGCGAGTGATTGTATATAGATATATATAGATGTGTGTATGCGTCTTTTAAACTCTAATGATATATAAAACAAGTTTTTATTTATTACGACTATTTTATCACAAAGCGTTTGACTATTAATTTGCCTAAGACTAAACATGTAAACGTCTCAAGTAAGTTACTCTTAGCTTAGAAGCCAACTACTCATTTACACTTGTATTTCAATCAAAGCCTTTAAGTAGCGATCTTGCTGTGCATTTCCCGTTGGCTTCCTTCCAAGGTTAGCGCTTTAATAACTGAATATGTCCTGCAAATGCTGTAATTCGTACCATAACTAGATCTAACTGTATCTTAGCCTAAAACGCTGTGCGCAAAAGTTACTCAATGTCAGAAGAATTGTCGGGAGATAAACTCATGTATTGTATGCTTGTACTTTATGCTGCCATAAACAGATACTAACGATATCCACACGGGCCCGACCTGGTCGGGATCTTGGTTTTCACTTGAACTCTAAAGTATTCTAAATCTGTTGTTAATGGTTTGACGAAGAGTTTATAAAACAACGTTGAAAGAAATATCAATTTAACCAAACCCAAGCCCAAACTATCCCTGTTGAGGACAAAATTATAAAGAAATACGAGCATATTCTGCAAAAAGGAGAGCAAAAGCCCTTTGTACCTAGAAGTTGTTACCAATTAAGTACCCAATATGTATAAACGTATCCAAAAATTACAAACTGCAAGATATCAATTGTCGAGATTTGCTTATCACATATGATTAATTTGAAAATTCAAAGTGTATATAATCATTTTTTTTAAGACACTGCACACCTTTTTCTTTTTACTCATTTTGTATACACTTTTCAGTATTTATTTAGCAAAACCTTAAAGCATATTGATATTATATGTAAGTCAAATAAACGGAAGAACATAACGCTTATTACATATATACACATATATAAGGTTGTGTTTTTACCAAAAACAATAAGCGGTCGGATTTATTGTGTGGGTTAAGGGTATAGGCAAAATGATATTTATATATGTACATATATTTTTTTTTTGTGAAAAGGTCCGGCAGAAAACCAAAATTCCATACTTATCGAAGGTTTGTTTTGGTAAAAGGTAAATTTTCTTTCAACTTGCTTGCATCGTTAGGGAAAACGTAACTTAAAAAAATTATTAAAATGGGACATGGAAAAGCAGTGCAGTGCAGAAAAACGTAACATGATCAAAAAATGAACTTCTGACAGAATATAATACAACAATTTTGGTAAATTGCTTCAATGCTCCAACCTAATGATATGCAATGCAATCACCTTCTATGAGAAGCCCGAAACACGTGGTAGAAAACAATCCTTTAGCACCAGTTTCACAGCAACAAGGATCCATTTAAAACTGCTACTGAAAATAGCAATTAAGCACAGGGATCCAGCTTAATGGTATGGGCTTGTTTTTCGTACTACGGAGTTGGTCCAATCCATTGAATAAGAAGCAACATGAATAAACAATTTTATGTGAATATTTTGGAGACGGTGATGCCAACCTGTGCCGAATACAATATGCCGCTAAAATGGGTCTTTCAACACGAGGATTGGCTCCGAAATAAATCTATTTCTGTTTTGGGGTGGCCTGCACAGTCGACAAACTTCTTTAATCCCATGGATGTTGTAGCTTCTAAGCCATCTAAAAAAGAAAACCATTGGGCTGTAATTAAGGAATGCGGTGTAAGACCTGGTTGACTCCATCCCAAAACGTTGCACATATACTAAGGGATGCACTTCCAAATATAAATATTATTGGGATAGCCGGATAGCCGCAGTTTTAATGGGAAAACATTTGTTATTAGTAAAAATGTTACTATTGAGTTTATAATTGAAGATTTAAGCATTTTGTATGCGGTGTTAATATTATATTTCTTGCCTAATGTTGTCGTTCTTAATATGGTAATGTTTCTTAATTTAGTTAGCAATTCACAGATTACTATTTTCTTATTTCCTTTTAAGATAATGGCTTTAGCTTTTTAAAAAGGTAACTAGGATAGAATATCATTTAATGATTCGTCTAATTCTTTGTCCTCATCTGTGGGTCTCTTCGAAGGGGTCGGCTCCTCCACTCGCAACTGCTCCATTTTCGTGTAGAACTTTGGGCACTTTTGAAGAACCTTGGAGTATTCCATGAATATTTGAAAGGAGGCCCTTTGGAGCAGAGTTTCTCCCATATGATTGGATGCCAGTATTTTGGCCAAGTTCTTGTAGTCCCGCTGCATAAGGCAATTCCGGGCCAGTCGTAGTTTCTCGTACGCAGTGGATCGTCGAACGTTGAAGTAAAACTCGTTACTGGCCGGAGGAGCACAGGATGGGTTTTGGTTCACCCAAAAGCCATCTTCGGGACTGGTGGCGATCTCAAGCGTGCGTTTCAAAACATTCGCGGGTATCCTCCTGGCTGGGAAATTCTCACCCTTTATTTTACGCGGTGCCGTTTTCAAAGGCGATTGCTTCTCAGCTTTGGTTTTCATTTTATGTGGGCTTGCAAAGCAGAGTTTCTGGAAAGAAAACACTACTTCTTAGGAAAACAATGCGTCGTGCTAACAGCGATAGGCAATGTTAACCTGTTTCACACCAATATCGATAAGCAGTGCTACCCGCTGAGCTATCGAGTACCCGCAGTCAATCGATGTTTTGATTGGTCCGATATCCCAAAAAGCAATATTTTCCGCATGCAACCAAAAACGAAATAATAAAATGTTGCCTGTGTAATTGTACTTGCGAAGTTTTGTCGATTTAAATAGTCTCCCAGGCGCAGAAGGAACCCCATGTGTCCAAAAGGACCCGTCTGTAGGAGAAACTTACTTCGCAGCCGAAAAATTCACAGGAAGTCAATTCGTCTTGAGTTCGCAAGTTGCCAATTTATTGACGGCCCCAGTGCAAAAGTCGCAAAAATATTACGAATATTTGCTGGTAATCATTAGAAGGGTACGTATCGAAATACAAACTGCAATCCCTGCCCTTAAAGGTAAAGCCAGCAATCAATAACCGATCTCCACGACCAGGACTAAGCAAAGCCGGTGCGACGAAAGCAGGGTAGGATCAGGAGAACAGGAGCGGAGTGGAGATCCTGCTGGCAGCAGGGGCCCTAGGCTATGAGTGCGGCCAAGAAGTACAAGCCCATGGACACAACTGAGCTGCACGAAAACACAGAGAACATCGCCGCCTGCCTGAAGAAGGCCGAGAACGTCGCCCCCACCGCTGCCGCCGCCTCGAACCTGGGCCGCAGTGCCTTCGCTGCCCAAAACATGAATTCTGCGTCCACCAACGGCGAGCGCCTGCCAAACTTCTCCAAGCTAGGCGGCAGCGAGATCCGCACGGCTTCAACTACCTCAAATCTCCTCAATCGCATGGGGGCTATTCACAATAGCAAGCCCGGCGATGTCAAGAAGATAGTGATTAAGAACTTTAAGGGTAGGTCCCGTCTAGATCAAAACTGTGTTTACACTGCATGATTCAACTTCCTTCCTTAGATAAGCCCACACTGCCCGATAACTATTCCAAGGACACGTACGTGAAGCTTGAAGAGGCCGTTATCGCCATCCAACTCTCCAAGCCCATTAAATATTCGCTGGAGGAGCTCTACCAGGCGGTGGTGAACATGTGCAGCCACAAGATGGATGCGCAATTGTACGCGAAACTCAAGGAGCTAACAGAGCAACACGTAAAGCGCAATATTAAGCTTAAGGAGCTCACCGGCGGCAGCATGGACAAACTGGTAAGTTCCTGTTTAAGGAGCACATTTAAAGGCTTACTTATCAACTTATATTGTCTTATAGATTTTGCTGGAAAAGATCAACCACTGGTGGCTCTCGTTCTGCCAACAAATGATCATGATTCGCAGCATATTCTTGTATATGGATCGAACTTATGTGCTGCAAAACTCGACCATTCACTCGATTTGGGACATGGGGCTGGACCTTTTTCGCATCCATTTTGCTCAAAACAGCGTTGTCCAAAAGCGAACCGTCGACGGTTTACTAACGCTTATTGAAAAAGAACGGCAAGGCTCCACCGTGGACCGTGGTTTGCTGAAGAGCTTGGTTCGCATGTTATGCGACCTGCAGATCTACACCAGCTCCTTTGAGGAGAAGTTCCTGGACGCAACCAACCAATTGTATAAGGCTGAGAGTCAACGCAAGATGCAGGAACTAGAAGTTCCTGAGTACTTACAGCACGTCAACAAGCGTTTGGCCGAGGAGAACGAGCGTTTGCGTCACTATCTGGACTCGAGCACCAAGTATGCTGGCGTAGTCAAAAATAAAAACAATTATTAATGTATTTCTTACAGACATCCGCTGATTTACAATGTGGAAAAAGAGTTACTTGCCGAACACCTAACGTCCATATTGCAGAAGGGCTTGGATTCATTGTTGGAAGACAACAGACTGAGTGACCTCACACTGTTGTACGGGCTGCTTAGTCGAGTCAAAAATGGAACATCCGAGCTGTGCGGCAATTTCAACGGTTTCATTAAGGTATGGATATGTAAAGTGCTATAAATTTATTAAAAGATACATTTGTTTTAACTGTAGTAGAACATAATAATAGATTGCGCTAATATGCTTACTTTCAGAAAAAGGGACGCACCATTGTCATCGATCCCGAGAAGGATAAGAGCATGGTCCAAGATTTGCTCGATTTCAAGGATAAAATGGATGTCATAGTTCGCACCTGCTTTGAGCACAATGAGAAATTCACAAACTCGTTGCGCGAGGCCTTTGAGTTCTTTATCAACCAACGTGCCAACAAGCCGGCCGAGCTTATTGGTAAGCGCCCACTGTTACTATATTTAAAGGAGTTTGCTAAACTTTATTGTTCCATTAGCTAAATACGTAGATATGAAACTGCGTTCTGGCAACAAGGGAACCACGGATGAGGAGTTGGAAAAGACTCTAGATAAAATCATGGTTCTGTTTCGTTTTATACATGGCAAAGATGTATTTGAAGCGTTTTACAAAAAGGTTGTGTCCATCTTTTGTATATCGAGCATTATTTAATAACGAATACCTTCTTAGGACTTGGCCAAACGATTACTTGTGGGCAAATCGGCATCAGTGGACTCCGAAAAGAGTATGCTCTCCAAGCTTAAGCAGGAGTGCGGTGGGGGGTTTACGTCCAAGCTGGAGGGCATGTTTAAGGACATGGAACTGAGCCGAGATATCAACATTGCGTTCCGCGGACACGCGTTAAGCAATAACCGCGATGTCCACAACTTGGACTTGTGCGTCAGCATTCTGACCATGGGCTACTGGCCTACATATGCGCCTACAGAGGTCACAATGCCGCCACAGTTTATCAATCCTCAGCAGATTTTCAACAAATTTTATCTGGAAAAGCATAGTGGGCGGAAGTTGCAGTGGCAGCCTACATTAGGAAATTGTATGCTGCGTGCTCAATTCGATGCGGTAACTAAAATGGCTCCTTATTTTCTATGCGGTTGCAATGCTTACGTATGTTTCACAGGGTCCAAAAGAATTGTTGGTCTCGCTGTTTCAAGCGCTTGTGCTTCTATTGTTTAACGATAAGCCAGTTCTGAGCTACGAGGAGATATTGGCCGCCACCCTCATCGAAGATGGTGAGTTGCGTCGAACACTTCAGTCCCTGGCTTGTGGGCGCGCCCGCGTTATAACAAAAACACCGAAAGGACGCGAAATCTTGGATGGCGATCAGTTCGATTTTAACAATGAGTTCACAAACAAATTGTTTAGAATCAAGATCAACCAAATACAGATGAAGGAGACAGTAAGTGCCTTTAGTTTTGATGTAATTTGCACACCCTAATCTTTCCAATTTTCCATTAGAATGAGGAGCAAAAGGCGACGGAGGAGCGTGTATTTCAGGATCGCCAGTATCAAATTGATGCGGCTATTGTGCGCATTATGAAAATGCGAAAAACGCTGAGCCATAATCTTCTCATTACCGAGCTGTTCAACCAGCTTACCTTCCCCGTCAAGGTCGGTCAACTAATCCTATTTGTTCTTAGTAAAATGAAGCTAATATGTTTATTGGTATTCCAGCCCGCTGACCTAAAGAAGCGAATCGAGTCGCTCATCGACCGCGACTACATGGAGCGGGACAAGGATAATCAAAACCAATACAACTATGTGGCATAAATGGCCTCAGATTCTGTGAAATCCGAACACCGATTCGATTGTAATTCGCTCTATACCATACACATAAATACTAGCAGTCTAATGAAGTTTTTGGAGTGCCCTGGTCCGATCGGCGATGTTCAGAGTTTTTCAGCTGTAATTTTGTTTCTATAACTAAATCGTTGAACAATCCGCCAGCTAGTAGTGTAGCGACAGTTCTTTTTGTAAGTTACCTTATCATACAATAAATTAAGCGTTTATTTTACAAGCCGAGTCCTTTGAAATAGATCATCGCCCTCTGAACGTCGTGCCTCCAGCAATTTAAAACAGTTTTCGAACCGAAAGCAAACTAGGGGTTCAATAAACTTATTTATTGGACTAATTCTAATTTGTTTACTTTTAATTGATAATTCTCCTTCAATTAACAATAGAAGTGACATTTGCAGGCTAATTTTCTAAAGGAAACATTAAAATAATTATAACTCGTACTAGTAGCTCTGTATGCAAAAAAGAGATACGCATAACTTAATAGTTTTTTATTTACCATAAATAAAAAATTACGTAAAAATATAATGCACTTCGTGTTTCATTTGTAAAATATTACCAGGATTACTGCTTAAAAAAATCAGCGTCGATCCCTTTGTTAAGCATTTAGCAAGGGAATATAGTATATACACAGTTGTTACAGATAAAATTGGGAAATTATGTAGATTATATACAGATCCGAAGTAAATATTGTTATCGCTTTCACGTGCGGAGGTCATATTAAAAATGACATTGAGGCTGGTTTAGGTATCACAAATTGCCTTGGTGTTATCCTCCTGTCATTCTTTCGTATGCAAATCAAAGCCGCCAACTTGCAAAGTTCTCAGTGGCTTTCGTAGATATTTTACAAAAATATTTGTAGTGTCTCCCGACAATAATAACATTTATGCCTCAACACTGTTGACGCTGTATTGTGAGCTGTCGTACTCGGACACGCTGTCGGAGCCGTAGCCCCCAAATCCTGCCACTGACGGTCGCACACTGCTGGTCCTTATCCCATTATCTTTCAGCACATCAGGCACGTAGATGGGTGCCGGACCTGCAATTTCAACAATGCTTGGGCGGCGCGTGGCCGCACACCGCTTAATTGGTGACATAAAGGTGAACAAAGTCATGGTGATAGCCAGGGTGATGATAAGCAGCAGGAATCGAGCCATTCCGTTATCGCCACGGAAGAAACAAATCATGGCCATGACCAGCACCAGGATCACGACCGAGAACTTTGTCATCGTAACTGCCGTGGAGTGGATCTTACCACCCTTGCGTGATATCATATTTGACGGACCGTAGGCGAAGTAGAGGTTGTGGCGATCCACGAAGTGTTTTAGGCAGATGTAGATCATGGCAAACGGCATGATCAGCGGACAAGCTACGCTATACACAATGGCTATGGTGAAAACGAGCGTTGTCCAGGCGTAGTGCGTTCCGAAAGGAAACTCAATTAGAATAGCCTTGCGAATGTACGGCGTTTCGGCCTTGGATTTCGCCTTTAGCAATGACCAGATGTATACAATCAGCTCCGGGAAGCGTAGCAGTTCCAACGCAGTACCGATAAACGCAGCCGTAATGATGTAGTTCACATAGAAGGAGCCGCGTTCCGGCAGGAAAATGCACTGCCAGCGATCAGTCTGATTTAAGAATCCCCACTCCAGCAGCGCCTGTGCCGATGTCAGTCCGAGGGAAGGCAGAATCATGATCATCATGAGCAGATAGCCAAAGCACTTCGTCATGATTGAGTAGTTCTGCTTAGAGCGCGTGTAGTGCCGCATCCACTTGTCCGAAATGGCAACAATCACAGGCATCAGCGCCGAAAGAGTCCAGAGCATCAATGTGGGTAGGAAGTCGGCAACGAGGGGCGAGATCTTACCCTCCGTTTCCTTTACCCATGGTCGACTGTTTAGAAGGCTTACCACCATGGCCGGCGTGGATAGGAAGAAGAGAACAAGAAAGAGCACTGCATTCACACAGAAGAATTTCAAGTACCAGTGACTCTTATTCACATTTAGGTTCTCCCAAAAGAGATCATCAGGCGACGGAGCGAACACCAAGTGCCATTGGCGGTAGGTGCCCGGCGTAAAGTGCGTTACTATGTTCTGGGCCTCCTGCACAGTGGACACGGTGATAAACGCAATGTCCAGGGGCTCATTCATTGTTGAAGCGCGCAGGCGGGCAACATCACCGGACAACTTGCGCTCCTCTCGCTGATAATATTCGTAGGCGTTCTCCTTTTTGCAGGAACACATGTCTGGTTTGGCCTGCAATATACGGTGTGAAACGGATTCTTGACATCAATGTTTAAGTGAATGAACTTACCATGAGAGTATCCCTGTTCCTATGCTGCTCGCAGTACAATCGTGCTTCGTGAACTCGCTCGAACTCGGCGTTCCTTACGTAGAGTCGTGAAATGTTGTACGCAATTGACACATTCTCGATGGTGACGTCTGGAAAGAGCTCCTGCATATAGTTCCGTACCACAGTCTTGTTACGATCGCTGGAGGATATGTTTGAAATCATAATCGTGCGGGTGGCTGCCTTTTTGAAGGCATTCCGTCCCGAGGCGCGCCGCATGATGAGCACTACGAGCGGAATGTACAGAATCGTGATGATCGTGTGCACCCACAGCCAAGGCGAATCCGGCGAAAGATTCGCCATTGTAGTGCGGCCGAAGGCATTCACATCGTACGGATTTTCTTTGGGCCCGTTCAGGAAGTTAACAGGCAGAATGATGACCAGGGAGACGATAGTAACCAATGCCATTACAGCCATCAGGTGCTGCTGAAAGGACAGATAGTGCACGGCATCCGGTCCAGTATGCAGCAGTATGGTCTCCTTACGCAGCTTTAGCGTAACCCGTATCCAGCCGAAAATCCCCTCCTCCGGCTGGATGGGGGACAAGGGCGTGGAGTCGGGAATTCCTTGGGAGGTGGTACTTGGTCTCGGCGACACCTGCGTTGAAGTGCTCGGCTGTGGATCGACCACACTGGCGGCGCGCGAGTAGAAAATCTCAGTCCAACGCTTCTTGCTGCCATTGCTGTTGACCAGCGCCAGACGTCCAAAGTCACCGGCCTGGTGTCGCAGAACCGTAAACAAAAGAATCAGGAGTACCCACAAAATGGTGTTGAGTATTAGGGTTTCCGGAATGCCATTATAGGCGTTGGTAAAGAACGAAGTGCGATTGGCCACCGCCTGGCAGTAGGCATTGTTGCTGTCTTCCGACATGACCATAAATCACTAAAAACAACAAAACCAGAAGCTATTAGTAGTGTGTTCAAAGTCACTGGTAAAGACTCGATAAGAGCGCAGCTGATCGAATTTTCTTCGATGCAATTCCTTTTCGTTTCTATATTGATAAGGCCGTGGGAAAATCTAGAAATTTGATTCTAAAAAGAACACAGTGCTAGCTGATCGGTTTCTTGCACGCCTCCCAGACAGATTAATCTTTTTGGGTCACTCGGGCAAAACAAAGTCCGCAGACCGCAGATGCAGATGCTGGTCTGGAAGGCAATGTGCCCACAGACTAACCCAATTAGAACTAGCAGATACTGTATCTTTATGGACGAAGCCAGAAAGAGTACCAACAAAGGCGTTATAAATCAAGCTAGTCTTGGAAATGAGATAATGGGGAAATCAAACATGTTTTTGTGGGCGTGAGACAACCTGCAATGGGTTGGTTTTTGAGTGGTGGGGGAGGGGGGGAAGAAGAAGCACTACGTCATGTTAGTCCACCACCTCACTTTTGGCTTTGTCGCAATGAATTATCGTTAATCTATTTTCAGCTTGGCTTGTCGCGTGGCAAATGTGCAAAATGCAACAAAAGAAACCCATTCATCGCATTTATTTATTTAATTATTTTTCACTGGCTAAATGGCATTGTATTTGTGTGTTTCTGATTGTTATCCACTTTCATAGCACTGCGATTACCGAACTTTCCACATCATACCTTAGGTGAAATGTATTATTTCCAGTGACTTCTTTTGCGTAGCTTCACATTAAACATCAGCCTTTTAAATCCTAAATCGTGTTTAGCAATAAAAGCAACCAAAGTCGTAAAAGGTATATGAAATAATTGCCTTTCGCTACTTTACTGCATTTTGCTGCCAGTTATCGATAATATTTTTTATCGATTTTTAGACACCATTAGGGGTAGCCCTCGAAAGATATGACAAATTATATTTTATTGTTTTGAATAATACAAAAAAATTTATAAAAGGTATAAAAGATTATTTAAATATGCATGTCCGTATGATATGTGATATTTTGCAAATATTATTATTATTTTAATAGGATATATCGTGGTGATGAATTATCATCACTAACACGCTTAAGGTTGATAAACGATCCTGTTCCTATACCTGTTTACATTATTGCTTGGTATGTCAAACAGACATTTAAATACAATTTGTAGTTATTTTTATCGTTGCCTTTTACAGACAAAGAAAATTTTGTTCAGACTTTTATAAGACTTGTGCCGGCCCTTACCCACCAAATCATAACCATGCAACGCGCACCACCACTGAATTTGACCTTCAAGATTCAGCTGTTGTCCGGCCAAAATGTTATCCTGGTGGAGTGTTCTGGCTACGAGAGCGAGCTGTTCTTGCCGCAAATCGTCGGGGAGCGAATCACAATGCAGAACATTATGCAAAATCGAAGGTGCTGTGCAGAGAGCATGATGTTGCGGGATCCCCCTATGGACATGGGCATGGGCTCCGGAACCATGATTGCGAAGAGTCCGCCACGGCGCTTTGCCGCTGCCAATCCCCCAACCCCACTGGCTAAGAGCACACCGACGAATTCATCTTCTTTGAGAGCTCGTGCTGGTAAGGAAAACGCTGTTCCGCAGCTAACGCCAGAGGGATTGCGATGCCGACCCTTTCATCTATCTGCACCGGGGGAAATGTACGTAGACGAATTGTGCTGCGAGGAGCAGACACCTGAGAGACGGTCATCCTCCAAGTCTATAAGTTCAGCTAACACAAATAATTGTTTTTTTGAGAATGAGATATCACAGCCAGAGATTTCAAGCAAGAACGTCACCAATGTCTATGCCAACGATTTGGGACGTAACAACATTACGCCCTTAAGCATCTCTGAGACTGGTATCTCACCGCCAGTCTTGCCAAAAGAGAACCTAACCGAGCAGAACCATCAAGCGATGGAACTTGCCATCAACAAGACTAAGCCCAAATTGACCGCCGTACGGACATATACTCGTAAACGAGCGGACACCGCCAGCAAAGCAAAGCCCACACCCGTGTGGTCTCCTCTTCAAAAGAAGAAAAAGAACTCGTCGGTATCATCCACCAAGGTGCCGTCTCCCACCATGAAGGTGGAAGTGCGTAAGCGCAAACTGATAGTTGACACCAAGAAGACGCTAGCTGTCCATGATCCTAGGAAATTGTCTTCGGGGTCCATCACAATGAAGAAAATCATAATGAAGCAAGTGACGGGAAAGACACGAAAGCAATTTGAAGCCCTAAAAGTCACAGCCTTTGACTTATTAACCAATTTGTGTGTGAGCAACATTTCCGAGGATCTAAACAAGCAATTCCACAAAGCCTGTGCGAACAGGGTTTGCACTACCTTGCCCAACTACGCAGAGATCGCAGTTGTCCCGCCGCTGGAAATGGATCGTGAGGTGATTGCGCTGATGGCCAGGCAGAAGCGGATGGAAAGGGAGACCCAGAGGCGATGGAGCGCAGTGCCACCGGAATGCAATCCAGCTTAAAGGGCCTGAGGCCTGTTTGTTAGGCTGATCTCGATGTATTTGTTCTGTCATCCAGTCAGTAGTCCAAATGCATATATGCTCTTGTTATTTAGATTAAACATAGAATAAAATCATGCTTTGATCTCCATTTATGATTACAAGTATTATTCATTTACCAAAGAGGAACACATTTGTCTAGTTATATGTACAGTTCTATCTTAAGCTAGCCTAGGAGAGCCTACACTAACAGCGAGTAAAAATATGACTTTGTACGACGACATCTTTGTTTTGGGACTACTTGGCTCCTAGGAGGAGCGGCATCGAAAGCAGGCCTTGAATCCCCGCTTGATCGCCCGAATGTTGTGAACGACTTGCTCCTGCAAAAAAAAAAGTGCGTTAGAAACGATAAAGGGGCTATGCTGTTCAATTTACCTGCATCAAATTGAAGCACATGGCAATCACGGCCATGCCGAGCAGCAGATATATGGCGCAGAGAATGAAGCTGACCTCCACCTTATCCCTGTCGGCGGTTATCTAGCAAATGCAAAATTATTTGATCACTTTCGGCATCTTTTGCAAGCCAACAAATATATATAATCACAATCTTTCCGTTTAAGAATGACTACTTATAACAAGTTCGATTGAGCGCTGAAATAAATGTATATCTCTGAGTATGCATACCACACGATCGCCTGGCACCAGATCTCCAAATCCAATGCTGCTCAGCGATATGAGGCAGAAATAGCTTCCATCCAGATAGTTCCAGTCCTCCCAACGACCGAAGAGCAGCGCACCCCACAGGATATACCTGTATTTATAAGGTTTCAATAGAACATGTCGTAATTGAGCAAAGGATGGAGTTTTTCATACCCGACCATAACGAAGACGCACACAGTGACTGGCACTGTAATCTCATCCGTGCTGCCGCGTATTTCCCGCTCGATATCCGAGTCGGACTCGGTGTACGGAATATCCACGAGGCTGGAACTCTGCCGGGAACTCCTGGTGTATTCGCTACTGCTGCTGTTGGATGAGGTGGTACTGCTGGTGCTTGTGTAGCTGCTGCTTCCCCGGGCATTCTCCATGTCGTGCATTTGGAGCTGAAGTCAGATACCCAAGATCAGTGAACATTTCCCTAAGTGTAAGGTATTTTCAACGCACCGCTCTGGCCAACTGCCGCATTTTTCGTCTCTCGCGGATTATCCGGCGCTTGGCCACGCCGGGGCAAATGCGGCATAGGCACACCTTCGAGTATATCCACTTGAAGGACTTGGCCAGGACGTCGCCAATGTTGGACAGATAGAGCAAGAACAGCGGCATGCCTATGATCGCATATAGAATGGTCACCAACTTTCCCCACTCGGAGTGCGGCGTGATGTTCCCGTATCCGATGGTCGTGATCACCGTCAGCGAGTAGAGAAAGGCTCCGGAGAAGCTCCACTGCTCCACGTCGGGTCCCTTCAGCTGCTTCTTCACTATGGCCCTCTGATAATCCAGAAGCACATCGTTCACCCTGCCGCAGTAACTTAAGGTTTAGGTCACTCGAAAACAAAACAGGTTGCTTAGGTGTGGAACACCTGGACGACTTACCGTCTCCTGTAGGCGTGGTGGTCGAAGAAGCTGATGTTCTCCGCCGTCAGCTCCCATATGCGGCTGAGGCACTCCCCACTGAAGTTCCGTGCTACAAACCGGTGGGGCTTCTCCGACTTGAGCCGCTCGTACTCGAAAATCTCGATGCTCTGGAATATGAACGCTCCGCCGATAATATAAAATGTGACCAGTAGAATTATGCCCACGTTGCTGAACATGAAAGCGGTGAAGTGGCGGCAGTGGTCCTTGAAGCGCTCAAAGGCCGGCTTCTCCCTCCGCCGGAAGGAGCTCCGTCGGGAGGACATGTCTTGGCGGTTCGTTTCCGTTTCGGTCTTAGTTCCGGTTCCGGCTGGCCTTCCACGGACGAGCGCCTGGACATGCTCGGGTCTGGTCCGGCACTCGCATCGATGACGTCTGAAAGGATTTCCGGCTACCTATCGCTGAAAATATCCACGATTAGTTTACCGAATCGCCAGTGCAGAGTGGTAAATAAACAAGTTGCTACATTATCAAAGTGTGTTTGGCGGCATAAATCTTCCAAAATAAAATGTATGCGTTGCTTCAGTTTGTGTGGGTGGTTTATTTTCATGGTTTGGGATTAATGTGATATATACTATCCGAAGATTCTGCTTTTTAACATAAATTTGAAAGAAGATTACAAGCCAGCATTAGTTTGATAGAAGCTAATTCACCATTTGGATATGTTTTTAAAAGAAATTGACAAATTGTCGCGTGACGAAATTCAAAATCAATACATAGCACAAAAAATAAAAAAAAAAGCTTTCGAAAATATATTTTTTGGGCCATTAACATAATTGATTGTATTTTATTTTCACTAACTTGCGCTGATTACTTGTTGAAAATTCTGAACTGCATGTAACTCATGCGATGTGACAGTTTGCGGGCGTTTTTGAAAGCATCAAATATTTTGCCTGGCAGCATGAATGGCTTTTTATTTTTAATACACTGTTTTCTATGCTCTCTAATAAATGGCCAACATGAACATGAATTATTGGACTACAATCTTGGCAGCTGGCCTATGGAACAGTCACTTCATTCCGTCTCATCGCGACTCATCCCGCACCATCGCATCATCCCCACGGATCGTTTGTGTGTGGTATTTCAAATTTCTCGCGTGGCCGGAGGATGACACTCGTCTAGATTCGAGAATTGATGGCGTAGCCGTGGCGTCAAATTGGAAAGTTTCTAACGATCCAATGCGGCGTCTGCGGTTGCCAAACGCGGCCTTTTTGTTTGCTTTCCGTCTTTTTTTAGGGTTCAATTTAGTGGGTGTGAAATACGAGTTCATAGCGGATTATTTTTATAAACTTCTGTTCTGGACGAGGCCGACAGTCATTCGCTTGATTTGTGGCTGACGAAATTGTGCGGCTCCACGGATCTGGATGGCCTTGGAATCCAGCTGCCCACCTGCCCATCTAACGCACCTCATTCGACCGCCCAGAAAATCGGGGGAAATCTGGCACGCACTTTGCCAGCGGGCATAAATTAAAATCGATTTGCAATTGATGTCTGCCTTGCTTATACATAATTAAAAAATGCAAACACAAAACAAACAGAAAGCAAACTAAAAACTGAGGCACGCCAGCCTGTGTGTTTCCAATGAAAATACACAAAATCACGGAAGGCAAACACATTAGTGGATCACGTTCTTTTTCGCAGGGCGAGTCCGCCGAGGATCTGACATAAAAAACATGCCCCACTGTTTATATTTTGGATGCAATTAAGCCACCAGAGCGACGGACACGACGATTCTTTCTGGCCAAGACCGAGCGCATTTTGTGGCCGGCACTTAAAATGCACTTCGTGCGAGTTGGCCGCGATATTTTTGGCCAGCGGGGCAATAAAGCCATTTTCCATTCCGGCCGTACTGCACTCATTAGCTCGAAATGTCTGTTTCGCCTAGCATCGAAATTTTCAATTATAATTGCTCTGAAATTCCCAAGACATCCTAACTCGAATCCGCAGATTAACGAAAAGATCAAAGCGAAAGGCGCAGGAAACTGCCGGCCAATGCTAATGTATGTATTGTGTTTGGATCTCGCCCAGAAAGCGGTTCCATGGGCATCAAGAAGAGGTATTCAATAATTCCATTTAGCCGCTGTGAATTATGTTTATTTCCCAATTTGCCTTTTAGTTAGAGACTAAGTTGCTCATATGTATCTCTCGGGTTCTGTTTACGCCAGATATGGACTGTGACGGCAGTGAAGCACAGTGGATGGGGGTCACCTGAATGTGGAGGAACCTCCACAGCCGGACAAGTGGTCGGCCAATCTGCGGTGTCAGTTGTCAGTCATTGCTCATCACAAGACCTGGCACACTGGCCAAGTAGTTCTGGGCCGGCCATGCAGATCCTTCGGCCAGCACACTTGCACAATTAATTCTCGGCGCTTTTAATTTGCCACGCCGAGAGGAAAATTGAAAGCAGAATTGCTTAAATCTGACAGACAGCCCCAGAATGTTAAGTGTCAGCGGCTACAAGAGAGGAGATTTTAAAATTTAATTACGTTGAAAATTCGGTGAAAATTCGGTGACAATGGCGGGGCGAAAAGCTGACTGACTGACCGCCTGGCTGGCTGGTTGGCATGGAAAAAAGAAATTACGGCGACGACATCATCGCCATCTCCGCACATTGATGACCGGCAGCCCAATTGACATGACAGATCGGCGCGCAAAATGTGCGATTCGAAAACTAATTTTCGAGCATTGACCGCAAATTTGGAAAATTGGGTGCGTATCCGGTTGCTTTCTTTGCTTGTGTACGACGTAAAATTTAAGTTTTTAATAGATTCAAATGTTTTTTTACCTGGACGAAGCCACGCGGAGAAATTCGCGACTATCCGAATATAGTTTTGAAAATGTTCGCAATTTACTTGTTGTTTAGATCGCAATAAATTATTTTAACACGTTCCTCGCCTTCAAGTAAATAAATCAAATTTAGTTATCTGCTTTCAAAGCAGATTTATGATTTTTTAAATTTTCTGGAAAACGATTCTTAAAAGTAGTAAGGGCTGTTTTCATTTAGCTGCTTAAAATACTAAATGGTCCATTAAGAAAATGGAAAATGTTAGAAAGATGATTTTTTAGGGAAAATTTTCAAATTCCAATTTAATCTTTGGTATTGGATAGTTATACATTATATCAATACTTTTCTTAACAGCAACATATTCCATTCCCCACTCTTCACATTGATGTTATTTCTATGTTTTGAAATGTTTTTAAAATTAAATGATTTATTTTTGGAGAATTGTCCAGCGACACTATTTATTTTTGAGGCTGCGGTACTGCAGTAGTAAAACCCACTTTGTGGTCAATGTAAAGGATCACACGAACCTGTTTATTGTTTCGGATTGCTTCGCTGCTGTTGGTGATGCCACTGATGCTCCTCGCCAGATGCTCACCCGTGACGTCATGAGCGACGGACGGGCGGCTGTTGTTCGCGTTGTTGTTGGAGCTGCGAACGCTCCGTTTATTTTAGCAGCTGATGTATTTGCGAGCTATGCATGTGGAATATTATTTATGTTTGCGCGCTCTGTATATTATTTTATCAGTGTTATTCAACGCGCGCCAAGGAGTGCCTTCGACCAGCTACTGTAGAGATTTCCCAATTCCGGCTGATCTGCACAGAACAACTTCTTGGCTTGTTTCGCGTGCCTTGTTTATTTATAACCGAACCACACTTCACCTCACTTCATTTGGCCACCGCCATCACCGCCCGTTTCCCGATGCCGAATGCCGAATGCGATTCCGGAGCAAGTGCCTCATCCGCCGGCCGTGCGCGCTGCTCGACGTTCCGCTGCCCACTGAGACCCGTACTCGCACCCGTATTTATAGAGGGCCATATTGACGCGCTACCTGTGACGTCGCTGCGCTCCACTGTTGGATACCGAATGGGGATCGGGGATGGGCGATCTGTTGGAAAGAGAGGAATCCCCTCTCCCAGGTAGCAAATCGCATCGACTTCCAAATGCCCTATAATTAAAATCTTTAAAAAATAAAGACCATATTTCCTGGCTTACGATGGAGACCAGTACTGATGGTACCAGCAATATTATATACTGAAATATTTCATAAAAGTCAAAGTTGTATATTTCTATATTGTATATGGAGGTCTTGTGAAACGCAAAAAAAATTAGATTTCTTAATACCAGACAGATATTGTATTGAGTTTTAATAAGAGAGGCATCACTGTAGTTTATTTGCTGGTTTAAAGAACTTTAAGATTTGGATTACAAAACTTACAACTTAAAAAAAAAAATACTATTGGATGAGATTCTACCAACATACATATACATATATTTGAAATTGGTAGAAATGTAACCAAAAGCATGGTCAAATAATCAGTCTTTCCTCATCGTCCATAGATGGATCTACTTTATCTTGGACTTGAAGCCGTTCTCCATTAGCTGCGTCACATCCTTGGCATCGCGGTTTCTCGTCTCCGGAAGATATCGGTAGGTTAACAGGAACCCGTAAGCACAAAACACCACACATAAGAGGAACACAAATGGTCCAGTCGCCGAGTTCAGGGTGGGGAAGATCATGTTAAGCACGAAATTGGCCAGCCAATTAAAGAAGCTTCCAAGGGCCATCGCCGAAGGACGCGATGGTGTCTCAAAGATCTCTGTGGGATCGGAAGATATAAGCAATACACCGGTTACCACCGCGGATTTCAACCTGAGCCAATGAAGTATGGAATGGGTCCCAGACCCATGTTGAATGTGACGATATACAGCGACAGGAAGACGATGCAGGCGAATGAGAACTCATGTATAGTTGACTATGGGTGGATTAGAAGGATGTCAAAATAGCCAAACCTAGAGCAGCTAAGTGATGTCACCATTAGTTCCAGGCCAACGACCAGGAGGACCAGGAAGATTGCAGAGCAGAGGCAGGAAGTCGCCATCATGAGGCGTCTGTTGAAGCTTCTCATTAACCAGGGTCCCAGGAGGGCGGATATGAAGTTCAGAAGGCCCAAGGCGAAGTTGAGCCACATAGCCACGGCTGCAGTGAATCCGGATTGGGTGAAGATCTCTATGGAGTAAAACCATATCTGTCAAATTGAAAGTGGTCAGTATGGATAATGTATTCGTATTTAATGTTGCCCACCGCACTAATGCCGCTCATCTGCTGGACGAAGTGGAAGGAGCAAACGATGAACAGCGGCAACTTGAGCTTACTGTTACAAAGCACCTGCTTCATCGTGACCCTCTGACCCTCATCTGCAGAGCTGACCTCGAACTCCGCCATCTCCGCGTTCACACGCCCCTCATCCCGCCGCAGACGCATCAGCGTGACCCTGGCCTTCTCCCTGCGGCCCTGGGACATCAGGAAGCGCGGACTCTCGGGGAACCAGAAGATGGGTGCCAATCCGATCAATACGAAAATGGCGGAACCGGACAGAGCGTAGGGCCACAGTTTCTCCGTTCCCAGAAGGAAATCAAAGCTAAAGACCTGACCCAAAACAATGCCGCCGGTTAAACCGATGCAAGTGAAAACGCCCACGCTGCCACTCAGTTCTGCCGGAGCCAACTCCACCAGGTACATGGGCTGCGTGGCGTAAATCAGAGCGGCAGCAAGTCCTCCGATCAGACGGCCCAGCAGCAGCATCTCGATGGAGTTGGCCATCCGGCAGAAGAGCTGGCAGATGCTGGACACCAACAAGAGCAATCCACTGAGGGTCAGAATCCCTCGACGGCCTAGCCGGGCACTAAAGATCGGGGCAAACGGAGCGCCCAGCATGCCACCTATCAGGAATATGGAGACCACGGCCGACATCATTATGGTCATCTGGGAGTCGCCCAGCCGCGATGAGTACCGCACTAGAGCCGATTCCATTATCCACGACCTAATGAACTAGTTATGTCATTCAGTTGGGACTATTTGGAACAATTCCTTGGTTTACTCACAGCGGACGGAGCATTCATCACACCGAAGGCATATCCAACGGGGATGACGGTGCCCACGGTGATGCACACACATATGAGCACCAGAAGGCAAGTCCAGCCCTGTTTTCCCTCGGCCATACCGAAATTTATGGTAGTGTATGTACTTCGATCTCAAGGTATTTTCATATTACTTTGTTATGATTTTAAAAAAATGTTGACAGTTTGCACGGCAAATTACTAAAGCATACTTTTGGGCTTCTTAATTCCGTCAGATATAAAAAAAATTAAGTGCATAGGTCGTATGAAGATCTGACGGGTTAAAACTCTGCGTCTATGAATGACTGAACTTACTTACTACTAATTACTAAGCCACTTGCCGTAAGGACTTCACCCTATCCTATAATCAGAATTAAATGTAAACCAAATTAAATATCTTTAGAAAGTCCTGCAAGCAGAATTAATTTTTCAAGAAAGCCCAGCTTGTTTTATTTTCAATATAAAAATTAATGCCACTCTAGCTCCGTTTGGAGGAAAGCCCCTGGCTCATAAGCAGCTTCACATCCTTTGGCTCCCGGCCACGTGTCTCTGGCAGGTAACGCCAGGTGAGCAGAAGGCAGTATATGCACACGCACATGCACGGAATGAAGGCAAAGGAGCTCCAGACACTCTGCAGCAATGGAAAGCACATGCCCACAAGGAAGCTTCCGATCCACGAGAAAAGGCTGCCCATGGACATGGCCACGGGACGAGGCGAATCCTCGAGGAGCTCTGTTTAAGATGTAAAAAATATGAATTACTAATGTTGCTCTGGTTCTGCTCTTCGTACCTGAGCCAATGAAGTAAGCAATTGGTCCCAGACCCAGCTGGAAACCGAGGATGAGAGTTAGAATGAAGGCGGCACAGAAGTAGGTGAGGACCGTGCTCTCTGATCTCTCCAAGAAGAAGAGCCCCAAGGACATGGCAAGCAGGGCCAGAGCACACATGGAGCAGGAAATCATCATTAGCGGACGACGCGGAAACCTGCGAATTAGTAGTGGTCCCAGAAGGGAAGTGCACAGATTGTAGATTCCGATTCCCAGATTTAACCATGTGGCTGCTCCGTCAGAGAAACCAGCTTTAGTTAAAATGGAGAGCGAGTAGAAGAATATCTGCAAGAAAACCAGAAATTAATACAAAATCCAATATGGGAACTATGTGCATTACGCACAGCATTGATGCCACTTAGTTGTTGGGTGGCCTGGAAGGAACAGACTAGCAGGAGTGGTAGCCACAGCTCACTATTCCTTAAAACCGTGCACAAAGAACTTGCTTCGGAGCTGGACTTGGCCTCCAGAGTGGCCTTCATCTCAAAAAGTTCTTGCTGCACCTCCTCCTCTGCATTTCTTCCACGCAATCGGAGCAAAGCTTTCTCACTGGCGGCCGAATCCCGCTTGTGCAGGTAGAGCCACCGCGGACTCTCCGGAAACCACCAAAGAAGGACCAAAGATGCCATCACCAAAAGGGAGTAGAAACTCAAGGCATAAGGCCACAGTCGCTCGCTCCCCAGCAAGTGGGACAGAGTGGCCACCTGGGCGAGCAGGATACCACCAGTTACACCGATGCAGGTGAACACTCCGACGCTGCCACTGAGCTCCGATGGAGCGGACTCCAGTAGATACATGGGCTGAGCGGTGAAGATCAGAGCGGAGGCAATGCCGCCTAGAAAGCGGCCAGTCATCAGCATTTCCAGCGATTTGGCTGCTCGACACCAGGTGAACAGGATGCCGGAAACGATGAGGAGCACGCTACTGATCACTAGGCATCCCTTACTGGAAAGATAAGTTAGTTAATATAATCCAATCATCATAATATATTTAAACCTTACCGGCCGTATTTATCACAAAGCACAGCGCTGAAGCAGGATCCGCAGATGCCTCCAATCAGGTAGATGGACACAATGCTTGTCCATAGTATATCTAGCTGGCTGGCAGTGACGATGGTGTCGTATTCGTTTGCCAATATGTCCTGGCACCACTTCTTGATGATCTCGGCCGGGGAATTGAGAACCCCGAAGAAATAGCCAACTGGAATGGTGGTGCCCAACGTTACGGTCAGACAGATGAGCATCAGAAGTGGGGTCCATCCATTGACTTTTGGCGGAGTCACGTGCTGTAAGGAAAGCAGAGTGATTTACATGATTAGCGCGTTGCAATAAGCGCAAACGAAAGACTTAAGCAACAAACTCGTCCCGGATGGAGGGGAAAGTATCAAGAAGATATTTTAAATCACCATTACAACAACCATGGCGATGGAACGATGCTGGCACCCCAAAAGTTAAACCGAAAGTGACTCGCATCCGACGGTTCACTCAGTGCCATTCGACAGCTTGTTGAGTCACCCATACCGCTTGTATATCAATCACGTAAACACATCTTCACTTCGGTTGCCCCGGACTTGGAATACATTTACAGCATATAACCAGCCATAGATAAATTCAGCGTTTTTGTCTTGCGAATACTTGTTTTCTTATCGTTAGACGGGAGCGTTTGTTTGCTCCAACTACTTCCCGGCAATAGAAGTCAATAGTTATATACTCTTACGAATCGATCAGAGATCGTTCGAAGTGGAAAATACAAAATAAGCATAGATATATAAGGAGATCATGATATATTTGTCTTCCAAATCCAAGCGTTGACACTTAATTATCTAACCCAACGCCGTGGAAGAGTATACAGTGATTCCGCGTCGCTCTTGTTCAACAATAAATCTAATTAACAGAGTATTACTTGGCGGTCCGTCCCAAGGCGTTTTAATTGAACTTGTGCAGTGATAAGAGGACGCAGCGCTCAAAGCTTTCCTACAGGGTGACTCTTAAAGTTAGATCAATTTTCGCATTTATTGGTTTGTACAAAAGAACTTACAGGCTAGGCGGGAAATTACAATTAGTAAGAGTAATTTAACCCTGAACAACGTGAATTCCGGCTTATTGTCGACACATACAAAAGGCACACGACATGGACGAATCATTAAGCGACCCACTGCACACATGAAGTTAAACCGTATTATCACAAACCACCGGCTACTTATGGCTAATTGTAAGTTGAGCCCACTGGGCCAGGTCCTATTTGACTTTGGAGCGGAAGCCCTTCGATACGAGTGGCGCCACCTCTGAGGGATCGCGTCCCCGCGTTTCCGGCAGATAGAATTTCGTGAGCAAGAAGAGCAGCACGCAGGTAATGGAGAAGGGCAGGAAGACGAAGGCGCCCCATGCGTTCTGCAGCAGGGGGAACGATATGCCAATTATGAAATTGCACGTCCACGAGGCCAAGCTGCCCATCGACATGGCCACGGAGCGGGGAGCCACCTCGAACAGTTCTGCAAAGTGGAGAGTACAAATCGAATCAGTAAGAGCTCTAAAAATAAACCAGCCATCCAATTATATGGAGAGTGCCTCTGGGAACGTATCTAGTGGTCGTAAACAAATGTGTGCTGGGCAGCCATTGAACCCAATTCGATTCCAATTCCGCCTTAATTGCAGAATCACTTCTTCGAAACACGAGCAGCTGGCCCAATAACGATTAATGGAGCTATTGGAATGCGCACACACAATGGAGTCACGCGACAACTTACCTGCGCCAATAAAGTAGGGAATGGGACCCAGCCCGAATTGGTAGAAGAATATGTAACCCATGATGCAGACGATGCAGGCAATGGCAAACCAGCTAACTTGGTCCTTTAAACAAAAAAATGAAGAAAATGTACCAAAGCATTTGTAGACGTTGTTTTGCCCGTATAAATAATATTACTCACAATATAAAACAAAACAAAGGCTATGGTGAACAGAAAAACGGAGCACAGAGCGCAGGAGAACATCATCAAGGTTCGTCTATTGCACTTGGCCATTAGCCAAGGTCCCAACAAAGAGACAGCCAGATTCAGGCAGCCAGCACCCAAATTGGCCCATTGCGCATCCACTGTGGACAGTCCGGCCTTCTCAAAGATGCTGACCGAGTAATAAAATATCTAAAAAGCCAAAAAATTAATAGGAAGGCCTGAGAAAATGGTGAATACTCCACTTACCGCATTAATGCCCGACAGCTGCTGACCACCATGGAAGCAGCAGACAATGATCAGGGGCAAAGTGAGACGAGGATCGCGCAGGACATCGCAAAAGCTGCTCGTCTGCACCTTGGCATTGGACTCTGCCTCCATCTCGGCCATTTCTTGGGCGATAAGCTCCTCCGCATCCTTGCCCCGCAGCCGCTGAAGCTCCCGCTTGGCAGCTGTACGATTTCCCTTGACGATATACAGGAACTTGGGACTCTCGGGAAAGAGGTACGATGGCAGGTAGCAGACCAGGATCAGAACCATGTAGGCAGTCAGGGCGTAGTGCCAGAGATCCTCAGTGCCGAAGACATCGGCCAAACTGCAGACCTGCCCCACTACCACGCCCCCCGTCACGCCCACGGCAATGAAGACTCCCAGAGTGCCGCGCAGAGCCATTGGAGCCACCTCGGACAGGTACATGGGCAGGGTGGCGGTCACGAGACCGGAGGCAAGACCCACAACAAACCTTCCGATCACCAGCATCTCCACGGAGCTGGCAGCTCGGCAGAAGAAGAAGAGCACCGCTCCCACGGTGAACAGGGCGCCGCAGATGAGAAAGCATGCTTTCCTGGAAAAGATAAGGTAATTATTTATTTGTTACTCAGGGACTGGTATTTTTCATTTCATAGTATATTTAGTTCAACAGAAGTTAAAACAAAAAAAATTTAAATTAAAACAGCTTAAATATATAAAGGGCAGTAAATAATTATTATGGCATAATCCCGCCGCTTATGAATGGTTTCTACAAATATGTGAATTGGCGGATTAGAAGCACTTGAGGAAGGCCAAGTGGCTTATCCTTATCTAATTGATTAACAACTACATACCTGCCAAATTTATTGGCCGCTCCAGCTCCGCCCAGCGAACCGATGGCGCCTCCGACCAGGAACACAGAAACGACGCACGACCACAAGAGATCCAGACCGCCTGCGCTGAGGTTACTTCCGTAGGTGTCGTGCAGGGTCTGATTACACCAAACTTTCATCAGCTGTAAAGATATCGCTTGAATCGGTGTTCCACTCGCTGTGGTTCTCCATATCTCACCTTTGAGGGGGCGTTGATAACGCCTATGCAGTAGCCGGTAGAAACGGCGCCGCCAAATGTGGTTGCCAGGGCCACAAGCAGCAGGAGGTTGCCCCATCGCGGTTTCTGCAAGTGTTCCAATCACAATTAGTTACTCTGGAGCAATAGTTCCCCTTGGTTGTACCCAAAATGCGGACCCTGATAGCGGTTCAGTGCGTCATTGTGCAGGGTCATTTCGGAATTTGAATGGGGGTTGCGTTATCAGCACTCTCTGATTAATTCCAGCTTTGTCATAATCGCAATAATTGGCGCTAATTACGACTAAACTTGACCCACGGCCAAAACTTTCCATTTCTCAGCAGGAGCATTTGGGATCAGATACGATTAGGTCGCATACTATTTATAACCGAATGGAAGACCGCAGGCGGTGCCTCTTTATAACTGATAAGCAGCAATGGCTGGGAACTCAGCCGAGGTATATGTGCACACTGGGAAATCAGTTTGTTTGCCAAAATAATGAAAACGGTGCGGTACCAAGTACTTGTGTACAAAAAAGGTCAAAGTTACAGTACTAAAAACATGGTTGTAAAGTAGAAAGCTTTTAAGCTAACACTTTTAAAATATATTTACATAAAAAGTCATAACTTCCCATTACTTTTATATAATATAATCTAGCTGAATAGTGGGAATCAAAATTCCTTCGTATCTTGTAAATGGTATCTTGTCATTAACGTAGGCATTTGAAATCAGTAACTTCTTAATTGCGCTCAATTTTATAGACATACATACATACGTACATATAGGAAATATTTGAAAAATCCATAAAAGTAATTTTTTAGCGAATTGGATCGTATTTTTGTACTCTCTATATACATATGTGTTTACATACATCGTGTCAACATAGGCTCCACTGTAGGTGAATCGACCATATGCTAATGCGTCGGTTGTGTGTGTGCATGCAAATAAATATCTTTTCGACTTTGAAAACAACTATGCATGACAGAAAATAAAATTAATACATAGAGGAGACGCATATATCCGAGTAAATTTACATATAAAAACAAAAGAAAGAGAGGAAATATTAAAAATAAAATGCGTGAGATAAAAGAGTGGGAAACAGCATCCGGACAGAGAGCGAAAAACAACGGGATCGAAAGAAGAAAACAATGAAAATATGCATGTGCAGAGATGCTGTCCACAGAACAACAACAACAACAAGAACAAGAACCACAAAACAGTGGTGATAGGTAGAAGGAAAATTCGGCGATCTTTCCGCTCTCTCTCTCACCTGGAAAAGAGTCTCACCTGGCTGGGATCCGTCTGCGCCGAAAGCAGTTCCACTCTGTTGGGCTGGGGGTACAATTGCTGAGCCTCCGCCGGCTGGCTTTTGGTGGCCATAACAGTGGACTTTGTCTGGTAATCACCACTTTTTGAGAAAACACTTCCCAAGGCACTCGGAGCACACGGTTGCGTTGTGTGCGTGTTAACACGGTTAGAACAATTTGTAGCAATTGGCGGTAAGGCAGGTAATCGGGTTCTGAAACAGTGTTGTGCAACGGGCACCGAGTGTGGATTCTTAGTTTGCGATCCCCCAGCAGTTCGGAACGCTAAACCACAATTGTTTGTAAACGGCGCACCGCCAGCAGTGCACGCGGGATCGAGTCGGAATCAAAGCGGTACGGTGCGGCAGCGTTGGAGTCGGGAGCGCGACTGAACGCCGCCAGCTGAGCGATGTTGGTAGAGAAAAAGCTTTCGCCAAGAACGAATCGCCCACCACAACAACGCTTTGGGTGCCGGCAACAGATAAGGGTAACATAAATAAGTCAACCCGAGGTAATAATACCCTTGGATACAATTCAACAAGTTTTCATCACCAACTAAACATTTTCCAGATTGCAATCATTTCCAGAACTTAAAAAAAAACACGATATTTTTAAAAGATCTAAATATTTCCCAATAACAGTTTCATAATATTCAAACCCTTTGCTAGAGTATAAAAAGCTTCTTGCGCTTCTGTTGCAAGAAATAGCCAAATTAAACTTTTTTGTAGCAAAGAAATATGGGCTAATAAAAAGAACACAATAACTTAAAAACAGAAAATGAAATAGGAGATTAAAACATTTTATGGACTAAATTATTCCTTTTTCTCAGATTTTAAAAATTAGGTAGAGCTGCTTCCCAAATTATTTTAAAACTGCGCGCGCTGATATCGATAGAAAAGAAATCTTTTAGTTAGTGATGCAAAATCTTTTGTGACACCAAGGGGTGGAAATTTGATGAGATTCTTGTTAAGGTTAAACAAGGAAACTGTTTACTCTAATTTATTTTACGGATACCGAAAGGTTATGCTGATTAACAGCGTAGATTTTAAAAAATCGTGAACTATGTCCTCGCTTACGCGACCATCTCTAGTCGAAAGTGCCATCTCTACGCCCTCGACCAGCTGTTCAGCTTTTTGTTGACGTTGTAGTTGAAACCGCAGCGTCTTTAACCACCTTTTAGGTTTAGCATTAGTTACTAAGGAGATCGATCGCTATGTCGGCGGTGGCCTACGACTCCCTGCTGTCCACGACGGCGGTGATCAGCACCGTCTTCCAGTTCCTCTCCGGCGCGTAAGTCATCCTTGAACCAATGCAACTAGCTTTGTCCAAAGTAGTAGCAACTGTTTGATTTCCTTGTACTTGCAGCATGATATGTCGAAAGTACATCCAGAAGAAAAGCACGGGCGACTCTTCCGGAGTTCCCTTCATATGCGGATTCTTATCGTGAGTAGAAACTGCCGACTTGGCACTACTGAGATAAATTCGAATTGGTCGCGCTTGGCGAGACCGCTGGTTCTTAAAATAAGAAATTCCGTACATGCACATGTGTTTAGAGACTTAAGATTGAACCATAGCTAATTATTTCAAGTTTCATATATTAGGAAAAGACCCATTTTCCTTCCAAAGTTCACGGATTTGGCATACAAAATCAATTGGATATTATACAGCATCCATATTTCAAGACACGAATTGTGTGAACTGCTCCTGCTTGGCTGGCAATTTCCCCTGTGTTCGGCTTTTAACCAACTTTAATAATTGAAAATATTTGTACAGGTGCAGCTTTTGGCTGCGCTACGGTGTCTTAACCAACGAGCAGAGCATTGTGCTGGTCAACATCATAGGATCGACGCTCTTTCTGGTCTACACGCTGATCTACTATGTGTTTACCGTCAACAAACGTGCCTGTGTAAAGCAATTTGGATTCGTTCTGACCGTTCTGGTGGTGGTCATTCTCTACACCAATCGACTGGAAGATCAGCGCGATCGAATGATACACGTCACAGGTACGAGCACGTTTGCGAATACCCTTTGGCAATGTCAGGTTTGCTAAATTACTGAATAAAATTTCAGGAATTGTGTGCTGCATCGTGACCGTGTGTTTCTTCGCCGCCCCGCTGGCTAGTTTGCTGCATGTGATACGGGCGAAGAACTCCGAGAGCCTTCCCCTGCCCCTGATAGCCACGTCCTTCGTGGTCAGCCTGCAGTGGCTAATCTACGGCATACTGATATCGGACTCATTTATCCAGGTGAAACACTTCCCACGACTGGTCAGCCAGACAGCGAATTACGACGGCGTTTGTTTGCTTTGCCTTTTCAGATTCCCAACTTTCTGGGCTGCATACTGTCGCTGCTGCAGTTGGGTCTGTTTGTCCTCTACCCGCCGCGAAGCTACTCCGGCCACGGCTACAAGCTGGTCGAACAGGCTGTGCCGTTTTAGGCAGCTAATCGGACAGAGCCACGCATTTTGCTTTGGCCTCCGAGCATGCCGCATACAGGGTTTATACGTGTTGCTTGCTTAGGCGCCAGGCTTATTTACTATAGACATACGTAAAAGTAAGCCTATATTTATTGTAAAGTATTTATTAAATCCCGAGGATTTGCCTCGAATATGCTGCTACTTACGTTGCCTTGCTGTTCGGTGGCGCCCATTTAATTGTAGCCTTTAGAGTCCGTGTTCCTATTAAACCAACACACGGGAAACGATTGAGTAGCCGAAGCACTTGTTGAGTTCAACTAATATTAGCACAAAGCTCGAATTCGATTCGGCACGTTCTGTACAGATTGAGAGCGGATTTCTGACTGCGAATTCAAATGAGTGAACCCAGTGCACTTTGCTGCGGTCTGCGGTCATTGGTATCGATAAGCTGATATGCTGATATTCCGGGCCATAAACTGTTGAATTAAGCGACCATATACTGCCTGTTTTGCACCTCTGATTTAATGAAAATGTTCGTGGGCGCGGGGGTGGGGGTCTGATCAATGAAATCGACTTGTCTTAATTCAATAATAGTGCTTATCGACCTGCGTGGAATTAGCCAGTAAACATGCAACCAGATAAGGCGGCAATCTTTATTTGGCGCCCAGCATCGATAAGGTAGCATTTTGGGGGGCGGAAATTATTAGCCGGGATCATAAATATTTTCTCTCACAGATTCAAATTTGAAGTGGAGAGACGGTTAGTACTCGTGCGCCTACCAACACTGACTTGATGGTTTTATGGGTATGTGCGCCGTAGGGAGCAACGGCCACACTGTCAAATCCCTGTGAATCATTGTTTTGTGTTTAAAACTAGAAAATATTTGAGCTAGAATCAAATTACAAGATGCAGGAACAGAGTCCCGAGCTGTACGAGGAGGTGAAGCTCTTCCGTAACGCCCGCGAGCGTGAGAAGTACGACAACATGGCCGATCTGTACGCAATCATCAACACCATCCAGCAGCTGGAAAAGGCCTACATCCGCGACTGCATTACACCGCAGGAATACACTGCCGCCTGCTCCAAATACCTGGTCCAGTACAAGGTGGCCTTTAAGCAGGTGCAGTGCGACGAATTCCCCTCGGTGGAGACGTTTGTTAAGAAGTTTCGGCTGGACTGCCCGGCGGCGCTGGAGCGCATCCGCGAGGACCGACCCATCACCATACGCGACGACAAGGGCAACACCTCCAAGTGCATCGCCGAGATCGTGTCGCTGTTCATCACAATCATGGACAAGCTGCGCCTGCAGATCAACACCATGGACGCCCTGCAGCCGGACGTCAAGGACCTGGCGGACAACATGAACCGCCTGTCCCTCATTCCCGAGGACTTCGACGCCAAGCTGAAGGTGGAGAAGTGGCTGGGCAGCCTAAACGAGATGCAGGCCTCCGACGAGTTGAGCGAGGGCCAGGTCCGCCAGTTCCTCTTCGACCTGGAGTCGGCGTACGCGGACTTCAACAAGCTGCTGCACAGCCAGTAGCTATCAGTTTCTCATTGTTTACGTGTATCCCTAAATTTATATAGCATATTCCGATATTAAACAAGTTTTATATACCTTACTTTTGCGGTCCATTTCATCATGTTCGTGAAATGGTTAGCGCAGACTAAAAAAAAATTAAATAGTTTTCAAACTAAGGGGGTATTTTGTTGAACTAAAATAAGAAATGCTTTTTCCTCATCTCACAATATAGTAACTATGTGAAGCGGGACTTCAAATTACGTTAAGATACTAATAAAAGGTGTATCTTATATATCTTATAGGTTTTTTTTTTTTTTTTTTTTAAAGAGAACTAATTCTATTTATTTCAAAAGGAATCGTTCAGTAATTCCTCTGAACATAACATAATGTGTGATAAAGATAAATGAGACCAAGTGGTATCTTAATTATAAAGTACAAAAGAAAGAAAAATCTAGTCTAGTTATCAATTACTTAAAATGTAATATGTTATATTATCCTCCGGGTAAGGAAATCGCTGGGGTGTACCCTCTTCAGTCTTCGGAGGGAGATGGGATCAGCTAGGATAGTTGCTAGTCGGTTCGGGTGGGCCATAAGCCTGTCGGCATAACGGCTGCTGTGGAAATTAATCTGATCCCCAAGAAGGGTAACTTTCAGATCTCTTTCAATGACCATGTTCGTCACGTACCAGGGGAGCCCAGATGCGTGACGTGCAGCTCTCGACTGGACCACACGGAGCCTATTAAGCTGGGATTTGGCGGCAGTTCCCCACACCTGGATGGCATAACTCCACCATTAGTCAAACATTTCAACAGATTTAAGTAAAAATGGCAAGGCGCTTCATTTTTTTTTTTTGCATTTTGTTTGGATTTAATCGTATCTTCTTTTTTGTATTTAGTTTAAATATTAAGGTTATAATTATACATATAAGTTTAAACCGATTACAATAATTAATTTTTGTTTGTTTTGTTTTTCTCATTCACGTTATGTTTGTGGTTTTGTGGTTTATTTAATATATATACTTGTATTTTTAATTTACTGTTCTGCATTTCCGGTTTCTCTCTTACACTCTTAAATCTGTTAAATCGTTTTACGCCTTTAATAATTAATAATTGTTACTCTTTATCTTTGTAAATTTATTTGTATGCAATGTGAAAATGGTACTTGGTATATTTATGCGGATGTTGCTGTATGTTTCGTTTTACTCTTTGTTGTGTGAGGAAGTGTGTTGTGTGTGTGTGGTTGGCTTTAGGAGTCGCCTCCGCAAGTGTGGGGTGTGGTGTGTCTTGAGGCTGAGGGGAGGAGGGAGGCGTGGTCAGGACGCTGCTGAGCGGCGCCTTTACAGTGCGTTCGTAGTAAAAACGTTTCTTATTAAGTAAAGTATGATCGCTTATCATCGTATATTAGATAATCATTCTCCGACGCTGGCGAGGATTTCTCGCTCCCCACCCCGTCGGCGAGTGCTTGATGTTGTTGTTGTTGTGTTGGCGGCTGTGGTTGCTGTTGGTGCGGTTGCTCTTGCTCCTTGACCAGCATCAGCAGCTGGCCGGGAATGGCCGGCATCGCCGATGTCGTCGTCTTCACTATTGTTGCTGTTGGCGTGTTGCTTCCATCCGCGCTCGTTGTGGAGTTGCTGGCTGCTATTGTGGTCACTTTAGAGTTGGTTCCGAGTGTGATGGGCAGCACCCGGGCATTGCTGGCGCTGCTCTTGCTGTAGATGTGGTGAATGGGCGTGGTGGTGGTGGTTGTTGTCGTTGTGGTGGTGCTGGTGTTGCTATTGCTGCGAAGGCTATAAATGTCGTTCGCGCGGGCGATCTGCAGTGGCCGCCAGATCGTGTTCTCCGGAAGCTAGTTCTGTCCGGCCCAGTACGAGGGCGAGTAGCCTTGCTTGCCAGCGGACTTCGACTGACTGGTCGATTGCTGACGCTGCCCGGCACTGTTCGAGTCCTGAAACGATACGGTAGGAGATCAGTACCTAAGTTAAACGCAATCTGGACTGATTGATGCTTCCGCCTCTTTCCAAGCAGAATCAGAATCATCCGCTTCGTTCGGACCGCACCCGGTCATCCATACACAAATGTGGGTTAACGGTTTTAGATACACATATTCGCTGATTATATACACGGCAGTATTATATTATAGTAAAGGCACATGAATATGGATATGCTGATCTGATTATGGCGGCGCGGCGCGACCCGTTCGGCGATCGACATCTTCTTTTGGGCGCCGCTTCTGTGGTACACATGCAACTAGAGGCTAGATGATACGTAACATACTCTTTCGATGGGACAGATTACATGGGGATGAGGCAGGCGTGGGAGGGTTAGTATTATGCAGTTCACCAAGCATTAAGCAACTTTACACGTGATTACAACAAAGGAACTTACCCGGCGGGATGAGCTATGAATCCTGCCGTCCATCTAATAGTTGTCCCATAAAAAATCAAAAGAAATTATAAAGAAAAGTCAAACAATAGAACAGTTTCATGCATTTCTCAATTATTATATGCCTCACTACCATCGTATGAATTAAGCTAACAAACTTTCCAAGGACACTATTTACTCGTACTTCTGCCGATGCTCCAAATCAATTTCAAAGTATCAGAAAATGCATGAAATGTTATTTGTTAGTAACGATCCCAGGTGAAAATGAAAAGGTTTAATGATTGTCACACATAAAATACTTTGGGTGTTTGTCTTACAGATGATGTGCGTAGGTAAATACTTACAAATATATGCTTGGCAGTTAGTGTTCTAATGGAAAAAATTTACAAATACATGCAGTTCAACAAAACTAGATTCACAGCTACAGGACAAATAAAAACGAGGTTAGTGTGATTATCCAGGATTAGTGTAGGAGTAAGCTTATTTAAGGACATAAACCTATATGTCATCACAGTCAACAAGTGTACAATGTAGTGGCGGGTGTGCAGCTACACAATTGGTGAAAATAAAATTAATGTGTTAACAATAACGAGATGAGTTCCCTAAGAATTTCATCAGTCGGCGAAGAAGGACAAGTCGTTGTGATTGTTATTGCAATGGGCGGCAACGAGCTGATTCTGACACTGGGCAGGGTCGGTTTGCCAGATCCGGTGGTATGTAACTTGAGGACCGTTCACATTCCCATGAATGAGCACATGACTTTCCGTCCCTCCGCCTACAACAACCTGAAGTGGTAATTCTGAATGTACCTGATGGATGGGCTGATGGATCATATTGTGGTGTCCGGCCGCTGGCATCGGCAAGTACATGCCGTACGGTTGGGCAGAGGTGCCTCCAGCCGTCTGAGTGTTAGGCATATTAAACGGCGGCGGAGTACCCGAATGGAAACTCTGCTTCTCGTACGACTGAATAACGAAAAATACAATGGTACAATGTAGACAGGTCGGGAGATAAGGTGTTTTAACCAGGGCTGTGAAATCTTATTGTTGTATTGTTTAAATAATTACGCAATGTGACGCAGTCATGTTCATTTGCTCAAAGATAATTGAAGTCTTTTAACATCGAATTCAGGCTAAGAAGACCTGCATCCAAGTCCACAGCCCTGCTTATAACCATACGTACATTAACCTTGTTCAGCGCCACGTGTCCCTTTCCATACATAGAAGAGGTCAGATCGGATCCAGTACCTGCCTGCGACTGGTTGGACACAGTCTGAGTTTTGCTCTGCTGATTCACGCTCGACGAGTAGCCGCCCTTGCTGTAGTCCTGCGTGGTCTGCGACAGAGTGTCATAGCTGGTTGACCCGTAGCCCGCGCTGTACGAAGGCTTCGGGAACTGTTGACCGGAGGCAGTGTTTGCTGCCGGTATTTGCTGCAATTGAATTAGTTCAGACGTTGCTTAGGAATTGCATATCAAGTGATTTCAATGTAATTAGCTTACGGGATATATGGCGGGCGTGCCATATTGAAAACTACCGGGCATTACATTGCCGCCATAGAAGTAGGCGTAAGGAACATTTAGCATGGGCGCACTTGAGCCCGCCTGTTGCGACATTGTGCTGGAGACCTGCAAAATAAACATTTTCTATCTATCTATTTATCATTTAAGCTGAGCCACATACATTGCCGACCGGACTGGAGTTATTGTCAGTGCGGGCAAAGCGTCCGTCATTCATTGCAGAATACGTCACAGAGCCGAGGTTGTCACGTCCAGCTCCTAAACTGGCCGGCGGATAGTTTAGATCGTAATATCCTTGCTGCAATTGAGAATGATTATATTAGGTTTGTCTCCACGCGAGCATTCTGGGCGTGTTATTATGGCTGTGAAGATGATGAACGGTTCACTTTGTCAGAACTTTTTACTGAAACAAATTAGATATGTGATAAAGGTCTGACAAAGCCACGCGTATCGGTTTCGAAAAAATGAAATATGTTTTGTTCAATGTAAGAAATTTGTACATTAGTCAGATGTTAGATTGAAAAAATAAAATGGATAAGATGTCAGTAATGAAATAGAATGAAATGGGTCAGTAAGGAGCAAAGATTTAGAATTCGGTGTGGTTTAGGGATGCAAAGTAATTCAAATATATATATATATTTTAAGAGCATATTTATTCGATTTTAATTGTCTTTGCATTCCTAATTCCACAACTATATCGTAAATGAAAATGAGGAAGAACGTTCGGATTAGTTTTAGATTTGGGTTAATTTGGAGTGTAAAGCAGAGCCTGGGAGGTAAGCAATACATGTGGATTGTTTTTGAATTTCTTTTGTGATGATAATGCCAGGAATGTGGACTGGATGGAAACGGATGCGAATGGTGCAGGGTGGCGAAGGAAAGTGTCAGCTTTTTACACAATCACACACACACACACACTCAAACAGACACAGACTTTTAGGAGGTGGTATAATAAAGACTTGATCACAGACATCGCGGTATATTATGTTATTATGTACAATGCACGCTGAGAAACGGTTAGGAGTGGGAGGCCGCAACGTCAACGAGCCAGGATCCGGATTAACGATTTCGATCAGCAGCGGGAGGCGAGCTGGGATGCGCTGAGCAGTTGTCGTATGCGTTTAAATGGAACTAGGACTTGACTAATGCGAAAACGTTGTATTATGGTAGGATATTGATACGATTACTGATTGATTAGAAACGGTTCGGTTGATTTTGGTCGGTTGCATTATGTAGTTGGTTTGGTATTTGCTTTTGCTTTTCTCCATGAACTCACCACATGTGGCACTCTCTGTTGCATCATTTGCAATTCCTCGTAGGAATACACTGGTTGCTGATAGTATGGCAATCCAGTCTGAATATATTGACTAACCATTTGGATGTTGGTGGGCACCAAGCCGCTGCCGCTGCCACCACCACTACCAGCACCACCAGCACCCGACGCTCCGCCCACGCCGCCGGTGCTCGCTCCCGCACCTTGTCCGCTGGCATTGCCCGTCGTCGTGGCAGCACTGCCACCGCTGCCGCTGCTATTGCTGCTGCTGCTGTTCTTGTTGGTCAGCGAGGCCAGCACTGCAGCGGTGGTTCCGGTGGCTGTCTGGGCAACGGCCGTTGCTCCCACCGAGCTGGCGTTGCTGCTGTTGTTGTTCACATTCACACCGACGCTGGACGCGCTGCCACCGGCCACGCCGACTCCACTACTTACGCCGCTCTGACTGACGCCTCCGCCCACGCCGGCTACGTTGCCACTCGCAACGCCTGCCGTCACATTGCTGACCGAGCTGCTGCCGCTCACGCTGTTATCTGGAAAGATCGGAAAGGTTTTAGTTTACATGCGTATACTAAAAGAAAGCGGCCGAAAATAGAGCATTTCAGCTAAGCAATAACAATTCTGTTCAAAAATTCTAGTTATTTTGGAGAGTCTTATTGTCATTGCAGAGCCAAAGTCGTGGCTGAATTGAAGTTGATTTGAGTAATAGTGCGTTATATTTGTGAAGAAAACTCTCTGATGTGGCAAGAATATGCATTAAAATGTTTAACATTTTGAGTTTGTTTTTAAGATTGCAATGCATACTCTTTTGGGCCTCATTCTGTGATATTAACTCCTCGATTACTTACTATTCGATACAGCCGCCTGGTTAGCACCTGTTTGACCGCTCACCACACCGCCATTGCCTGTGCTTCCGCTGTTGCTGCTCACTCCGCTGCTGGTCGAGACACTGAAAGGTCAATGAGATCAACATTAAGTGCTACAGGCATCCGCCTCTAAGTGGGACATGACCAGGGGGTTGGGTTAGTCGGAATATTGGAAAAAGCGGGTCATGCAGAGCGGGGGTTTCGCTCTTACCTGTCGTAATGAGCGGCACTACTGGCCGTGGTCGCATCCTTTAGCTTGGCGCTGGCACTGAAATTGGCGTACTGCGAGGACGCGTTGCTCGCACTGCCAGAGAACCTGAACGAACGGGCGAGAAGCCGCAATTTAGCATAATGGAGAACCAGTCCAAACCAATGTGTCATCCCCAAAGAACTGATCGTAATGGGATTGGGATTTTCGCATTTGGTACTTACCCGCTGCTGTTGGACAATCCAGTATTGCCATAAACACTCTGGCTTGACTGGTAAGCACTTTGTGGTGTCGAATATCCGGATGTGAGGTAGGCAGAGCTCGCATTGCCGCTGTTAGGTGCGGAGCGCGATTGCGGTTTGGGTTTTTTGGGACATAAGCGAGCATTAAATGTGTTAGGAGAGAAGAAAAACAGTAAACAAAATGAAGATTAGCCTTCTTTCGGATGGGGCGAATTGTTAAGCAGCACTTGCATACAAACAAATATTTAAATCTTGAAGTAAAAGATTCGATTAGGGTTCTACCCTTGCTGAGTAGAGTTAGTTTATCTTTTCCAAATCGAGTTGTTGCTTACAAATAATTTTGAAATTTGACAAATATGTAACTACAAATCTCTGCAAGGGTAACCCCCTTTGGAATTAAATATTAAACAATCAATACTGGAACATGTCCTACCTCGTGCTATTTTGGCTGCTGCTGCCTCCAACCGGAATGTTTTGCGTCGCTGTTCCTCCGCCGCCGCTTACCGCACCTGTACCGCTTTGAGCCCCGGTGCCAGCCTGCTGCTGGTAGGAACTGGGCTGGTATGAGCCGTATCCCTGCTGCTGGTAACTGTTGGCCACCGAGCTTTGCACATTCGCGTATGTGGAGCTGCTGTAGCCACCGGGCGCCGTCGTCGGAAAGCCACTGGCCGTCTTGCTCGCTCCACTGTTCTGGTACGCGTTTTGGTAGGCGTTACCACTGCCGCCCGTCTGTCCGTAGGGATCGCTCTTGGTCAGCTGATCGATTGTGGCATTCACCGATGAGCTAACGCCCTGCTGCTGCTGTGACGTCGAACGGCTTGTATAGCCCGCTGCACTCAAGGCATCGCTCTATAAATGGGAAATGCTATTAGATTCTCAGAAATATATGCACTATGCTACAAACAATCGTATTAACTAAATCATGGTGGCGATTACTTGGGTAATTCAAAGGATACAGTACGGTACTCACAATCTGGGAACTCTGCAGACCCGCCGCTAGCGTCACCTGCTGCTGTTGCTGGGACTTGCTCTGGTAGTCATCTGGCTGCTGTTGCTGCTGCTGACCATCAATGCTAAAGCCCGAACCAACCTTCTCCGGCAATGGCTCGAAGCCATCGTCCGTGCCGAAGTCCAGAGCGCCGAACTGCACGTCCAGGTAGCCAATGTTGTTCAGTGCATTGTCTCCGGGCATTTCGACGGCACTCGCAGGAATCTTCGAGGGTGGTGGCAGCTTAACGCGTGCCCTCCTTATCTGCGGTTGCTGCTGCGATTGCTCGCCAGTGCCAGCTCCAGCTGCCGCTCCAGAAGCGAATACGTTGGCATAGGTGTTGGGGTACTGGCTCACACCCACGCTAGTGCTAGTTTGGGAGTAGGCGGCCACGGGGTTTTGCGCGTAACCCGCTGGCGCCGACTGCACTGGTACAGAACCTGGGCTGACGCCCTGGCTGGCCAACGAGTTGAAATACTGAGATTGCTCGACCGACAAAGTAGCCGACGGCTTGATAGGCGTCGTCTGCTGCTGAAGTTGCTGCTGCTTTTGTGCTTGATGCACCAGCGTGGCAGCTGCCGAGGCGGCGCTTGAGAATGTGTCGGGAGAGGCGGATACAAAGGATGACGGTGTGCTGCCTGCTCCTCCGCCGGCAGCTGCACTCGCTCCTGTACCCGCTCCTGACTGTGTGCCCTGGGATTGCAGCTGAGGCGGTGGATTACTGACCGCTGCGCTGTATTGCAGCAGTGGCGTGGTTGCCGAACCGCTCAGCGTTGCTGGCGGTGTGACCGCCGCTGGACCACTGCTGGAGCTCTCCTCCAGATGAGATCCCTGCTGCACCAACTGATGTTCAAGGCCCGGTGGCGCCGATATCTCGCTTCCAGACGCCGCAGGAACACCTGTAACAGCGCCAGTTCCGCTAACTACGTTGGCAGCGGATTGCGTTGCCAGGTTGCTGGTGGTGAACACCTTGCTGTCCTTAAGCGAGCCCTCATACTCCTCGTTGTTCCAGTCGCCCCAGGCATCGTCATGAGCCTGTTGCTGCTTCTCGGCATTTTGGGCAATGGTGTTGTCCCACAGCTCAACCTCGTGGTGATCCTCGTTTGCGTTGCCACCGCGACCTGATCCATAAGCACCACCAGGGCCTCCGCTGCCGCGATCGCCACGAGGGCCACCGGTGCGTCCGCCCATGCGGCCGCCACCACGGCCAGAGCGAGAGACAAAGCCACCGCCTCGTCCACCGCCACCGGGACCACTGCGTCCGCCGCCGTTGCGCTGCCCGCGGTAGTTGTCGTTAGCCCGATCGTCACCGCGGTCCTGACCAGCGTTTTGCCCGGACCAAGGTTCACGAGATTCGCGCTGATTGCGCTCGTTCTCACGAGTCTCTCTTCCGCGCCCTAAAATATTAGAAATCAAGTTTTAGTTTATTTTCAGAGGATTAGGCTCATTTACTAAAATTATTTCATTAAGGTAATATTTTCTCTAGTTACAGATCGTGCATGAGCAACAAAGCATAAATGCCAGCATTGTAATATTTAACGATCTTAATGTTTATATATCTTCTACATTAACTGGATTTCAGTTTTGCAATAACTGTAATGCAGAGCTTAAAGATCCAAAACGTTTAGTAACGCCCTAAGAAATATTTTAGTAAATGAGTGTGGCTTATGATACTTACATCCACGACTGTCACTGGAGCCACGTGTGCCTCCGCGATTTGAGCTGCGGTTTCGCGACTTTTCCCGCCTGTCCGCATTGGCATTGCCATCGGCCCAATCGCCATCGCCAGCAGCGCCATCAGCCGTGTTATTTGCAGCCTTGTTCTTCCGCTTTTTCTCGTACTTGGCAAAGGCGCCCTACAACAGATTCAATTAAATAAATGGAGCGCGGGAGATTAGAATCGAAAGTAACCTGCGGTAGCTCCTCGATCAAGAAGTTGGCCGCTGCCTCCAGGTCGTAATCGCACTCGTTGAGGGCACAGCAGACCTCCTCCTCGGAACGTTGGGTCATGGTCAAAAGGAGGAGAACCTTCTCGTTGATCTGCGGATCCTCTGTGGTGCTATTGGTGATCTGGGCAATGCGCAACTGTTCGGTGGTAGCCTTAGGCTGGGCCTTCTCTGGCTTGTCTGTCTTGCTGGCATCCTGGCCTCCCTTCTTGCCAGCGGCCGCAGCATGTGAGACTCCATCGTGATGGCCGATTCCTCCTCCGCCGGAGTTGCTGGCATTTGACTTTTTCTGGTTGCGGGCATGGCCGCCTCCCCCGCCGCCTGAACGAGTTTGTGTGCTCATCTCTATGTACACTGTATATACAAATTAGCTGCAATACGAAAAAGATTAGGGATTCGATCTTAAAACCAGGGAATCTACAAACTGACTGATCAAAATTTAGGTCTGTGCTGACTGGATTCTGAATATGGGATTCTCTGAGTTTCTTTATGTTCTATAAGTGAAATAGTAACATCTTAAGATCAATGCAAATAAGTTATGAGTATAGAGAGAAATAATTAATGATTTAGAAAGTTAGCCGCCTGTGGTTCATTTTAAAATGAATCCATGCGTATTCAATTACAAGCCTAGTTCGATTCTGTTAGTTTATTCCCAACTATAAAATATGAGAAATCCAATTCGATTTTAATGTGTACATTTACATACATTTTTGGGTAATTGAAGATAATGGAATAAATAAGATATAAATCTTGGTTCGTCAGTGTGAAAATATTAATGATAAACTCCCACAATCCAGACAGCTTTTATCTGAGAATGTGTTAAAATGGCTAAACAAGTGGGCGAAAGAGAGCAGCAAAGGAAAAGCTGGCAAGATGAGAGTTCAATGTACATTTAATAAAAGAGAATGAAAGAACGTGAACAAACAGACACACGCCGAAGCAAAGGAGTGCGAGAGGAAGGGAAGAGCGCACGCACAAACAAAGCGAGCATTCAGAAATAACAAAAATAATGAATACGGGGTTGTCGAGGGGGGTGAAAAATGTATTGGCAAAACAGGTAACAGAAGGGATGCCGAGAGGGTGGCGGGGTACGTGACCAAGACGCATCCAAGCCGAAACGTCAGTTTGGCTTTTAGGGGGAAGGGGGTGGTTCATGGGAAAGAGAGCGGGAGAGGCGACCCCGATACTAAGTGCATATCTGAATCACTCAATTTTTGTTGTCAAAACAGTTTTATCAACGTTTGCCGTGAATAACGCCTTTCCATGCATTATTCATACACAGACACACGCGCGTACTGCCGCACACAAACAAAAGACCGCTGTCGCCATCACGTTTCCATCAGGTTTCGTATTTCGCACGTACACCATGATATGGAAATTTGACCACGGCAACTGGGGACCTGCGATCCTGGACCCGGAAACTACTCAATACCAATTGCAATGGGAATCGCGAGGACTGACATACACAAAAATTGATTTATAAACTCCTTGGCCTCTTCGCTTCGGTTTTTCGCTTTCGCTTTTGTGCTCGCTCTTCTGCATCTGCCCTAGCGGCATCTCCCTCGCACCCGCACCAGCGCGGGCACACCAGTGTTGCCAGGTGCGAACGAAGCGCAGCGGCAATTGGCAAGGCCGTTAAATTAACCAACAATTGGAGCACAATGGTACGCTTCGTAAACGAAGCAGCAGGTCCTAGAGAGGGCAAACAGAGTTAGTTACAATATCTGTACAAACACACCAATTCACGGCAGGACTCGGATGGCACACATCACTAGGCACGCTCCGGCACTTGGCAACACTGAATGCGAGGGCATTGAAACCGAATGAAGCGCACAAAGCGGAATGCAAAACCGGACAAAGTGGCGTACACTGCGCCGAAATAAACGAAATGTACGATTCGTTGTGGGCGAAATTTGTCCCATATGTGACATACCCGGCAAGGATAACGCACTCCCAGTTGCACATTTCGGGGCAAACGGGAAATATAGCCTTAATAGACCCAGCCATGTGCACATACTTCGACGCCATTTCTGCAACGCCACACTAGCCGACTCTTTCGCTCTTATGTAAACCAAGGCACCCAGTAATTGACGACGACCGCCGCTCCAGACAGCGGCCACTATTGAATTTTCAAGCGAGTTTTTTGCCGACAAGGCCCCGGGAGACATGTCGAAAACACGTTGCACAGGTGGGGGGACACTTAAACTAAACTTTAACACCTCAGGAGGGTTCCGGTCACGGCTTTAAATTGGATAAACAAATTTTCAAAACGGAGTCACACTCAATACCTGCAAATGCGCCGAGAAACGCACTTTTAATGTGACCGCTCGTTAGTCGATCGATATAGCTTTATCTAGGCATGCAGCCCTGGACTCAGAGTCATTAATCTACCCTTGCCTTGAACCAGTTTTGCTAATTTTGAAATTGATAACATTTTTCTACCACTATTAGAAAGCTTCAAAAAGCTAAAATATCTAATTTTCCATTAGCTAATATAAGCAGTTTACCTATTAGAGCCTGATTGAAATCTGAAACAAGTTTTGTGTTCGTTGATAAGAGGTTCTGGACTCGGATTACATCAAGTGGTGGTTTATCGATATCAAATGAAAAGTTGTTGGCGTTTGCACACCTCTATCGTCAACAAACCATATTACTTTTGCAAAAAAAAAAAAAAAAAAACAAAAACAGTTAATTTACAAAACTATGGAAAAAATGGGGCGTTTGATGATAAACATTAATTATATTTACCCAGGCGCGCAATGAGCACACACCAATGCACCAAGTATTCGAGTGACGACGACGCCGAGAGATTGGAAGATGCAATGGAGGAGCTGCAAAATAAGCTTGATAAGATCCTAGAAAACCAAAATGAGATTCTCGCGCGCCTTTGTCAGGTGGCTTCCATCAGGCCCACCGGTGACTTGTGCAAGGCGGAACTAGACTATTTTCCCGTGTCTGATCCCGACGAGCTTTCCAATCTGGATGCGAATCTTTCAAAGCCGGACAACAAATATGTGAGAGCACAATGCGTAAGCCTGATTGTTGGGGTATTACAAACTTGATCTTTTTTGCTTTCCAGGCTCATATTATTCACCGCATCCTGAGGCCAGAAGGTCGAATAGAACCGCTGAAAAACAATTTCTCAAAGATGTTCAACTACGATATACTCATGGCCTACAACTATGACGGTGTGAGCACTAAGCAGTCATTTAAGCAATACAAATATATTAACAAAACTATTTTTGGTGAGTTAAGTAGGGCTTTGTGCAGATTAAAAGCTTTAATTTCGTTTACTACATTAGGTGTTACTATTTATAATTTGGCCTAAAAAAACTATCTTGGCTTTAAAGATAATGGCTCCATTTAGTTTATAATTACTAGTCATTCTAAATAACTAAATTAATATTTGCATGGAAGCTGCAAAATTGAATATTTTTATGCAAGCGATGGTTCTTTTTTTGTAGTGAATCAAGCTTTTCATATCTAAAATATTATTATATATTATTAGATATATATAGATAGATATTATTATATCTTAAGTTGTTCGTATTTGTGAAATGAAATTAGTAGGCTAATACTTTTAGTTAGTTTAGCTAAATTTAAGAAAACATTTTCTGGTAATCTCTCATCTTCAGGGATCCTGAAAACAGATGGATATACGCAAGCGGACTACGTTGCCGATATCAGAGGTGCCTTTCAGACATTAAAGCGACGTTATCATAAAAGAAACCACGACTTGCGAAGGAGGATTAGACGGACTCAAAAGTGCGAGCCAGATTCTGATTGGGATTAGCCGATAAGCTGGTATTAATGCTGCATTTCGTTTATTTGCAACGTTTATCTCAACGAAAGGAATATTAAGCCAAACCGGTTTTGGTTCTCTGCAGTAAGTTGTGTTCTTTCCGCTTTAATGAGGTTATTTTCGGCTTGCATAGCACCTCGAAACGCCAGTCTTTTAAACCGTAACGTTCTGGTCGACATACCCTTGGAAAAATATGGATCAAAGATTTCACCATCTAATATGGCTTTTAAGTGGCTCTAATAATGTTATTATTTACTTTACTTTTGGTTTCCATTGCAAAGAAACCACTGATTTATTTATTTATTCGATTTTTAAGATCTGATCTCACCTAGTTAGCCATTTTTTTTAAAATATATTGTAAATTAACTGACGCAATAAAGAAAACAATTTATTTAATTTAAAAAATGTGAGTTTGAAGACACGCTTCTTTCTCGTTTCTGAAGGTTTTGGAAAATGTTTACTTGGGTTTATAAATATATTTTGTATTTGCATATGGAAAGATAGCATCAATACCATCTTCAACATTCTTCAAGGTTTCGCCATCATCGTAAAGGAATCGCAAGATTTTAACGAAACGCGATGCACAAGATATTTGGCTAATGGATACTTAATCGCCAGTGCCACTGAGACAAGTGATTCGAAATGAAAACGACGAGTGTCGCCGCTGCTCTTGGTGAAAAAGGCAACCAAAAGCAGGGTTCAGTAAACTTGTTTTCAATTTGAAAATGGTTATGCCAGCCGGATAAAAACATTTTCCGATGGTTTTAGGCATTGCAACAACAAGTACCAGGCCAGTGCTCAGTTGCACAGTCGGTGTAGCGGGCCATAAATGAGAACTCAATTAGAACGTTTACATTTCTGTAAGAAACGAGTTGGTGCCGCCGCTGCTGCCACTGCTGCCTGCCGTAGTTGCTGTGGTACATTATTTTTTGGCCTAAATAGTAGGCCTTGAGGAATCGGAATCGCTTGAGTTGTTTTTGTTTCACCGAGCGCCACGGCAGCGCAGCCGGCTGCGACGCGGGCAGCGGCAGCGGCAGAGCGCCGGCGGAGCGGGAGATACCGATTCCGAATCGGAATCCGCTCAGAGTGGATTCGTCTTTTGGCCCATTCGGATGTGGCCTCGCATGTGGCGCGCGCGTTGTCCACTGACAGTTTTATTATTATTATTGTTGTTATTATTATTATTATTATTTGGGGCCCAAAGCTAACTCTTGCCCTTTCGAGCTGCGCGTAATTTCAATTTCGATTTCGGTTTGGTTTCGACTCAATAATATCCATTCGGCATCTCGGCGTTCGCGTTGTTTCGAGTGCATCCACATCCACATCCGACTCCACAGCCACATCCAAGTCCATTGCGATTGTTGTGTTGTGTTCCAGTTGCCGTTTTTGTGGGAGGTTAGTTGGTTGAATAATCCGCGACTCCGCAGTGTACGCAAATTGCAAATTGCAAAAGCAATGCAATGCCCCGCTCCATGAAAGTCCCCATTGAGAAACATAGATCCAAGAACTGCAATATGCCCTAGTGTATGTGTGTGTGTGTGCCGGAGAGCGGGAGAGCGCACCAGTGCCTGTTTGTGTGCGTGTGCCTATGTGTGTGTGTGTGTTTAGAATGCACCTTGTGGTATTTTGAAATCTAAAATTGCCAAACACCCAGCGCGTTTCTTTTTTTCGAGAGCATTGCAAAAGACTCCAGCTGTGCTAATGCTAAGTTGAAACGAACAAAAAAAAAACTATCAAACCGAAGAATCGAAGAACTGACAAGCTAAAAACGAGAAAAAGAAACTGAAAATCAGAAGCCAAGGCTGCCGCTCTTTCATTTTAGCGGGTATGTAATTACGAAACTCCTGCGAGCGCCTGGCTGGCTATTTCGGATATCTGTCGGATTGCGACAGATTTTCGTGGATTTTCCGCCATGGATTAATGGGCGCCAAGGGTACAGCCAGCTTTCCCACACGAACACGCACACACTAACGCGTTTATTGGCCAACACACAGTCAAAATTCCATAGGTGGCCCCACCATCTGCCACTTTAATAACTCAAGTTTTAATGAAATCTTATAAAGGTATAAGCAAACGAGTATTCAAAATCATAGTCAGAGTCATAGGAACTTTTTCTATTAATTAATTTTATTTAATTACCGGAAAACCAAGCTATAAGAAGTAGTATAACCTTATTTTGGCATAGACCAAGTCAGAAGTTTTAGTAAAATTTCCGTTACAAACCAAACAATAGTAGTAAACCGATTAAACAAACGCATTTACTTCGAGTTCCCAGAATTCAACTTCGCGGAGTTGCACTGTATTTACCTACGTCACGCCCACCTGATTTCAGTGCAATCGCGTTGGCCCAGTTTACGGGCATGCTCCAAGACAAAATACACTCCTACAAGGTCGATTGCCTATGTGTGCTGCTGTTTCTGTTGCCGTTTCTGCCTTTGCGGCTGTGGCTGGCGTTTTTCTATACCAGTTTCTAAACCTGCCGCAGCTAGTTTCAATTTCTACTGGGATTATCTGCTCCGGCTTCGGTGGCTGCGACGCCTCCGTCGCTGCTGCAGGTGGCGATGGCGATGGCGATGGCTGCAGCTCTCTGGGAGCTCATTACTTGGCCCGTCCTCTTCTACCCGCCCCTCCTCCTCGTGCCACGTCCACCTTGTCTGTGTGATTGTGACACAGAAACCAACTAAGAAGTATGTGGAAATCTCTTGGCTGCATCGAAATCAAATCAGAAACTCAAGTTGGTCTCGCCAGTCGGCGGCTCCGCGTTGAGTTTCCATTTCAGAACATATGCGCGTTTTCGCAACAGTTTTCAGCTAGAAGATTGCTGCCTGCCCATTCGGGCCTTTTAAAACGGCAGTCATGCCTGTCCACGTCCGATTTGGCTGGAAGTTGACCAAGTGGATCCCAAGAAACAGCACTCTTCCCTAAATGTTGTTTGCTGGCTTTATTTTGAAACTTATTTTCAACATATTTTAAATTATTTTGCGAAAGTCCTCCGATGTAATAGTAGTAAGCCAATTATCATCTCAAAATGAACTGAGTGCAAGATATAAGAAGTCCCAAATGGGTTAAAAAGAATCTGTCATTCATATAACTCTAGTTTCGCCTTAGCCAAATTTTCTATTGACTGTCACAAAAAGTTTCACTTCTTTGTGTCAAGAATTGGGCTTGTTGAAATCTTGTTGATATCATATGGTATGTTTTTCCCAAGTTTACCTATTTCGTTGAAATAAATTGTAATGCTTCAAAATCTGTTCTTAACACGGATCATACATATTTTTCATTCAGAAAATGCGTCTTATACGGGCTTCACTGTAGTGGCTTGGCGTCAATTTCGTTTATCCCCCCCCCACCTCCCCCTATCGATTCCCAATTTGTCTCTTGCCGTGGGATGCTAGAACTGTGCTCTGCATCCCTGGTTCATTCCCCAAAAGCAGCACACGCACACAGTGACGCTTGGACAACCCCTTTCCCATCGCCCACTACACACTACCCACCACCCACAACCCATCGCCCACCACCCGCACCCCTGCGCCCGCACAGCCACACTGCAGTGTGCTCAATTCGGATGGACGGCTGTGTGTGTGAGTGTGTGCGAGTGCATCTCCCCCACAGCAACTGCAAACTGAAAACTGCAGACTGCACGAACTGTGGTGCAATAAACGACGAACGGCGAACGGGACGGAACGGAACGCATATTGCGTTGGCGGCGATAGCTTGGATGTAGTTGCTGCTGCTGCTCCCTCGGCTCCCCCTACTCCCCCTCCTACTCCACCGCCTCCTCTGCTCTCCCGCTCCCTTGATGATGACAGCCGAGGTCGTAGGCAAAGACGACGGCATACGCTCGAGTAACTGGCCCACCACTACAAGCAGCCAAACCTGTTGACCTAATTTCAAATTCTGCTGCGTCTTGTTGTTGCTGCTGCGGCTGATCTGTGTCTCTGTGCCATCAGTTGGTGTGTGTGTATGAGTGTGTTTCAGTGAGTGGCGGCTCTCTGGGCGAATGTGTGTTGGTGAGTTGGTGTGCCGGAGAGCCAAACGATTGGCAAATCTTCGCCAGTGGTGTTTGGCGCCAAGGGGGATCCACATCCAAATCCACATCCACTCTTCATGGAAGAATAAGCCAACAAAAAATAAAAGGCCTTCAAACTCAAGCATTCCCCCAAACGAAGATCTTCGAGCATTAGTTGTCTGGTATACATTTTAGGGAAAATATGTGGTAGCTTCGGTTGTACCAATGATTAGTTGTGCGAGATGAAAAATAAAATGCATACCACACTGTTAAATACCTATCCTTTAATCTACATTTAATGACCAGAAGATACAAAGGCTTTGCAAGCTTATTATCTAGTTTTAGTTTGTAACACTTTTGCGTTATTAACAGTAAGTCATATCAAGGAATATAAAATATACTATACCTAGCTTTTATTTTTTCAGCTTATTAAATGTAAGGCTTATAATATTTTCATAATATTCAGTGCGCTCTAATTTTTATTGAACCAAAACAAAAATAGTAACTTTTGTCAGTGCAGAAATAATTGTGGCTAATATCTGTCTGATCTCCATCACCAACCCTGCGAACTCTGACTCACCTGAAGTGGTGACCCCCCTCGGACGCCAACCCTGGCATTTCCGTCCCAAACAAAACGGAGACAGACACAGATACGTACTTACATACATATGTACGTACGTATATTGGGATTCGGAAACCGATGCAATTGGTGTGGGACTTCCACATCCATTTCCACCAGCTATTGCAGTTTGGATTCAGTTCGGTTCGGCTTGTGTCGGTATTTGGGAATTTCGGAATCGTGATTTATTGGCAGATACCGGAATGCTGGGATGCAGTGGCTAAAAGCACGCATCGTGGTGTAAGTTTCGAAGGGGGTGTATCCCACCTTATTTATATGTAGTATTTGTTTTTGCGTCCCAGTAACCGAAAGAAATTACGGTCGCTGCCACAAGCTGCTGCCTCTGCCGGCGTCGCTGCCTGCTCCACTTGTCGCAGTGACGAAACGTTCGTGCCTGTGTTTGTGTGTGTGTGTGAGTGTTTGCCAGTGTTTGTGTGCAGAGAAAATCAAGTGAATCAAAATGAGCGTATAATTAGGTCAACACAACAAAAATTATACGCTAGCCACTTAGCAAAGAGAGCAAAGCGGCAGACTCTCTCTCTGGGAATCGGAAGTGGGGCAGAGCATGGTTGCTGGTCCCATCAATTAGAAATTAATTCACGCGCCTAATGCTACAAAATTGCAATTGCAGCGAGAGCAAAAAACGTGCACCTGCAACAACGGGAACAGCAGCAGTAGCGGCAACAACAACAACCACAGCCAGGGAGAGCGGGTGTGAGAAAAGCATAAACAAAAACGGGACATGCGCTGCACTTGCCGAATGGGAGAGAGTGGGAGAAAGAGCGTGGGACGTTGTATACAGAGAGTGCATTTTTCGCTCAGCTGCTTTGGCTGCTACATGGGAAGAAAAATTTAATAAATAATGTCTATAAAAGATAATGAACTTATTAAATTGCTTTTCAATAGCAAAAGCTTATCTTAAATGTATTAATAAAAATATATTTTTAAAAACTCCATAATTCTTGCATTCAAGCTCGAATACTCCATTGACCTTTGGTTTTTCTCAGTGTGCCAGAGAGCGCTTGTACACAGAGAGCTGAGCACCACTGAACTATTTTTTACCCCACGTTTTTTCTCGCCCGTTTCTTGATTTTCTTGCGTTGTTGTTGCTGCTGCTGCCCGTTGCTTGTTGGCCGTGGCAAGTGTTTCGCAATGAGTGCGCAGGCCAGGCCAAAACCAAAGCCGAAATGAAATCATCGCCGTGCCGTGCTCTCTGGCATTGATAGAGGGGGGAAAATCCTGTTCCACTTTCTATTATGGGAGTCGCGTCGTCGTCGTCGTTGTTGTTGTTGTTGTTGTCGGTGTTGGCGTTGTTGCTGCAGCAGCAGCAAAAGCGGCGGCAAAAGTAGCAAAACAGCACGTAGCATAAAAGTGTGTCACCATGGAAAGTGGTTTTCTCTCTCCCGCTTCTCTCCTTTTCGCTCTGTTCTTGTTCTCATTTCGACGCACATGTTGTTGTTTTGTTTTCTTTTTTTTGGTAATGCTTCCTTCATTGATTTGGCAAGGAACAGGGGAACAAGAACAAAAACATCTCCATCGACCGACTGACTCATTTTGTTGCGTGACGAAAGCCGATCTCCCCGCCCATCCCACGCTGGAAAACCGGTAGAAATAAAAAACAACGCTGCTAAGGTCAAATCTGAAATATGGTCTATTTTGCATGAAGATCCAGCCTTCGAAAGTCAGTCGCCTTCAAAAAGATGCGCCGCCTTCGTTTTCAACTTCACTTCCACCTTGGTTCCCCGTCCACATCCAATTCCGATTCCAATTCCGACTCCCATTCCGCTGTGGATTCACCACTGGTCAATGCAATGCTAATAAACTAGCTTTTGATTTAAATTTGAATGGGAATCGTGCGCGGCGGCCTAAGGCTATGCAAAAGATTCATTTGGCCTACAAGCGAACGCACAGTGGCTTTAAGCCAGCGAACTCGAAATGAAAGGCCAGTCTTAAATCACTTTTGGTTAAATGAATCGGATAACAGAAAATGTTCTCTAAAATCCTTTAATACGCCGTACTAAGTTAATCTATAGAATTTGTAGTTTAGTTAAGTATGTTTATTACCTCTACAACAACATTACGTATCCGCCCAGTGAGCTAGATTGTTTTAAGTAGGATTTCAGAGAATTTTAAAATCTAGTATAAATTATTCCAAGTTTAAGACATAGGATATTGACTCTTTCGATTTCTTTCTGATGATAAAAAAATGTTTGATTCAGTTCCAATGAAATATGAACACAATGCATTTAGGGGCCTTGATTTGTTCACAATATTCTACAATAATATCGAAATAATTTTTTGAAAGTATCTTCGTATCTTCATATAAATGGATTTACAAGCTCATAAATGGGAATCCATGACTCTTAGCGAAAATTAGGTTCGTCTTCCCATGATGAAATCATAACTCAGTTCGAATTCCCACACCTGTTTTTGGACTCTTCCCTATAAAAATTAGCCGCCCACGTGGGCGCACCCCTTTATGGCCACCCGGCGGACAGTGTGCGACATCATTAAGGGCTCTCGGGGCGCTCCAATTATGTCGCTCACTGTGTGTGTGTGCTCCCATTCGCATTTCTCCGACCATTTCTCATTTCCAGAGCGCTTTATGTTTTCTTTTGCTCTCGGCTTTCGGGGCTTCGAATTGGGAACAGCTCGGCGGGCAAGTGAAAATGCGGGACACCCCGAAGACCCGAAACCCCAGGTTGGGTCGCACATACATATGTTAGCCAGCGCGCTTGGCCAGAGATTACGGTGATGATGATGATGGTGGTGGCGATGGCGATGGCTATGGAGAGGTGGCGGCGATAATGATAATAATGATAAAGCCTGACCCAGTTGCTCTCTAAAACTTGACCCAATGACTCCATTGGGTTGGCAACTATGGCATTTATAATGCCAAAGCCAACACAGCGCCTCATAATTACTGAAAATGCAAACCGAGTTTTTGTGCGTTTTTCTTGGACTCGCTCCGCCAAAGCTTACGAGTTTACAACATTTTTGAGCATTCGAGTGGCCTGGCCCGAAAAGAAGTTTCGTAGTGCCGAAAACCCGTTCGGCGGCGCATCGGAAAGTGAATTTGTAATTTATGTAGATGCCCCCAAATAGGCCTATGACACACATCTATCTCATTTTTAAGAGTGCTGACCTGGCCAGAAATGCACAACCACTCGCACATATGTATTTCTGGGGCACAGGGAAGCTGGTCGGGGCTGAGGTCGACCCCATGGCTCTTGGCTTTGTGGTCTGGCTAATGCTAATGCACAAGCAACCATTCAAGGTTGAATTAAATTAGCTGCGAGAGAGCTGGGCTCTGAGCTCTGTCCAATGATTATGGATGATGATTTATACGCCGCCCGATATACACCGACACCCGCACATCCGCACCTGCTCGGATGTGCCGAATCTGCACTGTGTATGGGTATCCACATTTGACCTATTGCCCAATTCCGGGCCAGACGACGGGTGACATGCGTCACTAAGCCACAGTTGCACAATGGGGCGAAACTCGAGACTCTAAATTTAATCTCTGTTTGGGGAAGTACCTTCAAAACTCAATTAAACATAATACCTTTTCCAAAATATATGTTTTCTCGTTCGTCTATAAGTTTGTGTGTTATTAGTTTTCTGAGGGAATATTGATGCTGATTTAAATATAAATTTAAGTGTTAGACAAACATTTTTACTCAACCCGCTTAAGAATGATATTAGCTTGTTTTTTGTGAAACTATATTAGGTTACTGAGCGATTGAAGTTGTTTGCTTCAAACAAGAACGTCTTCAAAAGAACCCCAAAATGTTGTGCCAAATGCCATTTGGTTGCCATTGTGCTTGCCGCACAGCTTTTGAATGATACGCTTGGCGATGTTGGTGTGGTCCCCATCTCTGGTTGTGTGTGTTCGGGTGTCCAAGTGATTGCCCACCTGCAAGACCAGTAATTGGCCCCAATAACTTTGGTATTTTCGTAGCACGAAGTCAACGCCGGCAACAACTACAGCGACAAGGCCGCCCAAAAATGGTCGGTGTCGGTGTGGAGTGGTCGTTGTTGTTGCTGCTTTGGTTCTTGGCGAATTCTCCACAGGTTCCCTCAGCCCCCAAACGTCATACCAGTTACCCCTCCCACGGCACCTCCTCATCCCACGAAGCTGCGACGCTGACACCAATTTGGCTTATTAGAGTCGAAGTCTGAGTTTGGGCTTGGGTCTATGGGCTGGAAGCACTTGAAATGCCAAAAACTGACTGCAAAATTCAGCAACAACACAAATAGCAATCACAGCTTGTCATCGATTTTCGGGCGTGGTCTGGACTAATTTTATTCGCACTGAGCTGAAATATGTGTGCTAACATATAGAAATAGGGCATTACCAATTTTAAATAGATTCTGGGCTTAGTTGCTGTATAGTGTATAATACTGAAACAACATATTATAGCAAAGAACTTTAAGACAATGTACTATGTACTTCCAGATGGCCGAAACGATCAGTACAGCGGCCAGCGGCATGGAGTTGGCCCTAAAGGACCCCAGTCCGACGGTGGGTGGCGGCATCATTGTGGACATGACGCCCACCACGGCGGCGCTGCTGCATCACAACGCTATGGCGCTGCGCAGCCTCAAGGAAGCCGCCTCATCCGCCTCCGAATCTGAGCTGCAGGAACCTCGATCGCCGACACCCACGCCCACGAATCTCAGCACCGGACCCCACTCGCCGCCCATGACCTTCCGCTGCGAGCGTTGCGACAGTTTCGAGACCAGCTCGCGGGCATCCCTGCTGCTCCATGTCGTTCAGTGTTTGGCTGGTCAGGCGGCGGCGGCGGCAGCAGCGGCGGCGGCATCGGCGCGCCTGAAGAGCGAGGATCTGCAGGAGCCGGAGAACATGAGCCTGGGTCACATGGAAGGCGGCAAGGGCGATGGCCAGACGGGCAATGGTTCCAGCTCCTCGGCCAGCTCCTCGCCGGCCGGGAATAGCGGAGGAGGAGGCGGTGGCAACAGCAGTTCGCGCAAGGTCTTCGAGTGCGATGTGTGCAACATGAAGTTCTCTAACGGCGCCAACATGCGCCGCCACAAGATGCGACACACTGGTGTCAAGCCCTACGAGTGCCGGGTGTGCCAGAAGAGATTCTTCCGCAAGGATCACCTGGCGGAGCACTTCACGACGCACACCAAGACGCTGCCCTATCACTGTCCGATCTGCAATCGTGGCTTCCAGCGCCAGATAGCGATGCGCGCCCACTTCCAGAACGAGCATGTGGGTCAGCATGACCTGGTGAAGACGTGTCCGCTTTGCAGCTACCGAGCGGGGTCCATGAAGTCGCTAAGGATTCATTTCTTCAACCGTCACGGGATCGATCTGGATAACCCGGGTCCGGGCGGCACCTCTTCGTTGCTCCTGGCCCTGGAATCACAGGCTTCGGCTGCAGCAGCAGCGGCGGCAGCTAGTTACGTGCCACCTGGACTCAGTCCGGTGCCGGTGCAATCTCAGTCCCAGCAGCAGCAGCAACAGGTGGCTCCTCCGGCCAGCGATAGTGGCGAGTCCATGCGATCCCTGGAGAATGCCACGCCCCCCATGCACTTCCTCACGCCTCACGTGGAGATCTCGACGCTGGGCGAGAGTGGCAACACGGAGTTGTTCAATGTAAGTCAATCGCTGTATGGCAGCCCATCCCTTTTTCAAGCCCCCTCGCTTACAAATGATAAACTAGCTGATTTGCGTTTGGCGTGAATCTGCATTACAGGGCAACAACAACAACAGCAATAACAACAACAACAATAACAACAACAACAACTGCGCTACAAACAACAATAACAATATAAATGGAGCGAATAACAACAACAACTGCAACTCCATTAGCAATGGAAATGCCGAGTCCAATGGCGATAAGGTGAAAGATCGAGCCCTCATCATGCAATCGCCGGTGGAGTTGCCAATGGATTGCAACACAAAGGCCACGCCCATCACATCCAGCACCACAGCCAGCAGTCTGAGTGGCGGCCTGAAGAGCCACCACCAGCATTCGCATCACCACCACCACCATCACCACCACGAGAACCACATAACGCCGTCGATCAGTCTTATACCTATCAAACAGGTGAGTTGACGAGTGGTAAGATCGTGCGATAAACAAAGATCGACGCATTATCTATTATCTCTATCTATTGGGTTTATCAAATGGGGTTACGCTAGTGTGTATGTGAATTTATATTACCAGAATAGGTATTTGGATCTGAACTACATAGTTCCCTTCAAACTGAAGAGCAAACATCATAAATTCCACCTACTGAAAACTTTTCTGTTAACTCAATTTTTTAAATATTCATCTTTATGAGATGGAAGCTCGGTTCGTAGTGGATCGAATCCACACTTCATCTGCATGCGAAGGCGGAACCATTTTTTGAAACCTGTTGTGCATCATAAAAGACTGCATACCTAATTTGGTTGAACTGGTGGCTCCAATAGACTGTTGAGATCCAGGGCTTTTATATTGATGGTTGATTCAGCGTTTGATCTTGACCTGTAAAATAAATTTCAGAGTACATTTTCATGATTTGAAATGTCATGAATTATGTATTAAATGCTGTGTATGGAAATGATTGAATTATTATTTTTAGATATTAGTATTTTATTAGCCTACAGGCTTATAATATACTAATTTAATTTTTTGCCAAAATCATTACATTATAGTAATATTTAATGGGTAGTATGTGAATGAGATACCAACACAAACAAACATTATCTACTTTTATATTCCGTGTTAAAAAAAAAACTTAAATTTTTCTCTTTTTGCCCAAAAGGAGCCCATGTCGGAGGATATGGACAAGAAGGACCTGATGAACGGCAGTGATCCAAGCAGCGATACAGAACAGGCTTCCAACAATAACAACAGCAGCAGCAACAACAACAGAATCACCTCACTGATCAAGGTGGGTTAATAAGAAATATACAATATGTAGCCACAATATTAATCCATCTGATTTTGGACCAGGTCTCGCCACTGAAATCGCTCCTGCGCGAGGATCTCAAGCGTCGCATCTGCGCAAAGGCTAACAACCGTATCACCCGGAATGCCACGCCGCTGGAGAGTAACAACAACAATTCGGTGCTGTCCAACAGCCTGAGCAACGGATCCGGTCGCGGATCACCCGGAGTGAATGGCGGCAGCGGAGGAGGTGGAGGTGGCGGGCCACCCACGCCGGCGACACCTAGTGCCACCAATGGCGCCAGCTCGACGCCCATCTGCAACGGGACGATCACGTCGACCGGCCAGGATGGAGACCTGCTGATCAACCGCAAGCTGATCCTCACCTGCCACTTCTGCGGCATCGAGTTCCCGGACGAGACGCTGTACTTCCTGCACAAGGGCTGCCACTGCGAGAGCAATCCGTGGCGGTGCAACATATGCGGCGAGCAGCTGAACAACGTCTACGAGTTCAACTCTCACCTGCTCAGCAAGAGCCACCAATAGCAGCCACAGTTGGCCGGCAAGTAGGCAGCGGATTGAGGAGCTTGCCGGCTCGGGATCTGGACGGTCCCATGAATCTGAATAGGATTCGGAGCGGAGCGTAGTCGATTCAGAATATTTACTTAGCTCAATTTTGAGAGATTTTCCACAACCAGGCACACAGTTAAGCTCAGAGCAAATTATACACTTACCATCTAGTTCTACGTTTACACTTACGTCTACGTTACATATATAGTTAGTTAGAGATAACTCATCATATTTTTATGATCTGCATGCAGAGAGTATGAAAATCAAATGAGAGCTACGTAGTTACCTAATCCCTTAAAGAGTTGAAGACGAAGTAGAAGTCAAACAGTCGAGATGGCAGAATCAAAAACGGAGTGCGATGGATATACACACACATATATACCTTCCCGGAAACCAACCCTGTTATGTAGTCTTATTATGCATTAGGTTTTGTAGTTTAGTCCTTAAGTACTTGGCAATAATTTCCAGCCGGTTCAACTGGCCAGCAAACACTTGCGTCAACGCGGGTCCGCTTTAGTCGGTTTAGTGCATTATATAGCTAAGCTCGCCTCAAAGGTGGCAGTTTATGGTTTAAAACATCCACAACTTACACTTCACACACATAGATACATCCGATATAGATATATATCTATATATATATATGCCTATACAGTTGCAGCTAAGGGCTTTAAATTTGTTATGTTTTCAGAGTTTAATACGACAGCAGCAAGTTTGATTAGGCGGATATAAACGAGAAGCTATATCTACATATATTTACATATAAACAACAGGATATATACGTACATAGCCGGGTTATAAACACCACTCTCACACAGCATACATACAGCTGCGGACACACACACAAACAGATGCAGATGCATATATGCAGATACAGATACATATGCAGATATAGATTCGGATTCAGATTCAGATAAGGATTCTTTTAGCTTAGCAGAGGGTTATCGAATTATGAATTCAATTATTATACTCGTACCTTTTCCATAGCTCCTAGTTTGAGTAACTAATCTAACACAATAACAACAGCGATCGGGAATTACTTCGATTGTGGAAAACATTTCGAATATTCGCACAGTGCTGCTCGTAAGTTTGCATACAACTGGAGCGTAGGAACATTTTTTAAACAAGCAAGACAAAAACATGCAAAAATTACAATTGTGATACGAAATTGTTGTAAATAATTGGTAAATCGAAATATGAGTAACACGAACTTTATCGTTTAGACAAAACTATGCCTTAGATGCCTATGATAGCATTACATACATATACTGATATACTGATATCTACATCTACGATACGAGCGATCACTGTACAAACAACCAACTGGACATGGAACTGTTGATTAGTATAGATAACTTTAGTGTAAATCAAAATTTGGAAAGTAATCCCTGGACCACCCTACTCCCCTACTCCACTACTCACTTCCCACCTCCCCCCTGACCCATCTATCTTCCTTTTCGATCCTCCCCCTCCCTGCTGACGTCACGGGTTGTATGCAGCCAGCATGGCGCCACTGTGCGCTAAATTTTACTTCAGATTAACATCCGTCCATGATGTTCACGAGTTCTAGCGAAAGTAACAACACACTTATCCATAATGCTTATGTATGTAAAAAAGAAGGACTCGAAGCCAATCACATTGCTTAGTTCCCATCTTCTCTGTTATTTGATCTGTACTTTTAGCTAGCGTTAATTCTTAGTCGAAGGTTTTTGTTAATCATTTTGTTGTTTATCCGTTAGCACATAGAAGACACCTGCAGCACTTGCACATTATGTACATTACGTTCTTCCCGACCCTTCTTATAGCAATACATTGTAAACACACCTTATTTTGCTCTACTCTAGCCAATTCACGCGTGTAAAAATGGTTTGTTGTGTTCAGTTAATATTTACTACTTACTACTCGGTAACTTACCACATAGGGCGTAATTTTGTTTTTGTTTTTAACTTTGTTAATGAACTATTATCGCGTTGTTACACGAATCAATCCATTTTCAAATCAAAAGGCGTATAACGTTGAATGTAACAATTGAGCAATTTTTAGCGATCTTTCGTGTTAAATTTTAATAGAATTAAACGATAACAGAACGGAAAATTTAAAAAACACCAAATGGATTAAGAACAGAAACAAAACATTTACTTAATTAGTGATTATAATTCTAGCTACAAACAAAAAGGCATGTTAATTTTTTAGAAATAAAAATGGTTTAAAACAAACAATACAAATATGTTTCATTTTGCCACCGTTAAGCGCTAACGTTTGAACAACTCAAAATCTCAACTGCTTGCGACAATTTTAAAGCAGTTCGTTTATGTTAAGCTGTTTTACCGCTGTTAGTGCACTGCTTTGCGATGTTAACTACAGCGCTGAGAACGTCTGTTTAATGAGGTAAAAATAAAATACTCGGTGAAATCAAATTTTGTTCAATTTTATAAAAAATTAGTCACATATTTGACAGCTACAATTTAAATTTGAATATACTAATTAATAAATAATTATGTTAGCTTGTTTTTAGGATAACGAAACAACATACTAATCAATTTTATATATGGTATAGTAGTTTTACATACGGTACTACTTTACAACTTTGCTTATCAGGCTCATAATCGTACAGTTAAGTAAATCTTTATAAAAATTTAAAACAGGTTTGTCAAAGACAGTACTCTACATCTCAAAATTTGATGTGCACATATCCCAAAATATCGCATTTACTTTCCACTTCTGACGACGCTGCTCCAGTGTTCCGTACATCTCGGTATTGGTTGACTGGCAATTCACCAATCAAAACTCCCCAACACCACAGTGGTTGAAAATGTTCAGAAACTTCAACGAAATGCTGACGCCGGCGCAGTTTGCGTTGTATATACATATCCTAACAGATACATTTATCTCACAGGGGTTGGTTACCAAATGCGAATGAAAGACCTTTTTCAAAGGAAACAATATGTAAGGTCACATCAGCGATCCCAGTTGTGCGTGTGTATATGTGGCAGCTTAGCATATACTCCAATTAAAAGAAGAGCTAACGTTCTAAAAATAATTGTCAGGCCTGTGTCATGTTTCCCATACATGAATATATAGTATTGATAGAGTTCTTCGTTTATTTGCCTGAAACGGTAAAAGGGATTTTGTATTTTCGCTTGGATATTACGGAACATTCTGTAGCTACCAAAGAATTAGCTGCCTTTTGGTCTTGTTAAGGAACCATAAGTTGGTAAATTTAATAAAAAAAATTAAAATTAAAAAAGAAATACATTTTTATGAAGGGAAATCACATATAAAAATCAAATATAAGACAAAATAGTAAATATTAAACAAACACTGAATATTAATTGGTTCTTCAACACTAGCCATTTATGATGTTTTCTTTAATTTTTTGTATAGTAATATATAGCCCTTAATTGGAGCAGAATTTAGAATTTTTCCCTTGTTTTAATATTTGTGAAACTTAAATTTCACAAAAGGATATTCCTTTTTTTCTATTGAAAGATTGAAAGATGTTTTTTATAGCATATAGAGATAACCAATTTTATTTGCCCTTTTTGTGTATTTTTTAACTTAGAAGAAAACCCATTTAAGTTCGGAACTAATTTCTCAAACAGACGGAACAGGATCAGATTAAACATCCCCGATCAGAATAAACACCTTTTTTTGCAGATCAAAGAGAGACTCTGTCGGCTGGTCGCATATATCGTATCATTGGCAGCTCACTTCCTCTGCCGCGGAAGCCATTTGGCCATTTCCTAATACCCAAGATACCCTCCCGATTCGAATGCCGATCCGGATTCCGGGCATATGCTCCGCTCCGCTCTGCTCGCCTCAAATCGGTGTGTTTTTCTTGTTTCGGGAGTCCCGCTTTGCGGCAATTTGTTAGCAGTGTTGTTTGCGATTTAGGGGATAATGCGCCTTAAAGCCAAAACACGATTGACTGAAACCCCGGTCACGACTAATCGCCCGACGAGCAGAGTGGAGAGCAGGGATCTGGCTGGCTGGCTAGCTGGCTGGCTGGCTGATCGGCTAAGGATAATGCCCGGCAAGTCCATTGTGAACGCATCAATGGTTATAATCGCAGCATCAATATTTACCCTGACCGACTCCGGATTCCTCCGATTCCCGATCCCCGATCTCCGCTCTGCGATCCCCGACGAACAACAATGCGAGCAAATCCGCTGCCAGCGTTCCAATGAGGCGATTAACACCTAAATATGTGTGTCATTAGAGGCGACAAATGGAAAACGCATTGACAGCTAGACAGACGGTGGCTTTGACATCCTCATCCTCGTTCTCAGCCAGAATGCTGAATGCAGCCGACGGAATACACTGCCAGAAATCGGGGACGTTTTACTTGAAGTACATACAAGCTAAATTTTATTTTATTTTAATATATATTTCTTAGTTCATTAAAGCAATATTTTTTAGTTAAACAAGTCAGGCACAAAATGAATTGTAGCTCCTCTTATACTTTAGTATGTAATAGATATTTACAAAGTGTTATAATATTAATAAAGTTATAATAATATTTTTAATTTTACTATAATACTGTATGGAGGAATTCATAAATTGATGTAATTTGAATTGGAATACTACGATTCAATAGTCTTGCGCCAATTTTGCTTTATAGACATTGATTTTACAATTTGAGCAAATGAAATCAAAGACCCATTTCTCCCAGTGCACTGCCACATATATATCAACCTTCTGTTCTGCTTGGTGTTGATAATGCGCGTGTTTTTATTTTCAAATGCCGATAACTTGCCCTTAAGCCGATTTGGCATACGTGTCATTAGGCCCACAGATACAAGCAAACGGAATGCAGATGGATTTTTATATGGGGCTTGAGGTCGGCGAGACAATGAACAAGATTTTCGACCAAGCAAATGACGTCATCAGGAAGAGACCTCCACGAAAATGCAAAAATTATTCTATAAAGTGTTAGTGAATCGAAAATAGTGGAGTTTAAGTTAAAACATCTCTGAAATGTGTATAAATGTATAGTCAAGAATTCAAATTTCTAGTAACATTAAAGTTGTTTCAATTAAACTGGAAAAGCTCTTCTCTCAGTGTAGAGCTTACCAATTTACTCACACTTTCCCTGACCGCTTGTGGTCACCAATGGTTGCCATTGGCATCCGAACTGACCGAATATATCCCCTGCATCTGTGTGGGCGAATGTGTGCGGGCGGGCCTAAACCGATTTAAAGCTGACTTGGCCGAAAGGAGGCTCGATTCGAGGGAGATTTACCAAACTAATTATTGAATATCTCAATGAGGCTTTGACATTCGATACTTTCAAAGGGAAGCGGATCATAATCTTGGAAAACTAAGCTCATATGGATAGAATATTATCCATATAAGAAAACGCATGGTAACAGGAGATAACTCTACAGTTGCGAGCATTAAGTTTCAACATTTTTTTTTTGAAACATCGATAGAATTTGGCATAAAAAACGTTTACAAACTAGGAATTTCTAGAATCTGCATGCCTAATCTTTCTAACTACTATAGTTGCCGAGATCTCGAAGTTCATACGGACGGATGGACGGAGACGGAGGTGGTCAGGTGGTCAGATCTACTCGGCTAAAGATCCTGATCAAGAGTACTTTATACGGTTAAAAACGTGTCCCCCTAGAAAATATGACAACTCTATTATCCCAATACTTCAATTCCTAACTGTCAGGCTTCGTCAAATAGAAATAAAGTTCATTAAACAATTAATTTAAACAAAAATCGCAGAAAACAAGAATTTATATTGCATCCAATTGGAATCATGTTTCCGAGCAATTATCTTGTTTATAAACCAATTGAAAGCTTCAATCCGTACGAAAATAATTGTCAGGGACGCGATTATCAAACACTATCTATCTTCTAGCCGATCTCCCCCGAAATTGGTGTTTCCAGCCCCTGACGCACACCATCCAGAATCACACAAGCTCATGTCAGTGAGTTCAAATTACATTTAATTGTTGGACATTTTTTTTTGGTGGCACGAAGCGAGGGCGAGGGAGTACTCATGTATGTGGCATATACGAGGCATGGGGCATGTGGATGGAAAGCCGCCACAAGGTCAGAGGAATGGGAAGCTGGGCTTAATTTGTAAAAGAGATAACATTTACACGTCAAAAGCCTTAGACATGCGTTGGTTTGCAAATGGCTCTGGCCGGGATGAGGGCGGTGCGAGCGGGGATTATGGTGGTGGCGATGTGCGCCGGGTCGGCCAGCTGAAATACTAGAACCTGGATGCGCTGGGATGGGGTAAGTGAATTTGAATCTCAATTGAATTGCGAGTTTGGGCGAACTTTACGCCTGTCTGCTCGCTTAGATCCTGCCCTGCTCATCGCCGAACCCAATTATCTTCCAATAAAAGGGCGGCGGAAAAGTGCATCCTCAAGTTACGGCACACACATCCCAATCTCAATGTTGTTGTAACGGATTTGTAAGCTGGCTGCGTGTTTGCCAAAAACCGAAAAGCCAAAATCTACTTTGCCACAGGGGTTGACTTGCCCTTTTTGTCTTTCGGCCGGAGTAACCGAAATCTAGCCTGCGGGCGAACATCTTTATTAATTCATAATTCAATCGGGAATCGGGGAACCGGGGGAGCCGGGGAAGACAATGGAAACAACACATTTGCCAACATTATGGATTTTGATTTAACTTCAATTTTCCGAGCCGTATTTCACTTTCATTCATTTCGACCGCCGAAGTGTGAAGACGTTTTTACCGAGCTCCGCACAAAATCGGTTGTTTTGAGTGAAGTGAACGCCAAAAAAAGTAAACTAAATAAAAAATCCGAAAGCGAAAGAGACGCTCTATGCGATGCAAGATCGCTTAATTATTTAGTGATTTGTTATCTTAAATTATAAAACTATGAGTCAGAACGACACTCGCGCTCAGCGACAGCGCGAGCAAGACGAACGTCGGCTCTCAATTCAACGCAACAACGCGTACTTCTCCTACGTCTCACCGACAATCCCAAACGCAGACATCGAGCGGTCAATAACCCATAGCCCAAAAAACCTTATTCTACCAACAAATCAAGAAAGAGCGCGCTCCTGCTCCCCCGCTCTCCTAGCTCCGACAGAAGCCCCGCTACCTCCGCTACCTCCAACAACAACAGCTGGAGACAGACCGACAGCCCGCTCTACCTCGTTATCGGCTGCACCCGCTCACGCTCTGACTGAGTCAGCGAAAGCAAAAACGCAAGCAATAAACGGTACTGCTGCACTACCAACAAAACTAAACGAAAACGTAAACAAAAAAGCTGGGTCGACCTGGCAAACTGGAATGGACCGCTACATTACAATAAAGCGAAAGCTCAGCCCGGAAAAATCAGATCTGGAAAACAAGCCGAAAAATACACGCGACAATTCTACCTTGATCAAAAATGTAGCCCCTGCAAATACCAACAGATTTGCCTTGCTGGTAGATACCGCTGAGGACGTGCCGCTGGGATCCGTTGATATCGAACCGAAGAAAACAAAACCTCCGCCAATATACATCCGCGAGAAGAGCACAAGCGGTTTTGTAAATACTTTGATTGGCCTTATTGGAAAAGATAGCTTTCATATAATTCCCCTCGTAAGAGGTACTATCAATGAAATCAAACTTCAGACGAAAACGGAGGACAACTACAGAAAAGTCACAAACTATTTTACCGCACAAAAAATAGGCTTCTACACCTACCAGCTTAAAAGCAGCAAGGGTCTGCAAGTAGTCCTGAAGGGCATTGAGTCTGATGTTACGCCCGAAGAGATAACTGAGGCGCTAAAGGAAAAGGGATTTTACGCCAAAAGCGTGTTCAATATCAAAAACAGAAACAGGCAACCCCAACCACTCTTCAAGATTGAGCTTGAACCAGAAAACAAGCCTCTTAGAAAAAACGAGGTTCACCCAATTTACAAACTCCAGCTCCTTCTGCACCGTAGGATCACGGTAGAAGAGCCGCACAAACGTATCGCTCCTGTACAATGTACAAACTGCCAAGAGTACGGCCACACAAGGTCGTATTGTACACTTCGCCCGGTGTGCGTAGTCTGTGGAGATCTCCACGACTCCAAACAGTGTCAAACTAACAAAAAAAATGCATGTGAGAAAAAATGCAATAACTGTGGGGGCAATCACACAGCAAACTACAGAGGCTGTCCAATCTACAAAGAGCTGAAAACCCGTCTTCACAAAAGAATGAACACGGCGCGGGCACACCAAGGAACAGCTACGCTGATACCATCAGAGACAAATCCTGAAGTAATTTTCTCGAAAGCAGCAAGTTTCGCTCCCTGGCCTACATCCAACACTAACAAGACAACATTTGCAAACGTTTTAAAATCAGGTATGACGCCTCCAACCCAAAATTCCCGAACTCCACATGAAGTGTACACAAAATTAGACACACAACAAAACTATAGCCCAGCTGCGCAGCAGGAAACAAAAACTGAAGCTATGATCCAAGCCTTACAACAGAGCATGATGGAATTTATGACATTCATGAAGACCACCATCCAAGACATGATGCGTAATCAAAACCTTTTGATACAAATGCTTGTAGCCCAACAAAACAAATAAACAATGGCTACCTTACGCATAGCTACGTGGAACGCCAATGGCGTCTCACAGCGCAAACTTGAGCTAGCTCAATTCCTACATGAGAAGCATATCGACGTTATGCTTCTTTCGGAAACTCATCTCACAAGCAAATACAATTTCCAAATAAGAGACTACCATTTCTACGGTACAAATCATCCCGACGGAAAAGCACACGGTGGCACCGCCATACTCATAAGGAACCGTATGAAGCACCACTTTTACAAAGAATTTGCGGAAAATCATCTTCAGGCCACATCCATCAACATTCAGCTGGAAGACAACACTCTCCTTACACTAGCGGCCGTATACTGCCCCCCCCGTTTCACAGTATTAGAAGATCAATTCCTGGATTTCTTCCAAGCACTAGGGCCACACTTCATTGCAGCAGGCGACTACAACGCTAAACACACTCACTGGGGATCGCGACTTGTGAACCCAAAAGGAAAACAGCTTTATAAGACTATAATTAAAGCCACTAATAAACTCGACCATGTTTCCCCCGGGAGTCCTACATACTGGCCATCAGACCTCAATAAGCTGCCTGACCTGATCGACTTCGCAGTTACGAAAAATATTTCCCGCAGTTTGGTTAAAGCTGAATGTCTGCCGGATCTGTCATCTGACCACTCGCCTGTACTAATTCACCTCCGCCGGCACGCAGAAAACGTTAAACCACCATCCAGACTGACTTCCCACAAAACAAACTGGCTCAGGTATAAAAAATATATAAGTTCACATATTGAGCTAAACCCAAAACTCAATACTGAATCTGATATAGAGAGCTGCACGTGTGCATTGCAATCCATCCTTACTGCAGCAGCTCTTACTGCAACGCCCAAAATAACAAATAATACAATTAATTCAAAAAAGACCAACGTACAAATCGAGCAACTCGTCCACGTAAAACGACGCTTACGCAGAGAATGGCAATCCTCCAGATCCCCAACTGCAAAACAAAAGCTAAAAGTAGCCACACGGAAACTGGCCAACGCTCTGAAACAAGAAGAGGACGACGATCAGCGCCGATACATAGAGCAACTCACACCAACAGGCACAAAACAAAAGTCACTGTGGCGAGCCCTCTCAACTCTTCGCCCACCGACTGAAACCGTTTTGCCGATAAGGAATTCCTCAGGTGGCTGGGCCCGTAGTGATGAAGACAGAGCCACCACATTTGCCGCTCACCTACAAAATGTGTTCACGCCAAACCAGGCTACTAGCACATTCGCGCTACCGTCCTATCCCGTAAACTGCCACCAGCAACACACCCCAATTGTGTTTCGCCCTAAAGAAGTAACTAAAATAATCAAAGACAATCTCAGCCCGAAAAAATCCCCCGGCTGCGACCTTATAACACCGGAAATGATCATCCAGCTGCCACATTCTGCAGTTCGCTACATAACCAAGCTCTTTAATGCCATCACCAAACTTGGTTACTTTCCACAACGATGGAAGAGGTCGATTATCATAATGATTCCAAAGCCTGGTAAGAACCACACAGTCGCTTCATCTTACAGACCAATAAGTCTACTCTCATGTATTTCGAAACTATTTGAAAAATGCCTGCTGATCCGACTTAATCAACATCTGATATACCACAATATAATCCCAGCCCACCAATTTGGATTTCGCGAAAGCCATGGAACCATTGAACAGGTGAATCGTATTACAACGGAAATAAGAACTGCATTTGAATATCGCGAATACTGTACAGCAGTATTTTTAGACGTATCCCAAGCATTCGACAGAGTCTGGCTCGACGGCCTAATGTTTAAAATTAAAACATCCCTACCCGAAAGCACACACAAACTTCTAAAGTCTTACCTCTATAACAGAAAGTTTGCAGTGCGGTGCAACACTGCCACTTCCACTGATCATACAATTGAGGCTGGAGTCCCCCAAGGCAGCGTTCTTGGGCCAACATTATACCTCATATATACAGCCGACATCCCTACAAATAGTCGCTTAACGGTATCCACATTTGCCGACGACACAGCTATCCTTAGCCGTTCAAGGTCCCCTATCCAAGCCACAGCACAGTTGGCACTGTACCTCATCGACATTGAGAAGTGGCTCTCTGACTGGCGAATAAAAGTAAACGAGCAAAAATGCAAGCACGTGACGTTTACGCTAAACAGACAAGACTGTCCTCCGCTCTTGTTGAACAACATACCACTCCCGAAAGCAGATGAGGTAGCATACCTAGGAGTACACCTTGACAGAAGACTCACATGGCGCAGGCACATTGAAGCCAAAAAAACCCAACTTAAACTCAAAGCCAACAACTTACACTGGCTCATCAACTCTGGTTCTCCGCTCAGCCTAGACCACAAGGTCTTGCTCTACAATTCTGTATTGAAACCTATCTGGACCTATGGCTCACAGTTATGGGGCAATGCCAGCAACAGCAATATTGACATCATACAGCGAGCACAATCAAAGATCCTGAGAACCATCACTGGGGCACCGTGGTACGTTCGGAGTGAAAACATCCAAAGAGACTTAAATATCCCATCAGTTACCAACGCAATCACGGAACTTAAGGAAAAATACCATAGCAAGCTTTACACGCACCCCAACCACCTAGCGCGAGGTCTAATCCAGCTCAGCAGCCGTTCCCGACTCCGGCGAAAGGACCTACCAACCCAGCGAATAAATTATTAGGGCCGCTTAATCATAGAACAGTTGGAAAAATAATACAACTGTTCAAAAAATACTTGTTATAGTTAAGATTTTTAAACTTATTGTTAGTTCTTATACAAGAAGATTCAATAAATAAAAGAAAAGCAAAAAAAAAAAAAAAAAAAAAAAAAAACTTCAATTTTCCGAGCCGTATTTCACTTTTGTCTCAGTAATTCAATACGATTTTTCAATCTCCGCACAATGAGAGCCGCATCGAGACGATTCCTATGGAAAGCTCACTTGGCCAGCAGCCCCAATTTTCAATTTTCCAGCTGCCCCTGATGAGATGATGATGGTCCCAGGGCGAATCTCTGAATGCAAGTGGAAAATTGGAATAGCAATTCAGCTTAATTAGCTCGAATGAAGGAAGCCGTTGGCCGATTAAGTTAATGCACTTCGAATTAAGTTTAACAATTGCAGAATGCATTCAGGGGTTTGAATTGATGCACAACAACAACGTTTTCCTAACACTCAAAACTTTCACAGAAAATATCATTCTATAAGAAAACTGATCTTAAGTCAGTATTTAGCTATCACCAGTTGGTCAGCAAAGAAGTTGATGATATAAAATAGCATACATCAAATTTGATGCCTTTAAAATGCCTTATCCCGCCTTATCGCTATCTTCCCAACCAAGTCATCCCTTCAGAGGAACAGCATCCAACCTGAAATTGGTCACATTTTACCGTCGACCGATGCTATCTAGGCGCAAACCGTTTACACGGAGTTCCAGTAATCGTCGGAAAATCTGCAGCCGTCCCTGGGCCATGCTCATGAATATTATGGGCAGAGCATTTAATGCATTCTCCGCTTCCCTAATCCGTTTCCAAATCTCCAAATCCATGCGGTCTGTGGGCTAGAGAAACAATAACAATGGCAGCGGAAATGTTTTCAGAATCGGAATCAGTTGGCTGAGTGCTTTTGTTAATCCGAACTCGAATACGAATCCGAGGGAATGGGAACGGTGCTCGGCCTGGGAGTGGAACTCCAGCTCCAGACCGCAGTGTAGGCGAGTCTCTTTAGCACCGCGACACGACCACAATATGGCCACGCCCATTGGGATCGGGACAGGATGAAGACATCAACGCGATAGAGACCCGGGTACTTTGTTACTGTAGCTCTGGCTGATGCCTTTTCAATGCTCTTATGAATTACGCATCGACGCCTCCTTTTGTCCGATGATGTGCACCTTTCGCAGGAACACGATTCCGATTCCGAATCCGATTCTGAATCCCCGAATCCCAGTGCGATTACGAACCTGACTCCCTCATCTGGAGGCCGGTATATAGTGGTATGTATATATATGTTCTTATGTATGTATCGATGGCTCTGTGCGGGCAAATCTCATTAGACGACAAAAGGGAAAGCGACTGAGACGGCGACTCACCTTTCATTGGAACTCCTGGGCGACAATTAGTGCGAGTGTCGAGTTATTCGGAACCGAAGGCAGTGGATTTCATTAGTGATGCTGTTAAGAGTCCTTGCTTGCCCCACAGCCACGCCCCCGGGCGGAGAGGGGCGGTGGCGCAGATCCTGGAGCTGCCTGGTGTTGCAAGTGGAATTTCCCAAACACAATGAAAAAGGAAAAGGGTTAAACGCTGAGCATGTGTGAAGTGTTTGTCTTGCTCATTTAATGCTGCAAATATTTTGACAAAGTTCACGCACAACCACCAGACCCTAACCCTTTCACACACACCAGATGCACTGAGAACTAAATCGTTACTAGAGAACTAAATCGTTACTTCTGTGTTCAATGATAAACTTTTACCTTTTATAAATATTTTTAAATTCACAAGTGTATTTTAGGCCCAAAGAGATCGTTTTTTCTCTCTGTGTTCTCTTCCTCTGACAAATTATCATAATAAAGTTTCATTTATTGATTCGCCTTGTTGACTGTTCACAATTGTTAGATGAACAGATGGGCGCGGATGGGCTTTTCTCGGTTTCCACGGCTGTTTGTTCAGGGAATTTGCATTGCTAACCCGCCAGCCATCCACTCCATATCCCTCCACCCATCCATACACCCACCCACTCGTCATCTCCACCCACTCGAAAAGCTGGCAACAATGCAACTCTTTTGGCTGAATTTTATTCAAAGCGCGTTTGTCTATTTACAGTACATTTACGCACTTAATGATGGGGTTCGTTTGTGCCACCCTCCCCCACCCTCCATCCCCCCTGATCAACCCCACTGGAAAAGTGAGCAAATGTCAGTCAAAAGATTTAAAGATGCGCACGTTAAATGTTTTATATTGTGGTAAACGCTCGCTGTCTATGTGTGTTTGCACTGCCTTTGTCGTTAAGCTCTGCAACAGTGGAGCAAGATGTCCTTAAAAATTAACTTGTAATATTAATAAATTAAATAAATAATAAATAAATAATAACAAATTTTTACGTTAGTTGAACATAGATTGGGATAAACTACGCATAAGTTTTTGTCTGAAATATGTTGATAATTAATGAGCAAGTATGCCCAAGTAACCCAATTCAAACCATTGAATTAAAAAGAGTTTCCTCCAGAGAAAAGTGAATCTAGATTTATATTTAAAATATATAACCAACTGGCTTGCTATCTATTTTCATAATTTATGCAAGCCAATGCAAACTAATAACTTTGGGAAGTGAATTTGTCCAAATATTTTGTGCACGCACCATGAGTTGGCATTCCACTGTGCGAGTTCTTTGTTCGGGGAGTTGTTGGATGGATGGCAATTGCCAGGCGAGACGACCCATGGAACACGATGAGGATGGTGCAGGGGGGGAACTGCGGACAAATTGACAAAAAATAAGGCAGTAAGAGAGGGGGGTAGGAGGAAGGAGGAAAAGAATTTGGCCAGAGGGTGCATAAACTCAATTTGAAATACGTAAACCTTTGCACCGGGGCTTTTCATTCTGCGGTTAACCTAATTGAGTCGTCTTGTAAAATATGTAAATGCAACCACAACAGTCCGAGGTTGTTTGACTGCTCCGTGGCGTTAGTAATTACGGGCAGCAACCCTCGACGGCCGAAATTTGGCGACAACGCATTAATTTGGTAAAACAACAACAGGAGCTTTGGCCAGACGCGACAGTCAATCAGTCAATCAGTCAGCCAGTCAATTAGACAATCAGTCAATGAGGAGCCACCCCCGTTGGGGCGATGCATTTGGGCTCCTGTAATTGGTAAATGGCCCTCGAATGACGCATTGGCCAAGTGTAAAATCAATTACTTGGTCGGCCCAGCTAATTGGAGCCATATGGCGTCCGTCTAGCGCCTATCGATTCCGAATTCCGAGTACGCAGGCCAGGCCAGCAGCGGTGCCAAATCCAAAACCAAATCCAAATACCAACTCCAGACGACGCCGAAAATTGGAGGGTTGCAGGAAACAGGGTCAAAAGTGTCACATCATGCATAATGATGACGGTGATGAGGCGACGCGATGCGAAGCAACTCACCTCAACTCAAGTCGACTTGCCTAAAAATAAAACATGAAATGGCCGAAATGGCTGCAGTGAAAATTAACTGACAATGCGGCGTATACTTAATGCGCCCGGTGCCCAGCTACTGATAATTGCGCCTTCAAGTGTTTCTTTCGCCGACTGTCGGACGGCCTGACAACTTGCACATGCTCACAGACGTGGTCGTGGTCGTGGTCCCTTGTCCCTCTGCCCACCTCTCCTCTGGATGCCACCTTGGGCCCCCAGTCTCACCTTGTAATTTGAGCCGAAAATATGTTGGAAAAAGGAAGCACTTATATCCAACTAGTCAGTCAGTCATCCATCCATCCACGTTTGGCCCATCAATCCGGGCAAGTGAGTCTGTGGCGCTAGCTGGCACCAGATTAGATCGCACTGAGAGGCACTGAGAGAAATATATCAGAAGTAGCTTAAAAAATATTAATATTAATCACATATGTATCTGAAAGAAGCGAACTTCGTTAGAAACCCAGAGGAATATGAATATGACTTGGTTAGTCTAGTATAAAGCCATGCATATACATATAACAAAGGATAACTCAACTTTAAGATACTAAACAAACACTTGAACATTAATAGAACTATTCTCTTAATTTGAAGCCTAATTATTTATACTTTTACATTTTTTTTTGTTTTGAACTCCAAGAGAATATTATTATCAAACTTCTTACAAACGAATTGTGTTTTTCGGATGGCCAAATTTTTCCTTGTGTTGCTGGAACGATTCTATATTCGATATATCTACATAAAGGCAGTCTGTTCCCAGGGAAGATCGGAAAGACTTTTGAGCCCATAATGACGATGATGTGGTGCATTTGTGTGAGTGACAGTGACGCGTCAGTTTTTCATCTCGCTGCATTTTCGGTGAGAGGTTGTGGATTCGGTTGTGCTGGATGTGAATGTGGATGCACCGTGTGTTTGCCCACAGCATTGGATATTTTCATAAGGCAGCTAAGTAAACCACTCAAGTAGGACATGGCAAGGCCGGACATGTCATCGCTGGCGCCATCCGCCGACGCCATCGGCTCGGTTCTGGGTTCTGCGCTCTCCGTCCTCGGATCTCGGTGCTCAGTTCCCAGTTCAGTTGGGCTGGAGTGAGTGAGAGGCTACCACTGGCACTGCCACTGCCACTGCCAGCGATCTTGGTTGTTGTTCTTTCCCCTCGGACTTGACTTGGCTTTCGCCCGACTCCGACTCTTGTGGCTGTTTACACAGAAACTGATATTTTATTTCAAAATATCAACAGACATCGGGGAACACAATGGCAACAGCGGGAGCAACATTAGCAGCAGATGAATAGTTGGGAGTATCAGCCCGTGGAAAGGAAATGTTCCCCACCCCTTGCAGTTTTTCCACTTTCCACCGACTGTTTACCCAGCAGTCTGTGTTTTTTTTCCGAAGGAATCAACCACATGACAGCCAACAAAGTTAGCTATGTAATATGCAGGACATTCTGACATTTATATCCTTGCTTATTGATTTTTCATGCAGAAGCATTTTCTGCGCATAAAAACGTTGATTCAAACGAAAATTCGTAATTTTAGTAGATTAATCAATAAACTTCCCACTTTACACTTATGAACGACAAAAAATTAATATATTTGAAATATTCATATACATTTCGCTTTTGAGTAGCTGGTAAGGATATCCTTAAAGTGGATCACCATTCATTTTGAAAATAATTAATACAGAAATTCATATAAATATAATCATACGATAATATTTAGTTTTTAAGACCTTTCCACTCAGATTTGAATCCCATCTTATATTCGAAAGAAAGAACGCATTTTTGTATAATGATTCAAATTCTTAACTGTTCATTCGGTTTTATTGCAATCTAATTGTATACGTAAGCTCTATGATTTGCATACTTAAACTCTATTTACAAATACGTACACACACACAAAATTAGAATGAAAACGTCTCGAATTCAATTTCAGTTTTTGGGGCCACTGGGACCGCCATCTGTATTATTAGCTCTAAATCTGTATCTCAGTTTCCATCCGGCTTAAATGGCTATCTTTGAAGAGTGAGTGTGCGACGCTTGCGATTTGCTGCTGCTGGATAACGGTATAGGTATAGGTATAGGTATAGGTAAAGGTATGGTAATTATGGGCCATGATATAGGAAACAGTTCCGGATCGAATATTGCTCGATATCCGCCGCTGGGATGCGCTTAACTACGGGCTAACTTAGAAGTACAATTGAAACAATCTGAATAGCTGGGCCTTAGTGCTTCGGAGCTTGTGAGGATTGGGATTTGGGACTTGGGCTTGGTGGACACCTCAGACCCGCTGATATCATGTGATCTCGGGAGCACTGTGCTTCAGCTCCGGCGACGTGGAGAAGGGCCGATGCAGCATCAGTTGGCCACTGTGATGGTAGCCGGTGGTGGTGGGCTCATGGTGTTGGTTGCCACCTCCTCCTCCGCCGGATGCCGCCGCCGCCACTGCCGTGGAGTTGAGCTTCTCCGGCGAGTTGATCCTCAGCTTCGGCGGCGGATGCGGTGGTCCATGACCACCTGGAACGCACTCCACACTGTAGGCAGCCGCGTAGGCCGGATGATGCAGTGGCGGTCCGCCGGACGCCCCGTTCAGTGCCAGCGACTGCGGCAGCTGCGGATGCGGACGCAGGACAATCGGCTGGATGGGGAACTGCTGCGACATCTCCTTCAGGTTGCTGAAGCTCTGCAGGTAACAGCCGGCGCTGAACAGACTGGTGGCCGCGTCCAGTTTGAAGGGTGGCAGGCAGCCCGGACCGGTCAGCGGTCCGCCGGGTCCTGCGCCCGCCCCGCCGCCGTAGCCCGCCGGCAATTGGGGCGGCGTGTGGGTGGGCGAGGCCAGTGGCAGGGGCAGCGAGAGGGGCAGTGGCAGCGATCCGCTCAGATCCCGCGGCTTGTCGTCATCCACGCTCAGGCTCTCCTCGCGGTCGTTGGCGCCGTTGGAGGTGCTGCCCGGACTGTGCTGCAGCTGCAGGCTGCTCGGCACCGGCGAGTGGGTGCCCAGTGAGATGTCCGAGTCGGAGCTGTCCGAGGGCGTGGGCGAGGCAGCTCCGTCCGCCCGCCGGCTGCGACAGCCCATTCCCGAGCTGTTCTGGCTATGCTGGATGCTGCAAATAGGCGGAAACGGAGGGAATGTGTTAATAATCTATATAATATATATCATAAATCAGTTTTATATCTTTATACTCTATTTAAAATATTATTTATTTAATAATTAAATCTTGTTGCCTTTACTATTACAAGCATATTAATCATTATAGGGTCAGTATTTCAACATTTTCTTGACAGACCTTTTATCTGGCCATTTAGGTCTATTTTGGATTAAATTTATAGTGTTTAAATGTTTAACTTTAGCTAAAAGCCGTAGCTGATCGAATGCTGACAGAATTTGAAAGGTTCCCTAGGCCCTTCCCTACGCCATTCTCTCCGCCCGATGAAGACATCAAGGCATCGGCATCGGGATCGTCGGCATCGTTAATTAGTTGATGCTGGACAGTTGCAGTGGCCGCGGCTAAACGCCCATTAAGGCGGCCCATTTGTCGTTGCCCTCCAGGAGCAAAGGGGGGCCTCAGAGGAGCAGGGGGCAGCACATAAATCTGACACAACTTTCACACATGCTTAAGATAAATCGTCTTTGGCCAAAACAAAAGACGCGCCATCTGAGCAGAAGATGACTTGATTAGCCGCCATGGATTTAACACCGGCAGCGGGCAGGAGATCCCAGCCTGGCCAGCAATGGGCGGAGGAGCATTCTCATATACATCATCATTTGCCATCACGCCATGACTCCTGCAATGTCATAATTATCGGTTAGGATTCGCTCAACTTGCTGCAATTTGTTCCCCTTCTGGCTGCCTTTGGCTGCCCCCGAGATCCTGCAGCGGCTCGTGTTGTGTGATTAATGGTGCTCCAACGGCATGGGCACTCTGGTTGCGGGAGCAGGGACACCACCACCATCACCATCCCCACAACTTCGACTCAGTTGGAGCTGCGAAATGTATCTGCGGCTACCTTTCTGGGCCCTTTGTCTCGGAGGGAGCAGTAAATCGTTTAGTTGCCTAATGTGCCAACTTGATGGATCACTCACAGTCCGATGAATTGCTGGCCAAGAGATCGGGACTTCCCGCTGCTGGGATACACCTCAAAGACGGCCCTTCCGATTAGAAAGGTTTTTTCGGCTCGTTTTTTGTGTTCGCAGCTATTGGATTTGGGTGCTCGTAATTGGAACTTGGAACTCGTAATCGTAACTATGGGAACTTGGACATATACATATATGTGTGTGGTGGGTCTGGGAGGTGAAACTCTAGAAGTAGCTCATGAAAACCTTTAAGGGAGGAGCTTAGAGTCTCCTAACTTTTTACTTGGATTTACCCGAACAAAATGGTCTGTCGATGAGAACGGTATTTGATTCTCTTTTCCCGAATGTTTCGGTTATATGATATGGTTAATTGAAGTTGTAAGACAGTGGATTAAGATTTTCTAGATGGGTACCAGAGATAAAATTATTAAATAGAGCAACGTGATTACTTGATATAAAATATAAAATAAAGAATTATATTTGTTTAGTCGACTCCCTTAGGTAAGGTAACTTATGCTACCTCAATCTGAATTAACTTCTCAGAAATGGTAATTGGAGTCCGTATTATAGTTTTGGATCGATGAAATGAAATCTTAAGCCAAAGCCCACGATGCTGGAATCCTTGCGAGAGCTTCTGGTAGCCAGATTTTTGGCACGGGCGACTCAAGGCCATTTTCACGCACGAATGGAGCGACTGGAGTTGCTGGGACTTGGCACGCTCGGCTTGAGCCCAGAAATCGAAAACTTGGATTCACGAATATGATATACATTTTCCACACAATTGATTAGGCAGCGAGAGGTTTACTGCGAAGGAGAAGCCCAGGGACAGGGACAAGGGCAAGGACAAGGGCAAAGGGTTCAGTGAAATCAGATACCCTGTGGCACCTAACCTAACCGAAGTGACACGTATGTAATTACCCGCCTGGACATGGCCAGTCGGAGGAGCTGGCTGTGCGGCGGAGTAACCCGAGATGCATTGAAATGCTCCTTAATCGGCTCATGTCAGAAGATGGGGATTCCGATTCGACTCGATTCAATTCGATTCGAGTCGAGTCGATCCAAGTCGAACTGAAACCCATTCAGGCTGCAAAGAATGCCAGCGGAGTAACACGATCCGCTAGGCCAACAAAAGATGCCCGGTCGAAAAGATGTGGCTTAAGGACCGAAAAGCAGCTAGCATGGAATAGATGGGGAAATCAATGAACCTGCAGGTAACACAGAGTCAATAGCGCGACAAAATCAGACGGAAAATTGTAGCGCGCAGCTCGAGTATTTTTCCAATAATTGTGTCAATTCAAATTGAATGCCGTAAATTGTGTAAATATTTGGACAGGCGCGAGCAGTTAGCAGTTGGCAATAAGAGCAGTCCGCAGTCCCAAGGGTTCCTAAATGCAATCAACATTTATTTTATATTTATTCCCCTTCTCCCGCCACGGAGATCTGTTGACAAACGGGATTTAAATTTGCTCGCATTTGAATATTCACTTCCAACCCTTGGAGCGGAGTGGCCTGTTCCGCCGCCTGTCCGCTTATTTGTCGAGCCTCTTTCACTTGTCAAGTGAACAAAGGCCACATCCGGTGATGCTGCCTGCCCAGCCATCCAGCCATCCAGCCATCCAACCAGCCAGCCATCCTATCCAATCCAACTGGCCAGCCGTCGATGAAGAGTCATCCGCCTGCCGATGATGATGACGCGAAGCTGACTTCTTATTAATTTCTTTAATACACTTTCTATGCGGCATTGAAGTGTCCGACATTGAAGTTTCGCTTCCATTCAGCTCATTCTGGCAGTTCAGATACGGTTACACAGAGAGAAATCTGTTTTGCTTTGATAAATATTTGTATCGATACCCATTTAAGCTCGAGGCTGCTGAGCATATGACTACCATGTTGCCATGTATCATAAATGGCACAAGTTTCTCTCTGTGTAACTTCTGGGTAACTCCAGCTTCTGCTCCCATTGGAGAGCTGATTGTATATTTTTCTCACAAGCCACCGAAAACGGTAGTTGGTGTTGTGCAAACAGCGTCGAGTGGTCCGAGTTCAGCTCCCTCGGATCGCATGGAGCTGGGCATGGGCACGGATGGTATGGATGGTATGGATACTTATGGAGCTCGAGAGCCCTGTCCGAGCGCTCGGACAAGTGGGCCCTCCGATTCGGATATTGACAATGGTTGGGGTTGGAGTTGGGGATGGGGATGGGAATATCAGCTTCTGCACCTTCCTTTCTTCATTAGAATTCGAGAGAGGCTGGGAATCGATGGATGAAGAAAACCTCTTCAAGTTTGGTCCCTGTACATCGTACGATATGTGCTGTCCCCAAGTGCGTGTTTGTTGATTTGATTGATAATTGACATTTACAACATATTTGCTGGGTGCTCAACTTTATTACACTTTGCCCGCGACCCGAATTTTGTTGGCTGAACGATTCGATTTCGTGTTCTGGACAAATCGCTCGCTCAACGACGCCCACTGTGCTCCTAATTTGGCCAGTGCTTCTGGGCTCGAGATGCTTGAATGGATGGATGGATGGATGGCAGGTTGCATGTGGGCGAATCTCATCTTATATCCATCTCCAGGGGCTGTCCACGAGCCACGCATTTCGCTCGCCGGGTAATTCACGCAATAAAACCATCGGCGCGAGGCGGATTCGTTGGATTGAATGGATTCACTTTATTCACTTGATTCGGCGGCTCAGTTTGGCCAAGAGTCTAGTCGTATCGCTGTCGTGCATCTTCGAGTGGCAATTGTAATTGATCAAAATCAAGTCTCGAGCCGGGGTTTCGGCTTAATGAATTTGCACAATATGTTAGAAGCTTCTCGTTTTGTTTTCTCCAATGATTTGTGAAATCTTTTGTGACTCAGCCATTAATCGAATCTTCTAAATCCATTCAACTAGCAATGACAGTATCATTAACATTAACATTCGGAATTGATGTTTTACAACTTAGGATGTGTTATTAAAGCTTTCGTACTATGTTTCTAGTAACGAAAGTATCTACGTAAATGTTTGCATGTAAGTATTATAATCGAGAAAATTGTAGAATTCTTCTCAAACAAAGTTATAACTGAATCAATATCCAGTTTTAGTAATGCCAGATTAATTACGTTCCCATCCGCTCTTCAATGGGCATTGCACGCCTCGAGGGTTCCGCTGAATCAGACAAATGGTGATGACTGGGGCATCTGTGAGGTACGGCAGGCCATTCAGATGCCTGCCCAGAATTCCTGTATAATGCGCGGCAATCTTGATTTTGAATATCTTGCAACTGCAACTGCACTGCACTCCACTTGCAATGGCCACTTGGTGGTTGGAGGCATCAGAGCATGACAAGTCAGCAGCGCCAAGTTTCCACCGTAACGACTCAAGTTGAGTCGATCAATCTCCGATGTCTTAATTACTCAATTCGGGAGCGGGAAACGCGCCGAGCCGCTGCCTTTCTCCGCGTAGCCTTTCTAATAGAGTGGATTGCATCGGAGCTGTGCATTTGATTGATTTACCATCTCTCGTCCGGAGCAGCAAACAGCCGTTTGACATCGCGACTCCTTCTGCCTTCACGATCTTGTTTCCCAGCTACAGCTGCCACTTCCATGCTCTTACTAGGGGCGCTTCTGTTCTGGCCAAGAGTTGGCTTTCTTTAACCAGAGCTACTAATACTTTATGTATCTTAATTAAGGTAGCAGATACTTTGTAAGGAGGATCAAGGGATCCAGTTCATGAATTGCTTACTATTCTTTCAAATGGACTTAGAGATCTTATATTTTAACTAACCTTCTTTAAGCAACTACTTTTTATTTTTTGATGAAAAGTATCTGAGCAAGGGTGTGCAAAGATTCGGTTAGGAAACTCATCCTGCCGCTCGCGATTCCGACTTCTCCGCCTGTCGCATTCGGTTCGCACAAGTGCAGTAGCAAAAATGTTAACAATTTTTCAGCGCACAATGCTTGAACAGTCAGCGCCTGGTGGTTGGGGTCTGGTTTGGGTCGGCTTGTCGGTTAGAATGGGTCTGGAAGCCCCATGGCTTCTGGAGGACGCCCCTGTCTGCCGCCTGGCGCTGTCGATGTCTTGTCTGGCCGTCGCATATGAACGGCTTTTAATTTCATATTTTTTATATGGCCATACTTGGTGTTTCGTATCGCCAGTGCACCTTTTTGTCTCATCTCGGGGCTTTTGCTGTGCTGCCGCTGCTTAATAACACGATGACTACACGAAACACCGAAGCCAAAAACTCGAACCTCGAATTCGAGTTGGGATCCGCGGATCTGGGGATCGGGGATCTAGGGATCGGGGATCGGCGGATCTGCGGATGGAGTTGTAATGGCCGCGTATCCGTGGCTGCTGCCGCTTTACAAGCGAAATAATCGCCATCATTTTAACTAATGACCCGCTCGCATCTGGTTTTTATTCGTATTTGTATACTACTTATTTTATTTTGTTTGGCGGCGATGCCATATGATGCTTGGCGCTTTGTGCAGATTCATTCAATTTGAGACGAGACCGCTGCCGAAGCTGCTCCTAACTTAATAAACACGGCTCTTTGGATGGGATCTTGGAGCTCTGGGGCTGCCAGGTTCCGAGGAATGCCAAATGTTGTCTCGATTTCTTTTACTTTTCCTTTTCCCTCTTTGCTCTTTTTGTGAGCAGGTAGAACTTGAAATATTTGCGCATCTGCAGGAGCAGCCAAACACTTGAGTGGACTACGATTTCGACTCCAGATCTGCGACTCCAGTCCAGTCCAGTGCAGCTCCGACTCCGAATCCGGATTTCTTGCAGTGTCATTCCACTTAACTTGCCTTCTTTCACTTCGAGCGGATCTTCTTCATTTCAACTTCGCGCGAATTGGTCGAGTTTTAACTTCTCCTGCCCATTTTCGCAAGCGGTTGCACCTTTCCAGCTGAAGCATGAGCTGCGTTTACACTGTCATCATCGTCATGAACCATCGCTATCATGATCGTCATCTCTGTTCGTTGTCTCCTTCACCATTATGACCAGGCCAAGATCCATACCCATACCCAAGCCCAAACCCATCGTCATCGTCGGCGGTCAGTTTAATGTGGCCAAAAAGCGACGACCGCAACAAACAGCAGAAATCGAGAACGCTTCACTGGGTGCCGCCATCGCTGCCGCAGATCGGCACGGATCAATGAAATGGAAACGCTCCTGTGCGACCCCCCCACGGCATCCAACTCGTCCACCTCACCCACTGCACCCACTCTCCGGAGGATGATATCCGCTTACCCGGCCCCGATCGGGTTACCAGCCCATCCAGGCCGCAGACCCCAGACCCCAGACCCGTCTAACTCCCAACTCCCAATGGCTAATTGAGGCGGTCGATGGTCGATAACTTACCGATTCTTGGCCGCAGCAGCCCGATCCCGCTGGCGTCGGTTCTTGAACCAGTTGCCCACTTGCGTGGGATTCAGGCCGGTGGCCTTGGCCAGCTCCCGCTTCTTGGTGGGATTCGGGTAGGGATCCTGTAGGTACCATTCGCGCAGTAGGCTCCGCGTGCGCTCCTTGAAGCAGTGCGTCTTCTGCTCGCCATCCCAGATCGTCGGCGGCAGGGGGAACTTCTTTCGCACCCGATACTTGTCCACGGGGCCTGCAAGTTTCAATCACAATTGGATTAGTCACAATATTGTCTAAAATTACATTAGTTATGTTTGAAGAAAAGCGAAATGTTTTTCATGCTGAAAAACCAATGCAAACATTAGCTTTCTGAAATTTTCTTTAGGGATTTTAAAACTCCTCGCACAAAAAAACAATTTTTTTGATTGCTACAATGTATTTGAAACCTATAAATTACATTTAGAGAAATAAAAATTTTATTTATAAACGGCTTATTTCTACATTAACTATTTAAATACTGATTATTCGATTGCTTTCAAGTTTTTTTCTTAAGGAATCGATTTAACGTGTGCCTAATATATATATTCAAATATAATTGTGTTGGTTAATTTGTTGCTTAGATTGTTAATATCATCGTAAAATATCAAATAAGTAAGTAATAAAAGTAAGTAATAATTTTGAAAAATATTTCTAAAACGGGTTTGAACATCTTAAAGTAAAAGCTATTAGTGTAAGTTCCTGAATATGTTATTACATATGTACATCAAGCACTGAAAAACCGGTCTATAACCAATACATTTTAGAAAACTTATTCAAAAACTTCGTATTGATGTTTAGCGATGACGTTTAAAGTATCAAATTTAAAGTAAGCTCTGTTCGAGTCATTTAATTGAGTCAATAATACAATTAGAATAGAAATAATCGGTTAATCCTTCTTATTACTAAGATCGGATTTTCTAAAACAAGTTTAGTATTTACTCGACTGTTTTTCAATGCATTTGTAATGAGTAACATATGTAATCAATATGCATAATTAAAACATTTGTCGGTGTTTAGTAAACAGATGAGGCTTTAGGACTTGTATTTCTACGCTTGTGTGTTGAAATTCCTTCATACGATTTTCAGCATTTCATCATAGCATCTAGCTTGGAAATGAATGCCTTACTCACCCAGTGATCGACCGCGCAGCTTCTCGGCCTCAATGTAATGGGCCTCCAGCCACATGGCCTGCAGTTTGCCGTAGGACGCCTTAGTAAACTTATGATTCTCTATTATTGCATAAAGTTCCCTGAAAAGAGAGCCAGATCGAGGTGGTCCAGTTAGAGTTTTGTATCCGGAGTCGAGCTTAAAGTTAATGCGCTGAATTTGCCATCCCGATTTCAACCCCATCAACCCCTGGGTCCTTTGGACTTTTGGGACACTTGGGACTTCCCGCTGCGAAAGCCATCCCCGCCTCCGAGTTTCTACACCCCTCGACGCTCGACGCTCGACGGGCGTCCATATGTATTTTGAAACAATTTCATAAGCATTTATTGCCGTCACTGGTGCTGACAGCTCGGTTGAGTACGTCAAATGGTTTTAATTGGAAGTCGTTTATTTACCAAGTCAAAGCAATCAAATCACTTGCATAGCATCGCCAGATCCGTAAGAGTATATGCACGTACGGACCATATATGTACTGTATCTGGACATTGATTGATTATACTCGAATTACACGGCCGTGTGCCCGAGCTGCAGTCAGATGAGATGCAAAACCTGATGCAACCGTTTATAGTTGTGATTGCTTGGGCCGATCGGATAATTGTCGATATCGATTGCCAGGGGACCTGTTTTGCCCACTTTGAGATACGGCAAATGGCCGACTCGTCTAGGCGAAGATCACAAGGCTAAGTCTATCTCGGAGATACCACGGGTAAGCTAATCTTTCGCCATCGTTTGCGAGGGCTCATTGCGAAATTCCCCATTCGAGCGAATTGTTTCCGGTTGTCTTAGAAGCCCCCGTGAAATGTGAGAACTTAGAATGTCGTGGCGACGGAAGCCGAAACCCCGATCCTGCCGCGGAACCTATTGTTCGGTCGGTGTTTTATTAATCAAGCCTGCTCCACTTGGCTTTGGGCAGCAGCGAGTTCTTTAATTAGTAAATTAATGCCATTGTTTATTAATTTAGCGGCTCATTGTGCCCTCATTAAGCTGTCGCTTGCAAAACTATCGGATGTCGGGGTTAATCAGGACAGGAGGCTGGGACTCTGGCTGGCTGGTTGTCTGGTTTTTTTGTTTTTTGGTTTTCTGATCTTCTGAGAGAGTGTCATTCGAGCAGGGGGCTTTTGTGTGTTGCGCATTCCTACCTGAAGTTGCCCACATGGTAGGCGACCACTGCGCGGGCACGGAGCACCGCCTCGCAGTTGAGGATCTCGTGCATGTTGGGCAGGGCCACCGGCAGGCTCCAGAGGAAGCGGGCCAACCGCTCGATGTCTCCGGAGTCCTCGAGCGTCTTGCACACGATCTCCACCTGGGCGGCGGAGAAGGCCAGCGTTGGAACGGCCAGGATGGGGCTGGGTGCTATAATCTGGTGGTGCGTGGGCGAGAAGCTCTCTGAGGGCGGCTGTTTGCCCTCCGTCGGTCCAACGGCCATTTTATTCGTTGAATCCACTGTGAACAAATTGGCATACTATTCTCCACCGGAACGAAGCAATCTTGCTGGGCACTACACTGGTTTAGTCACTAATTCAATTCCTTGGCTGTTTCTCGTTTTTTATGTTTTTTGATGTGATCACTAGCACTTGGGTTGCTCGATACGACTCGATTCAGTCCGCCACGATAGGGTTACACGGATTGGATCGGGGTTAGCACTTTGCACGCGCGATCGAGGGCATCTGGCCGTCTGGATGTGTGAGGTGGCCACCGGTTCGACTGGCGTACGAATCCAAATGATTGCCAATGAGCCAGCTCATGAATGCGATACCCGTGCCCGGTCCACGAACGGAGCGCAACTGCTGCTCCACATCGAGGCGATAAAGGGGGCCTTTGGCAATGGATATAACCGATGCGGTTCGGTGTGGTGCGATACGATCCAGCGAGCGAGAGAGCGACCAACCAAACGGCCAACCGAGCGCGCAAAAAATACGTCAAATAATGGTCTTGTAACTGAGCTGCCCACTAGGCGACGGGAACGGCACAGAAGCTATACACGCTATACACGCTATAGAGGCTATAGAAGCTATGGCAATGGAGCTCAATCGGCAGAGGCAGCAGCAGCGGCAGTAGCAGCACAACAATGACGCGCCACAGATACAGATACTCTGGCTGGCGGCTCGGCTCGGCTCTCCGGCTGCCACTGCTACTGCTTGCCAGCTGCAGACACGGATACAGATAAAGATACAGCTACAGATACAGATACAGCTGCGGACACAGATACGGGCCGAGATATGGAAACAGAAACGAGTTGGCACCAATACCAGGCCACAACCAGTTTGCCGCACACACAGATACAGATACGCGAACAGATGCGGATACGGATACTACGACGCACCACCATACCATGGGCACCACTACCACGGGGTGGGCGTGGTCCTCACTGCTCGCTGCCGTACGGACGTCTCGCTCGGGCACACGGCCATCCAATGGCGCCGCTCTCGACAGCCGTCTCCCTTCCTCCTTTATGCGGTGGTGGCATCGCCTTCATGGGTCTCGTTTAAATGAATCGTACATAAGAGTCGCACACACACACTGCTGCACAGCAACTAATACTGTTGCAGTTCCAGTTCCAGGATAACAACGGCTCGTTGAATAGGGGTTACGAACGTTGTGGCGGCAGTGGTAGGGCTGGGTGCCGCCACCGAGGGGGTGAGCTGCAGGCACGCCAGCTCAGATATTGATAAAGAAATCAAATAAAACAACCCGGCAGAACGCAGCAGTCGGGCAGCCGAACACAGCCGCACAGTGGGGCGAGATCAGCCGGATTATGTTTATTTGCCGTGGAAAATTGGAGGGTCTTTATTTACCAAAGATATTCTGTCAAGTCATCCTGGGATAGCGGATACTATACATTGATCACGAACACGTTACAAGTTGGAAGAAAGAATTGCCAGAATCAAGATCACACGGTTATATGAATGGTTTCCTATACAGTCATGGTGAAAATTATTTTCACAAAGTGCATTTGAGTGAAATGTGAAAAGTGAAAATACTTTTGACCACCTCTGTATATCAAGTTGTTTATACACAAGTATAAGTAAATGCCTTATAGATTTTTTTTAAAAAGCTTTCTTTTGTATCTGTATATTTGAATAAGTTAGTTCTTATACGCTTAATTCGCTCATTTGTTAATAACATAACTTTAAAGGAGTAGCACATACGAAAACAAGTTACAAATTAAATGAAATAACTTAGTTGAAACTTATAACCACTTTTCATTGATTTCGCGTCACGGTAAGTGAAGCATATTGTATAAGTGTAGCAAAATGTTTGACACCATGTGGTCTGGCAACCTCTGCCGCCGCTCCTTCCTCCGCCTTCCTCCGCCTTCCTCCGCCCTCCTCTTCCCATGCCATTTCCCCCTTTCTGAAGCCCCTACTCTCGCTCACTGTAAGCCATATCCTTGAGCCAGGACGAACCTCCAGCCCCTCCCCTGCCATTTATATGCACATATATATGACCAAGGAGAAAATCACGTTTTCATTTTGGCAAAGGGAACTTTTGATTATGCCCGTCGATTGAGGCAAAATATTAACGAGCAAAAGTTTTTATTGTGGCGCTGTCAGTGGTGTTGGTTGTCGGGTCTTGGTGGTGCTTCATCATGCTCCGTGTTTGACAGGATCCGGAAATAGCCAGGAGGAGGAGGGGATGGCGGATGGCGGGGAGGCGGACGGTGTTCGGCGGGGACAGGGCACACGCTAATGTATCGTTCGCGCTTTTGTCCGGAGTGTTAACAGATTAGTTGTTTACATGCCACAAGTAAATGAGTTTTCCAAAAGTGTAGCCGCGGGCTTCAAACGTACCGCCACCCCGTGAGGCAGCCCACCACCCCCCAGCCACCCACACCTATACAACCAATGTAAAACCTCATGCACACATACTTACACACACACATATATGTATGTATGCATGTACAGCGTGAAAACACAAGCGCACGAACATCGCCATTGCTGCCTCGCTCTCGCTGTCTCTTTCCCTCCCCTACCCAATCCACTACCAACCTAACCCCCCCACCGCCTCCTCACCCAACCTTGTTAAATCTGAACGATGACTTTTTGAGTAGTTGGTTGAACATTTTGGACAATTGCATTACGTGAACGACAAACGCTGCGTATGGCTGTGAATGGGTGAGTGACGTCGGCCACACAGATATGTACATGCTCAGATACGGATACAGATACATTCGCAAGAAGATACCGCCTGGCAGATGCTGGATGATAGCGCACGCTCTGCTCCAGCTCCAGCTGCAGCTCCCACATGGCCACATTATGTGTTGCCACGGCCGATGTCCTCTGAATACGCTCATTATGGTATCGATCACCTTTCATGCGCCACAATTGAGGATGCAGTAAGAGACACAATCGCATCATGGCCAAGCCGCTGCAGATACATGATGAAATGCAAATGTAATACCGAAAGGGCCGCGGGGCACCCATTTTGAGCAGAGATATAAGTTCAAAAAAATGGAGTAGAAGGAATACAGCTGTTTAAGACATAATAGGAATATTTAGGAATATAGGAATATATATTAAAGAAATGTGTTTTAAAGCCACTTTCGCAAGACCACAAAACTCAAATCGAAATTAATGTATCTTTAGTGTAAATCATTAGAAAAACATGCTTGAATCCATCTTAAATAAGATCAGAAATATCCAAATTACGTAATAACTTCCAAAATAGGAATGAAAGGAATTTATTCTTTATAATTAAATTGAAGATAGGTAAGGGAATATTCAAATGAAGGACTGCATTTCGATTTTTTATGAACGGCCAATAAACTTTTGAGTGATTTTCGGAGGGAGAACGTCGCTCGGAGTAGCTCATGTTTCCAATTTGGGGATCAATCAGTTGAACAAACATCTTCGCATCAGTGCGCCCCAGCTATTCACATCTTCTTTCTTCTGAAGGCCAGAAAGCAATTGCAATCCCATTTGAATTGCCTAACGAAGCGCGGATTTTCGTTCACTTGGGGGTTCACTTGGAGCACGCCGTATAATGTCATATTGTTGACAATTTCGCTTGCGGTGCTAATCAAAATATCCAACTCCGGGAGGATGAGCAACTTTCCCGTGGTGAGTGACTCCGGCTAACTGTGTCACTGGCGCAATCAAATCACACGCCCAGTGGTCCATTAAATGACAAAATTTGCGCACCAAGGCGCCAGGAGAGCCGTTGAAATAGCGGCGGGTGTAATTAGGCCAAATACGCATACCGTTAGGTCCGCTCGAATCCGCTTTGCGAAAACAATTAAAAGGCAATTAAAAGCCATTTCTGATGCGCGCTTGGCCAGGCTTTAAAGGCTTTCCCCACTCGCCACACACAAAAGGCAACCGCAAACAACAAAGGGACCACCGCACACGGCTGCCTCTCCAATGGGGAGCCCGCGGCCAGAAGGAAAATCTGAATCTCTATTATTGCAGTCTAGTGTGCTCCCTGCCCACATATGTATGTATGTTGGGGTTACGACGGGAACTGCCATCCGGCCAAAAATATAATCTAAATGTACTCGCCTTTTTAGTTTCGGGTTTTCCACCCTCGGGCGAACGGAGCAAGTTTGGCCGCCCTTTGTCTGCGTCTCAATTTGTTTAAGATAATTTAATCTGATTGCATGTACCTGAATATTTAATATTTATATTCGTGCAGCGGCGGAAGGACGAGGGTTGTTGCGAGGCATATTCAAAGGGCATTAGGCGAAAGTAACACCTCGATGTCAATCATTTTTTATTGTATTTCAATTTTAATAGGCGCTCCCATGGCGTCGTTTATTTTTCGCCTCAACTGACCCAAGTACAGTATTGTAATACAATTACGAGGACCCCACACGGGGCGGCACAGGATCCTGAAAAATGGGACCCCAATTCAATTTAGACCATTTTCCTTTGCGACTTTGGCCAGGAGTTCGTTAACCTAGCCCGAAGGTTGCGAAACATTTGCCAGAAATACCATGCGAAGGCATAACAACAAGCTGGGTAATTAAAGGGTTTTGTCGCCGAAAATATTTAATATTTTAATTTATACGAAATTCAATAAATCGAGAAATACTCGTGAGGCGGAGGCGCAGAATTCGCGGGCTCAGTGATTGAAAACGAGGATGAAATAACTTCATAAGCCAGTGGCGACTGGCGATTGGCAAGGCGGGATGAAGGGATGGAAGGGTCAGGAGGTGGCTCCGATGATGAAAGATCGGCGCTGTGGCAAGGTATTCCTTTAATTTACATCGTTCTTCTTGTTTGGCTCCATCTCCAGCTCCTGGTCCAGCTCCTGTTCCTGTTCCTCCAGACGCGCCGGCGTTTAGAGTGGACTCTTTCGAGGAGTACCAGGTCCAAGTCAAAGTCACAGTCACATTTTTATTCCCCAGGACTCAACGATTTCCGAAGGTATATCGTGTTCCCAGGGGTTTTCTTAAATGAATGTAAACAATAAATAATTTAAACAAATAAATGTTCGATCAAATGTATTCGGTTGAAAATGATATAACCCTTTAATATATTATATATTTTAATTCAGATAGTTGATATAAAGGAATGATTATAATAAATAATTTAAAAATTTGATTTTTCGATCTAGTATATTCGGTTGACAATGATATAACCTTTAAATGTACCTTTTATATATTTCTATTTAGATAGTTTTTAAACTCTACTAAATGTAACAATCATGGAATAATCAATGTACCATCTGTTACAATGTTACCATTTTAAATTACTTATATCCTTCAATATAATGATGATTATTTAATGTTATAATATTATAGTATTAATTTAATATTATAATCTTAACATTATATTCTTCATTGCGATTTATCCCAAGTTACTTATTTCAACGACCTTTTTAATAAAGGGTAGTTAATAGTCGCTACACATGCTGCAACCCTCGTGATCAACTCGCTCCTGGTGCGATTGGGCTGCATTCCATAGTCATAAGGCCGCCGGCGGCTGCGTCGGCCCCAAGAAATATCTTTGGGCATTAGGTTGCGCAGGAATGCCAGCGATTCGAGGCAAATGTATTGAGCTGCATTTAATAATTATGATGGGGACGTGGTCGCAAACCGATCTGGCTATACTTTTCGGCTGTTCTGTTCTGGCCTGGTCTGGTTGGTTCTGTTCTGTTCTGTTCCGCCTAATGGATATGTCAAGGAGCGCGGCGACTGTCGAGCGGCTCAGTGTCATCTGCTCGCCCATCGGAATCAGGAGCAGTAAAAAGGAGCAGAGCAGGAGCATGTGGCCGCGGCTACTGTTTGGCCAGCACTGCGCATATTAATCAACGCACCTCTCAGGTGAGCGACGCAGACTCCCGTGGGGCGAGGAGCTGGCGGGGAACGAGCATCCTCCTCATCATCGCCATCCCATCGTCAAGTGATACGCGGCACGGAACATGCGTGAAATCTTCTTGTTCTCCCGAACAAGATTAAGCCAAACCAGGAGCGCAGCTAAGGGGGGCTGACAATATATTAAAGTGGCAGTAAGTGTGGTTCAATATAATATAATGATATGGTAAAGGGAATTAAATAACTATGTGGAAAGAACTGGAATAGTTTGAGTTATAATATAAATCTATTAGCTCAAAACCTCAATAAGATATTAGAAAAGATACAAATATGGAACTATGGATACCTTTCACAATTGTGCTGTATTTTAAAGTTTCCAAGGGTACAGAGTCTTTCTCCTTTTCAATCGCTTACTTTTAAGTTCTAAACTTCTTATAGAGGTAATCTTAACCCCCCTTAACCACGCCTCTGTTGGCCCAGTGTGTGTGTACCTGTGCGGGTTTGTCTTTTTTGCGACAGTTCCACCAGTCGTGCCACTTTTGATATTGCCATTGCCACGCAAAAAGTGTGAAATTGTCGGACTACTGGAGGAGCAGCCACCAATTGGGACTTGGAGTGCGACTCCGGATCGGACGGTTAGCCTGGTGGTTTAATTAAGTCATTAACACCAGGGTCTGTCAGTAGTTGGTGGAGAAACTCAGCTTGGATGCTCCCTCTCCCCACCGCCGTCCGATACCTCGCTCATTGTCCTTGTGGACAATATCGAATTTGCCATATTTGGTCAAAATAATCGGGCCCAAAATGGTCTGTGGAAGCGATACTGCTGCCCATAAATATATCTAAATTATGCATTCGAGCCTCGACTACTGAGGAGAAAGGGGGAAACGCAAGGGGAGTGGGGGCTCTATCGAATCAACCTGGGAGCACATTCATCAATGCGATTGACATTTCGCTGCCATGAGAATCGGAATCGAAATCGGGGTTGTCTAACAAGCGCTAAGTGGATAATTACGGCGATAGCTGACTGCCAGCTCGGATTGTCTTAATCGGTGCTAAAAAGCATCATTATACCGTGCATACTCCAAGTAATCACCACTAATGATCGATGCTCTGGTTTTGCATCTGCCCGTCGATCGTTGCGAAGAAAGAGGATTGAGTACAGTGAAAGCTACTTGGGTTAACTCGCTCTTTAACTATGCCTACAAATTTTGAAAAGTAAGCATTTTTATCTTGCTTCAAATCTTTGACCTGGGAACAGTAATTTCATCCTGACCTCTATTCAAAAATCTAGTTATTGTAACCTATGAAGCTAATATATTTAGTATAAAGTCTTGGAATTGTTCCAAGATTCAAGGTATGAACTCCTTAATGGGTTTTCAAATGTAAATGCTATAGAATAGCCTAGTCCACCCGAGCCGGTATTGACTGTACAGCGGCAAAGAAGCGCGCACAATTATAAACTAGCCGTTGACGAGCTAGAGGTGGAGTGTCAATTAATGATCCCTCCTCGTCCCAGTCCACTCCTCATCCCCATCTACATTCCCACTCCGATTACCATTTCCCCCCCTTCCCCGCTCCACCAGTGGCGCACAAAGGAAACGTCAAACAGCGCGTCAAATGCGCAATGAGCTTAATTCGATGCGCCTGCGCACCACTTACCGCCCGATCTTCCCGTCCCGTTCCCACGCGCAGTGCTGCCATCTCGCTCCGTCAATTGCCGTTGATTGCCTTTGTTTTTCGAGTAATTCCCTGTCCCATTCCCCCATCCGGCTCGGGGGACCAAGATGGAGATAGCGGGTCTCTTGACTCTCTCGCTCCGCTTAATTGAACGGGAACGCTTTGTTGACATTACCGTACTTGGCACCCCTCTACCCCCCTCCTTCCCTTCACCCCCTGAAGGGGACTTCACGTGAAATTATAAATTGTCGAAACGCCCACCCAACGGAGCCGCCTTTGTTTTTTGGCAAGAGGGAGCGATCACCTCCGAGTGTCCGAAGTCCATTGTTCTTGGCCACCCCGCTCATTAGGAGTGCCGAGTTGTGAATGGATCGAAATGGAACTGTGCCACACAGCCGCTGCCGCTGTCGGGCTATTAATTAGATAAGTATCTCGTGGAATTGCCCATTTTCAAATAGTCGGCGAGCATTCGCGTAATTAGATTTGCTTTTCACAACATTTACGTTGGGCGAGGCCAAGTCGAGTGGACGGCGTGGCTTCAAGTCGAGTGGAGGTGGGGATGGCTGAGCCAAGTGTTGGCCAGGTCAAAACAGATATCCCAGAGATGGAAGCGTGAGAATGTAGCTCGATATTACAGGTATAGGCAATATTAAACGTCACTTCCTTCTTTGATTGATGCATAAACAAAATTTCTGTCCGCAGAGGTTTATCATCATGGGTATAGACTGTACTTAACTTAACTCTTCCAACTTAAGAAATGATTTAAGGTTTAAGTTACCTATTAAAATACCTGTAAATGAAACAATCAACTAACACTGTTACACCATAATAAAATTTCATTTAAAGTCAATAAAACAAAAAAATTGGCCATTTAATCAGTTGTACAGTTCGATTTGCGATAACTGGCAAATCTGATCAGACTTATGTAGTTCCATATTATTATAATGATTAGTACGAATCAAATACATACATAGAAGACTAAAGAACTAAACTTATGCTCATTTCAGCTTAATGAATTACTCATTTACTTATTTAATTAAGAGCTTCAGATGATAACAAGTTTATTAAACTCTTAGAGCGGGGCATTCTAGTTTATTTGTGTTTAGGGCAGACATTATAATTCTTAAGAACGTACGAGTCGTATCTGTCGTGACTCACGGGGCTCACGACTAGCACGCATCTCACGAGCGATCACGCAGCCACCTCTAGAGCCCACGGGTCTGTGGCCCGTTGATTGCATTTGGCGGCAGCGACTCAACTAACTTGGGCGATTAATCATCGCCGACCCGGGTCCGACTCCCCACTCCACACTCCCCAGTCCACAATCCACAGTCTTGAGTTCGGGCAGAGGCTACTGACCATGTGTAAGTGCCGCCTTGCGGTTTGTCGCAATTTATGAGGTGATAATTATTCATCGCGAGCCGCAGAACTGTCATAATATTGTAATTAACATTGGGCCAGCAATGAAATTAAACGCATTTGATTGCATTTGCAGTAGTCGCCGCCGTGGCCAGCAACTTTCTCCACCGACAGGCCGGGATTAGGGCAACTGGATCCGGGCCGGTCCAGACCAGGATGGTTTCCTTATTGACTCCAAATCCGAAACGGAAATGAGGCAAAGCCGCAGATGCGGAGGAGTTCAAGTCAATCGATTGATAACATCGTCCTGCCAGAAATGGAAAAAACTGAAATGGAAGAGCATGGACGAAAAAGGACAACAAATCAAATTCCAAAGCCGTAAACTAATCACGAAGAAGGATGTGGGCAAAGGCAGTAAAATGAGAGCAAGCCGATTCCACAATCAAAGTCAGAAAATCTCGGCCATTTGAGAAGAGGCTAAGTATTCCATAAGGAGATTTGTGGATGGAGGCGGCTTAGAAATGGAAATGAAACAGCAAAAGGCGTTCTAACCAGCTGCTTAGGATTTATAAGTCCATCGATAAGGTGTACCTGTGTATATGCATCCCCTTATCGTCTCTAAATAAATTAGATGACTATTATAATTTGATCATAATGAGAACCACATCAACAGAACCTTAGGAACATACTTAACATAACTAGAAATGTATTGAGGAGGTTCGAAAAGATCGTACTAGTGAAAAGATATCCTAGTTTGATTACATGTACGTAGTACATTATACAGATTAAATATTATATCTTATATAAAGTATCTGTACACCATCGCGTGATATTACGAATTCAAGCTAGTTTTAAACGTTTCACTAGATGTCTTCCTATCACCGCGAGGATTATCATAATTAGCTTTGTTAATTCATACAAATATGGTAACATAATTCCCTCCCTCCGGAGGATCCAACCCCTAACTAGTGATTAGTGTGCCACCCCGAAGGTCGGACTATGTAAATTGACTCATCGGCTGCAGTCGTCGGTGGGATCCGACTGGTTTCATATTATGCCAAATGCTGTAATTCGAACTCGTAAGGCAACCAACTGCCTTGGCGTGGCAGGGGCACACATAGGGCAATTCTTGCGCCACCTTATTTCTATTTTCCAGATTTGTCCGCCTTGAATGGAATACGTGGTATTGTGCCGTGTGCTTTGTGTTTGGACGGCAGGCATGGCTCTGCTAATGGCATAATGTACCTTCCCCTCCCTTCCCTTCCCATGGCACAACAGTAACTGATTTTTTAATTTCATTATGGCGCACAATAGGCGTTCCGCCTGTGACCCGTTGGGCAGGATCCGAAGGCAGGCAGGGATCTGGGCTCTGGATGGGAGGGAGGCGAATGGCAATTGTTGCCATTTAATGTGGCCATCCAGGCTGCCATTACATTGCCATCCGAAGGGCGTGAGCCTGCCCCCTGGAATATGCCATTCCATTCCACATGCACTCGTATATAATGTGCGCAATTTCAATATATTGTATGGCAAAGTTTGAACTGGGCAGGGTCTTTTGCGGAGTGTTGCGCTAACACGGCTTTTGTGGCATTTCGGCTTCTGTTGCCACTCGATTCGGGGTGGTTCGCTGCCCAAAGTGGGCGGCGGGGCGGAGTGGGAGTGGTTTCTAACACCCCGAGACGCCATTTCCAAAAGAAAACATTACGAATTCAATGGCCAGGGACGTAGTTGGCTTTTGCAAAGGGACATGTTCAGGAGTCAAGCAGTTTCGATTAATTAAAGAAATGGATTAAAAAAGAATTAAATATTAATCAGTTGGAAAAGTAATACATAATTATTCTTAATTTATTGTATCTTTCTGTAATCAATCTATATATAAACTAAGCTCAAGCTGAACTCATACGATGACAGCCCTATTAAAACCCCTCGATCCAAAGTATCTCCACTTCAGCTGCTGCACTATTGCTTCCGAAAAGTTGACCCCCTTCACAGTTGCTCCACCGCCTCTCCCTGGCACTCGCACTACCCACTTCCCAACCCCCATCCCACAGACGCCTCTTTTCACAATTGCAATCAGCTCACGTACTGGATGTGCTACAAAATGACTTCCATGCCATGTAACTGGCTGCTCTGCGGATGGGTCGAACAGATGGACCGGGACGACGCCCCTTCTGGCTTCCTTTGAATTGGGCTTGAAGTGGGAACTGGGTCCAACTCTCGCCCTCCGTGCCGAGCTCGAGCTCGAGCTCGAGCTCCCGGTCCTCGGTGGCCAGTGAACATGTTGGAAATCACATAATGTGTCATTTAATAATCAAGCTCAATATTGACAGCGACACAGCACAACAATGCGATGTGGCAACGGCGACGGGGGCAAAAGTAGTACAACAATCCCGCCATTAGGCATAAATTCATTTGCGTTTGTCTGCGTCTGTACTCTGACTGGATTCGAGTGCTCGGCCCAGCTGCCGCCATTGGCACAACCGCACATCCATCCATATCCATGGGCACTCTCCGCATTCATATGCTTCCGCACCGCACCTCATCCCATCCCATCCCATTCCATCGCATCTCACATCACATCATCTCATCGCACATCATCCCATGCCATCGAATCGCATCTCATCTCATCTCGAGCGCTGTGTGCGAATCCCTGCGGCCGGCTCTTCCTGCTCGCTGCCTGGAAATGGAATAAAAAAGTTAAATAAACCTTAAATGAAAAATTCAACTCAATTGAATTCGTTAGCTGGAAATGTCGTTCTCCTTGTTACTTCATCGTCATTCCCTGCCACATTCCCAGCTCTGATGATGATGACGCTCTCGCTGATGATCACCATCCCATCAGCAGCGTCGTCAATGCCCATCAATGTCATAGAGAGGGCTGGACTCGCCATTGTTGGTCGTGTCACCGGCAATGTCCTTCCCGCCGGGCCAATCGTATCGGAAGGATGTCATATGAAAAGGACTTTAAACACGCTCGGATAGTTCCGTTAAGGGCTTCAAAGGCTTTTAAGGACTCTTATTTTGGATAAACTATTATAGGCATTGTGTCATAGTTTTTCTACAATTTCTATAGATTTGCTATGTAAGGCAGGAGCCTTTTAAATGAATGAATATAGGTGTATTATTAATAAGACTAAGTTTTCATCCAATTACAATTATTTTAAATTAAAATTAAGTTTTTCAATACATTTTAAATACTTTTCAAAAACACTTAAGTATCATTTACTTTGGGTTTTCGAAGTATAATTATTATCGTTAATCGTAGAGTAAAAGGGTATAAATTCGTTGAAAGGTATGTAACAGACTAAAGAAAGCGTTTTTGACTCTATAAAGTATATTATATATAAAGTATATTATACATTTATTATGATGATTACTTATTTATATTATAAAGTATATTCTTGATCAGGATCAATAGTCGAGTTTTATGTGCTTTTATTATTCCTAATTCTCTAACAGCTTACATATTTAAAACGTGAAATATTTTTACATGTGAAAGTAAAGTTCGTTACTTAAATGAACAAACAACATTAGAATAGTGACCAGCCATACGCAACATGAGTTTCGAAGGGTTAACAGTACTTAAGCATTTAAAAAATGAAAATTCATGAGTTAAGGTTATTCTGATATTTTTAAATATTTTCAATAATAATCTTTTTGTTCACCATTTAAGATTTATGTTTTGCATATCTTAGGCGTTTAAGAATTTAAGAATTTACAGCACAATAATTATACTTATGTCTTACTTTAGCGTACAAAATTGTAAAAGCTCATTTCAGTCAGCGTCACTACATTATTTTGTAAGTTCGTCTGCCCAAAAAGTGGACTGTAAACTTGGGGAAAGGTCTGCCTAAATTTGAATCTATTTTTTAATCCGCGAGGTGGTACATTTTGCATTTTATGAATTCAAATGTATTTCATGGGTCGTCCAAATGGGTTGACAGAGCACAGGTAGCACAGGGGAGTAAGTGGGAAGGTGGTGTGTTTCCTCGCACTAAGGGATAATAAGATACTCTTTGGTGCGGAGGGCGGGGGTGGTGCTGGCATGATGATCGCGACGATGATGACGGCGATGATATGGCAGAAAAGAGCGGGCCAGGCCAAGAGTTGAGTGCCGAATGCCAATGCCGGCGAGAAAGAGCGGCTGTCAGCGCGACGCGGTATCTACACGGCTACCGTGTGCGGGGGCGACTTCCATGCGGTCGTCCGTCGTCCGCCGACAAATTGCCATTTACACCACTTGCCAAGACAGCAGTTACAGCCGTGTGTGTGTGTTGTGGGGAGGGGGGTGTAGGCAGCAACAACATAACAAGTGGCAAACGCACACAGCCCCACTGGCGTGCTCACACAGATACTTTGTGCGCGTATATACACTTGCCTGGCAGCCCTCCGCCATACGGTTGTCTCGCTCGCACTGCAGCAGGGGCGTGAATCGGGCCTCGCCACGCCCCCATTGCCAATGGCAGCCGGACGGCGGTGGGAGGGAGACAGGGCGAGAGGGAGAGAGCGGTACATAGAATGTATCTCACAGATACATTTCGACATTGTTGCAGCAGCAGCGCAGCGGAGCAGAGGCAGCAGCGCCACCGAGTGCGGCAGAAGTAGCAGCTTTGAGTAGCTGCCGTTGACGTATTTTGAATAAATTTTAATTGAATTCGCACAATGAAACTGTTTACTTAACCTGCCACTTTGCCAGATGAGCTTCATCTGAGCGCCAATGCAAAGATACGGTTACAAGGCTGCCACACACACACAGTCCTTCGCTGCATATGGGACGAAGAGGAGGGGAGGAAGGAAGTGCGAGGGATGGGGTCCTGTGTGCTGAACGCACTCTTTGTTTTAATTACAGCAGCCGACGGATTCGGTTTGTTAGCTGCTGTTAAATCTGCAGGAAGGCAGCTGAAAGTTTGCAGAATAGAGATACTTCGAGCATCTAACCCAATTAGGCTCCTACTCAGAAATGACTCAAAAAGCGCATTCTGTGATAGGCCAACATCTTGGCTACTTATCGCCATAAATTATTATGCAATTATATTGAACATGTGTTGCCAGTTTATTTTCCTCATAAAATAACATGAATTATCACCAAGCAGCTATTAAACAAGGAAAAGGAGGTCAAGGAAAATAAATGACAATCGTATAAGAAGTTTTTATCTAATCTCTTTTTTTTACTTGTTTTACGCTTCTGTGTTCGCCACATTTTAAATAATTTTCATTGTATTTTAAAGTGGTGAGGTGAAGTGCTGTTTGCTCAATTTGTTAACTCGTTTGGAGTGAATAGTATCAAACATATATTAAATTCAGTTTAGTTTATTTAAAAGCAGTGTAAATTCTGATATTTTGAATTGTATTTTGGAACAAGCTACCTGCTGGAGAAGGTTATATTATTATTATTTTATAGTTGAATACTTTAAATCTGTCTCTATTAATAACATTATTGAATGTATTTCTATATAAATTCATAAATAATTTCATTACGCATCATCACATTCAATACGATTTACAAATAACTAGGTTAGACGATGACACCGTTTCCAGCCCACTAGGTAAAATTCCCAGTACGTTCAGTACTCACCTTAACGCACTTACAGATGAAAAAATGGAAAATATTAAAAAAAAAGCGAGTAAATGGGGAAAGTGGAGGGCCGCAGCTCCTTTGTGGGCCGCTCAGCTTCCGGTTCACTTCGAATCACGTGTCAGGTAAATGTGGCGCACAACACTCCTTCATTAAGTTAATAACAGTTTTCCAAGTACAAAGTGAAATTGCGAAATTCCGCTTCACAATTTTTCAGCAACGCTTTCCCAGCCCCCTCCCCTTTCCCTTCTTTAGCGTTTTTTCGTGGGGCAACTGCAACTGTAACGCTGTAATTTGCCATCGCTTTGCCTTTTGATTCCTCAACGGTTTTGTTTGGTTTTGAATTACAACCGCCTCGCCCTCCCCGCCGGATTGTGTTTTACATCTTGATTATCTTCCGTTTGTTTATTCAGGACTCACACTCGCTCCTCACGCAGCTCAGCACACCCCCCATTAGCCTCGCAGGGTAGCGAAACACAATTTCCATTCAAATCCGTTCGAGGATAAGAAGTCAATCAGTCTTCAAAGTGTGAAGGATTTTGCACTTTGTCGCAGCCAAAGTCCGACCGTATGCTGATGTGGCTGTGGACTCCACCCGCACATCCCGAATCTCCCATCGCCTGTCGGCGAGCCAAGCCACAGTGCCACAGAATAGGAATCGAACTTAATCCAGGAACAACCCCAAGACGCTGCTCGACCGGCCAAGGAATATCAAATTGAAACTTTGCGCCGGCCGAAGGCGTCTTGCGGGCACGTGGCCATGTGGCAGGGATATCCCAGGTTTTCGCTTCTTCAATTACCCTTTCGACGACGACGACGACGACGTCGCTCGTATTATGATAATCGCATCCTAATTGCGAGAAAATTACGCCCACGTGCTGCTGTAACCCGATCAGGAGTGGCATCAAAGGATACGCTGCTGGTGGAGCAGTCAGCTGGCGCAGTGAAAGTCGTGCTCGAACATGACCCTTTCACTTGCTCATCTGCGAGATACAAATATCTGCGAGATACAAATATCGAGTTCGCAATTCCCAATTGACGGTGGCCAATTCGAATGCTGTTTTGTTAGTAATTAAAATAAATAATCATTCTTTGTAGATTCACGTAGTGTTTGATTTTACCTACGCTTTTATATTTTGTTGAATTTAAGAAATTTTCGATATCAATATCTCCGAAACATTGGTTTGACCTAACATTATATTAAATTTCAATTTGACTTTCCTACAAGTTGAAATACTTGTCTCAAAAATAGTTGCAAGCATACATTTTGCAAAAAATATTTTATAAATAAATGTTGCTTGCCGACTTAATAATTCACACGAACTTAAATCGCACATTTAGTTTGATTAAAAAATAAATTGATTCATTTATTTATTATAATAAAGCAGTAGACACTGTTATGTCTAACAGACTCCATAACAGCGTTAAGAACAGAATTTGAAAGAAGCAGTTTTAGTTTTATAGCATCAAGCAGTACGTCTAGAGTTTATGTTATAACAGCTATAATAACATTAGTTATAGCAGACAATAAGCAGTTTCCGGAAATAAGCTGTTAAACAAGCAGTAAGCTTCGTTTTTAGGCTCGGTTCATGTAAAATTCCATAGGTGGCGCTTTACATAGGCAGCATTGCAAATCAAAATGAAAAGATTGTTAAATTATGCACAACACCGTTATTTTGCTTAGCTTTTAAAATTTTTGACAAGATAATGCTTTTTTGGCCTGTGATCAATAGAAGCAAAAACTTAGATACTCGCAATGTAGAAAAGGTTTCGTTATTTTCTTACAAAACAATTGAAAAATAACAATATGACTAATCTATTGAAGGAAAAGATTTAAAAATAGATAGATAGATTTGACAATTTTGTGAATGATAAATGAAGATGAAATGCAATTTATTTAAATGCAATTAAAAACTGCAATTTAATCCGTTAAATACTGATGACAATGAAATATAGAATTAACTGCAAATTTCTTATATAAAGTGCAAATTGCGCTTTACGTTTTTTACTGTAATTATTTTTGCAAAACAAATCTGTGACCTTATTTTTTTTAGAAAGATGCACCGACAGCTACTGAACCTAACGATTGATAACAGCCGTGAATTCCCAAGTAGGAGTCACTACGTGATTGTTTTGAGCGCTGATTGGAGCTTTCGCTGAGCTTGGAAAAGCTCAAGCCACCCCCGATAGTCAACTCTGGTGCTATATTCAATTTCACGCTGAGAGCCTCAGTCCGCCATCGTCGGTTTTGCCAACCAAACGTGCTTCATTTTCCATCAATTGTCGCTTCGAACCGTTTTTCAAATATTTTCCGATTCTGGATTCAGGATTCGGAGGCTTGCCAGTGGACTTTCGCAGAGGATGCAACAGGATTGATACATTGCATGGAGGGCTGAGAGCCTCACAGAGCGATTATAGCCTGACTAGACGGATCCTGACTTGCCATTTTCAGTGGATGTAACGGAATCCAGTGGAAGAGACCTGGGAAAAGCGCCTTCGATTCGATTCAATTTGATTCGATACTGGGCTAACTGGACGATAAAGGCTGAGGCGAACAAAGGACCCTTCGAGGACTGTTGTATTAGTTAGAGGCGAAGCAACAAATACAAACAAGCGGGCCATTCAACAACCTCGTCGTCGTATCGATTTTCCGTTACATCGTTATACACACACACTAACCCAGTTGGCACACAGCCATTACGCATACGCCCCATAGCCACCCCAGAAAGCGAGAAGAGCGTGCGGCTCCAGCTGCTCCACTCCATCCCACTCTGCGAAGAGAGAGAGGGAGAGCCTGGCGGACTGGCGGACGGGCTTTGTTGCATCCCGCGCCCACTGGAGGCATGTTTCATTTGGCACTCGCCAGCAGCGGACGGACAAACCATTTAGGTGAGAGAACCCTGGGGCCGGAGAGGAGCAGCAGTGGCGGCAGTAGCAACACTAGCAACAGCGGCCGGACGGACAGCTCAATTGCGGGCAATTTATATTTAATCCGGTGGCACACAACCCAAATAAAAGCGCGCATTGTGCGGCCAATTGAATCCCCTAACCTCTTCTCCTCTCTCACACAGGGCTACGGCAATAGCCATTGTAGATAGCATTCACCAGCATCGGAATCCGCGACCAGTCACGACACTGACGCTTTCTGCCGCGGAATAAGAAATCCTTCACCCCATCTCACAGTCGCCCCAACGAAATCGCAAACCACCAGCAGGTGTTCAGCATGGCGGGAATTCAGCTGCAATCGGGATGCACGATGGCCGTGGCGGTGGTGCTCCTGCTGCAGGTGCTCGTGATGGACGAGGTGCTCGGCCAGGGTCCACCGCAGGCTCAGGTGTGTCCGGAGCAAAACGAGATCGCGCCCTGCATCTGCACGGTGAAGAAGAACGGTCTGGACATCCTGTGCGAGACCACCGATCTGACGCACATCACCAAGTCGATGGGCACGCTGAAGGGCAAGAGTCCCATCATCTTCTACCTGAAGCTGCGCCACAACAATCTGCCCAAGCTGCAGGGCTTCGTCTTCCTGGCCCTGGACATCCGTCACCTGACCATCCACAACAGCAGCCTGGCTGCCATCGAGGAGAACGCCCTCAGCTCGCTGGGTAACTAGTTGGACACCAGTTGGAAGTGGGGTTACCTAATCTTTTCTCTTTCCCGCACTCACAGGTGCGGGACTCACGCAGCTGGATGTGTCCCTCAACCAAATGAAGACGGTGCCCTCGCAGGCTCTGCAACACCTATTCCACCTGTTGATCCTTAATCTGAACCACAATAAAATCACCGTGATCCACAACAATGCCTTCGAGGGACTGGAGACCCTGGAGATTCTGACGCTCTACGAGAACAAGATCACACAGATCGATCCCGAGGCTTTTCGAGGACTTGAGGAGTAAGTTTAATCGGCTGATCAATTTGCCCATTGCGCTTATGAAACCTCTTCTTTTAGCCATATCAAGCGTCTGAATCTGGGTGGCAACGATCTTACCAATATCCCGCAGAAAGCTCTATCCATTTTGAGCACCTTAAAGAAACTGGAGATTCAGGAGAACAAGATACGAACTATCAGCGAAGGAGATTTTGAAGGTGCTTATTGCTAAACTTCCATAGGCTTCCACACTATTGCTAACGTTCTTATTTTGTATTTGGACAGGCTTGCAGAGCCTGGACTCATTGATTTTGGCCCACAACATGATCACCACCGTGCCTGCCAATGTGTTTAGTCACCTCAGCCTGCTGAACTCCTTGGAGCTGGAGGGCAATAAGATCAGTGCGATTGACAAGGATGCCTTCAAGGGACTGGAGGGTGGGTTGTCTTTTAGATTTCCATCCACTTTCTTATCTAATTTCCGAATCCACAGAGAACCTGCAATATCTGCGCCTGGGTGATAACCAGATCCACACTATTCCCAGCGAGGCACTGCGTCCGCTGCACCGCCTTCGCCACTTGGACTTGCGCAACAACAATATCAATGTTTTGGCTGAAGATGCCTTCACGGGCTTTGGTGATTCCCTGACTTTCCTCAACCTGCAGAAGAACGAGTAAGATAATCCCCTGAAATTCCCCTTTTGCTATTATATTATTTCAACTATTATATTCTCCTCTGCTTAGCATCAAGGTTCTGCCCAGCCTTCTGTTCGAGAACCTGAACTCGCTGGAAACGCTGAACCTGCAGAACAACAAGCTGCAGCGCATTCCGCAGGACATAATGGAGCCCGTCATCGACACCCTCCGCATCATCGATATCACCGGCAAGTCATGGGCACACCAGCCCAACCAAACACCTAAAAGAACTAGCCGAGCTAATCGAAATCCGTATTACCCCCGCAGATAACCCGCTGAACTGCTCCTGCGAGCTGACCTGGTTCCCCAAGCTGCTGGAGGACCTGAAGAACAAGGACGACGAAATGTCGCAGAAGAAGAAGCCGCTGTGCCACATGTCGCTGGACAACCGCGAGTACTTCGTGCAGGCCATGCCCACCGAGAAGATGCACTGTGCCGGCCTCAATGTGAGTCCCTCGCCGACCAGCGGCGGTCTAATGCGGATCCTGCAAGTGAACATCCTGGCCCAGATTGCCGTGTGTAGCGTGGCCTTTCTGACTAGCGTCTAAGCATCTAGCCGCTGTCCAGCTAGACGCGATGTTCTATGTGGGTCAGTTTCAGCTTCAGTTTCAGTTGCCCACCCGTGATCAGTGATAGAATCAGAAAACAGAGCGGTCGCCCCTCCAGTTCCATTCGGTTTGATTCGGTTGCCACATAACGAACCACCCAAAGCAAAAAATGCAAAAAGCTATCCCAGACCCCAGATCACAGACCTCTCGAACGCCTCCCACAATCCAATTCTGTGTTGTTGTATTGTATGTTTTCTTATAGATTATAGGGAATCCGTGAATTATGCAACTCTGCCAGTAATTAGACTCAGAAAGCACGCTTTTCGAACCAGCAGCAGGCCTCCCCCCAGCAAAGTTGCTGAGACGACGCCCCTGGAGAGGCACCACCACCACTAACCGGTCCATCCCCCACTGCACTCCGCTCCGGACGTGCACAGTAGCTCGACGAGAAGGGGAATGCTGGGATGATATTCACTTGTCCGCGGACATAGCTTAGATGTAAGGCTTGATTTAGGCACCAGTGCACCTGCGGAGGCCAAAACCAAAACCAAAAACAAAACTGAAACCTAAACAGAAATCTAAACCCAAACCAAAATCGAAACCCAAACATATCAGAATATTGTTACGTTTAAGCGAGGGATTTTGTTGTTACTCGCGTTAATCTGCACGAGTTTATCTGTGCAGCCTAGGGCTCCGTTTGCCCATCTATTATGTGTAGTCTATCGTCGTCTTGTCGTCGGTGTTGTGAGATACAATCATTACTAACGCGTTTCGTAGTCCCTCCGCCCGTTTCCAGACCTACCTTCAGCACCCAACCGATACCCAGTCGAAATTCGCAAGCTCCGCGAGTCCATGTGTCCAATGTTATCCAATTCTCAGCAACCATGGCCAATTGTGGCTCCACTTTGGGTGCCAGAGGCGGGCGAAACGGAGGGAAAGCACAAGAGAAAGTAAGAAATTTCATTTGCATCAATCACCAAGAACTGATTATGGAATAAGTAGTTTGTACTCTTTATTTGCCACAAACACGGGCAAACTCCCAGGAAATCCCCATTCCACATTCCACAAGACCTATAACCCATAACCCTTAAACCAAAAAGGGGCAACCCACAGGGGTCGAGAATGCATATCGTTATATTGTTATATTATATCGTGACATATCAAGAGCTCCCAGTAGTAAGACACTCGGATGGCTCGACACAGCTAATATAGTGACATTTTATAGAATTTACTTACATTTTTGAGGCATCTGACAAGTTTGATATATTTATGCAAGAAGTGAATTAAGCAAATGCAGCGTGTATGCAGAGTGGAATTTTTGAAATTTTTTATACATATACTTTTATACACACATACATACGTACCTTTTCGATTATGTCTACGCAAACTAAGTTGTAATCCGATTAGCTATACTGACACTGACACCCCAGTCCGCCCGATCCCCCAGCCCACTCCAGCACTCCAACCACGCGGTGGCTTAGGTCAGTAGCCACCCACTGGTGGGCAGTGGTGCAGCGGGAGCGGGCTCGGGACCGGAAATATTTTCAAGAGAATGCGCCGCACCACCGATTCGGGTCAGTTTCCTTTGGCTAGAGCTGTTCTTTTCAAAATATTGCTAACACTAAACCCCATCGAAAGCTGGGCTTGCATAATGCTCTCCATGTGAGCAATCTGAGAATCTATCTAATAAAGAATCCATGTTGGTTACAAATGCAAGCGAGAGTTTTATTTACGTCGTGATATTATGAAAAAACGGGGTCTAATTACACATGATCGGCAATCTCTAGGAATAGTCGAGTATCGAACAAATAGAACTGAAGATACCTCCTCAAAATCCTGAAGAATTCGCGAACACCTTCGTTTCTTTGGTTGATACTTTGTTGAATCAGTTGCTTCTTTTCTCAGCAAATCCCTTATTTTAAATATTAATATTATCTGTTTCCAAATAGAGACTTATTGATCCCTAACATCTTATCGCTGTAATGCTAGTTGCATATTTGAATCCATTAAAAGATATATGTAAATTTTAATTTTAAGTTGAGCATAACAAGTATTGATAAAGTTACTTTGCCTTGAAGAACCTGGTCTCCGGCACATCGAATCCATTGAAGGGACTGGCAATGGGCATGGTGTAGGCTCCCATATTGCGAAAGCCCAAAAGATCGCCCGGATTTAAGTTGGGCAATAGCAAGTCCGATATCTGAAGTCAAGGAGGTGACTTATTATTATATTGCAAGTCTTTAGAATCTCACTTACCTTATCCAAAGCATCGCAGCTGGGTCCCCAAATCACAGACTTGAGTTTAGGCAAGCTCTCAGCTTCGTCCTGGAATCAGAGGACATTGATTATTAGTTAAACTACTGAATCAAAATTAAATTACTTATTATTAAAACGTTGGATAAAACCAATTGGAGGTTACTTATTTTCTTACCAAGTAGAGCTCTGGGGCCACCTCCTCAGGGTAGTAAAACATTCCTGCGAAAGCTCCGAAGATTCCATCATTCAGGTAGTACATCATGGTGTCCAGCTTGCCATCCTTGCTGCGCACTTCCCGCTTGGCATGCACCTTGCAGATCAATGTGTAGGCGGCCTCCACAAAGAAACGTCCTGGCTCGGAAATTATGCGGACACGCTCATCGGGAAAACGCAGCTCCACAGATGTGTTTACCGCCTGTGCTATCTATAAAGAAGTGTGTTCCATCAATAACAGCTCGAAACCTAGGCAATTGCTGTACTCACTTCCTCGAACATCGCATCATCAATGCCAGGAAAGCCACCGCCAACATCCAATAGCTGCATCTTGTGACCTATCAGCTCGCCGACCTTAAAGATGTTTTCCGCCTTCTCGATGGCCCGATCGTAGGCCTCCACCTCGCTGCATCCGGAACCCACGTGGAAGCTGGTACCGGTTACCTTCAGATCCAAGGCCTTGGCCAGCAGCATTAGGGCTGCGGCGTCCGCCTCCGCATCGCATCCGTATTTGTCGCCCAAGGGGCACAGCGCCTTTTTTGCCTCACTTTTGAACCTCAATATGAGGCTGGAATAAAGAAACATATCACTACCAGAAGCTCAGATACGTATAGACTTACTTGGAGTCTGGATAGTGCTTCCTCAGCTTGTAAATCTCGAACTCGTTATCCACAGTACCGTTGACCACCTGCTGCTCCTTGGCGTACCTCAAGTGGCTAGCAGGACGACAGGGATGTGCGAAGATAATGCGCTCAGGCGAAACTCCAAATCCTAGGACCTGAAGGAGTACATGGAGGTTATGGGTAGAGAAATGACATAGGAAATTGTAATTGGGTCTAAGAATAAATCTAAGCGTATTCTTTTGATTCAATACTGATCGCAGGTGGACGCATTTGTAAACAAGCAACTCTTAGCTTCATTTATTTATTTATTTATTATGATAGATAGAATAGTTTACAAAACTAGACTAACTTAGATAGTATAGCATTAGCTACGGGGCTTACAGCTATATTTATTTACAATGTTATTATATCTTAATTTAGTTAATATCTAATTTGGTAACTAATTGCTGGCTTGTTATGTACAATTGCCTGTTTTTTTTTATATCTTGTGGTATAATTTAGTTTTTTTGAGGAAAAGTATGAGTTTTTGTATGTTATCTGGATTGGGTTTGCTAAGAAGGTCTATAGGGTTGGTGTTGTTAAATATATCTTGTTTGGTTTGAAGGAGGGATGGGCATGAGTTTAATATGTGGCTTATAGAAATATCACCTTGGCAAAACGGACAAGTTGGTATTGAATTGGGATTTAGGTAGTGTTGGTGGGTTACGTTTGTGTGTCCTAGTCGAAGTCGTATTATTTTTATTTGGTCGAGTCTGGTCCAATTTGGGTGAGATTGTTTAAGGTAATCGCATGTGTGTGAGGTGTTCGTGTTAATAGATTGGTACAATGGACTGCAGTTTATTATGTGTTCTTTCTGTTTTGTCGCAAGGTCGGCTTTAAGGTGTTTTTTTATATCTGTGGAATTTATGTTTGGGGTGAGGATAAGTGGCATACTGCTTGCTGATTTTGCAGCTTGATCGGCTAGTTCATTTCCTTTTATTAGCTTCATTTATTTTGTCAAATTCAACTGATAATTGTCATTTGGAACCTTATGACCTTTAGATTTGATTTGTTTTAATACTTTAATTGTGCGCCATCTAATTTTGGACCTACACAACCAATCTATTCAAGGTCGATGTCAAATTTGGTTGCTTGGATACTCCAAGCCCAATACTTGGAAAGTACATCCGTACTTACTAGTTTAAGTTCGTTTTTGGAGGCGCAGTCGAATCCAGTTCCGAGATCCGCCAGAAACTTGACCACCACCGGATCGTCGTTGCACTTGACGGCATAGTGGGGCTCAATCCTGGGCATAAGCTTGTGCCAGAGGCGAAGCTTCCGCTCCAGGCTGGACAAGTCACAGATGTTGAGGGCCTGGTCCAGATTTTCTAGGTCTGCCTGCTCGATAACCTTGCGGATGTTGAGCTCTTCCTCGTAGTATTGTATTCTCAGGTCTCCGTTCACCATCTCGATTGGACTGTTACTGAAACAAATGTGCTCTGCCTGCCCCCAGAAAGTCCCACTTTTGGGATAATCCCAGATAACAGATTAAACATTATTTATACATAAACCAAAATGACTTTGGACATGGGATGGATTGGTTTTCGGTTTAATTTAATGTCTACGCATCCGAAAATTATGCTACAAGCCAGGAGTTTAAACAAATTTATTAAATTTGCTTCAGAAGAACTTCAGAACTAGAACCATGAAAGTTCCAGTTTGCACGGTTGATTTCTAGCCAAATTATCTTATAATAACTGATTCTTAAGAAGTATTTAAAGGGTAACTAATTTGCTCTTTTTTCGCTTATAACACCTTTAAGATATGTGAGTTTTGTGACTTAGTATAAGCGAAAAGTATGACAGATCTACTGACTTTTATAGTAACATTACCCTCACTTGTGAGATACAAAATTGTTTACGTATGAATAACCAGCTAGGAAATACACTTTTCAAATGCTCCTTTCACATACTTGGATATACATATATATATGGGCCTAACAATCTACCAAGCATGTATTTTTCTAAACAAACCCAAGTCTACTTCATTTAGATGTTGTAAGCAAGTAATCAATTGAAAGTCCACAAAATGTTGGTTTTATTGGATTGAGTACGTGTTTTAGTCATATCGCTTGGAAGTACAGGGTCTTGGGCACTTCGAATCCATTGAATGGACTGGCAATGGGCATGGTGTAGGCGCCCATGTTTCGGAATCCCAAAAGATCGCCTCGGTTTAGGTTGGGCAAGTGCAGGTCCTCCGAAATCTGAAGTAGAAATCAAACATTAATTGGTATTGCTCACTTTAAAGCAATTTTTAAGTCACCTTATCTAGGGCGTCACAACTTGGCCCCCAGATCAAGGACTTTAGGTGGGGCAAAGATTCTGCATTGTCCTGTGGGATAAAAAAGTAGTTTGGGTTTTAAAAACATGTGGAGGTCTGGGATATTAAATTAAACATAAAAGTAAAGGATTCAATCAATAATATTTGTTATTTTAGGCTATCTTACCAGATAATGCTCTGCTGTCACCACTTGATGGTCGTACAGAATGCAGTTGAAGGACCCATAGACGCCGTCATTCAGATAGTACATCACGGTGTCCAGCTTGCCAGCATCGTTCCTGATCTCCCGCTTGGCGTGGATCTTGCAAACCAAGGTGCAGGCTGCCGCCACAAAGAAGCGTCCTGGTTCGGCGATTATTTGAACGCGTTCGTCGGGAAAATGACGCTGCACCGAGGTATTCACACTCTCGGCTATCTGTAAAAAGTTTCCTCTAAGCAATTGCTTCAAAATCCTCTGCTTACTGCAATATACCTTCTCAAACTTTCCGTCATCGCTGCCGGGGAACCCACCGCCAATGTCCAGAAAGTCCATGTCATAGCCCAGTAGTGCGCCGAACTTGAAGAGGTTCTTGGCCTTCTTGATGGCCCGATCGTAGGCCTCCAGCTCGCTGCATCCGGAGCCCACGTGGAAACTGGTGCCGGTCACCTTCAGCTCCAAGGACTTGGCCAGCAGCATTAGGGCCGCTGCATCCACATCCGCATCACAGCCAAATTTGTCGCCCAGTGGGCACTGTGCCTCCTTGGCCTCGCTCTTGAATCTCACGATCAGGCTGGATAACAACGTAAAGATATAATAATGATCGCCTTCGGAGGTGGTGCACCTACTTGGAGTTGGGATAGTGCGTGTGCAGCTTGTACACCTCGAACTCGTTGTCCACCGTTCCGTTGGACACCTGGTGCTCCTTGGCGTACTCCAGGTGGCTGACAGGGCGGCAGGGATTGGCGAAGATGATACGCTCTGGTGAGACGTCGAAGCCCAAGACCTTTGAATTGAATGCATGAAAACAATAATAAAGTTATTAAATTATACAATAATAATTATATACTTATGTCTGGGCTCTAAAACAACACGTGTTAATCGCTTGAAAAATGAAAACCTACATTCGGAAATTGATAAGACCCAGAATTAGGTTCAGTTACTATATAGTACAGTGTACTAAAGTAGGTAGTGTGGCATTAAAAACTATGAGATGTGCAACCTGGACATACACCTGTATTTGTAGTAAAAGAGTAACTAGTCCCAACCCACCAGCTTGACTTCGTTCTTGGAGGCGCAGTCGAATCCGGCTCCCAGCTGGGCCAGCAGCCGGACCACCATGGGATCGTCATTGCACTTGACGGCGTAGAAGGGCTTGATCCTGGGCAGGAGCTTCTGCCAGAGGCGCAGCTTGCGCTCCACGCTGGACAGGTCGCAGATGTTGAGGGCCTGGTCCAGGCGCTGCAGGTCGCATTCCTCGATCACCCGGCGGATGTTGAGCTCGCGTTCGTAGAACTTGATTTCTGGGGTAGCGCCCGCCATCTCGGTAAGATCTCAACTGAGTGAGTGAGTGGGGCGCTCGAGACGCGGCTAATCCCGCACTAGAGGTGTTATCAGTCAACGACTGGTGCTCGAATCGCAACAGACTTGTGAAACATTTGGGAACACGCTCCGCAAACGTTCCTCTCGCGGCGGGAAACAATGAGGCTCTAATTAGCGGCAAAGGTCAAGCGATTGGCCGTTACCCTCCCCTCACTCCCATCCAGTCCCGTGATATTTGCCAGAATGCATTATTTACAACCAACAATATTTGGCATCGTAAATAATTTTAATGCCTGCGCGCGGCTGCACGGGCATGTAAAAGTAATAAAATGTAAATTTCGAACGCCAACCGAGTGGCCATCGAGTGGCCATCGAGTCGCGCATAATCGACACTTGCCCCGCGGACACGGGCCACTTCAAATCGGAATGGCATCAAACCCCTGGACCCCCTAGCAAATTCCACGGCAATGACAATGGTAATAATAATAGCAATAGAAGTGGCAGGGAGGGTTGTTGCGGTGGTCTGTGGCACGGCCAATTTAGCAACCCTCGACTGCGTCCGAATGGCAATTAAAAATTAAAATCAAACTTTCGTAATCGATATTGGCAATTGCAGTTGCCGGCTTGCCGGCTTGCCGGATTGTCCTATCAATCAACCTTTAATTGGCCAAACCCATCAATATTTTTTTGCGCACACCCTTTGGCCTTCGGCGAAGATGTTGCCGGCGAAAGGAAAGGAAAGGAGAATGATAACTGTCAAAAGGCGCGGACAAAAGTATTGAGTATTGAGTGATGGCCGCGAAACGTTTGTATATCTTGTCATGCTCAAAAACCGAGGCGAGCCGCTTTCGTCCAAATCATTGCGATTCGATTGCAATTTGCTGCGAGTGTCATCATTCACTCGAATTCAGTTTTCCAGCTCCGATGCGATTTCAAAACTAACCCGAAACCGCAGCGGGCACGCACTCCCCACTTTGAGTGATGTGTCAAATCGACGACAGGCCGAAAAGTGCTTAAAAAAAATTCGAAATCTAAATCGGAATGGGAATTGGAATTGGAATGCCAGGCACTCGAGCCATGTTGAATTGTAAAACTGGTTTCGCCTTTTTTAACACTTAAATGCGTTTAAATCATTCGCCCAAATTGCCGGAAATTTACATGCGAATGTCATTAGTGCGGTCGTCAGTCCCAGCACTTCCCATGGCAATTGATTTGCTTCCAAAATCCACTGCAACTACGCTAGTCGATGGGAAAGTCAAATGAGAAACATAAGTGAATTGTTTATATTTCGAAAAACCATTGTACTTAAGCATTCGCTTCCTGGAAGTATCAAATTTCAGCAAAAGCAAAGAATGAATCGGGGTCACCAAACTCATTTTGTCTAGGCAACACACGTTGATTACACACATTTTCATGCCTCTGTTGATAAGCCAAGCAAAACACTCTTTTTTATAAGAGAACTTTGAAATAATGCCTTCACTTAAGTTCATCTACGTAGTTAAACATTTAATAATACATAGATTAAATGAATACACTCCACTAAATTTCAATATTTATTCTTGTTCTTGAAATCTAGCTTAAGTCGGTAATTAATCTCAAAACCATTTTATAAAGTGTTCTAATCACGTCGGCGTCCAGCTTCTAAAAGGTCGCGAATGTCCCGAAAAATGGGTTCTGTTTTAAAGAGTACCTGAAAAGAACCTGGTCGGAATTTGAAATGGGGGTTTGTAAGGTATCCTCTTTTCAAAACGGGTATCTTTAGAAGGGCTGTAGTTTTCGAATCAAAAGTTCGCTGTTTTGTTGAATCGGTGTCAGAAATGCATCCAACATATTATTTTGTTAATTTTTTCTACCATATATTTTCTGTTCACAGCAAAACATGCCTTCCACTTCAGCATTCATGGCATTGACACACTATTTATAACGCAATTCGCGTGGGTCACCAATTCCCATAGTTACATAGTTACGTGGACACCTCCCGCAAGTTTAGCGGCGCCCCTTTCCGCAAATAGTTTCATAATAAACCTGCCACGGAAGGCAGCGCCAAGTTGGCGCCCGCAACGGCACACGAACCGTTATAATCAGGGAGCCGGACTCACCTTTGGCCCTTCGTAGCACCCCAGGCACTTGACCGGCTATTCGAGGACCGTTGGGTCAGGGGCTCCGGCGGCGGGGGAGTGGGCTCTAAGCCGGGCCATTACCGCATTAGCGACGACCCACTCGAGATTCCCAATCTGTGCGCCAGGATCATACTGCGCCTGTGCCGGCAGAGGCTCTCAGCTGGCACAGCTTGCACTGCTCCCCAGTACACTGGGCAAAACCACGCAATAGTATTTCAGACTGTTTCAGGAATGGATATTGACTTCAAACTAAAGTTAAGCTAATCTTAGCTGCGTTTTTTGGTTAAAACATTGTTAAAAGTAGCATTTAATAGCATGACTCCAGTTTGTCCGGAATTTCCTAAATATAACAATATATTTAAAGCATTATTTTCAACTTTTACAACTTCAAACACTTAATTTTTCTGCGTGCAGTCGAGCCGCTGCCGCGAGGATTAGTCACTGGGCAGGAGCGCCGCATGGGGCGTCCTTGCTCCACCTGCGAGTGTTCGCCGCGGCGCTTCCTCGTTCAGTTTTGTTTGGATAGCCCAACGGGCTGCAGCGGCGATGAGGCAAATGCCCCGGCTGACGGACGCAACTCCGATGGAAGGGCAACAATAGCCACTGTAATTGCAGCGTTCAATTAGGGAGGACAAAGCGGCAGCGACACAAAGACATCGCCAGCATGTCGCACTTGCTGAGGCGCACCAAGAAGTCCTGTCTGAAGGTTAGTGCTCGCGTGGCGCCCGAGTGGGTGGCCATCTATAGGAAATCGATGGCGACCCGCGCCGCATGCGAATGTTCAGTAAAGTTCGCATGCCCGTGCTTTCGGCACGTTAATCATACGCCGCGTTGGCCGCTAACGCTATCCGTATCGATTTGTGTCCTTGCAGTTCCTGCGCAAGATATCGACTTCAAAGCAGCTCTTTGTCCAGCGGTTGGACGAGGAGGACGGGGACGACGAGGAGGTGGAGGAGGAGCTGAACCTGCAGCGGGATCTGGAGCTGGATGTGAACAGCAACTGTCCGGTCACGGAGGCCATCTACGAGGAGCTGCAGCTGAGTGAGTGCAACCAGGCCTTGGACTTGGCCACCTCCAAGGAGGTGGAGGTGGAGGAACTGCAGCCGGCGGCCAAGCATGATCTGCGCACCAAATACATGATGAGCTGCGGCAACTACGAGGTGTTGGCCACCCCGCCAACGACCATCGAGTTCGAGCGGGTGAAGTACAAGGCGAATGTCCGCTACCTGCGGCACACGCCCTCCAATTCCAGTCTGGATCTGCAGCTGGAGGAGCAGAAGGAGGAACAGCAGGAGCAGCAGCAGCAGCAGGCCACTCCGCGGAAACAGCAAGTGCTGCAGCAGGCAACTCCGAGGAGACAACAAGTGCAGCAGAGGAATCCCACGCCCAGTCGCTACCATCCCTGCAGCATCAGCCTGGGCTCCAAGCTGGAGGGCAACTACCACAGCGTGGTGATCATGGAGCCGCCGCACGACGACTTCCCCATTGTTAAGTGGGACATCAACGGGAACTCACTAGACGACGACGCCTGCGATCGCTGGGATGACTTCGACGCCAGGTGGCGGCAGGCGGCGGCGGCCACCAGATCCCTCTCCCAGTCGCAGAAGTCCAGCCACCAGTCCAGCTCCTGCACGCTGGAGACCTGGGTGGACGACACGGAGCCCCTCAGCCTGGAGCTGCAACGACACGACAATGCAGTAGCCGGAAACAACTGCAATCTTTGCCTTAGGAGCTTCTGAGTCCGGAAACGGACACTCGGCGGCTTTGTAACCTCCACTTTGCGTCCAGCGATAGAGCACGAAAACCAGTCTTGTGAGAATTACCTACATACGAGTATATTATACATATATATGTAATCGAGTATTTGAGTCGGTAGACCGCAATTTTCATTATAGAAAGTTGTTTTCGAGAATATCCATTAACAATAAAGTGTGTTTGTGTGTGCGGCGCTCCTTTGGCTCCATACCTTGAGTAATGCACTTCAGACTGCGAATACGAATGCGAATGCCCTGTGCGCGGTGGGTGGGAGTAAGTTCGTCGCCCACCCATCATCCATCCATCGATCCATTCCGGCGCACGACCACCCGCACGTGTGCTGGACGCTCGTGAGAATCCGTAGACCTTTGGCTTTCCCACGAGCCACGGCTGCGATTTCGTGGGTTCGTCCCGTTGTCGGTGGTGCAACTTGCCCGCCACTATTCATCCACTTGATTCGGGGTGGGTTCCGGCGATTCGGAGCGAGTTTGTCCCACGCTGGCACTGCCGCTGCCACTGCCACTGGCATTGGCCATTAGACATTAGGCATTTCCACTTTGCTGCTTGCCGCGCTCGAAACCTGAGCGACAGCATGCCGAATCAAATGAAAAGCACTTTTTATAATTTTCGATTTTGATGTTCGTTTTTGAAATTGATACGGGGCGCCATTATAGTCAAGCTTACGCCTCGACCATCGAAATTAATCGAGGAAATGGCAGAAATGCTACACTAAACCGTTTTGTGGGGGAGAATAAGTAATGATATTGCCAAATTGCAACCTATAATAGGAAAGGTACATAGGTATATAGTATAGGGATTCTTATGGCAATATTGGCGATTTCTTAGGGTGACAGGACAAAGAGGTTTGCAAAAAACATGTTACCACAGATATCCACCGAAGAATAATTTTTGCATAAGGATAATTCAACCAAGAGAAAACACATTAGTTAAGTAGATTTTTTAATAGGGAAGGTTGTATTAAACCACAACGTATATCAGCCATATTAGTAAGCTCACTTTTTATTTTTCCTTGCAATTTAATTGTTTTTAATCCAATGCTAGCTTTAAACATAAAATCCGTCTGGCTGATGTTTACGAAATAATAGTCGGGCAATTCCCGATAAAATATTTTATTATATCAAAATTTATAGGTTATATTGGCATTGATCAGCTTGATATAATTTAATTTAAAAAACATTTTTTAAAAGTGTGGTAATGACAGCTAGGTACCGTTAGAATGGGAGTGGCCGAAATATTTATTGCTTATGGAAAGAAAATGGCTATACAATTAAATAAATTGTGGTAAAAATATAACAATATTGTTTGCGACAAAATGATTTTTCAAGCAAAATCACTATTTTCGACTGATTGTTCCTATAGCAGCTATATGATATAGCATAAAATTTTCGCTAAGCTCGCCCTGGATATATATACTAATTTCTTATGTAGAATTCAAAGTTTTCGTTGCAAAATAATTGAAAACAAACAAGTTTTCCATACTAACACTTAATTTCAAACTGATCGTTCATATAATTTTGCTACAAAAATAAGAAAATTTCGTGACCTCAACTAGAAGTATTTTTCGCCGCTTTCCCCATAAAATGGGAACCACTGTGCGACGCTTCAATCTGCATGCTTAACTAGTTTTAGATTCATGCTTTTATAGTTCCCGAGACCTCTGCGTTCATATGGACGGACAGACAGACGGACGGACTAGGATTATGGCAGTTATAAAAATTAAGAAAAAAATTTAGAATTGATATAATCATGTAAATATTCAAGATGTAGCGTAGTTACATGTATATGTAACGAAGCGCATCTCAGAGTTTATAATGGCAAATCAAAAAGGTAGGGAATGGGAATTCGCCCAAAACTCACGTCTGCTTTTATGTAAATTCGTACAAAATATTTACGTTTTACCGTAGCAATCCAAGTTGCTTATATCCTTTTGTGATACAAGCGAATTATTTCCGCATTAGCATATTTCTAGGTAAACAAATCGATTTCACCTCGTGCGATTTCTAGGTCAACTTCGGTCACCTGCTGGCGCAGTCGTTGTTATCTCGTCTCCTGCTCCTGCACCTGTGGATGTTCCCGTTCCCATTGCGAATCCGGGATGCCGCAACCTTGAGCCGGCACTGACCTAGAACTGTGTTGGCCACCCACCAGCACGCGTCCCACTGCACAGATAGAGGTCAACGGCGGCTGTTGCACTTGTTGGGGCTTTACCCGGCGCCACGCGATGCCACACGACCGGCGCGTGCTCCAGTTTGAGTTCCATTGCCGGGTGCAGCCGCTCCAGCGGCGAACAAGTGGACGGCGGACGCCGCCAGTTTGTCGCCCACGGCGCCGATTAGAGGCCGTGCTGCAGATGCTTCAGATGCTTTACAGGCTGCTGAAAGGCTATATCAGATGCACAGGCGATACAATCGGATGAATCGATGACAGAGGCTTGCTCATTTGCCGGCGCTAGCCGCTCCTTGTCGCACCCTCTCACTTGCTCACTTGCTCACTTGGCGGCGATCGCCGAGCGTCGAATATGTTTGCTTCCCGTTTCCTACCCCAATCTCGGCCAGCACGCGCTGCGCGTTGCCAGGGGGTGGTTGCTGCTGCATCTTATTGGACGGCTGCCGCAGGCGGTAAAAAGGGGTTGAGCGGCGGCAGCGGAGGGCAGGTCGTCCGCTCGACGTGTGCTGCAGAATCAGTCGAACGCCGTTCGCGCACACGATAAGTCACGTGCTCAAACTAGCTCCGCCAGCCCGGTCTAGCCGCTAACTGCATCTGCCTCTGCAACTAGCAACACGCAGCACAGCTACAGCAACATCAACATCAACACAGTAGTGTCAAGTGCGCAGGAGCAGCGAGTAAACAATAGTCACCACTCACAATGGATCACAACATGCACGTCAACGCGCCGTCGCTGCACCACTGGGGCTACACCGCCGGACCCGGCGTGGTCATGCCCGGCGCCACCGCCAGCACACCCCAGAGCCACTGGGTGCCGCCGCCGCAGAGCCACCACAGCGCCCACAGCAACCACAGCCACGGGCACAGCCAGGGCCACAGCCACGGCATCGGCAGCCTGAAGCGGACGCTCTCCGAGAGCGACTGCGACGATCTCTACTCCGAGGAGTCCTCCAAAGAACAGTGCGTAATCGTGAATTCTTACCAAAATGTGTTTTTTCAATCTAGTGCACAAAGAGCTATACCAAGTTCCCAAGTTGGGAGTTGTCTTGTAAAATAAGTCCTTTTAAAGTACCATTCGAAGTGCAAACGTTTTCTGTTGCTAAAAAAATAGTGCGTCGTAATATTTACTAAATGAATCGAAGTCATGGATAACTCCAATTAAAGCAAAGCTGCTGATAAACCATCAAAATATAAATCACTAAACTATAGGGCTTTAAGAAAAGATAGATTTTAGATAGATTTTAAAAATTTAGAATTTTCGGAAACTTAGGGGTTTTTATAGCCTACTTTTAGTAACGCAATAGGGTGTTTCTCAATCTATAAAAGAATTAGATATGAAGATTAAGAATCTACTACTAATTTCAATCGATAGCTAATAGAAACCCTTTCCTCTGTTCCATTAGAATCTCGCCCAGTGAGACAGGCAGCTGCCAACTGATGAGCCGCAAGAAGCGACGCGGAGTGATCGAGAAGAAGCGGCGGGATCGGATCAACTCCTCGCTCACCGAACTCAAGCGCCTGGTGCCGTCCGCCTACGAGAAGCAGGGTTCCGCCAAGCTGGAGAAGGCCGAAATCCTTCAGCTGACCGTGGAGCATCTCAAGACCTTGCAGTCTAAAAGTAAGTGTACCAAGCCAACTAGAGCTAGCTTAAGGATGTTTTAGTGAGCAAAAGGGCTAAATGGACTACTGACCTCCTGACTTTAGTTAAATGCGTCTTAAGGTCATCAATCTCAATGGGAGCAAAGGGGGTTAACTTGGGCAGCCAACAAAGTTGGTTAACTAGAAGAAGTAAACGGCATTAGGAAAGTGATTTCTTATTTCACCAGTTAATATTACATTAGGGCCCATTTAGCACACTAATTAATCAAGGCATATCTGACATATGACCTTCAATACATCCTAAAAAATGGGAATGGGAAAACTGCAAGCAGAATCCCTAAACGAAGCCCGCTGTGGGAAACAATTGAGTAACGAAATTAAATACAATATGCGGCAAATTATCACAAATCTGGGTAAACAATCCTGACCTGTTGTCCCGAACAGGGTCGAATTGTGGGAAAATTATGGTAGCCATAGGCAAAGCAGGACACCACCACCACCACCAGCGCCAGCTTAGCGCTCAAGTGAATCTCGAATCTCGGGGCTTCCCACGCTCAGAAGCGGCACCACCACGATGGCAACCTTGTAGCCAGGCGCGGGCTTTCACCCCCCGATAGCCACCTCACAACGAGCCATCCCGCCGAAGGACATGGGGGTTGTTCTTTATGCTCGTCGCGTGGGAACAGCTATTTTAATTGTTTGCCTGAACTGGGATTAGACAGCTTATTGACTTTCTCCACCTCCTCGTATCTTGTTGCAGCTCTCGACTCGCTCAGCTATGATCCGCAGCGAGTGGCCATGGACTACCATATCATCGGGTTCCGCGAGTGCGCCGCGGAGGTGGCCCGCTATCTGGTCACCATCGAGGGCATGGACATCCAGGATCCTCTGCGCCTGCGCCTTATGTCCCACCTCCAGTACTTTGTGCAGCAGCGCGAACTGTCGGCCAAGAGCTGTGCCAGTCCGGGTGGCTGGTCTCCGGCTGCTCCCAGTTCCTCCGGCTACCAGCCAAACTGTGCGGCTGCTCCCTACCAGAGCTATGCTGCGCCAGCGAACCCGGGTGCCTATGTGTCCAGCTACCCCACTCTAAGTGCCTCGCCCTCGCAGCAGGCTCAGCAGCTGGGAGGACGCACCAGTGTCTCGCGGACAAGTGGAAGTGCCGTAAATGAATCGCTACCCAGCCATGATCTCCACTCAGACAGCAGCAGCCAACAGCAGCAGCAGCAGCAGCAACACCAGCAGCAGCAGCATCAGCAGCAACAGCAACGGACGCAGACCACACCTCAGCCCACGCAGCAGCAACACTACACCCACGACCACAGCGCAGTGCATCCCGAGCAGCAGGTGCCCACCTACATAGAGCTGACCAACAGCAATCGCCCAGCGGCCCTAGGTTCCGAGAGCCTTAGCTACAGTGCCGCTCCTCAGTATCCGGTCAGCGGACTGCCAGGCCAGGACTACAACAACTCCAGCGTGCTGCAGTACGCCACTCCCAACGGAGCCAAGCCCTATCGTCCTTGGGGCGCCGAAATGGCCTACTGATCGTGGCATAAGCCTCAGAAAGGATATTTCAACCTCTAGTCAGAGCAGACCAAGTGTGATAGTCTTAAGTTTCGCATCCTACACAGAGAAAAAAAAACGGAGAAACAACGCAGTGAGATTAGCTAGTGCCGTAAGCCTTTAAGCTTAAGTTATACCCTATGATAACTATAACTTTGAACCTTTTGTGAATCTATTGTAAATAAACGCATGAGTTTATAGGTGAAAATGATGAAACTCGCTCTATAATTGATATTTGGATCAGGAAAGCCTTTCTAGCTTTTAAAGTTCCTGAGATTTCGACATTCATACGGACGGACAGACGGACATGGCCAGATCGAATCAGGTATTGATCCCGATAAAGAATTTATATAATATATAATAATATGTGTATAAAAACCACAAGTAACGGGTATAAAAAAAAAGTTGTGTCGATCCACATACAATTTTTAGTATATAAATGATGAATACTTTGATTATTACCGGATACTTTGGCTATTACCGGACTATCAGAGGAAATATTAATTTTATCGTTCATTCTTGAGGTGCGCTTTGTCACTACGAGGACTTACTGTTCACCCTCATAGCGGCTGCATTATCCTTGGGTAAATGAGAACACTTCGTTGGAGCGAAAAGTTTGCCGAATCCTTATTAGTATTACACGTCAGATAGCTTAGGTTTTGTTTAAAAAACTCCAAGAAATTAAGGTCGGTCTATGGGAGAAGACAGTTCGAGGCGCCTCCCGCGTTGGTGGTTTGGAGGGGTTTGCGCTGCAATCGCAGTGACCGGCACCCATCCGCTGGATCTCATCAAGGTGCAGCTGCAGACCCAATCCAAAACCGACAGGAAGACCGTGGGGGAGATCCTTAAAGGCATATACGAGCGAAGCGGCATCTTGGGCTTTTACAATGGCATCTCGGCCTCCTGGTTTCGCCAGTTGACCTACACCACAGCCCGCTTCGCCTTGTACGAGGCTGGCAAGGACTACGTCGACACGCAAAAAGTTAGTTCCAAGATGGCCCTGGCCACCTTTGCGGGAATTTTCGGTGGGATTGTGGGCGTACCCGGGGACGTGGTAACAGTGCGACTCCAGAACGACGTCAAGTTGCCGGAGGAGAAGCGACGTAAGTGAGTACCACCCTGGTCTCCTGTACCATAGATCTCACAGGCTTTGTCCATCTGTTCGTCCGCCTCAATCTCCACGTGATTGTTTGGTTTGCTATTGACAATTGGTCATTATGACTGCAAATTGCTTCATTTGCTTCCCCCGCTTCAAATGAATCATATAATTAAGCCAAATTCCGCAGCTACAAGCACGTTTTCGACGGCCTTTACCGCATCTACATAAAGGAGGGCGTGTCCAGTCTCTTCCGCGGCACAGTGCCAGCCGTTTCCCGGGCAGTCCTGCTGACCATCGGAACGAATGCGGCCTACGACCAGGTGAAGCAAATGCTCAAGAGCGCAACGGGGGCAGAAGAGGGAGTACCACTGCACTTTGCCACATCCACGATAGCTGGATGCATTGCCGTGGTGATAACGCAGCCGCTCGATGTGATCAAGACGACTTTCATGAACGCCCAGCCGGGGGAGTTCTCCGGGATCGGAGGTGCCTTTCTAAGTACCGCCAAGCAGGGTCCCTTGGCCTTCTACAAGGGATTCATTCCGGCCCTGATACGAGTGTCACCCAATACGATCATCACCTTCGTTTTGTACGAGCAGGCGCGAATGCGTTTCGGATATCTGCCACCTGAGAAATAAGGATGCCCCCAAATTCGTATCCATTTGGCATTTAAACATAAATTGTATTTTATACACGTGATTTAGAAATATAAAACCATCCATACCAGACCATTGAATCGGAAGTAATCCGGGCCTAATCAGTTGCCACTGTGCTCATTAGCACCGCTGGACCAACAAGAACCGCTGACCGCTGACCACCGACCACCGACCACTAGCCGCTGGTCAGAGAGCTCTGGGGGTCAATGAATGCCGCTCACGGTTTATGAAATTTGCATACCCACAAATAATAACCACGTGAGCACCCAATCCGCGGCGGTTAGCTAAGCCGGCTGCACACTCGCTGCACTCGTAATTAGGGAGCGGGGTTAGCAAGGTGCCTGGGGTCGCAACCCCGAACACCACGAGGAACGGGAAATTGTCGAGGAAAACTGGAAAGCTGGCGACCGCAGGATCTTGTCCCTGCTCCAGAAACATAATCCCCCAAAGGGAAACTGTGTCACAAAGGTAGCAGGGTTAAAATATTTTAATATACGCTGGCATATTAGTTTAGTTTAGGGTGCTTTTGTAGGCCAAATGTGTGCCTAGAGGGACTGGTGGCTACCTAAGCTGCTCAACATGTTGTCTAAAAAGGGTTTCGGTTTTGGTTCCAATGGTAAACTCACGAGCAAAACGTTCTAATGAACCAGAAATCAGATGAAAAACAATGCAATCCTAAGGAAACAATTGTGAGGAAATCTAGTCTAGAAACCTTTAAATAATAATAGGTGAATTTCCTCAATTCCCATGCTTAAGTATTGATATATTTATTGTAGATCCCTAAGGATTTCCAAGCGCATAGTTTAATTTAATTCAACACAATTTAGCTACTTGTAATATAACCCCTTGGCCCACAAAAATCACTCGAAATCGAAATTACAATTACATTGAAATCGAGCAACCGAAATTGCTGTCCATGGAATGTGGGAACATTGCAAACCACCCCTGTAAACAAAACAACGAGAAACAATCTTTTGCGCATTAATATCTTTTTGCCGGTTAAACACATATAAGTGATATGAGCGGGGGACCTACCACGTTCGCGACCATGTGAGAGACCCCTGAGCTTTGACTTCCCACGCGGCGAGCGGCCAACCACCACCCACCAGCGATTACAATATGCCCAGACACAGGGGTGGTTCGTCCTGGCCCAGAGATCGGCGTCAACACCATCGCCTTCGACATAATACACACGTCAAAACTTCCAATTAGAGACAATCATTCGGATCTGGGACAGGGAACTTGTGATACCGAACCGGGGTGGTTCCATCGGAGACTACAAAAGCCATCGAGCTGGTCGGACTGATTTCATTCCTTGGATTACCAGCAGAGCAACAGGATCGCAAGGACGAAGCCCGCGGAGGGGTGGTTGCATATCATTATTATTATTATAGTTTTGTGGTGTCATCGAAAGTGCGATGATTGCGTTTTTATTGCGGTTCGAGTCAATTAAGTGGAATATTTCGCGACATTTCGGAATGCTTTTCCGTGTTAAACCTAATAAAAACCCTGTTTTTGGCCACTTGTCGGCTTCCTAGTTAATTTATGCACATGTGGATGGAATGTAAATGGAAGTGCACTTGAAAGGGATTTATGATCCGTTTATGTTGCTCCCATGTGAGGAGTTAATCCAGAATACATAACCCATAAATAAAGTTCAATAAATTCGATTTGAATGCAACCACTGAACCCGAAAATGTCTTTTCCTCCTCACCTCTGCTGGTCGCGAACCCACTCGGTTGGGATGGGCTGGATCTATCTCGGATTTGGCCTGTGCCATGGGGCTTTTAAAAATAGCTAGCACATCAGATCTGCCGCTCTCACTCACACACACACATGTGGCCGTAAGGAGAGTGCTTGCCAATATTATTATTACTATCTAGTGCTCGCTCTTTCTCGTCGTGTGAACTTTAATTCTGTTTTGATTCTTCGCCTTTCGGGAAGTTGTCCAAAATCAATAGTTGCTCTAGTTTGCCAGCCGGCGGACAGAAGTTGAAGCAACATCCCATTGTTTTTATTAGTTTCTGGCACTTTGGAGCATTGAGAGCTCCACGTTTGGTGATGTAACGCGAAAATGACCTAGGAAAAGCGATCTGAGGAACACTAACCTAGGGAAATGTGGACCAGAAAGCTACTCATTGGATTCGCGAGAATGCCGGCTCCTCATCCGAGATGTAAGTGGTATAAAAACACACAGGCCTTCCGAATATTTGGTAGAATGTTTGCAATACCCAACTTCATATGTGAAGTAATCGAATTACGCAAAATATGCGATTCCAACTTTATAGCAAACAATAATAACCAACAAGATTTATTGATTGATGATTCGGGACTACTAAGATTCGTTGTGTTGAATAAAGAGCATTCTTTTTCAGGTGCGCTTCGTCACTAAGTTGACTTTTTACAACAGTATATTTTTCTGAAAATCTATATAATGTGCCACGAAATCATCAAAACTATATGAATAATGCGTAAACTCATTGTTAGTTCACGAAAAACAGGTTACTTTTATTTGAAAACCATAAGTCTAAAAAATGATTTGAACAATTATAACTTGAACTCTAAACTTAACTAAAGAAAACCACTCATATTGAAAGGCAAGCGGCTGAGGTTTAACTTAGGAATTTATTCGGGACTCTTAAAATTAAGAACAAGATCAGTGCCATGGCACCTGGTTGCCGATGGTGCCCTTTTTGTAGAACTTGGCCGTGGCCGAGGCGGTAGTGGCCAGTGTCGGAGTGGGCGGAGCAGGCTCGTAGGTGGGTCCGCTGCTCTCTGCCTTCAAGACGGCGGCACAGCGCCACTGCCGGTTGTAGTTCATTCGCCACAGACGCACACAACCGTCGTCGCCCGTGGAGATCAGCATCGTGGCAAGCATATTCCAGCAGACGCGCCACACTGGGCAATTGTGTTCGCTAAACTTAATGGTCTGAATGTCCAGCTTGGAGATGTCAGTGGCGTCCCTTTAAATGCCAAAATTATTATTATTATTTGCTTCTGGGTCTTCAAATTGTCGATCTTACGTTACACCCCGCAAGTTCACAATATAAAGATCCTTGCTGGCCACGGCCAGCATGTGGAAGGTGCGTCCGGCATTTGGAGCAAAGGCCACATCCGTGACCGGATCGGTTATATCATTGACAGTATCGATTTTAACGCACTTCCGGGAATTCTCGCTGTAGGCAAACAAGAAGACCTTGCCAGTAGGCGTGGCCGCCTCGTCGCTGCCCGCCTGCAAAATAATTGGTTAAATATTAGGTTTATTTCTGCACCACAGAGATATATTTAATGTTTAAATATGCTCACCGCCAGCAGCTGGGTGACCATGTAAGTGGAAGTGTTCCAGGACAAACAGCTCAGCGGCAATTTGTTGCTAATCTCGTGCTGCACAGGCCACTGCGAGAGGTTCATAATGTCCGGGGCCTCATAGATGCGAATGATGCCGTCGGCGGAAGCGGTGGCCAGCAGGAGTCCCAGGTACTTGGGCGCAAACTCCACATCCGTGACACTGGTCCGCGAGTCCACAAGGGTGGTGCGGCGCACCCAGCGGCGAGTGGGGGTATTGGTGGCGGATACCTTGTCGCCAATCACCTCCTCCCAAACGGAGGCTGTGCGATCGAAGGAGCAGGTGGCCACAACCTGGCCAAATTCCGGATGCGCCCAGGAAACGCGCCAAATGGAGCCGGAGTGTGCTTTCCAGCTGCTCGTGACATTCCACTTGCCCTGCCCATCCTCGTCCCAAATCTGCAAGCAGAAAATCCGTATCAGCTAGGCTGTTTATCGTAGGAATAATTCGAGTCCTCACCTTGACGGTTTGATCGCTGGAACAGGTGGCCATCCTGCGGCCATAGTAATCGAATACCACATCGTGTATCACATCCTTGTGGTCGGCAATAATCGGTTCAACGTCGAACATGATAAAAACTCAACTTATTTAAGGAAATGTTGTTTATGAAATGCACGCGCCGAAAAATCTGCGCCGGTAATGCAGCCCTGCAAGACGAGACAGGGTTGGCTTGCAAACAGCCGCCGAACAGCTGTTGTTTACCATGCTCAGTATTTTTTCAGTACGCCGAGGCGAACGGTCACACCGGCCCAGTGGTCCGAATTACGCGTGAAATACGAATAAAAAAATCAAGCGAAAAATAACAAAACACAGTACTGCAGTCGATCACAAGGTGATAACGTATCAGCCGTGCCACACGCCCATCCCGGGACTCGCGAGAACCACCCAAGTCGGGGAGTCAGGACTCTAATAGCCGCCAAGAGGCCGTTTTGCACCCGGAAAAGAACAGTTACACACAACAAAATTGCCAACCGAAAGAAACGTGCGAAGCGCAGTGCGATGGAGAAGAGTAAGTGCGGTAATCTAAGCGCTAAACGGGTAATTACGGCCCGATCCTATACGATACGATCCGAGCGAAATGTATGCGCATATGTGTATGCAAATGAGCGGGGTGAACAACCCCACAGCATAGACGTATTTAGATCGGGACCCGCGTTTGTTTAGCATTTGAATTCGCTGGCTAAAGTGCGGATTTCAATCAAAGTGCAATGGGCAGCATAAATTCCAATTGCTTCCATCTGCAATATGCTCAATATGTCTTGCCTCGCTCGCCCTCTCTCGCTTGCGCACACGCTGCTGACCTTGATTCCTATTGGATTTCATACATCGCGCGATGCCCGTGACGTATATATGCATGTGTGTGTGTATGTGTGGGCGAGAGAGCAGCATAGCTGCCAGCGTGTGTGTGTGTGTGTCAGCCGGCATCAATTACCTAATAAGAACTAAATTGGAGACTGCATTTCTTGTTGGATTGTATTGCATAAATACGATATAAGTATATTTATGAAATATGAGCATTTCACAAGGACTCGAATCGGAAATTCGTAGTCACTACACATTCGTAGTATTTTGCTAAGAAATTAAATATACAATTGAACTGTAAACAGTGCACTTTACAGTGCCCACAAGTTTTCAAGTGTGTTATCACGCACAAATTGGTTCAACCGAAGGCACCGGTTTGTTGCTCTGTAGAAATCCTAGAGATAAGCACATCGAAATCAGGCGTTTCACACGCGACCGACTTTCGGTTCTATTATTATTTGGCAGTGATATCAGTAGACGGTTTTTTTCTGGCCACGCGCCAAACATGAATAATTCGAATAGAAACGAACACCGAAATACAAAAATTTCCGTGCGATAAGATCCCGGGAAAGATTTGAAAACTGAGCCCGAGCCGAAGCCGTGAAGACCCGTCACTGTTAAGTATTAATCATAATCGGTCGCCAAGGCCAATGCCAAAATCGGAAGATTTTTCAGGCACTCGCCTATCTGAGATTAAAGCGGGCGTCTCGTCGGGAATTTCTTTTATGACTTTTAAAAAACCTCTGCTGATGCCCGGGAGCAGCGAGCAGCACGGAATGAAAACAAATCAGCGGCGTTCGCGTGTTCTGCTCGTGGCAGCGCACTGAATTCGTTAATAATAATTCGATTCAAGTGCATCGCGCTAATCAATTTCTGGCGTTTTCGCCCATTTAACCCTAATCAGCATCGCTTGCCACTTACGCCAGCAAATTGAGAAATTATGATCGTTGTTGTTGCTGCTGCTCCCAACAGCAGAGTGCATTTCCGTCAGCGGTTGGGTCAACTCCCAGATTAAGTCCAGCTGGCGCAGCAGCAACAACAACAACAGCAGTGCTTAATGCCATCTGCGACCTTGACATTGAAAAGCTGCCGCCGCCCATGAGACACACAGATACATGGAAGAGAAAAGAGCGGGACGCACTGCTAGTGACAGAGAGGGGTAGACGGTTTTTGGCAACAGCTGATCGCCATCGACATGTCGCTCTTATCTTTTATCAGCCGCTGACCGTTAAGGTATAATTGCTGTGCAACAGTGGAACTTTCCTATAGTGGAAATCACTGATGTTAAGCTGATTGCGATTGCCGCTAGAAGGGCATGTTTTTATGATTGTTTTCATAACTATGCAAAAAATTCGATCTAAAACAAAATGTCATTTTAGTTATTTCAGAACTTGTTGAATCAGTATTCATCAGTGACAATAACGAAATGATTCTGTTAAATATTTCTCTGGTGCCACTGTACCCAGCATTTATTCATTCTGACATTGTTATGGCATAATTGGTCCACACAAAGATCACTGAAACCGACGGAACACACTGGTCGTCATTACTTGAGCCACCTTCATAAAAATTGTTATTAATCCGGCAGGTTGCCCCGCTTAATTCCCTCCTTTCTGTTCGAATTAGTGGCGCTCCTTGTACATATGTAGTACTTATGTAGTACATAGTGCACCTATATTCCTCCTGGTCACTTGGCGCTGACTGAGCCAGCAATACGCAAAACAACAGCAATAACAACAACAATTGGCTTGGCGACCCGCGAGACCCGCCGGCGATTAACATACGAGCGCAACAACCTGAACACGCACAAACACAGGTCCGCGCACGAAAACCTGGCCGTAGCCGTAGTCGAAGCTATAGCTATAGTTGATATTGATAGTGGCGACGCCGAAGTCGGCGTCCGCTGCGCATTCGGAGAAGCGGCGTTCAGGCATCGATAGTGCTTTTCGGACGAGCATGGCCCAGTTGAGTTCCAAGCGTCGTTCACTGCAGTAGCCATCTAGAAATCGTGCGGAACCAGTCAGTCTAGGAAGTTCAAACCGATACTACGCCGTCTACTACAATCCGATTCGATCCGATCCGGTCCGACCTCGTCTTCGCAACTGCCATCACAAGCTAGACAAGGGCACACGCAGAGTGGTAAAGCGAGCTGAAACCGTAGACCTAAAACCTAAGACGAACTACTAAACCCAAAACACAACCGTATCATACCCAGCCAAGGTCCCGAAAAGTGCTGCCCTACAGATAATCGCTCGTCGAGTAAGATTCTTGTACTTTCGGCTGTTGAGTAATGCCAGCAGAGTTCTTATCGCAGGATCGGTGTTAAATAAAGCACAATTAAAAGACTCCATACCATGCGAGGGTGCGCACTAACGGAGCTACTTGAGTACGGGACCGGGCCACACCTGTTGAGTCGTTTCCAGCGCAGAGTGTAACCCAAGTCCCAGTTCTCTGCGCGATTTCCGAGTAAGCGGTTACATAACACCCCGCTGGTTGCCAGAGATCGATTCCGGTGTCCAATCCGACTTTCTGTGCCCTTCAATGCCCGCCGCCTGGCTGGCACACTTACACACTTGCACACCTGCACACTGTAATGCCAAAATCATTGACCTCTTCTGCTGACCATACCACACCGAGCAACCAACAACTGGGGGGTTTTGTTTCTGTCAGCTTAAGTTTCTTCCATTTTCCCTTTGCGCTCTTCGCCGTTTTGTTTTAATTTTAAATGCGCTGCACATTGAACCCCATATCCGAAATTAATTTTCGTGCTTTTTAAGTTTTATCGCCCTGCCAAAGGGTATCTAAAGTAGAGTGGAGCCATCTTTGACCCGGAAACAGCATGAGCTCCTGTATTTGCGTATTGTATATTGAAAACTAATTATATAATATGTAGTCAGATTGGAACTTTTTAAGTGATATATGCACAGTGTTGATTTAATCGTGATTCGACACCTGCCACTAATTACGTAGTTGCTTAACATAATATTCACTTGCGCCTTTACAACGTACTTCGAAATACTCATTGCATACTTTTGAAGTCACCCGCTTGATCTGTAGATTAGCTTGAATTTCCCGTAGAGTATACCTTGTTCGTTGACCACATCGCTTATCAGCTGCCTCATTGACCTGGCAACGATTTATTTTTGGGTCTCATATGGTTGTTTTTTCGGTTTCTTAATTGTATCTTGCAAACTAGTTTATGCATAGATTAGCATTTTCATTTTGTTTTGTTTCGCCGCTTTGGCCTACAATTTCGTGGCAAGGGTTTTGAACTTGAAATTTATCCGAAACGATATGATGCACAGGCACTTTCACTGTCCACACACTGTAAACTAAGCCAGCTAGCTGGCCACCAGATACCAGATACCAGATTATCTAATCCGATTTGCATTCACCGATTTAAAGCAGCTTTTTGGATTTAGCCGATGTTGATCACGATATTAGGCACTCTGGCTGCTTTTCTCGCATTCCTCTTGACATTGATCTTTGGCCGCGGCCAGAAAAGATCCATACCCGTCCAATCGTCTGCAGCAACATCCGCCACGACAGCAACAACTGGCGACAGCGACAACGGCAACACCAATCGTAAGAATCCTCCACTTTGCTACACCGAAACACTTGAAGGCCACACAAATCGCACACCTAGCTGATAACCCAGTTTAATTAGTTCATTATGTGTATACGACTTTTGACCACGACTCACGCGTACCTTGTTTTCCTTATCTCTGCTTACAGACAACTCCAGCGTGATTGCAGCTACAGCAACAGCAACAACCACCAGCAGCAAGCCTCCCATTGCTCCAGCAGCACCTCCTTCGGCGGTTAAGGCGGGTGACAAGCGATTCCCCAAGGCGTGCATCAAGAAGGTCCAGTTCTCCAGCGAGAGCCTCCGGTCCGACGTGGAGGAGCTGTGCGACCAGCTGAAGGATAGCGCACTCAGCAACCTAAACAACGACAACATCCGCATCGCCTGCCACCAGAACAACAACAACAGCAGCATCAACAAGAACCAGAACAACAACAGCATCGACATCAGCATCAGCATCAACAAGATGAGCGAAACAAATGAGTCCAATGACACGGCCGCCCAAACCGCCGAGGGTGAGCGACCCAGCTTTTTGGTACGATTCATCAAATTTCCCATCTTTTGGCACCATCACTTAGCCACCGTTTTCCTTCCACAGGTGGGCGATGAGATCGACGAGCGGGCCGCCGAGGCGGGCGAGGCTTGCGACGAGTTCCCCCAGAAGATGCAGAGCGATGTCCGCCAGAATGGGGATATTTCCGAGCGGCGCAAGCGGTTAAGGTAAGCCGATTTGGGCTTAGCCCAAACAATATGGGACAGACAACATAAGAAGTACATTATGGTTGTGGATAGCGGGCCATCTATTAGGCAGAAATATCTTAAATGAGATTGCGGTCTTCATACTCAGAGTTAAACACATTGAACATAGCGAAAGGATATATATGAGCACTTTTAGTAATCTATTTTGTTATACATATGATTTTAATAGGCTAAGCAAGCTATATCATTATGTTTTCTTCACAACTTTAGGTATCTAACTTAGAAATCCAATAATAGTGCTTAATCTAGTTTAATTGGTTTAGTTCAGTATTTTCTCCTAATCTTATCTCCACAATGCTTGGAGCCCTAGCAGTATCAGATTAGGACTCTTTGAATCTGGCAACCCATCCACTTCAATTAAAGCTATTCTTTCATTTAGACACTTGAGAATTGAAGCGTTTATAGCTCAAGATATGCAATAGTCCACATTTGCGCTGAGTGTAGCGAGCAAAACAAAAACAGGTGGCTGCGTCACAGCCAAACGCCGCCAAACATATCGCGTGAGTTTAGGGAAAAGAGACGGCGCAAAGCTTGCGACCGTGTGTGCGAGTGGGAGGCAGTCTCCCAGCCAGCTTTCCGAGAACTTTCGCGGTGCGCAAACATGGAGAGAAAAGTGGCGAGAAGTGGCGGCAATAGAGAGCGCCATGTGGGAACGCCGCATTTTGTTTTCATTCATATAATGTTAAAAACTCGTTTGGCCAGCGACTGGCTCACTCAGCGGCTCTCTCCGCTTCTCCGGCCCACGGGGCGTATGAGCGATGGTGGCCAACACCGCTCGGCGGTTCAGTTCCCTGGCAGTCGTCGGCTCCGTCGGTCCGCAATCCGCTTTCCGCAAACCCCAGAAGTACGGCAGATATACAGCAAGACTCAAGACCCAAGACCCAGCCCGTTTCCCAAATAAGTTTCTCGCGTGTGCGGACATCGTTCGACATTGATTTTTGTGTGTGGATATTTCGGCCAGCGGAGCGCGGTGAAAGTGGTGCAGCGGCATTAAAATATTTTGTGAGCGGCCCGCTTATTAGTCACACTTGCATAATTGCGAGGAGCCGCTAAAGCACCACGACGATCCCCCTGCCAGAGTTCACTTTGGATGCTATTGGCCCTCGTGGAGCTCATTAGAATGTTGAAGCGTCGCGCCAGCAAGCGTTTCGTACTTGTTGAGTCCGGTGAAGATAATGCCAACGGTTCCGGATCCGGATCCGGCTCGGGCTCGGGCTCGGGATCAGGAGTGGTTATACCCCAATTTGTGGCCGTAGATTGCGGGCAGAACGAGAGCAACAACAATAACAACAACCATGTCGGCGAGATGAGTGCCAGCATCAGCAATCACAATAGCGCCAACAACCAGTCGTCGCCATCGCTGCTCAGCGTGCCCGTGGTGGGAACCCTCAAGTAATGCCATGTTTAATACCCCATTTGTTTATTGCAATGCGATACTCGCTGACAATATGTAAACAAAAGCGAATTATGTGCAGAACTTTTGATCATGTCAGCCAAACCGGTTTGTCAAATCTTATTGTGCCTTCCGTTTCTTCGCCACCTGTCCCATCGCGCCATAACTTACACTGGCCAGCATAAAAAGGGTTTGATTCAGCTGGTGGTGATACAGGCAAAGCTTAACTTTTGCCTTGGTAATATAGTAAGAGATCTAAGCAAGCATTGAAATCATCATCTTTATGTATTGAAAGCCCGAAAAAATGTTTTTTAAAGTAAGGTGAGAGTAATTCCTTGGAATTTCCAACCTCGTTTATGACCCAGTAGTTTCTTATGTAGCTATATTCTCAATTGAAGTCTTAGGCCTGGTTTTACCACATTATATCCCAGCAACATACTAACTTTCCTTTCCCTCACCTCTTCCAGGCCGAGTATGTCGCGTGGCACAGGGCTGGGCCAGGACCGGCACCAGGATCGCGACTTCCACATCGCCACCACCGAGGAGTTCGTGAAGCGCTTCGGCGGCACCCGAGTGATCAACAAGGTCCTGATTGCCAACAACGGTATCGCGGCCGTCAAGTGCATGCGATCCATCCGGAGATGGGCGTACGAAATGTTCAAGAACGAGCGAGCCATCAGGTTTGTGGTGATGGTCACTCCGGAGGATCTGAAGGCGAATGCCGAATACATTAAGATGGCGGATCACTATGTGCCCGTGCCCGGCGGATCGAACAACAACAACTACGCCAATGTCGAGCTCATCGTGGACATTGCTCTTCGCACCCAAGTGCAGGTGAGTCTGGAATCTGGGGGCCACCGCCATAGAAGTGGCCAGTGTCGGTTGCGCCGAGTAGTCTATTTGCCTTGGCCAGCTCCACCCAAAACGCATCGTACGATTCGTATTTGCACTCCGTCAATCGGGGGAACTGGCAAAGTCAAGCGATCGCCCCGCATACCAATAAAGAGACCCCTATTCGTATACGAATACGTATCCGTGTGTTTACGAGACGGCCGGCATTTCTAAACAGATGACTGTGTGTGTGAAAGCCAACACTGTGCTACAAAATTAGACAACATACACCCGGGTAGAGAAGTTTTGAGCTATCTACAGTCCCGTTTTCGAAATATCTAATGTATGTCCGAGTGCAATTTAGAGGCATTTTATGAAAACCTTCGACAGTGTAAACGGTTGTACGTGCCAATTGCCAATAAACAAATAAAATTACACGTTTTGAACAGACGAATCACATACAGTTGGGAACAATTAAGATTCGTTAAAAGTGTAAAGTTTAAGTATCTAAGAGCTTCCAAATACACAGCGTGATTTTGCCTTACTGCGTATATTAGCTTTAATCTTTAATTGCCATTCCAAGATCCAACACTAAAACTAACAAATTATTTTCCTACATGCACATATAATATATAAAAACCCTGTTGAGTCTAAGTGGCAACAACTATAAACAATACAATTGTGTCTGCTAGTTGCAATTTAAGAGTTGTTCGAGTGACAGAAGATTGCCTTCAAAACAGCATTGCACCTGTAATCTAAGACCCTTCACCATTCCGCCTCCCAACGGAGCTTAGATTGGACTGCATTCGCAGTACTTTCAAGTGGAATTTCAGTGTTAGGTGTTTACTTTCCCTGTGGTATAGCAAAGCACTGGGGGTTAATTAGCAGCCGACGACGACGACTCTTGTTGCACAGTGTGAATTATCTATTTTGTTTTGCTATCCGGGTGTTGCCAATGAACGTCGCAATGACGTCACGATTGATTTTTACCGACAATAAAGCTCCATAATTTTCCCCACACCCGCGACGAGTACGCCGTCCTTGGGGCATTGGGCTTATTAAATCAAAATGAACTGATTATATGAACCTGTGTTCGAACCCTTTCTGATTGCAGGCCGTGTGGGCTGGTTGGGGTCATGCCTCCGAGAACCCGAAGCTGCCTGAGCTGCTCCACAAAGAGGGTCTGGTGTTCCTTGGCCCTCCGGAACGTGCCATGTGGGCGCTTGGCGACAAGGTGGCCTCCTCGATTGTGGCCCAAACTGCCGAAATTCCCACCCTGCCGTGGTCCGGATCGGACCTGAAGGCCCAGTACAGTGGCAAGAAGATCAAAATTTCCAGTGAGCTCTTCGCCCGCGGCTGTGTGACCAATGTGGAACAGGGTCTGGCTGCAGTTAACAAGATTGGTAAGTGTGATCTGTAAAAAATAGAGTTTCGAACAAGATGTTCACGTTCTTGTTTCGCCCAGGCTTCCCCGTAATGATCAAGGCCTCGGAAGGAGGTGGTGGCAAGGGTATTCGCCGCGTGGACACCACTGAGGAGTTCCCCGCCCTGTTCCGCCAGGTGCAAGCTGAGGTGCCCGGCTCACCAATTTTCGTGATGAAGCTGGCACGCGGAGCCCGCCACTTGGAGGTGCAACTGCTGGCGGATCAGTACGGCAATGCCATTAGCTTGTTCGGCCGTGACTGCTCCATCCAGCGTCGTCATCAGAAAATTATTGAGGAAGCTCCTGCCATCGTGGCCCAGCCAGAGGTGTTCGAGGACATGGAGAAGGCCGCCGTGCGGCTCGCCAAGATGGTGGGTTACGTCAGCGCGGGAACTGTGGAGTATCTATATGATCCGGAGGGTCGCTACTTCTTCCTGGAGCTGAACCCCCGTCTGCAGGTGGAGCATCCGTGTACGGAGATGGTGGCCGATGTGAATCTTCCCGCTGCTCAGCTGCAGATTGGAATGGGAATTCCCCTTTACCGGCTCAAGGACATCCGTCTGTTGTACGGAGAGTCTCCGTGGGGCTCCTCAGTCATTGACTTCGAAAATCCACCGAACAAACCGCGTCCCTCCGGACATGTTATCGCTGCTCGTATCACCTCGGAGAACCCCGACGAGGGCTTTAAGCCCAGTTCTGGAACCGTTCAGGAGCTTAACTTCCGGTCGAGCAAAAATGTGTGGGGCTACTTCAGTGTGGCTGCCAGTGGAGGATTGCACGAGTTCGCGGACTCACAGTTTGGGCATTGTTTCTCCTGGGGCGAGAATCGTCAGCAGGCTCGAGAGAACCTGGTGATTGCCCTGAAGGAGCTGTCCATTCGAGGTGATTTCCGAACGACGGTGGAGTACCTGATCACTCTGCTGGAAACGAATCGGTTCCTCGACAACAGCATCGACACCGCCTGGCTAGATGCCTTGATCGCAGAGCGTGTGCAATCCGAGAAGCCTGATATCCTGTTGGGCGTAATGTGCGGATCGCTGCATATCGCAGATCGTCAAATCACTGAGAGCTTCTCCAGCTTCCAGACCTCTCTGGAGAAAGGTCAGATCCAAGCAGCGAACACGCTAACGAACGTGGTGGATGTGGAGCTAATCAACGATGGCATCCGTTACAAGGTGCAGGCCGCCAAGAGCGGAGCCAACTCGTACTTCCTGCTGATGAACAGCTCGTTCAAGGAGATCGAGGTGCACCGCCTCTCCGACGGAGGTTTGCTCATCTCTTTGGAGGGCGCCTCCTACACCACGTACATGAAGGAAGAGGTGGATCGCTACCGCATTGTGATTGGCAACCAGACATGTGTCTTCGAAAAGGAGAACGATCCATCGCTGCTGCGCAGTCCGTCTGCGGGAAAGCTCATCAACATGATTGTGGAAGATGGCGCACATGTAAGCAAGGGCCAGGCCTTTGCTGAGATTGAGGTGATGAAGATGGTGATGACCCTGACGTCCCAGGAGGCAGGCACAGTAACGTTTGTGCGTCGACCAGGAGCTGTTCTGGATGCAGGATCCCTTTTGGGCCACTTGGAGCTGGACGATCCATCGCTGGTGACGAAAGCACAGCCCTTCAAGGGTCAGTTCCTGCAGCCAGAGAATGCACCGGTGCCGGAGAAACTAAACAGGGTGCACAATACTTACAAGAGCATCCTTGAAAACACACTGTCTGGTTACTGCCTGCCGGAACCTTTCAATGCGCAGAGACTGAGGGACATTATCGAGAAATTTATGCAAAGCTTGCGGGATCCCTCGTTGCCGCTGTTGGAGCTGCAAGAAGTTATCGCCTCCATCTCAGGCCGCATACCCATATCCGTGGAGAAGAAGATCCGGAAACTGATGACGCTGTACGAGCGAAACATAACTAGTGTGCTGGCCCAATTCCCCTCGCAGCAGATCGCCAGTGTTATTGACAGCCATGCGGCCACGCTGCAGAAGCGCGCTGACCGAGATGTCTTCTTCCTGACCACCCAGAGCATTGTGCAGCTGGTGCAGCGGTATAGGAACGGAATCCGCGGCAGGATGAAGGCCGCCGTTCATGAGCTACTGCGTCAGTACTACGATGTAGAGTCGCAGTTCCAGTATGGACACTACGACAAATGCGTGGGACTGGTGCGAGAGCACAACAAGGACGACATGCAGACGGTGGTCAACACCATCTTCTCGCACTCTCAGGTGGCCAAAAAGAATCTGCTGGTCACTCTGCTCATTGATCACCTGTGGGCCAACGAACCTGGACTAACGGACGAATTGGCCAACACGCTGAGTGAATTGACCTCCTTGAATCGAGCTGAGCACTCTAGGGTTGCTCTGCGCTCCCGCCAAGTTCTTATCGCTGCCCACCAGCCGGCCTATGAGCTGCGCCACAACCAAATGGAGTCGATCTTCCTCTCCGCCGTTGACATGTACGGTCATGACTTCCACCCCGAGAACCTGCAGCGCCTGATTCTGTCGGAGACCTCAATCTTTGACATTCTGCACGACTTCTTCTACCACTCTAACCGGGCAGTGTGCAATGCTGCTCTGGAAGTCTATGTGAGGAGAGCTTACACATCCTATGAGCTGACCTGCTTGCAGCATTTGGAACTCTCCGGTGGCCTGCCGCTGGTGCATTTCCAGTTCCTCCTCCCCACAGCTCACCCGAACAGGCTGTTCTCGCGCATGTCCTCCCCCGATGGATTGGATCAGGCAGCGGCAGAGTCCTTGGGAAACTCATTCGTGCGCACCGGAGCGATAGCAGCCTTTGACTCCTTCGAACACTTTGAGATGTACTCGGACGAGATTCTGGATCTGCTCGAAGACTTCGTCTCGCCAGCCATGGTTAATGCCAAGGTCCTGGAAGCCGTAGATGCAGCGGATTCCATCTCGGACAGCCGACACAGCACCTCGATCAATGTGTCCTTGTCGGATCCCGTAACCCGGGCGAATGCTGCCGAGGAGGCCAAGTCCACCGAACCGATTCACATTGTTAGTGTGGCTGTGAGAGAAACGGGCGAGCTGGATGACCTGCAAATGGCCCAGATCTTTGGAAATTATTGCCAAGAGCATAACGAGGAGCTCTTCCAGCGACGCATTCGTAGGATTACATTTGCTGCTCTGAAGAAGCGTCAATTCCCCAAGTTCTTCACGTTCAGAGCCAGGGATAAGTTCACGGAGGATCGTATTTACCGGCATCTGGAGCCAGCATCTGCTTTCCATCTGGAGCTGAACCGCATGAAGACGTACGATCTGGAGGCTCTGCCCACGGCTAACCAGAAGATGCACCTGTACCTTGGCAAGGCCAAGGTGTCGAAAGGTCAAGAGGTCACGGACTACCGCTTCTTCATTCGCTCGATCATCCGTCATTCAGATCTGATTACCAAGGAAGCCTCTTTCGAGTATCTGCAAAACGAAGGAGAGCGCGTGCTCCTGGAGGCCATGGATGAGCTGGAGGTGGCATTCTCGCATCCGCACGCCAAGCGCACCGACTGCAACCACATCTTCCTGAACTTTGTGCCCACCGTCATCATGGATCCGGCTAAGATCGAGGAGTCTGTGACAAAGATGATTATGCGATATGGTCCGCGTCTGTGGAAGCTGCGTGTACTGCAGGCTGAGCTCAAGATGGTCATCCGCCAGTCACCACAGTCACCCACTCAGGCAGTGCGTCTGTGCATTGCAAATGACTCCGGCTACTTCCTGGATATTTCGATGTACACCGAGCAAACAGAACCAGAGACAGGAATCGTAAGTTGAAATTGAATTGAAATCTTCCTTAACCGGTTAAAAATTGTTATAATATTCCTTCAATTCCAGATTAAGTTCAAGGCCTACGGTGAGAAGCAGGGATCTCTGCACGGACATCCCATTTCCACGCCCTACATGACCAAGGACTTCCTGCAGCAGAAACGTTTCCAGGCGCAGTCCAACGGTACCACCTATGTCTATGATGTGCCCGACATGTTCCGCCAGATGACCGAGCGTCACTGGAGAGAATTCTCCAAGGCTCGTCCCACCGTGGACATTCGCACTCCGGACAAGATTTTGATCGAGTGCAAGGAGCTGGTCCTCGAGGGCGACAACCTTGTAGAGATGCAGCGTCTGCCCGGCGAGAACAATGTAAGTGGACTTAAATGCTGACGCCATCGAAGGCACTGTAGCAATGTTCTCTTTATTGGTTTCAGTGCGGCATGGTGGCTTGGCGCATTGTCTTGGCTACTCCCGAATATCCGAATGGCCGTGAGATCATTGTTATAGCCAACGATCTCACCTACTTGATTGGTTCCTTTGGAATTAAGGAGGACGTTCTGTTTGCCAAGGCTTCCCAATTGGCTCGCCAACTCAAAGTACCGAGGGTAAGTTTGGTTTTATCTCGCAGTAATTCCCAATCTTTACACAATTACATTTATTTTTCCAGATATACATCTCCGTGAACAGCGGTGCCCGCATCGGACTTGCTGAGGAGGTTAAAGCTATGTTCAAGATCGCATGGGAGGATCCAGAAGAGCCAGATAAGGGTTTCAAGTACCTTTACTTGAGCACCGAGGACTATGCTCAGGTGGCCAACCTGAACTCGGTGAGGGCTATCCTGATCGAGGACGAGGGCGAGCAGCGTTACAAGATTACCGACATCATCGGCAAGGACGATGGCCTGGGCGTGGAGAACCTGCGCTACGCTGGCTTGATTGCCGGTGAAACGTCGCAGGCCTACGAGGAGATTGTTACCATCGCTATGGTTACCTGCCGCACCATTGGCATTGGATCCTATGTGGTGCGCCTGGGTCAGCGCGTTATCCAGATCGATAATTCGCACATTATACTCACTGGCTATGCTGCGCTCAACAAGGTAAGCAAATCAAAGCTCGTCTTACAGTTGATATCTTAAGCAGTTTGCTGATATCCATTACACTCATTATTTTCAAAACGATCAATCTAACAATTTATTGTCTTAATTTCAAGCTGCTTGGACGCAAGGTGTATGCCTCTAATAATCAGTTGGGTGGCACACAGATCATGTTTAACAACGGAGTCACCCACAAAACAGAGGCCATCGACTTGGACGGTGTCTACACCATCCTCGACTGGCTCTCGTACATCCCCGCATACATCGGTTGTGACCTGCCCATCGTTTTGCCCAGCGATCGCATCGAACGCCCTGTGGACTTCATGCCCACCAAGTCGCCCTACGATCCGCGCTGGATGCTAGGCGGCCGTGTGAATCCTGTGAACGCGAATGACTGGGAGAATGGATTCTTTGATCGGGACTCGTGGAGCGAAATCATGGCCTCGTGGGCCAAGACGGTGGTCACTGGTCGCGCCCGTCTAGGCGGTGTCCCCGTGGGTGTAATAGCCGTTGAGACCCGCACCGTAGAAGTGGAGATGCCCGCCGATCCTGCCAATCTCGATTCGGAAGCCAAGACCCTGCAGCAGGCAGGTCAGGTGTGGTACCCCGACTCATCGTACAAAACGGCACAAGCAATCAAAGATTTTGGACGAGAGGAGTTGCCGCTTATTGTTTTCGCAAATTGGCGAGGCTTCTCCGGCGGCATGAAGGACATGTACGAGCAAATCGTCAAGTTCGGAGCATACATTGTCGACGGCCTGCGGGAGTACAAGAAGCCTGTGCTCATCTATCTGCCGCCCAACGCCGAGCTGCGAGGTGGAGCCTGGGCCGTGCTGGATTCCCTCATTAACCCGCGCTACATGGAAACGTATGCCGATCCGGAGGCCAGAGGAGGTGTTCTCGAGCCGGAGGGCATTGTGGAAATAAAGTACAAAGAGAAGGATCTGATCAAGACGATTCACCGCTTGGATCCGACCACCATTGGGGTAGGTTTTAAATGTGAATTCAAAAAACTGAAATAGTTCTTACTGAATTTATGTATGTTATCCATGACAGCTGAAAAAGGAGCTCGATGAGGCAAATGCGTCTGGCGACAAGGTCAGGGCTGCTCAGGTGGACGAAAAGATCAAGGCCCGCATCGCTGTGCTTATGCACGTCTACCACACGGTAGCAGTTCACTTTGCCGACCTGCACGACACGCCAGAGCGAATGCTAGAGAAGGAGTGTATCAGTGAGATTGTGCCTTGGCGCGATTCCCGCCGCTGGCTGTACTGGCGTCTGCGACGTCTCCTGTTGGAGGACGCGTATATTAAGAAGATCCTGCGCGCTCAGGACAATCTCTCCGTGGGTCAGGCCAAGCAGATGCTGCGTCGCTGGCTGGTAGAGGAGAAGGGTGCCACAGAGGTGAGACATTTTGAGCTTCCACTCCAGGAGACCACTAACTAATTCTCTTTATGTATAATTAGGCTTATCTGTGGGACAAAAACGAGGAAATGGTGTCTTGGTATGAGGAGCAGATCAATGCCGAATCTATTGTTTCTCGCAACGTTAACTCCGTGAGACGGGATGCCATTATTTCTACCATTTCGAAAATGCTCGAGGTAAGAGCAGCACAAATCTTGATACTTAAAAATCGGGAACTAACTCCTCCATTTATATATCTTTCCAGGACTGTCCCGACGTAGCGCTGGACGCTGTAGTGGGTCTTTGCCAAGGTCTGACGCCCGTGAATCGTGGCGTCGTCGTACGCACACTAGCCCAGATGCAGCTGAATGAGGAGACCTCTAACAGCAACCAGGGATGATTCTACGCTATGTTCTAAGTTCTTTTTAGGCCCTCTATTTCATCCTTCCCGTTCCCGCCACATTTCACCACATTTCTGAGTCCCGCTTTGCGCTTGTAAGATATCGCAAGGCGTGCATGATGTGCATTTTGTTTAGTTAAATTTGTTTAAAAGTAATTAGCGTAAATCTAGCTATGTATTGGAGTTGTAGGCATGGGTTAATTTGTTGCCTAAGTGGCCCGATAAACTAGTTGTAACGTGTACATATTTGATTATGTATATCCCCTGAATACAGATCATTCCATTAGTTGTCTAAGAACTAAAGTCCTTTGTACACAGAGCTTTTTGAATTATACGAGTTACTGAAAAAAATATATGTATGGTACACTACATTAACAAAACTCGCTGGATGGCAAAAAGGGTTTTCGTTTCGATATTTTTTCTTTTTTTTTTTGGTTCCACAGGATCGATAATGTACATAATTTCATTTATTTTTATAATTTAAAAATGAAATCTATCGCAGTCGCGGTTTATATTCTCCGATTTTCTGCGTTCCTATATGCCGTTTTTTAATTAAGATAAGTGAGGGGAGATGGGAGTGTGCTTCAGTTCAGGTTATCCATCCAATCGGGCTCGGCGACACTTATCTTCTCTATTATGGAATTAACCTGATAGCATAGCGACTGGATCTGCTTATCCCACTGAGGCAGTAGCTCCCGATTCTCGAAGTGCACAATGCCCGAGATCTGATCGATGTGTCCGTTCATGCGGCCTTCGGTAATCATCTGGGAGGCAATCTTCTCTGCCTTCACAGCGGGTATGTCCAGCAGAGCGCCTAGCTCCTCAAAAGTTATGTTGTTGTACAGCTTACTTGCCGACAACAGATTGTGCTCGAAAACAGCCCGATCCAAAATCGAGGAGCCATCGGGAGTGGCAGCCTTTTGGTGGTCCTGCAGCAGGGCCTCGAACTCCTGTAGCTCGGAGCGCCGAATGATGCGCTCCAAGTACATCTTTTCCAAAATTCCATAGGCCGGCAAGTGCTGACAGCGTTCATCCTTGAACAGAGTGGCCAGCATGCGGGAACGCTGCTGTCCGGCAGAGGCGAGGACTGTGCAGATAAGCGCTTTCTTCAGTGCCGTCATCCTCTCGCCTTGGTCCACGATCTTACGGTAGGAGAGCTCGTTATATCGCTGGGCGGCCTCGATGAACTTGCGCCTGTAATCCAGGACACGGGCATAACAGACTTTGTATAGTACCTAAAATATGGGATTTTTAATATATTATCCATCTAAAAAAGCTTAAAGAACCAATCTACCTGCAACTCCTCGGAATTAGTTTCGGCCTGCAGCAGCGATGCCCGATTGATGAACAGCTCCGCCTGCACGGAATCGTTGTCCTCCAAATAGAGTCTAGCGATCTTTAAGTAGGTGCCCAGCTTGCACTCCACGGAGTACTGTTTCTGGCCCGTCTCCAGAGGAATGCCAACTAGAACTGTGGCCGCATCGCGCCACTGCTGGTTGCGCTCATAGATGTTGGCCAGGTGGAAACGTATGCCAGCCACTTGCTCCTCGAACGAGATGACGCGCGGATTGACCTTTTCCAGGGTGAAGTGAGAGAGCTTCTTAGACAGATCGTCAGGCAACTTGCTCAGCTCGCTGCCCACGTCGTTAAGGATCTGCCGCGAGATCACCAGGCTGACGTGCTCGTTCACAATGGCCTCCACAAAGAGCCGGAGCCCATCGATCAGCTCTTGGCCGGTGTTCGCCAGCACAGTCTTCAGCAGCTGGCGGTACTTGTCCGCCTGGTCCTTGTGCGTGCCAGTGAAGTTGATCAGGCCCATCAGCTGGCTGCGCAGAGCCGCCGTCGAGATGCCCTTGCTTGTTTTTGCGTAGTTTGCGGCCATGTTCACTTCTATTCCCAATTACTTCGCACTAGCTAAAAACAACAACGCAAGCTCATCCCCGTTATCGATAACTCGCAAATCCGGCCGGGACAGTGCAGGGCGCTCAGCTTTTATCTAGCTAGAGCTGTAAAATGTTCGATGGTGATGCTCTGACTAAAATTTATTTCGCTATTTATAAAGTATAAATAGTAGTAGGTTAAATAAGTAGGTTTTTGGTAAAAATCCACATAAAAATGTTGACATGATAATATGTATACCTGAGGAATTGCAGGTTGAGACGGATGAACGATATAATTAAGAATATAACATTTTAAAAATATTATCTGCAATGCGAAAGACTCTTAACAAGGCTAACATTTGCTATACTCTTATTATATTGCAATAAAATATTTATGGTTGACAGTATTTCCTTTCAGCATTCGATTTTTAAAGGAAGGCCTATAAAGATTTGGTAACTTAATGCTTGCACTTGTACATATATTCCCAATAAATTTTGAAATGTCTTTTATTTTACGCGATATATAACACTGCTCTTTTTAAAATTTGCGCTTCAATCCTATCTGCAGCCTATCGGTAACTGCATACATACTATCGATACAAAAATGACAGTCGGTGCGCCGCAGTAAACAGTGAAAAAATATACCTGTGTCGACTCCAATTGGACTGCGAAAACTGCATTAAACAAAGGGGTCAAAGACAATCTGCAAGTGGCGTAGTAGCTAGAGAATTACTAGAAACTCGAGATATTCAGTGCGAAGACCAATCCATTTGGATCCTTGTGGAAAAGGGTGGAGACCAGGCCCACAAATACATACACTTTCAGCAGCAGCGCAGCTCGTCGAGTGAAGTGGAAAATGTATCCAAAGGAGTCCAATGGCCGTTTTTGCGAGCAGATATGAACGGAAATTGCCAATTGACGACACCCAGGCGCTAAGCTGCGAGATAACCGCCATCCAGGAGGTCGCCGGACATACGGTAGCTAGATCGCGAGGGGGCAGAGCTGCTGACCCCAGCGAAAAATCAATAGTTGTTGATGATTTCATGCAGGCGGCGAATGTGACTGTGTGTGTGTTTGCTTGCAGGAGTACCTGCTGCGCGTGTGGAGGGGCGCCAGCAACAAGGACTACTGGACCGTTCTACGTCGCTACAATGACTTCGACCGACTGGACAAGTCTCTCCGCGTCTCCGGCATCGAGCTGCCGCTGCCTCGCAAACGCATCTTTGGTAACATGCGCCCGGATTTCATAGCTGAACGGAAGCAAGCCCTGCAAGAGTACATAAACGCCGTACTAATGAATCCCATATTGGCCTCCTCGCTGCCAGCCAAGCGCTTTGTGGATCCCGAGAGTTACTCGCAGTCCTTTCACGGTGAGTTCATTTGCTATTGAAGAAGAAGGTCCCATAATCGATGTCCTCCAATCCTCTACAGACCATGCCGTGCAGAATGCCATGCTCTGCCTGCGCAACGACACTACGTGGTCGCTGGGTGGAAGTATGGGCGCCATTGGCTGGCGCCTCCGGAAGCACTACTTTAAGGTCACTACAAAGCCGCCGGAGAAGAGCAGCAATAAGCAACTGGTCAAGAGCGGCTCACAGACCCATCAGAGCAAACATTTCGCCGCTGGGAGCAGCAATGGTAGCGGTCACTCCATCGACGCCGGAACCTTAGATCCCGGGTCAGAGGTGGTGGCTGAGTGGCTGGAGTATGGACCCGACAAGTTTATCGACGAAAAAGAAATCGGGGGCATAATGAAAAGCCTGATGGGCCTGCAGCATCCGCACATCGAGCCCGTTCTCCTTGCAGCCCACACCGAAAACGGTTGCCTGGTCATAAGAAAGTCAGTAGCTTACGTTGTCTAACATATACATTATATAACTTAATATATGTATCAACGTAGATTCCACAAGCATGGTACTTTAAAGGATGTTTTGTGCATGGCTGCGAATCCAAAGAATCCCTTTCTGAGCAAGTACGGCAATCCCAAGGGGCGCACTGCGCTTTCAATGAAACAAGTGGCTACATATGGGAAGCAGATTCTAGAGGCTCTAATATTTTTGCACTCGAAGGGATACGCATATGGTAAGATAAGCCCTTTTGAAAGCTACTGTTTATTTAATAAATGAAAACATTTTAAGGTCACCTACATTCCGGGAACATAGTGATAGTGGACGATTGTGTTAAGCTACTGGACATCGAGAACTTTTTGCTGGGCGTTCCAGCTTTTTACCGGCCATTTTTCATGCAGCACAGTAAAATCCATGCCATCGAGACCATTGATGTTTACTGTTTTGGTCATGTCCTCTTCGAAATGGCCATGGGTTATCCGCTGCAGGAGTCTGTCGTGCGCCAGATCACCGAATGCCCCGAAGCGCTAAGTACGTTTTTTTTTTCAGATAACTAAAGCTTCACTTTCTAAACTTGTTATTTTTCTAGAATGTCTTCTGGAGAGCATTCTTTCCAAGGAAGCTTGCAAAGCTGGCCTGCCGACGCTGGAGCAACTGTTGGGTCACAGATTCTTCTTGCAATACACTTCAACTGAGAGCGCCGGCGCCGCTGCCAATGCTGAAAAGCCGTACTTTAAGCTATCATTGAACGCCAAGGAGCTGCTTAAGCAGTCGGCTATCAAGAGCGAGAACCGCCTGCGGGACGAACAGAAGTCTGTGAAGAACCAAAAGCGCATTGTGCGTGTCCAGGAACTGATGAGCTCCGAGGAGGAGAAGCGGAAGTCCAAACAGAAAGCCGTTAGTTACCCAAAGCCCGAACATTTCACGTAGTTCAATCTTACACAGCTCATTTTTGGTTTCTTTTTTCGTTTATTTCAATGCTTACGTATAGAAACTAGAGCACAAACAGTCGAAGCTAAAGCAGCAAAGTTCAATCCAAACAAACAATGGACGCTTGTCGCTTGTGGCTGCGACTGCAGCAGCAGCTTCCTCCAGCACCGCGGTGGTTGGCGGGTTATGTGGGACCGACTCCTTCAACCGCTCCGACAGCACACCCGAGGAGCCCACCACACTGGCCGGCATCAAATGTAGTTATTCAAATCAGATCACAGCTTCAAATTAGTAGTTTGTTGGCTTATTTGCTCGAACTTACATGACTCACTTCCGGTCTCGTCTTCCTTTCAGCACCACCGCTTACTCCGGGACCCCACTTGGGCAGCATATATCAGCAGGAATTGTCGTCGTCTACTGGCGCACCGGTGGAACGGCAGTCCTCCACACCGAACATGCTGTCTGAGGATGCGGAGGGCGGCGATGGCGACGAGCCAACACGCTCCGCTCTTCTCGAGTCCATCTGCAAGTTTAACCGCGGATCGCTGCGCAAAGTGCGATCCAACGACTAGCTGCGGAACTGAGGGACGAATAAATATTACAATTTTTGGACCAAATGTGGCGTTATGAAATAACGATACCATCAAAAATAACTTGAACTAATCGAATTCCAAAAGCTACATTTTAGAGGCATATTAAGAAACAGATTACTAGCAGATCGAAGACACCGCTGAGCATAGCATATACCCAAAACAATCCAGCAATTACTATATGTACTAACGAAACCCACTGATTATAATTATTGCATCTTATACGTGTCCACCATACATTGCATACGATTTATCGGCTAAAAAGCATGTGTCTATTTAAGTAAGCAACAAGTTACATGTCACTCACTTGCGATCAGATTCCCGATCGCAAGTAAAGCTTTACCTATGTGTCCACTACACGACTGAAACTAACTTTGGTACGAATATCTTAAATGAAAAATGGAAACAAAGAATCTAAATCTAAAAACAAAATCTAGAACAACACGAATGAAACGACATACAGAGAAATTAAAACTTTCCAATATTTACATAAGTCTGCACCAAAATTTGCACGAGACGAGACGCTATTCTTTTATATGGCCCACTGGCCAACATATAGTACATGGATGTTAGATGTCTTAAGAAGTCGTTCCTCGGTGTCGTGCTATCTCCACCAGCGCGGTTTTATCGCCAATTTTTAGTAGTTGTACTGCAGGTTTTGTATCTGAATTTGAGTTTTTATATATTTCGAAGAGCCACGAATGTTTCAAAAACACTCAACTGTTCTTTAACGTCTAGACATACTCGGAGTCCTGGACTCAAACAAGTGGAAGCAACAGGACAAAGACAAGGAAATGTGGCCAAGAATTCGCACTGTTATTGTTTTACTTTTTATAGATAATTTATTAGGTGTGTATTTAACCGAATCCGAGCGTATCGAGTATATTTATATTTAAATATGTGTATATAGATGTAATTGATGTTTTGTGGCCACAAGAGCACCACCACCCAGTAATAACGTAAATATCGTAACTTGGATGTGTATTATTGTCTACTGACTGTGTGTATATGTTTGATATGTATACTTTAAACGCAAGACCGACCCGAAATGTGAAGCATATTTCCCACACATATTGCAAACCAAATAAAGTGTAAACTAATTGTCGTTGTAAGCTGATCTATCAATTTCTTAACAATCTAAGGAAGCTGTCGTTTTCCTTCGACCCCTTGGCTAGTATATTTCTGCTCCAATTTAGTTCTAAAAGACATTTCAAGTTAAACATTGTGATCATGGGCGACTCACCGGAAGAGCGGCGCAGCAAGGATGTCGTGCCGGAGACCGCCGCCAAAGAGGCGGAAACTGGCAAGGGCAAAAAGGAGAAGAAGGAAAAGTCGGCCGAGGGCACTAAGCCGGTAAGTTGGGCTGACAAGTGGCGCATAATTTGGCTGGTATTATTGATTCAACAAAGCCAAACGCCACGAATTGCCACGGCGACAGGCCGTCAGGTAATCTGGCAGGGAATGACTTAATGGCATAATCATTTGTGGTTTTATGGCTAACCTCTACGCACTCGAGCCGACTCGATTCCATTAATTCGAAAGGAATGGCAGCCGCTGCAGCGAAGAACTGGTCGGGACTGGTGAATCTTTGCCTGGGCCACGAGCGTGAGAAGGTATACGATTGATTTTGCCATTATGGTTAGAATAGGTCTTTTTAATGAATTGATGCTTGTAACGGGATGTGAACACGGGAACCACACGGTTCGTCTAAAATTTGGCAAAGTCACGCCATTTCTTGTGGGGATTCAATGGGGGGTTTGGGTATCGCTGTGGTTCTAACTGTGGCCTAACTAACATGCATATTCGGTTTCCCATTTCATCGACATGCAGAGGCCGGCAAGCAGCCAGCGCGGATCGCTGACCAAGTCCCATATGGGCGTTTCCTTGCCGATGGGTGCTCCGGCAGCCAAGGTGAGTCCGTTTAATGCCCAGCTAGCTGTGTTTATACCCTGATATCTGCTTTATTCCCAGCCCACCATGCGGTTCATGCCCACCTACCGTCTGGAGTCCAAGAATCCGCTCAACAAGGAGCGCGTGGAGAACATCATTAAGGCGGTGATGAACCGACACTACAACGACGAGTACATGTTTCATCCCAAGCACTCCCTTCACATGGCCGCGCAAGTGAGCGAGGAAATCAAGAACCGCATCAAACTCGACAACTACGACAGGTGACTTTGGTTCGGTGGTCAGTCTTTGTCCAACTAACCAACGTTTCGCCCCAGATATCGTTACATAGTGCTGGTCACTGTGGGCGAGTTCCTGATGCAGGGCCTCTACTCCATGGTCAACTTCCTGTGGGATGCTGAAAAAGACGGATTTGTGACCTACAGCGTGGAGAGACCCTCGTACTTTGCGGTCTGCACCACCTTTTACCTGTACTACGATTAATAACGCGATTCCAGGGCCCTGGCGCGTTCCACTTGGTAATAAAATTGATGTTGATGCTAGCAATGGTGCTTAATTTCGTTACCTTCCTTGGTCAGCAGATGGTTCACTTTCTTCCACACTTGCTTGCACTGTAACTCACAACTCACATTTTTAACACGTAGGATGCGATAGGTGTCGTTTATTTGGATATCAGTACAATAGTTTGATATAATATTTTGTTGAATCATAAATTACTCTCGAACATCCGTCTAATGATGCAAGACAACTGCGTTTGATCGTTATTACTACCTCTGAGTGTACAGATTACGATTGGTATATATAAATAATAGATTTGCGAACACACGCATACACAGCACATGCACTGGGTGAACTGCTCGGATTGGATTATCATTGTGTATAAACTGATTTTGGTCCGTGGAATGACACTTGAACTCACTGAAGCAAATGTAGCATGAATGCTTGCATAAATTATAAACAAAACACTATTCTTATTCTTATTCTTCTGTTGAGCGCAGCCACAAGAAAACCAATGTAACAATTGCCAAACCAAATCAAACAGCATAGACATTTTGGAGCAAATGCTACACGACGTTCTCTCTTCGGATGGAAGACGGATATTGATCGGGGTTCGGAACACGACATGGAATCGCCAGCCACTTACACGCACCCAGCGGCCAGAAACACCAAAGAGCCTCTTGGAGATCGAGGGGAACTGAAACTCAGCTGGAGTTAAGCACTTCGCACTGATTTGGAAATTGCACTGCAAATAACTTCTGGAGCCACTTCGCAGTCTTATTTTGGACCCAACTGGACAATCAGACCACTACTGGGCGCACTTTTGGTCGCACTGCCTTCTCGTCATCGAACACAAACGAAAGGGCAAAGGCAAAATCATCAGCGTAACACAAATCAAAATGGAAAATCAATTTTTAAGGAACACAAAAACTTTTCATTGACATTATTTCGCACTACTTGTTGATCATATGCGGACACTCGAATGGAGTTTTTTTGTTTTTTAGAAAAAATTTGATTTTGGTTTTTACTAATGTTGTTTTCATACTGTTGTACACTTTAACATAATAAAATTGGATAATTTGTATGGGTAGCTTTAGATACAATCATGAACGATTTTTCAAACTTTTAAGCACATTAATGAAAAGGATGTATAAACTTCACTGTCACTAACACATCGAGAACTTGAACTAAAACCAAAAGAGAGATCCTGTCTGCAAAAGAAGGTTGATTAATGGTTAATTAATACGGGCTTTTGGGTCATGAGGTGTGGGTGAAGTCTCCTCGGTTCTGCTTCTGTCTCTGTATGTGTGCATCATATGTGTGTGTGTGTGCGTGTATGCGGTGCTTGGAGGAGCCCCATACACGTCCCTTGCATGTATGTGGCCCCTGGTTGTCCTCCTCTTGGGAGAGGACGAGCTAAGATACGACTACGGCTGCTATGTTATAATTAGATGTGGCGGAGATTTTCCTTTAGCACTGTGGCTAGTTATTACCTCCAGTTTGTCCTCCCATCCCCACCGTCGCCAGCCGCTCCAGCTTAGGCCGTTCCGCCGCGCACCACCACAATCACCAGGTGGTCCTCCTTCAGGCCCTCCTCCGTCAGACTGTGACAGGTGCGCTTTAGCAGCTCTGTGGAGAAGTCGCAGGGGGGGAAGGCGTACAGCACCCCAGTAGCCTCCGTCTCCTTGTTAAGCAGCGAGATCACGCCAGCCGCCTCCTTCTGCTTGAGATAGGAAACCAGGTTCCTTAGTGGTCGCGTCTGCACGCTGGCATCGTCGCAATTGGTGTCGTTAGTGGAGCCCGCCAGGCCCATAAAAATGGCGTGCGACGATGAGGATGCAATACGTTTTTGCACGTCGTCCAGCTTGGGCGGATCCAGACGCAGTCGCTGGGTGATACGTAGGTTGTGCTTGCCCTCCTCATCGCGCATCAGCGACTCCACAATATCCGTATCTCCGTCCGTCAAATGGAACTTGGCTGGGAACAGTGAGCTCTTGAGGATCAGCGCTCCGGTCCACACTGTGCTGCACTTGCGCGCCACCTCTGGAACCGTACTGGCTGATGCAAGGGCGTCGTTGCGACGAGTCGAGGTGTCAGAGTCGGATCCGGGAGAGCGTGCCCGCTTCAATGGGGATCTAGAACGAGAGCGTTCTACACCAGGTTCCCGGGAGCTGGATCGGGCTCCCCTGTCGTACGATTCTCCTGGCGGACGTCGCCACTCATCCTCCACTCCACCGGGAGGGGGGACTGAAGAAGAGGAACCTGCCAAGGAGCCAGGATGCGGCGGCCTATGCACATCGTTATGATAATGATACATGCCTCTTCCTCTTCCGCGATATCCACCACGTCCACGGTAGCCACCCCTAGGTGGATACGGAGAATAGCCACCGCGCGGAGCGTAGGCGGCGGACTCTTCGTAATACGGATCGTATTCCGGACGTCTGTACTCCAACGCACTTTCATCATATGGCGGCTTTGAGCTCTTGAAAGGTGCTGCCGGTGTGGCGCCGGGCAACTCAGCGAAGTCCGTGCGGAGTCGACGCTCCGGTCCACCCAATGGGAATCCTCGCATCTCCTTTACCGCCGCCGTGGCTGCCTCCACCGTCTCGTACTGAATATAAGCGTACGGCTCGCCCTTCTGGTATTCAATCTTCTTGATAGCACCGAAGCGATCAAACTCTCGCTCCAGCTGAGTGACAGAAGTCCAGGCACCTAAGCCTCCGATCCACATACGAGTTGCCGGAGTCACTTTGCCGTATCCGATCTTGCATTGAAACTTGCCAATGTACTGGCCGGACAATTCGATCTTCGCACGGTGAGCCATATCCAGGTTTTGGTAACGTACAAACGCGAACGCGTTCCCCGTACCCGGCGGCGGTCGCTTGATGTCGATGTCATCTACAACTCCGTATTTGCCAAAGATGCGACGCAGTTCGTCGTCGGCGATGGTAACCTCCAGATTTCCTGCAAACAGTGTGCGCGTAGAAAGAGGATCATCCTCGGGCTGCACATGGTGCAAGTAATTGGGGAACTTGTCCTTCTTGCTCTCAGGTTTTTCATAAGGAGCGTGTGGGCGTGGTGCTAATGGCCTCATAGGAGCATACTGATGGGGCGGCGCATGGCCGTGGAGGTGATGCGGATGGCCGCCGCGATGCATAGGTGGTCCGCGTGGCGGATGAGGATAGTCATGGTGCAATGGGCGGTAATCACGTGGATGGACTGCGTGCGGATGCATATGGGGAGGACCGTACCGGTCGTAGGGATCAATTGGAGGTCGACGGTGATCCAAAGGAACGCCTTGTCCCATAGGGGACCTCGAGTAGTGGTAACGTTCGTAGTCCGGTGGGGACATTGAGTGACCGCGTGGTCTGCAAAGCATCTTAGATTAGCCAAGGCTAACAATAGAAATACAAAAACAAATCCCACCTATATTCCGGTCTGGTTGTGGACTTGTACACCGGCTCCACAATGGCCATCTTGTCGTAGATGATCAGGCGCGGCTTATGGTGCTTTGCCTCGCGTGCATCTTCAGGCGTTCGGAAGCAAACGTAAGCAACCCGTTCATCCAAGTCGTGCGCCAGTCGCACGCTAAAATCGCCGAACTTCTTGTACTCGCGGTACAGTGTCTCCTCGATGAAATCGTCCGGAGCCTTTGGCGGCAGTGCGCTGACGCAAAGTACCTTGTAGCCAGCTGGTCGCTCTGCGGGCGGTGGACCACGCATGTAGGGCTCCCGGTGCGGGGAGCCGTATCGACTCGGCGAGCGGTCCAATCGACGTCGCATGCGCTCCGGCGACAGGCGCTCCGGCGAATCGCCCGGTACGCCACTGCCGTTGTCGTACCCACGACCCATGCTTCGCGAGTTGCGCGACAAACTGCTCCTGGAGGCCGGGCCCGGGGAGCGCGAGGCGCTACGCTTCATGTTGTGAATTTTGATTGTGATACGATCGGCTCCGGCTCCGTCTCGATGACTACTCATGGGCGGCTATTCCGGGGCGCTTTATCTCGGTGTGTGCTGCCTGAGAACTTTCTGGCAATTTAGTTCCGGGGATTCTGCGAAGAATTCGAGATTTGCTTTGTGAAAGTACTGCCGAAATGCAAGAAGACAAGCGGCGGTCAGGTGAAAAGAAAATGGCGGCGCCCCGCAGACAAAGAAAATCGCGTTAAGCGGGAAAAATTCTAAAACCCGAGCACTTCAGATCGTTTTTAGAGTTCTTACCACTTCCGGCTCTTTTGGATGTTATTTTTAAGTGCTAGATTACTAGTAAGTCGCTGATATTCCACAGATTCTTCAATTTCCTCCGGCTTTGCAAATTCTGTATGCGTCGAAAGTTAGTTGCGGTATTCGATAACGATACGTGGTTCCTATCGCCATTGTTGGCCGTTCATTTTATCGAGCCATCTATATAGCCAAACGGTTGATTTGTATTAATATAATTATATAGTTATAATTATATAGATTTTCAATGTAGTCTTTAATATGTTTCTAATTCCGTAATATATTTCGGAGAATTTAAATATACAAATAATGTTTTCGCTATCGCCATTGCTGGTCCCATTCAAGTTATCGAGCCATCTTTGCCCATTTTATAGCCAAACGGTTGATTCATTTTAATATAATGACATAGTTATAATCATATATATTTTCATAGTAGTCTTTAATATGTTTCTATTTACGTAATATATTTCTGCGAATTTTTATATAAAACTAGTGTTTGCTTTCGCCAATGCTGTTCCGTTCATGTTATCTAGCCATTTTTACCCGTTTTATAGCCAAACGGTTGATTCATATGAATATAAGGACATAGTTATAATCATATATATTTTCAATTTCTGTAATATATTTCGGTGAATTTAAATATAAAAATATTGATATCACCGTTCTAAGTATTAGCTCTTAAAAATTTTAAGATCTGAAAGTTGGCATTACTGTTCATAATCGCGACCGATTTAACATTCGCCGTATTATTGCCGATAGATGGCCACAAATGTGGGAAAAGTCATTGAAAATAGGACGCCCAGATGGGACTTTATTCGAGCCAGACGTGGCGTCATACGCCAGAAACCATATATAAAATGTACTGTCACAAGACTACCTTTCTGATAAATAAAATTCATGTCAATCGAATAATCCATCGTTTAATTGCAATTGATAAAAGTTAGTTAGCTACTTTAATCGATATAGTCGGGCCGAACTGTCTGACAACTGACAAATGCGGCGCTACCGCATTCAAAATCGTCAAGGCTGCAGGTAAAAGGAACCACAGGTAGAAAACTGTTAAATGCAGTTTAATTCTCGGTACGCCACCAGATGCAGGAAAATCCAAATGCTTTATTAAGAAAAAGGACTAGGGCTTACACAGGCTGCACATACGATTTTTCCGGGTATAAAGAGTGGCGCCTGCTGCTGGGTCGTGGCATTGTTCTAACGGAAGCATTGACGAAATGGTTCATTTATTGACTGAAAAGAAGACGCAGGAGGTGGCGACCAAAGCCCCCAGGCTCCTTCAACTTGGCGGACACGTGGGGTTCGACACCCTACCGGACCAGCTGGTCAACAAGAGCGTCCAGAACGGCTTTAGCTTCAACATCCTGTGCATCGGCGAGACCGCTCTCGGAAAATCCACTCTCATGGACACACTGTTCAATACCAGCTTTGGATCCACACCGAGCCCGCACAGCCTGCCCAATGTGAAGCTGAAGGCAAATACATACGAGCTGCAGGAGAGCAATGTGCGCCTGAAGCTGACCGTCTGTGACACGATCGGATACGGCGACCAGGTTAATAAAGCGGACAGCTACAAGGCTTTGGTGGAGTACGTGGACAGCCAGTTCGAAGCGTATTTGCAGGAAGAGCTCAAGATCCAGCGGGCGATGGCCAGTGCTCATGATGGACGCGTTCACGCCTGCCTGTACTTCATATGTCCCACGGGTCATGGTCTGAAAGCTATGGATTTGGTGTGCATGAAGCAGCTTGACACTCGGGTGAACATCATTCCCGTGATCGCAAAGGCCGACACCATCTCCAAGTCGGAGCTGTCAGGGTTTAAGGAACGCATAATGGACGAACTACGGCGGAACAATGTGAGCATCTACCAGTTTCCCATGGACGACGAAACAGTTTCCGAAACCAATGCTGCGATGAACAGCCATCTACCCTTTGCCGTTGTTGGCAGTACGGAGTTCGTAAAGATGGCCGGAAAGCAGGTTCGTGCCCGCCAATATCCCTGGGGAGCGGTGCACATAGAAAACGAGGCGCACTGCGACTTTGTGAAGCTGCGCGAGATGCTCATTCGCACTAACATGGAGGATCTGCGCGAACTGACTCACACACGCCACTATGAGCTCTTCCGCCAGCGGCGCCTACAACAAATGGGCTTTGTGGACGTGGACAGCAACAACCAGCCGGTGTCCTTCCAGCAGACCTTCGAGTCGAAGCGATCCGACCATCTGGCTTGCCTGCAGGCCAAGGAGGAGGAAGTGCGCCAAATGTTCGTTCAGCGGGTTAAGCAGAAGGAGAACGAGCTGAAGGACAACGAGAAGGAATTGCACACCAAGTTCGACCGGCTAAAGCGGGAGCATTTGGAGGAGAAGGCCCAACTGGAGGAGGCCCGTCGGCAGCTGGAGGAGGATTGCCAGGAGCTGCAGCGCCGTAGGCTCCAGATGGCTAATGGTTCGCACACTCTCACCTTGGGCAGGGGCAAGAAAAAGTAGTTAAGTTTGGAATGTTTTCGATTTTGCGAGTCTTAACATTCATTTTAATAAAACTGACGATGCGATTGAATTTCTTCAGACCTTAACTACATATCCATACCAAGATGTATACTAATATTGATATTTTATGAACAGTTTATAAAGAAATTATATTAAAAGAATTTAAGTCCAAGTTATAAATTCCATTAATTTTAGTTGTATACTTACATGTAGTTGTATACTATATGTAAAAATACCAAAAAGAACGTTTTACATATGTATGTATGTACATAGTGAAGGTAATGTTTGGAGAACGTTCTCTATAATCCAGACCTAAATATTATCGTAATTACCAAACGAAATACGATAGAAATAGGATAATTTTCGCGGAACTGTTTTATGACGGTCATAACGCATATGTCTCTCCGAAAGTGGATCGCCTGAAACCCTGGATTAGTCGCACAGCTGTAAACGAATTTCAGGTTTTCCAGCCCTTCCCGCTGGACGTCCCTTCTGTGGATGTGGACTCGGCTGATAGCGATAGCAATAACTAGCTCTCCGCTGTTCTCGCCGCCTCTCGCCCGAAATAAAATTATAAATATGCCAGCAGCGTGGATCGGAACACAATGGTTAGTCATTCTGTGTGTTGCGATGGCAGCGAGCGGTACTAACTTGGACAGTGGAATATGCCCGGTGGCTGGGGACTCCGGCTGCCGCGGAAATCCTCCGGACCAGGCGCGCTACGACAACTACCGCATTTACAACGTGGAGTTCGAGAACCAAGAGCAGATAGAACTTTTCCAGAAGCTGGAGGAGCAGAGCGACAGCCTCACATTCATCGGCCATGCTCGCGAGATTGGCCAGAAGTTGTCCATTCTGGTAGCGGCCCATCGCGTGGCAGATATCGCTGATCTGCTGAAGACCTACAAGGTCAAGCATAGAGTGTTAGTGAGTTTCTAGATATAGTAATCAATAAATTAAAAACTAAACAAGACTTTCCTTGTCAGACCTACAACTTTCAGGAGAAGATCGACCGCAATCTGGCCGAAGTTCAACCGGAAAGCATTGATGCCTCTCAGCTCGACTGGCAGCACTTCTTCCACCTGAAGACCATCTACGAGTGGCTGCACAAAATGGCCGAGAAGTACCCAAATCGCGTGACCGTACTGGATATGGGCAGCAGCACCCAGGGCAACGCAATCAAGGGCGTAAAGCTGACCAGCAATGCTAATAACAAGGCCATCTTCATTGAGAGTGGAATTCATGCCAGGGAGTGGATTTCCCCAGCCGCGGCCACTTACATCATCAACCAGCTTCTGACCTCCCAGGATCCGAAGGTGCAACAACTGGCCCAGAACTACAACTGGATTATCTTCCCCTCTGTGAATCCCGATGGCTACAAGTACACATTCGAGCACGACCGAATGTGGCGCAAGAACCGTCAGCTGTTTGGCACCTGCCGCGGCGTGGATCTGAACAGGAACTACCCCGACCACTGGAACTCGACGGGATCCAGCAGCGATCCCACCCGCTACGATTATGCAGGACCCTCCGCTGGAAGCGAACTGGAAACCAAGCGCTTGATAGATTTCATACGCGCAAATGCGGACAAAGAGCAAATAAAGACATACATCGCTCTTCACTCCTACTCTCAAATGCTAATGTTCCCATATGGTTACACCAAGGAGCGGGTGTCCAACTACGATGACCTGCAGGAGTTCGGCAAGAAGGCATCGGCAGCAATCAAGGCGGAGAGCGGTAGGGATTACGTGAGTGGTAGTCTGTTTGAGACGATCTACCCTTCGAGCGGCGGCAGCATGGATTGGGCGCATTCAGAGGCGGGTATTCCGATTGCCTACACCTTCGAGCTGCGTGGTCCGCCAGACAGCCAGGACTTGTTCATTCTGCCCGCCGTGGAGATCCAGCCCACGGCCAGCGAAGCCTTCACTGCCATTCGTACCATCGTGGAGGCGGCGGCCGAGAAGGGCTACTACAAGTAAGCACAATGATATTATGCAGCAAGCATTTTGTACGTTCAACGATATATAACTTTATCTTTTTAAAAATAAACACACGTAATCGCAAAAGGCAATGTTGTGGTTACATTTTATAGCGTTAAAGGATAAGGATCAGGCGGGTACGTCGCTTGTGCGTGATATATGGTTAGATTAGGGTAATTCTGCCCCACTAAAGTTAGGGTTTCACGGCCCTGGTGATGTGGTTTCTAGGCGAGAGGCGCGGATCGAATATGGCCTCTATCTGTACTTGGCAGTCTGCAAGATAAATGTTTTGAGTACCTAATAAAATTTGTGCTAAAAAAATGATTTATACCATTTTCCATTAGAAACAAGCAGCGATCGTAAAGAATAATGCTCTCCACCAGCGGAGCCATCATTAATCGAAGTGTGTAGAATGAAACTATCCGTTGCCAGTTGGCCAAATCTGTTTCCGTCTGCTGGTTACTTAGAGTTCGGCTATCCAGACCTTCAAAGCGAGTACCCTGTACGGCTTTCTGGAAATATCTGCAAAAATGGCTCTAGACTTGTATATATGTCTTTGGAATTGGTCTTCTTACTGGTGAAACGTCATGCCGGGTGAGTACTTTACATTTCGCAGCGCACAGTGCCGAAGCTCTGGAAACTGATGCACTATTATTCGCTCGGCGGCGGCTCTTAGGGAGTGTATGCGGAGATGTTGGTAGTCCCCCATCCGCAGACGATCGTGATACACTTCCATGGCGTGGCAGGAGATCTCACGGGCCTCGTAGCTGAGTTGGCATCCGTTTTTATCTTTGATTACACTGCTTAACGGGTACCCATGCACTTGCTCCCTGGGATGGGTAGCCTGGGTGGTCATCTTCTGGTAGCAACAGCCCACAAAATTGAGGAACTTGGCCTGTGGACAGCCGAGAAACATGCGCATCAGTGTCGGTCCCAGATTGCCACAGGGATGCAGGCCAATCACACCAAATCGAAAATTGTCGTCTGTTAGCTGCAGGGCCTGCCGAATAATGGATAGGAACTGCTCTGGCGTAGTGCTGCTCTCCAAGCGATGTGTAAGGTGTACTGGTCGCTGAAAGTGTCTGGTTTCATCCTGTGACAGGTGTTTTGTTGCCATGGACTCCAGCTTTAAGTCAATTTCCCTTGCTTGCTGATTGAGATCGGGTTGCATCTCATAGCAGCACACTCGTAATCCATACCCGTAGCCCAAAACACGTGCCAGGTGACCGACACCAGCCCCAAAGTCGACAATAAAGTCCACAGGAGTTTTTTGTTGACTCAGGGCACAGATTTCGGCCATTCGAATGATTTCATGGTGCTTCTTTGGCTTAACCCGCTTTAGGAACACGTATTTCAGCTTTGGGTGATCAAGAAGTGAGCAAGGATGGGAGTTCTAAGTAGAGAAAGATATTTTAAACTGATTTTGGTTCAAATACTGACGGGATTTTACCAACATCAGGCGGGTGCTTTGGTACACGGCTGACGCAGAATTTCCTAAGCTCCTCTTGCAGGTTCTTCAGCTCCAATGGCCATGCCAGCTGGGTATTATGATTCTCATTTTGAAGCAACTCTCCAAGGTTCTCCAGAGGAATGCTTTCTAAGTGCTTCTGCCAATTCCCTGGAAGTTTACTCCAATGATCGTCTATGAAGAAGTCCTGTAAATAAGAATTATATCATCAGTCTAGTATGAAAGTCTTAGAAATAAAAACCGCAATAAGGAGCGCGCAAAGCAAAGGAGTCGAAAATACATGGTCAACATGAGGTATTCAAGGAACACACCTCGCAGTAGGAAGCCCAATTATGGTTATATGATATGTTATATGTTATATGGTGCCCACGAAACAAAGATAACATTCAGTGTGGCGGAGGGCACCGCCAGGAGGCGCACCAATAGGTTTAGCCACAACCAATCTCCTCCAGCATTACTCAACGTCAATTGCTCAATATTAATTTGGTGGGATAAACACTATAACTTCATTAAGCCGCACAAATATTGCATCAACAAAGCTTATATTTTAACGAAGCTAACTTACCAGTACATAGGCATCCAACAGCCATTCATATTTCTTTAACAATTCCAAACCTTTTTCGAGTTTTTCTCTTACAACCAACATTTTTAACAAATAAATATTAAATATTTGTACATCAAAACATTACTTTCCTATGTTCGTATGAACATCGTTTTTCATAGTCGAGTTTGCAACCATTCGCTGAGTCCGCAATTTCGATAGTCGACTACAAATCTTAAAAATGGTATATTGACATCAAAGTTTTCGTCGAAAAACGCGATACTATTTCAACCCAGAATATTCAGATAAATTCATATAATAAATATAGAAAAATATCAAGTTTAAATTTCTTTTCGGAATTTTGCGGAACTTGAAAACACGGAATAAGTTCACAGCCTCCCGACTATTCGATTGGCATTAAAAACATCGCTTCACACGTCATCGATGTTCTTGCAGCCCGCTTTCCCACCTCTATCGCCCAACGAATTTGCATAAAAAACTTTCAGCGAGCTAAAAGCGCGCACGGCGTTACCGATTCTGGTGCAGTTTGCTAGCTTTTCCGCATTATTTCGTCCTGTGAAAATTAGTTGCCTCTGGCATATGCATCGTGTCCACTTTAGAGTGCTGGTGAATACGGAAAACGCAGTTCCCTAATATCTACGACGAGCGCTCGAGAAGTCTTCTTTTGAACTGCGAATTCAAGTGTTTTGTTTGTTGTCCGCGCTGCTCGTCGTGATTAGCATGTCTTATTTACCGTTGCGAAGGAGAAACCGAAAGTAGAATCCGCAAGCCGCAGAAACTGTAAATTATGTAAAAGTGTATGACCAACAACAAGTCGTTCTGTGCATCAGTATGAGTGAGTGCGTTGAGTGAGCTTATCAGAAAAGTTTAATGGAGGCTGCGCCGTTAATTTCTCCATGTCACCACCCCAGTCTGCAGCAACAACAATTGCACGCGGCGAACAACAAAAGGCACTGTAAATAACCGCTGCCCTTTGATGAGCGCCCCATTAAAAACTGTAAGTCGACGCACATTGCACATCATTGTCGCATCGTTGTAATATTTTCATGTACGTACACGTGTGCATCCATACATATGTACGTACATCGCTATGTTGCCCTCACCTTGCCCTCGTCATCTCGTTTTCTGGCCCTGCGCCAAGAATTTAACCCCATCAAGCCGATGGGGTGTCAGCAGGTGCAGTTATTCGTACCCCAGATCAGGGATGCTACGGTTTCTGAAAGCTGATTGTTTTCGTAGAGAACGTTTGGCTGTTATCAAAATCGTTGTTTTCCATCTTCTTCACATTTCAAGGATATATAGAAATCAAGTGTGCATTACATTTAATAACAAGTACACTGAAAGAAATTGTAACAAGTTGTAAAGTAAAATTGCAATATGTATATACACCAAAAAGAGGAAATATTGTAAAACGAATAAGTGTAGCTCAAAATCGTCATTCCAATACTTTTGCATAAATGAAAAAATTACGTATATCAAATTGTACCTGTAGTTTTTTCGTATAGGTTCGATACGCAATTAGCATACTTTGTGGAGTGTATTCAATTACCAACCATTTGCACTTACCTACCAATGCAAACCAAATGCACTCGACTTTGCTGTGTAATTTGGTCTTTGTAAGTTTTGGGGGATTACTGTACAATTTTTTAAAGTTAACTTTTGTCCTAATTGGACTCATTTTCATTAACAGATTAAATAGGGAGTATTCGTATTGATTAGAATTCTTGAACCCCTCCCAAATAAAAGTTTATAGGAAGTATGCAAATAATCAAAACCACGGAATTTTTTGAATATTATATTTGTTTATAATTCCTCATATATGGAAAAATAATAAATCCTCACAAATAAGTGTTTATTCGGAGCGAGCAGAATAAATCTTTGTATACTTAAAGTAGGCAAAATTCGACAGTATAGAATATTTAAAATAATATATGTATTTGTATGTATTTCTTCACATGTAGAAGGATAACAAATCCTCAGAAAAAATAATTAAATTGGGAGCATGATGAATGAAACTGACTTTACTTAAAGTAACCAATACCAAACGTACGAAAAACTAATAATTCTAGGTCGCATGTTCCTCTTTTCATTAACAGGACAACCAATAATGTTAACAACGGAAAACTGCAGCCACAATGATGAAGACGGGATAAACAAATAAAGGCTTAACAAACCAATTGCGTAGCAAGTCATAGGAGCGAACGATGATGGTCTAGTGCCAAACGCTGTGTAATAGACCAACTTGCCACTCGGCTAAAAGGGAAAGCCAAAAGCCTTCAGACTGGAGGCCTCACTCACGCTGAAGCGCATCTTTGCCCGCAAAATTGGCTACAAGGCGAAGTCGAAGTCAATTTTAGCGGCCATGCGCACGAAACACCTGATCCTGATACTGATCGGAGTGATAATCGCCACGATCGTCTTCATCGCATTTGGTCCAGCCGGAGAGCCGAACGACTCATTCAAGAACATCGTTGTCCAGACGCACCAGCAGTTCAAAGAGTTCCAGGTAAGTTGACTCACGTTTGGGGGTCTTGAGTGCCGGGCGACCCTCTGATACAGACACTCCGCGCCCCAAATTATGCTGAATGACTTAGATAAGGGTATTAAATAACAATTATCTGTTCGTATCTGGCGCTGGTGCGTTGAAACTGTCAAAGATAAATCGGGAAAACTGAAACCCCACTGCACCGTTTGTCATTTGTTGTTTCTTTGATTCGAAGCGCTTGAACTTATCGCCGGAGTGTAGCTTGAATAATATTAATGCGAATCTAATTGTTTTACAAGCACGCCAGCCATGATTCATATGTGGGTTCCACTATCAGCATTTAGTCAAGTGCCTATGTACACAGACTGCTAGGACAGGACTTTTCTGGCAATTGCTCTAACCACTCGAGTAGCTTATTTTCCGCTCACTCTGTGCTCTTTGCCAAATTGAAGCACGTCCTGCTGGGTGGGCGGGTCTTTTCGAAAGCTAGATACGCCAGGCTGTCTGGCACATATGGCCAACTCAAACAGCCGGCAGCCAAATGAAAGTCATCAGCATCACTCACATAAGCGTCTGGAAGGCAGAGTGGGCAAAGGGGCGGCTGTTGACCAGGGTCGGGTTCATTTCGGAACACTTTTGGCGGTGCTCTGGCAAACAAAAACTCGAGGCCAGTGCTGGCTGTGTTTACGTTTCGCCTGCCAGAGCGTTTTCTGTTTACACTAATTAGATTCCGGCCGGAGTCCGGTTGCACAGCCCGTTGAGCTATTGGGTAACCGGAGGGAACTGCGGTTAACCACGAGACCTCGTCGCTGAAGGATTTCTTGCGTCTTGGGAAAATTTTATAGATTGCATAGCAAGATGGCTATAAATCATCGCTTTGCATTGCATGTTTAGCCAAGCAAAGAAGGTGTTCATTTCCTATCGCGTACTCATCATAAAAGCAATTTTAATAAAGCCGTAAATCAGAGTCTCTGCTTCAAAGTTTACAACTGGCTGTTATCTCAGCGAGGTAAACAGAAACCTACGATGTTGCTATCATGACAAACTGAGATAATGGAAGCATTAATTAGTAATACCACTGTTTTGATAGGGATCAACGTATCTTCTCCACCCGAAAAGTGAATTCAACGCATATGAAGCTAAATTGTCTGTAAACCAGTTCCCACAATTGCATCAAAATCTAAGGCATTGTTCGTTCGTTTGTTGAAATGCATTCTTTACCCAACTGGTTTGTGCACCAGTACTGCTACATCTACACATATTTAACTCGAACTACGATATGTGTTTGATTAAATTTCCACATCATACTAATATAGGCAAGCATATAGATTTACCATTAAAGTGATTGACTGTTCGACTGCCAGCACTTGATGCATGTCGAACACTTCCAGTGAGTGCACAATTATTTCTGTGACTAAGACATATTCATAGCACAGCTAGGGTGTTTTCCATTAGCTATTCTATTATAAACTATATATTTTTAAAGCGTGCCTATGTCCAGAGTCCACCTAAAAGTAGTATCAAATTTTCATGCGGAAGTAGCTAAATCCCACCCTTTTGGTTCTTATTGCGAGGGCTCGCTTCGTGGGAATCAAACAGGTGCGTTGGGATTGAATACAACAATTCGAATCAAAACTGTGGGTATACGGAACTGCTATATAAGTCAAGCAGAAATTTATTTAGTAAATTAGCCAATTATAGAGTATTTCTCGGAAATAAGCTGAATGTTTTCCATTTTTTTCTTTCTAATTTCAAATTATAATGCTGCCCCATTTGCCCAATTTGTGTCAACTTTCTTAATGGACGACACTAATCAATGACTTAAATTACAGCGAGGAGCGCGGACTTTATCAATGCGCTTGCACAGCGATTACTCGTATTTCATATTTACCTGTGTGAGGAGCAAACAGGCGCTATTGATTGCCTATAGCCATCGGTTCAATGTCGCGCCGCCACTCACATGCAGAGCAATGCAATTAAACTGTAGCTGAACGATAACCCATTTAAATTATCCATATGAGGCGCTAGAAGCATATGAACGTCGGACTGACCTCTCGACTTTTGATTAACGTTAATAAGTCCGTGGGTTTGCTGCTGTAATTCGACTAATTTTCTTGCTGTGGGGGCTATGGATTGGATGTTAAGTAAAGAAGCTGATGTATTCATTTTTTAATTGAGCTATAACTAAGTATTTTTAGGTTTATTGTGGGTGCTTCCCTCTTACAAATAGGCATTGGCAACGAAGAAGAATTAATCATTTGTGAAATCTTTCCAGGTAATTCTATACCTATACTACATCACACGAAACATTTCTCTGAACTCAACATCATTCATTCTTTCTCTAAAAGACTAAACATGATTTTCTTTTGATTGGGCCGAAGGCGCATTTAAATTTATAAACCTTTCCCCCCTACAAATTATTAGTCACTTGACAATATTTTATTGGCAAGGCGTGCTTTTTATAATTGCCGAATGAGTCATGGACAATGTATGTTGTATGCGTATTAAGGTTGCCAATAGATAACAAGGTAATTTAAAGAGCAAGGTGCGATAAGACTTGAACCCAAAATCATGCCACTTGTAAACTTGGTCAGACGAAAAGGGAACCAGCGAGTCCAGTCCAGTCCAGCACATGGTCAAATATTTAAATTGGCATATTTAAATAATCAGCGTGGCTCGTTTTTATGATTGCTCTTGCCCATCGCCATCACCCTTTCGAATATCCTGGCACTCCCCAGCGGCCATTAGGCACATGCGACCGTTTCGGAGTCACGCGCCGTGCCACATGGACACACACACAAGTGGACTTCTCGGGACAAGGTTTTAACTGCCGACTTTCTGGCGCTGCGCTGAGTGAGCCAAAGGAATTTGGTGGGAATTTCAAGTGGTGCCGCCTAGGCGTAGGGAAAACGCGACTGGGTTGGGCTCTTTCGAAAGGGGTTCGTGGTTAATTTGTGCCTACAATTTGGAATTCCTAGCTTCGCATGGCAGTAACAAAGTCGTTGAAGGAGATCTTTCCATCTTTGTCCTGATCAATGTCCTGGAACAACTCGCGCAAGTCCTCTTCGGACATCTTCTCGCCCAGGTTGGTCATCACCATTCTGATCTCGTTAATCGTAAAGCTGTTCACTTCGTTGCGATCGAAGATCTTGAAGGCCTGCTTTAGGCAGACCAGACTGTTCTGCTCCTCCAGCCGTTTGCTCATCACGTATAGAAAGTCCTTGAACTGTACCTGTCCACCGAAGTCCACGTCACATTCGTTGGCCAGGTCGTAGATCTCCGCCTCGGTGAGACTCTCTCCAAGGGCCCGCATTACTCCGCCGAGCTGTTGGACGGAAACCCATCCGGACCGTTCCTTGTCATACACACTGAATGCTTCTCGGATTTCTTCAATCTGGGCATCGGTCAAGCTGCCGCTCATTGTTTCAAAAGTTTTTTTTTTTTTTTTTTTTTTTTTTGTATTGGACTAATGTTTTATGTTGTGCTTTTGTTAGTGTAAGCTCCTTTAACAATGAACATAAAGAATTTGAACTGAACACAGACAGAACGCCTACTTTTTGTTGGATCGAAATCGAGCTAGCCTTCTATTCGAGTACTCACATGGAGGCTATCGCATTGTCATCATGTTGACGAACTCTTCGTAATTTATGTGATTGTCCTGATCCGAGTCGTACTCGCGTACCATTTCTTCCAACTCGTCGTCGCTAAGCTTCACGCCCAGCGACGTGAACACATTTTTTAGCTCGGTGGTGGTGATGTAGCCATTGTTATCCTTGTCGAAAATTCGGAAAGCTTCGCGCAGCTCGTCCTCGTGGTTGGTGTCGCGCATCTTGCGCAGAATCACATTGCAGAACTCCGTAGCCACGATGGATCCGTTTCCCTCCGAATCCACCTCATTGATCATGGACTGAACCTCGGCGTCGTTGGGCTGGCGACCCAGGGCGCGAATCACCACCGCCATCTCTTTAGAAGTTATGGCGCCCTCGTTGTCCTTGTCCAAAATGCGGAAGGTGTCAAGGATCAGGACTCGTTCCTCGTGCGAAATATCCTCCATCTTAGCTGGTATATTATGTTTCTCGGAAGAGTTGTATATTTCTCTGTTTATATGTAGGCGTCAACTGATGTTTGGATGAAACAAGGTCCTGACATTGAACTCAGTGAAATTTGAAAAATGGTAAAATTAACATCCCCCGGTGGCTTCACTGCGCTGCACAGTGCACAACACCGAATGGCACAAAATCAATATGCTCGTTATATAAGCGCAGTGCCGCACGGACAGAGTTGCTTGATTCGAATGTCCTTGGGCGAGGAGGCCTTGCAGCTGATCGGTTTCAATTGCGACCGAGCAACGGACGTCAGCTAGTATCTTTCGTTTTTCGTTAACAAAACAGAAGGAGAGTGCCTTTCGAGGAAAGTTCAGGAGTAAAAACGTGCACAATCACCGTCATTGTACCACCGCACACTCAAAAAAAAAAAGGGCTCATTAAGAAATTTATAATATGCAGCTATTAGATATCCTCCATTTCGCTAGTAGGAATATAAGAACTCGATAAAAGTTTGCAACCCCAAAATATATGGGTGAAAGAAAACAAGAAAGGTTAACTTTTAAATTTTGCGAGATCTCTCCCGACGTTTATACGGACGGACAGTCAGACGAACGGACAGACGGACATTGCCAGAACAACTCGGCTAGTCATCCTGATCAAGAACTCTACTAGTAACTAGTATAGAATTGTAAATGTAAGAGATCGTCTTTTTATGTTTGATTTAATTTATTGAAAAATTAATCTATAAATCAGCACACTATATCGTAATATCCATATTTAATATGAACAAAACACCACTTTTGTTTTGAGTGTACTGCCATACAAGTGTAGTGGTTGCTATCGGCAGAGCAAGTTTGTCATGCGATTTGGGTTTGGCGCCTAGCCTGCAACTTTGGCGGCTGCCTTTTTGCCGCAGGTTAATTCCATTGCTTCTCCCCTTCGGCCCTTTCACCTGTCCGCAGTGGGACACACCTGACACCGGTTTTTTTTGGCTGCCGGAGGAGGGGCAGTGCCTGGGGGGTGGGGCAGAGAATGCGGCACGCTTTACTCTGGCCACAGTCTAAGCAAATAATAGACAAGAATTTGACAACGGCACGAGAGGGTTCCATTGTGCGGCTCATTTGATTTTTGGGTTGTGTTTGGGCATTTGTTTGGGCTGGTTTCGGCGGAACAGAGGAAGTGTGCTAGAGCGCCATAATGGAAATATTTCTCACATGTGTGTTTCGGAATGGTTCCTATGACGAGGCAAATTCTGGCCATATTGTTTGACCATTAACGCCGTCTGACCTGACATTAATAATTCTCTAAGAGTGGGTTTTGTAAACCGTATGTCGAAACTTAAATTATAAATGTCTTGTTTACTTCTTGGATAAACCAAAAATATTAATTTAATGGAAATTTAATTATTTCTTGCAGGAGAACCTCCGCGTTGGCTTGGAACGCAAAAAGCTCGAAATAGACCCAAAGTATTTACTTCTTCTGGGCTTCACCTCGTCAAATGACGCTGCAGGCCAACAGCAGCAGCTGGATCAGCAAAATGTGGTGGACAACGGGTCACCAGGTCAGCAACTGCCAAAGACAGATTTTTCAGCGCCGGCTACAAAAGCGGAACTGGAACTCAGTGAATTGCGAGGACTGCGGCGTCCACAGGATGCTGTTACCTTCGGAAGTCAGGCGGGAGATCAAAAGGGCCAGCGGAAGCGGATCACGACGCCGTACAACGGTACGAAGAGCAACTTCACAATCGTCAGCTACGTGCTGGAGGGGCAGGCCGCATCGGCCATCCTGCTGGCCCAGAATATTGCCGCCAAGCTTCCCAGCGAGTACCTGCTAATCTACGATTTGGGCGTTTCCGAGGAGCAACTACGGGACTTGGGCGCCTACTGCAATAACAGCCGATGCTCGGTGATCACCTATGATCTGTCGGAGTTTCCCTCCTTCGTCGCCGATCAGCGGACGCACGCCTACCGCCCCATTGTAATCAAGGACGGTCTTATGCGTTCCCGATCGGTTCTCTTCTTGGAAAACAGTATGCGTGTGCGCGGAGGTTCCGCCCAGCTGCGGAGTCTGCAGAGCATCGTTATGAATCCAGGAGTGAGAAAATCTGCAGTCAAGTCCGCTGGAGTCCTCGGATGGAACACGGCGACGGCGGTCTCCTCCCTGACGCATCCAAAAATGTTCGACTACTTCGAGTCGAAAGCTGAGGAGTTTAACTTTCTTCGGATGGTCGACCTGGATGCTGTCTTCTTCTCGGACAGCTCCTTGGTGACCGAGAAGATCATGCTTCCCTGGCTGAAGTGCTGCCTCACCCTCGAGTGCATCGATCCAATCGGTGAGTCGGGTGAGATGGGTGGTGGTGGTGGCTTAGGGATATGTAAAACTGTCATTAGAAATGTTCCTCAGTCAGTATGCCTGACCCCAATATAAATCAATCAAACATACGGTCAAAACTCCACCCCCCAATCTCTCCTTCGGGGCTGGGCTCGTGTACTAATAACTGTCATTTGCACGGCATTCCGTTGATGGCACTCACATCGGGGAAATTTATGTAATTACCACCTGAATTGGGATTGATGGCAAACGTGACATTGCCTTTCTTAACGAACAATTCATTTTTATTTGACCGGCATTTCCCAACCTAAGTAGTCAACAATACTCACTTTTTGGCTGGTGATTATAATGCTTACCAAGGCATAGGTGAATTTGTAATAGAAATAAGCTTTAATTTCCATGAATTCATCTAAAATGAACTCTGTGTTCATTTCCTGACACTCCTGGCGAATTAAACACAGAGCTCATTTTCAATTGGTTAATTCAAACAAAGAAAATGCTTATTTCCAATTTCATGTTATATGCAGTCAAATGCTCATTTGTGCATCTTAATTGATTGACTAGATTCTGTTAAGGATCAAAGGTTTTTGGTAATATTCCGTTCGTTCGTTGCTCGGCTTCAAAAAGTGTTTGATAGCATTGTGATAGCATTTTTGTCACATCGAGTGCCTTGTAAGCCTTAAATAGTTCTCGTGTGTAGTTATCAAATGGAAGGGGAGATGTAAGGTTCTCAAAGGTTTCGGAAATGATGTTGGGGTAATGAGAATACAAATTTACATCTTCGTGATTTCTGTGTTGCGCGTCATAAAAGCTTCGATTGGGCTTAGTTAAAGAGATCGATTGCCTTTTTTCTGAAACAGGTGCTGTTAATTTTCTGTTCGTGAGATTTTCCATGTAGTATTGTCGTTGATCCAAAAAATCTCTTTTCATTGCCATTTCGATTAGCAAAGGTGAATCTTTTTCAGTTTTATATTTTTGCAACGAACTGCAAATTTCACACTCGCATTCGGTCTGGGTACCTGCGTCAGTTTGGGGAACGACAAATTGTTTAGATCGTTTCTTTCTTCGACGATTGGGTGGTTGGGGTTTCTCCTCGGCCAAGGGAACATACTTGCCTTGATCGTCATCGTAAGTCAAGAAGTCCAAGGGTGAATCTCTGCCGTCTGAAATAAACATTTCCGCATTCGTCCTGGACTGATTAATTCTTTTGATCGACGCAAATGTTCTATTTAATTTTTCAGAAACCTCATAGCCCAACGGCGAAACAGATTCCTCAAAGTACTCAAAATTGTCGCTAATGCCGTGTTTTAAAATCTCTAATCTATTTAGTTGCTCCAAAAGTTCTAACTTTGAGCCAACTTTCTTGTCGCTGAGCCTGTCAACGTTAATAAAGATGTTAGTAGCAGTTTGTCTAGTGAAATTCCTCAGATTCGTGTCCATGGTACGGAAGGCTTTGCGGTTAGAAATAATTTCTGCCTCCCTTGGTGTGTGTGATTTGGAATCATTGATAGTATCTTGCTTGGAAACTGCCCTCTTGAGATTCTTGAAACCATAGTCGTGGATTTTTAGTCCTTTGCCTAGCTTAAAATCAAATCCTTTGTTCCCAGAGGATTTGGTCATCTTATATTCGTTGTTTCTAATTCTTTTTGCTGTTGTCTTCGAATCGCGTTGTGATTTTTTAGTTGGAACCGTGTATTTTAATAGATCTGCAAAAGCGGCTTGCAAACTAATGGCGCTTCCGGAAAACTTCTTTAAAATAGTTCGGTTCATTTTCTCCTCCTGCCTTTTGGGAGTCTTTATATCTTTAAAATCGTCCAGCTCCTGCATAACTGAAACAACTTCTTTCAGTTTATTTGACACTTCACTTTTCCTTCGTTTTTGATGTTGTACGGATAATTTGGAGAGTTTAGATTTGTTAACGATGCTCCTCTTATACGTTTTGTTAGGTTTGAGATTAAGTTGACTTTCTTTCTTAAATTCGTTGGTTTTGATTCTCTTTGCTGGTGTCTTCGATGGTTCAGGATATGTTGTATAGCGTTGTATTTCTCCTGTTGAAATCTTGTACTTTGACAGATTTTTATGCGCGGTTTGCAAGTTAAGGGCGTTTCGGGAAAACTTCCTTAAAATAGTTCGATGCCTTCTCTCCGTCACCTTTTTGGGAGTCTTTATACCTTTAAACTCGCCCAGCTCCTGCATAACTGAAACAACTTCTTTTAGATTATTATCTACTTCATTTTTCCTTCGTTTTTGATGTTGTGGAGGTAATTTGAAGACTTTTGATTTGTTAATGATGCTCCTTTTATACGTTTTTTTAGGCTGCAAATTATTAAGTTGACTTCTTTTCTTAAGTTTTTTGGTTCGCTTTTGGGTAAAGACGAACCTGCTAATTAGTCCATGAAAAAGACCCACGGCAGGTACTTTTGAGCTTGTTGCTGTAGGTACAGGAAGACTCATTGGGGGCTTGATCTTGTATTTTTCGATTTTAATTGAGTTTTGAGTCCTTGGGTCAATGAATTGTTTTCCGCTCGCTCTAGGGGCAATTTCCTTTGATTTAAAATTTTTCAACTCACTCTTCTTAGGAGTATACATCTGTGTAAGTTCCCTGATGTAAATCTTGAAGCTCCTCCACTTCGGAATATTCGAATCTCGTAAGTTCCGGCCCCTTTTAGGAGTAACCAAAGGCATGGCAAGATGTTTCAATTTTCCATTCACTGGTTTTGGGGGTACTTTATAGTACTCTGACCCAGCATTTATCCTGGCCCTTCTAAAATATTTGCGAGCATGCCTGAACAACATTTTCTGCTTGGCCACAAGCGCTGGACTATGCGTTGATTTTGATAGGCCTTGAAAAAGTACGGGCATGTTTTGAGATAGAATGGCTTTATTAAAGAATTTTGACAGCTAGTGCTTAACCGAAAAAATAAACAATTTTCAAGCCAACTAAGTTGCCATCAGCAAACCTCGGTCCTAAAGCATTCGCGGAACATGCGAACGGCCTCGACAATTTTGCTGAAGAAGAGCATCTTCATCAGTCGCCACATTCCCTTAGGCAGATCGCAGTGTATGTTGCAAGCTGCAAAAACGAACTCCTCGGGCCCGATGTTGTAGCCATGCCGGCCGCACAGCATGTAGTGGGTATCATAGATTATGTACCACGCCTCCACGGTGCAGGCCATTGCGGAGAAGACCTCCATCATCCGGTTCAGTCGATAGGCCAGGAGGAGGAACAGCCCAAAGATGAGGCTGATTATGGAAATTCCGCGAATCTGGGTAAACCGAAAACGATTCTGGGAGGAGTACAGCATTAGGCCCAAGATTTCAAAAATGAGAATGACTGGATAAATATATACCTGTAATACAAAACAGATGTAGTCAACAGTATATATATTAACAAGCACAGACATTTTCTTAATATAGCTGAGTTATTTTATCTCATGTTTATTCACTCTAACCAAATGCGTTGTGATGGCTTAATGGAGTAGTTCTGACTTACCCAATGTGTCTCCACCAAATTAAGTAGATATACGCTCCTATTGAAGGATCCGATCAATGTGCTCAGCAGCAGTACAAAGTAGTTGAAAGGTCCGTGTCTCCTCCAATCTCTCCAAACGTAGAAACACGTATACAGAAACACAGTGAAAACCATGGATAATGGCATGACAAAGTTGTAGGGCAAAGGATATTTGAGAAACAACTCAATGCAGGGCAAGGTGCAGGCAACCTGTAGCTGCAATATTGAGTTTATTATATTACTTTTTTAATTTAAAATGGAATCTGAATAACCTACGATTAGTATGCCGTAGAATCGGCGCACTAGGCGACGTCGGATTCCAACATCGGTTATGTCGAATTCATAGGTCCTTTGCAAATGACCGTTGGGCAACAGCAGGTCACATTGCACAGCGATGCCCGGGGCTTCCGATTTTTCCACTACCAATACCGCGTCCATTTCATCATCATACTGAGCTGACACTACCGCCGCCGAATGCCCATTTATATTATTCTATTTGATAAGGCCAGTTTTCCAGTTAATCGTTTATCTAATTTACCCCATTTTCATTTTTGTTTCCACAAACACCCCATACTACCACAAAAAAAAAATGTTAAAATAATTCGATTATACATATATTGATTAGCCAATATTAACAGTAATCTTTTTTACGAATTGTGGGCTCTGTTGAAAAGGGCTCAATTAAATGCTCATAGAAATGGTTGCTTTAAATATATATAAAATATAGTTAAATATAGATATACTATATATCTCATATATTTGAGTGGTCGATAATTTTAATCCCCCTATTCCTAGTTACATGGGTATACTAGATTTATTGACCAGTATGTAATAGAATGTTAAGGGTACCCAAAAGTCGGGGCACTCGACTATACATATACCTCTTGATTAAATATAGAAGACGATGTGTAGCATAGGAAAAGTCGGAGGCTAGATTCGTTTCCATTCTTATATATTTTGTGTATCCTAGCGTAGCAAAGTAAAGCGTATAATAATAATTTCTTTATATTACTAGGTGCTCAATCGAATGGCTGCAAGTTCAACAAGAAGCCGATGTTCCGATACTCTGGATGCCACGGCTACGATGCGTCCGCCTTCAACATCGTGCTGGGCCTCACTTTCCAAATGGACACCTCTGAATATTCGCTGCCCGGCGACAGTCCGCGTAACATATTCTACAAGGAGACCCTGGAGCAGGCGACCCGTATACTGGAGAGCAGGCGGCGCAACAGCAGCGAGACCTCCGACCATCCTTTCACGGACGACTGAGCTGGGAAACCTAGAATTCGAACTGGACGAGAGCGTGGCCAAAGCATTTGATATAACTTTTTCTACCGACAACCACACAAGCGGATACACTCAGGCGGTGAAGGAGCCAACTGAGATTACTAGGAATATCGAAGGAAATGAGAGTTATTGATGTGAATTAGATAAAGGGTAGCCGATTCCCACTTAAGCAGATATAGACAGATGACTTGGCGTCCAAGAAGAGATCAGAAATGAACAGACCACAGCACAGTAATTAAGCGTAGCGTAATAATGTGCAGTTTATCAATACTTATAACAATTTAGTGCAGCCCTAATTACTTATTTAATGAAATATACATACATGAAAATCTGTGTTAATGTCCCCGTGTTTTTGCTGCGAGAGTCGATATTTGTGTAAAAGCCCCTGTTTAGTTAACTGTCCCAAGTGTAAATACATAAAAACATCAAATGGCATACATTTTGTGATTGTATTTTATAGTTACTCACGCGTAGACAAACATATACAGTATATATATATATATATAAATATAAATGTAATGTAACTATCCTAGAACAAGACGAGCCAAAAAGTAAGTTAATAAAATTCTGAATTACGAATACCAAGTAACACTCTTTTTCTGGCTTCGCCAATTGTTAATATGAGGTAAATTTTTGGTTTGTAAATGGCACTTTTTGAAACTTTTTGTAAAGCTGAATGTGGTTATGTCTGCAAAAGCTTAGCAAGAAGAACGGAATACGTTGTTTTTAAGGGCTGTGGCTAGGATTAGCTATACTAATAGAATTTTTCCAAAATCCGAAGGATGTAAATGAATAGGCGAACCACATCGACGTACAGAGTGAGAGCCGCGAATACGTATTCCTCGGGATCCAACTGTTCCGAACGATTGCCGCCCACTATCGACTGCATATCGGCGATTAAGAAAAAGCAGCCAATAAAGGTGCATAGGCAAGTTATTGGCAAGCTGTCTACGAAATCGGGCATCCAAAGACCACACACTGATAGGACGAGGAGGATTATCACAAAGGTCAATATGACCCCTCCAGCAGCTGTGTAATCGTATTTGGTTTGCACGGCGTAGATGGACAGAGCGATGACAAGGAGTGTGGTAATGGCCACGGCCGAGATTACCACGTTGGAATCCATTAGGCTCGATGCGGTCCCCAGGAGCACCGACATGGTAAAGGTATACAGAGCCAGGCAAATCAGGTTGACAGGATGCCTTCGTCGCACGTTCTCCACACAAACGATTGTGCTCAGAACGATTATGTTAACGATTATGGCGACAAGTACTAGGAGGAAGTTCTCCTGCATGAAGTCCTTGGTGGGTTGGTGGTAAGAAAATATTGCTATCACAGCCAACGTGAATAGTAATTGGACCTGCAAGAAACACATACTTATAAAATGTTCCACTTAATAGGTCTAGCTCACCAAAAGGATTCCAAAAACCTTGCGGACGAATCCCATGCGTATAGCGGGATCCTCGAATACATTGCTTTTAACAATCAAATCGTGGGTAATAATCCCATTCTCGACCAAGTGTTCTCCATCTTTTGGATCGGAATTCGTGTCCTGTGACTCGTTTTCCGTAGAAGGAGGGGCTGACAATGAAATCGGTGGGTAACGGTCAGAGTTTTCGGGTAATGGCACAAAATTAAACCACGCTGCAACAAAATCATTTGAATAAAAATAAAAAAAAGATTGAACTTTAATATTTGGAATCGTGACAAGACAAGTTAAGCCTTATAATTACATTTCTGCAAAGTGTGTTGATGGAATGATGTTTTAAATACAATAAACGAGATCAGATTGAAGGAAATGGTTCTTATAAAATCGACTTGAAGAAATCCAATTTTGAACTGGCTTGGAATGTTATTAAATATCTTGCAACAAAAGCGTCAAACATGCAAAAGAGTTATACATATATGTAATATAATTTTAAGGAATTTCTACTGTGAGATAGGAATAACATACAGCCAAAGAGTATGCTATAGTCAATGACCCAGTCCTTCTGTTATACGTCACTGGAATTTGAAATATGACAGCAGCAAAGCGACTGCAAGTGTATAAGTGGCTCCACCTAGCGACTGTTATATAACTTCCGACGAGTACGAATATAACTTTTTAGAGAATGGTCCGGGGGATAGATGAAATTGAAAAATTATATTTATATCATAGGTCAACAGAAATAAATAAATAATTTTTTTTTTAAATATAAAACAAATTCTGAATCAATGGACAAGCTGATTATTATGCTTGCTATTCATATTCATCTATTCATCTTCTTTAGTGGAACACACATTTGCTTATTATAAGCGCAAGCAACTAAGCAACGATAAAGCTCTTAAAACAATTTAAGAAGGTTACATATATTCTTTGAATGTAAATGAATGTCTCAGCCTGGAAGCTGAGATATGAAATACATTTCATCTTTACATATATGAGTTATCGTCCAACTCAGACACTTGTATGTTCTAACACATTCACATGCCGAAATAAATGGCTTACAAATCAAGATACATATTTAAGCAACGTATAAACTTTTAGATTTTGTATATTTAAGAAAAGGTTGCTGTATAAGCTCTTTTACACAAATGAAGACCCTTTAATTTTATTAATTCTATTATTAACTTCAAAATCTTACCGTACAGTGAAGCCTTATCCAGGAATCCTTTTTCTTTCTTAGGTGAATCCATGACCGCTGCGTCTAGACTTTTTCCAAGGGCAACTGGCAATCTTCAGAGCCCAACTAGGGAACTAATAAGAAATATAAGTAGTGTATGTATTCGTATCTCGAACTGCCGAACGTATCTCGAAAAGCCGGAGGAATGGAAACAAAGATGCCGGTTGTATTTCGGGGCAGCGGTGCCAGAGTTTTCGTGATTGGCGCGAAAGAGCGGCTGATTTTCGCATGTGGTGACTTAAGCAACTGCTTTCATGCCTAAATATGTATGTATGTAGGTGCTATATGTGTTCATATATCCACCATCGTCTGGTCAATATCACTTCAGTTCACAAAAGCCACCGGCGCACGAAGTCGGGCTTAAACGGGTTCAGTCAGCCAAAAGTAAAAGTTACCAGCCCGAGTGTGAGTGCAATTGTGCGATAATGAGCGTAATTGCACTATTGCTCAAGGCTTTGTTGGTTGTAATCGGATTGGCCGTACTTTTTGGACCAGGAAGAGTGGCTGCCTACGATCCCAATGATCCCAAAATAGCCGAGTGCTGCCTGCCGCCGGAGGGGATGTTCGAGGCGTTTTATCCCCGCGAGGTGGAGGGAATCCCCAATAGCGCATCGCGACCAGCACACGGACATGGCAGCTTCTTCAAGCACCGGAACCCAGCACTGGTGGACACCAAGAACGCGGCGGCCTATGGCTATAGGTTCGACGGCAAGAGGCGTTTCAACTTCGATTAATTCCGGCCACAAAATCTGTATTATTCGCAAATAAAGTCCCTTTCTGAAAACGAAAATACAACGATCTATTTTTTCAACGGTTAACCGAACTGCCAGCGAGCTGGCAACCCTGCACGACATGCAGCCCTAATATTCCGTGTGACTGACACTTATGTCTAGAGCACAAGAAGAAGAAATCAACATTTTTTTCTTCGAAATTCATTCGTTTAAAAGCGTAAAAAAAATGTGTTTCTGAATCAAATTCAAATATAATTCATATAATTCTGTAAATACCGTTAACAAACCCAAATCACCAACACATGATGAACGGGCGCAGCATCAGCATGCTGAAAAAGCTCAGGCACACCTGGCGCACGTAAGAATCTCGCGGGGTGGTGAAAAGTGGGCTGTTATGGAGCCGGCGAAACTAATAAGTGCCCTATTTCCCAACACAATACAGGTTTCCACGCCTCATGGCCACCAAGGTGACCAGTCTGGGTGGCGATGAGGTGGGCAGTGGCACAGGAATCGGCCAGATCACCGGCGGCGTGCGTTCGAGTGATGGGCCACAGAAGGTGAACACGCCTTCCAAGGAGATTGTCACCCACCTGCCTCCTCTCACCGAGCCACTGCCTAACCTGCCCGAGGCCGTTTATGCAGCTCCTCTGGCGGAGAGCGCCATTACGAAGGTAACGACGCTGCCGAATGGCCTGCGGATCGCCTCGGAACCGCGATACGGACAGTTTTGCACTGTGGGCCTGGTTATCGACTCCGGGCCGCGCTACGAAGTCGCGTACCCCAGCGGCGTGTCGCACTTTCTCGAAAAGCTAGCCTTTAATGTGAGTCAAGTTGCGCTTATGTAATGTAGGATCTCGGCTAATCCGGCTACTCATTCCAAAGTCCACAGTCAACTTTCCTAACAAGGACGCCATACTTAAGGAGCTGGAGAAGAACGGAGGCATTTGCGACTGTCAGAGCTCGCGGGACACGCTCATTTATGCCGCCAGCATCGACAGCCGGGCCATTGATTCCGTGACGCGTCTGCTGGCGGACGTGACTTTGCGGCCCACACTTAGCGACCAGGAGGTGAGTTTGGCCAGGCGTGCCGTCAACTTTGAGCTGGAGACTCTGGGCATGCGGCCTGAACAGGAGCCCATACTGATGGACATGATCCACGCGGCAGCCTTCAGAGATAATACCTTGGGCCTGCCCAAGCTATGTCCCCTTGAGAACCTGGACCACATAGACCGCAATGTGCTGATGAACTACCTTAAGTACCATCACTCTCCCAAGCGTATGGTCATCGCTGGTGTAGGCGTAAGTGTGCAAAATCACTTGTGTACTCTAATTTCAGTTAAAGAATATCTTTCCAGGTGGATCATGATGAGCTGGTTAACCATGTGCAAAGATACTTTGTGGATGACAAAGCCATCTGGGAAACGGAAGCCCTGGAGGACTTGGGACCCAAGCAAGTAGATACGTCTATTGCACAATACACTGGCGGATTAGTAAAGGTGGGTGCAACAATACTTTGACTTCTCAATAAACATGAATTGCCCATAGGAACAATGCGAAATCCCAATTTATGCGGCCGCTGGGCTACCAGAGCTGGCCCACGTAATTCTCGGGTTTGAAGGCTGTTCCCACCAAGACAAGGACTTTGTTCCCTTGTGCGTCCTGAATATAATGATGGGCGGTGGTGGATCATTCTCCGCAGGCGGTCCTGGCAAGGGCATGTACTCGCGCCTGTATACCAAGGTGTTAAACCGCTACCATTGGATGTACAGCGCCACGGCCTACAATCACGCTTACGGCGACTGTGGTCTCTTCTGTGTTCACGGTAGCGCACCGCCACAGCACATGAACGACATGGTCGAGGTGCTGACCCGCGAGATGATGGGCATGGCCGCAGAGCCAGGCCGTGAAGAGCTTATGCGCTCGAAGATCCAGCTTCAGTCCATGCTGCTGATGAATCTGGAGTCAAGACCCGTTGTGTTCGAGGATGTGGGCCGCCAAGTGCTGGCAACGGGGCAGCGAAAACGACCGCAGCATTTTATTAAGGAAATTGGTAAAAGCATCTCAATTAATCAATCATTTAATGCATATCAATTAAAACTCGTTAATTCATATTGCAGAAAGTGTAACTGCCGCCGATATTCAACGCGTTGCTCAACGTCTCCTGAGCTCCCCGCCTTCTGTGGCCGCCCGCGGCGACATCCATAATCTTCCCGAGATGAGCCACATAACCAATGCGTTCAGTGGTTCAGGACGTACCGGGCTGGGACGTAGGCTTTCCTTGTTCAAATAGCGCTGGGTGTGAGACCGCCTCCATTGGATATCATTTCGCTTTGTTTACAATATTATGCGAAGGGCAACCGTGTTAAGTTTAAATTGGCTAAAAACCAAAATTCCCAAAAATTCGACTCGTATATTTTATTTGCTGCTTTAATGATGTTTTTAATTAGGAACAAACCTTAAAGACAGGGGAATCTTTGTCCTGATAGCAAAGGGGAGAATTACATCTTCTATATGAGCGATTTATTAAGATAACCCATTACATTTTAACACCGCTCCCACGATTCTCTTACTAAATTTGGGCCCCTACTTCTATAGCATCCGCGAAGCTGTTCATCCCTGTGAAGATTGTGAAGACACCGAGGAACACTTCTTTAATCGGCGCTTGCACTTCGGAGAAGAGGTTGAGCCATCGCTATCACTGCTGCTGCTGCTGCTACTTCCACTTCTGTTACTTTTTAAGGGCACTAGAAATGAAAAGGATACCTATAGATATTCGTGTATCACTGCACACCGCATCTATTAACTTACATGTTGGACTCTTGGGAGCAGTACTTTCAAAGTCTTCGTCTTCCGGCAACTCGTCACTGGAAATGTTCTCGTGCATGCGATATTGTTTAGGAAGATGGCTCTCATCCTGAAGCGGTGTCGCATATTTGGGCCGCTTAATTTTTTCGTCTTGGGGCTGCCGATCACTGTCGTTGTCCAACTCGTTGCCAGTTTGTTTCTTTATGCTCTTGGCGATCACGCGCTTTTGGTGATCCAGCTGGGGAAACAGGTCCCTCGAGTTCTCCAGCGCCTGCTTAGCGGCGTTCATCTCCGCCTGCTGAATGGAGGAGCCGCTTGAAGTGGCCAGCCGCTTTGAGCGGAAATAAACGGCCACCTTGTATACCCGCGTATTGGTTGGACCACTGGCCTCCACCACCTTGTAGTAGGGAATGTCCGGCTCGCCGCCATCCATTGTGCGAAGAGTGAGGCAGCACTGCTGCAGCTTTGACTTGGGGTCGTTCCAGTCCTGATTCATGATAAAAAGCTGGAGTCGCGGGAACAAACATACGTGGCAAAACTGCTCACAATACAGGAGACCCTTGTCCACGTACAGGGCGCCTAGGAATGCCTCCAGCAGATCGGCACGATCTTTAGTCTTCAAGTCAGCCTTGGGATTGGCATACACGGCAAATTTGGGCATTCCCAAATCATCGCAGACCACCGCTTGAGTGCGGTTATTGACCAATGAGGAGCGTAGGAGGGACAAGTGGCCCTCGTGGTGCTCAGGGAAGTGACGATATAGGTACTCCGAGCAAATCAGCTGCAGCACCGTGTCGCCCAAGAACTCTAATCGCTGATTGGACCCAAGGGTCAAGTGGGTGAATCCAATGGAGCGATCGGTAAACGCGCGAGCCAAAAGCCGAATGTGCTTAAACTTGATTCCAATGGAGTCCTCGAATTTCGTTAGCTCCTTAAGCACACGGTAGGAATCAATACAGCTGCGATCCCCAAGTGGCTCTTGTTCCTGCAACGGGTGCTCCGGCAGATTCTTCCAGATACTTAGCAGTTTCTCGTCCTGCCGGAAGAGTGCATCCGTGAACACCTCATCTGCCACCTTGATTCCTCCATCCAACAGAAGCGCGCCCATTAGCGCTTCAAAACAGTTGGCCATGGCGTGACGCAGTTCCAACTCGTGGCACAGATCGGATCCGTGTGCGTACAGCATAAACTCTTCCAGTTGCAGCTTTTTGGCCAACAGAGCCAAGTGCTGGTTTTGGACAATTGCCGCTCGGTAAGTGGCCAAACCACCCTCCTCCAGTTCAGGGAACATAAAAAACAGATGGATCGAGCTGAGGAATTCTACCACAGCATCACCGAGGAACTCTAGTCTCTCATTGTGGGTTATGTTCGAAACAGTCTCTTGATCCTTGCCAAATCTGGACATAATGCTCACTAAGGTGTTGATACCCCGCTTGCGTGTGTTCATGTAGTGAATCTTGCGATCTCCATACTCCGGCTGACGAATTCCGCAGTTAGTCAGCGAATTGCGGGCGTGATCCGGATTGGTACCGTAGTTCTCCTTGTATGAGGGATGCGTCAGCGCCAATTGGAGAAGGTACCGATTTTTAAAGCGGTACCCGATACTCTCCTCTAGCAGGTCCAGCGACTTGTGAAAACGAAGGTGACCAGTTAGGACAGGAATCAACATGGCATGCTGCACAACGTCGCACATAATGCCAGTGCGATAGAAGCCCTCCGAGCTGATCGCCACTGTGATATTTCGTTTCATGCGCCCCTGAGTTCGCATCTCCTGAAGACGTTGCTCCTTCTCCTCTAGCTTGCGCTTGTCCTTGAAAGAGGGCTTCGACATGTTGGCCATCAGATGACGATACTTAACGTACTCTCGCCACGCCTTCTGGTACTCTGGATTTCCCGCGTAGCTTAGCTGCGGATGACAAATGCCGAAGTGCACGATCGCTGGGTGTGAGATTCCAGTCTCGCGATCAACGCACTCGGGCAAATCGGAGTTATTTCTGTCCAATTGGTCAACACGCAGCGAACACGGCTTATAACCCGGCTTAGTGACCAGCATTCCCTTTATGAAGTCCACGTAGTTTTGCCACTCGCTCTGACTAATCTGGTTAAGATGCAGTAGTTGCTGCCGTTCCACAAGCTGTGCAGAATTATCCAGCAAATAGCGGAGTACCTCTACCATGGCCAAAACCTCCTTTCCGTTATCTGGCAGGTCGCGGACGAAACGCGGAAAGAAGTGAAAAGCTGGGCAGGATTCCTCAACGCTTCCGGACGCTAAGTTAGGCATTAGATTAAAGTCTACCAGCTCCAGCAGTTCATGAAACAGGTATTTGACTGAAATTGAGATAAGATGTAAGTAATGCCGATAAGATAAATCATAATTTCACTTACAAAAAAGGTCTAGCTCATGGATGGTGAAGTTCTCGGGCATCTTCTCCTCCTCGTACTCAATGGTGTACTCGATGTTGAAGCGGATCACCTTGCAGACGGGCAGATCAGAGAGACGCACATGCGAGAGAAGTGAGAAGCCCTCGAATAGAAACTCGTGCTCATCATGCTTGATAATGGTGGGTGTCTTTGTCAGGAAGTTAGTGGGCGGTGAGATGCTGATCCTGTAGTGGAACAGCTTGCCTGCATTGTTGCTGTTTGGATCGCACAATTTGTAGCCAGTCTCGCCCGGATATATGCCGTGCCGAATGCCAATGCGCCGAGACTTGGCTGAGCAGCGGCAAAGAGGTCCGTCGTTCATCTCACCGGCGTCGTTGTGCCAGAGATCTGCGTGCACACGCTGCGGATGTTGCACCTTGCGCGAAAGCTCCTCCATACAGCAGTCCTGCTCGATCTTAAAAGCGTCTTCGTCGGAGTCGTTATCGGAGGAGGAGGACGAGGAGCAGGCTTCCGACTTATGTTTATGCTTGCAAACACGCCGGCGAGCCTTTCTTGGAGGCGGCACGTAAACGGGTAGCTTCTCGCGTACGCGCTCTGCTCTCTTCAGGAGCTCCTCATCGAATAGGTTGCACAGCTTTTGCAGCCGCGCCCGACCTCTGACCTCGTTTTCACTCTTGGTGCGCTCGTAGTAGAGCTCCGCTGGCGATGATCGCACCCAGGATTCGACTGGGGCATCCGCCTCGCTGAGGGCGTTCATCTTCTTCACATAGTCTTCTGGTTTTTCGCAGAAGTTAGAACACCACTGTCTCAGCAGACGGTCCCGTTCGGTCTCCACCTTCGGTTTGGGCCTAGTCTTCTCTAAGGGCTCATTTCTCTCCCTCTCGTGATAGCTACGTGGGGAATAGTCATCGCTGGCTTGGCTCCTGGCTGCAGATCCATAGTATCCGTGTTGCGACCCCTTTGGCTGCCTGTGGGCATAGTGTCCGTGTCGTGGCTCGTGGGCATATCGGCCGTCCTGAATTTGACGGTGTTCCTGATCATGTCTTTGTTCATACCGCCTACCTGAGCTATAGCCGGGATAATGGTGGTAGCCTTGACTGGAGCTGTTGGAATTGTACCTCTGCCTTTCGGATGGTGGTCGGTAGTTAGACGAATAGGCAGGATAGCGGTCTGGGTATTTATAGCTTTCATAGAGGAAGGATGATCCGGATGCCGGGTACTGGTATTGGTAATGGGGCTCCTGGCCAACGTACTTCTGTGCTGGTTCGTTATAAGCATATCCCTCGTAGCCGTACGCTGGTGGTTGCTGGTACGGATCATAGCTAGGTACTAAGCTGGCATAAGGAGCCGGTGTCTCCGGATATACGTAATCCGAAGACTTCGAGCTCTGAGAATGGGAATCATTTGAAGAATAGTTGTGAGAGGGAACACCTACTCCTGGCGGAGATAGATCTTCTTCTGGCGGAGGTGGCGGGGGCGGAGGAGCAGGCTGGACTGGAGGCGGAGGCAAAGGCGGCTGGTACATTGCGATGTTTTGGGAAAACCTTTGGTAAAATCCACAATTGTACTTTTTTCCACCCACACCTTTTACCACGACTTGAATGATCTGGCAACTCGCCCGGTTTGTTTACACTCGCACATCCGGCAAGGCCGTGCCACATATGTTTCGATAGACAACGCAAGAAAATTATGTTACTCCCGCGGTATTTTTGTTGGAACCTTCAACGCTGCACGATGGCCTTTTACGCTGTAGCCAGTGGGCGAAAGTCTGGAGTCTACGGCTCTTGGGCGGAGTGCGAGGAGCAGGTTAAGGGCTTCAAGAACGCCAAATACAAGAAATTTAAGACACGGCAGGAAGCGGATCAGTTCGTAAATGGCTGTAAGTCGTATGTTCCGCAGGATGTGGCAGTGCCGCTGGGCAAGGGACAGGCGCCACTGGCCAGTTGGAAGAACAGTATCGAAGTGAATGAGAGCCCCAAATACACAGAGGAGTGGCCCGAAGAGGATCACGACCTAGCCGAGGATGATCTGGTAAGCATGAATATACATACAAACATTTGCGGAGTCCTGACCTTCCCTCCTTTCAGAATGCGGCCATGAACGAGGTGGAGGGAGATCCCAAGCCATCTAGTAGTAGCAATTTAGTAGGAGACCGAAGTACATACTGTAGAAAAAGTTAAACATAGCTTCTTTCAGGCAGACATTCTCAATCGCAAACGGAAGGTCGCGGCCAGCAGCCATATGCGCAACAAGATTCCACGACATGCCTCTCAGGTCTCAGAAGCCACAGGACTCAAGCAAGTGGGTGCCTTCCAGTTCGAAATCGATGCCGAGGGCTATGTGATTGTGTACACAGACGGCTCCTGCATAGGCAATGGACAAGCCGGCGCCTGTGCCGGCTATGGCGTTTATTTCGGCAAGAATCACCAGCTGTAAGTGGTAACTTCGGCACAATAACTTTGCTTATAAGCTATAATTTCTTTGCAGAAATGCAGCCAAGCCCGTGGAAGGACGCGTTACAAATAATGTAGGTGAGATACAAGCGGCCATTCATGCCATTAAAACAGCTCTAGACTTGGGAATACAGAAGCTGTGCATCAGCACAGACTCCCAGTTTTTGATCAACTCCATAACGCTGTGGGTTGCGGGTTGGAAAAAAAGGGATTGGAAGCTAAAGAACAATCAGCCTGTTAAAAACGTCGTTGACTTCAAGGAACTGGATAAACTGCTTCAGGACAACAACATTACCGTGAAATGGGTGCGTAACTAAATTTAAATGAGGTGCTCGAATATACTTCAGTTTATATCCCTAGAACTACGTGGAGGCCCACAAGGGCATAGAGGGCAATGAAATGGCAGACAAATTGGCGCGGCAGGGATCCGCCTTGTATAAGGAGAAACATGGTTGATAAGCAATTTTAAATTTACCGTCTTTGTAGTATATAATTGATGTGGCAACTCTGAATAAATCGAAATAAGTTACGCGACAGCCCTGGTCCAAATGTTTTTATTTACAATTTACTTCAGTCGCTTTTAAGTCAAGTTAGTTTAAAAAACATGCATTCCAAGCGAAATAACCAGTGCTTACTGCTTACCTTGGTTTTGGGGCTCCTGGGAGGAGCGGGCCATTGTTATGTAGTCGAACCACCTATTGTTCACGTAGAAATGGACAAAGCCGGCATGCACAGGTTTTTATATTGGAGAGCGGTTTATGGATTACTAAAATTAAAGTGATAAATGTTTGTGTAGGACCCTTAACTACCGTATGCGGTTCGACATTCCCCTCGTGGGCAAGGACTGCGAGTATGTGCTGCTCCAGGATTTGCCCGCATCCGTTTACATAAGCACTGACGAACTGGATGACCTGCAGCGTTTGAAGAGGGTGCGTTATCTTGGGAATTAGTTACAAGGGTTACAATAAAAATATTTTCGTTCCCAGTTAAATGCCATCTACCCCAAGTTCGTCAACATTGAAGTGGCCACGGAACGGGCGCATCCCTTCTCCGTTTTACTGCGCGGTACACCAAAGATTACGGAATCGCTGGCTCTGCCTTTGCATTTTCGCTACCATGCCCCCAGTGATAAGCGGTGTGGTGATCTTGAAGTCTGAATTGTTTTCGTCCACTAGACTAATCAACTAATCCTCACAGATCGGCGGCCACGGTGGCCATACCCCTACCCGAGCTCTATCTCAACTGCCCGATGGCTGATAGTGCGCTCATCGAGAACGAGTTGGTTGCCCGACCCGATAAGCTCTACTGCCTGAATGCGCCGGAAAGCCGTTTCGACGAGAACCACGTCAAGGATGGCCAGCCGGCGACCATGGCTAATCTGCAGCGCTGCAACTGGAGGCGGGTGCACGTGGACTGCCAGCTGAAGATGCCGCTGCGTGCCGAGATTCCGGTAGGCCAGACTAGCGCTTACGGTCCGGTTCTGTGCGGCACCATCCTGCTGGGTTGGTCCCTGGCCCTGTGGACCATTATCCACTCGATGGCCAACACACGACGCATCAATCAGCGCCTAAACGAGCAGCGACTTCTGCAGCAAAAGGTCAAGTAACAGGCGACGAAGTCGGTGCGATTCAAGGTCAGAGATGGCTAATTAAACAATACATTCTGGCGATGACACAGGACTGTAAATATTTATTAATATGCTGCTTGCATACACAACTCACTTATTGATATAGTTAAAACGACTTAAGCACCTTCGAAACGTGCCACACATAGTAAAGTCATATTTTGGGCTTATCACACAACTAAGTCATATTAAGCTTCCCTAAGCATAAGCGTAAACATAAACCATTATCTTTAGTTATAGCTAGGCATATCCAAATAACGCTGTCACAGCGGCAAGCTTAAATAAGAATAACTTATAATTACTACAATTAACGAGAATGTATGTACACGGCGTCCAGGTGCAGGTCGAGAGCTTAGTACCGAATGTCTTTATCTGACGTGGGAGCAGTGGACTTTGAATCGTTCTCCTGGTGGCTGCGGAGCGTCATCGTGCTAGACGTCGATGGGGGTTCGTTCCACGACTGAATAGTGGCCTTGCCAAATATCACAAAAATAGTGTTGCACACTAGGTAAATTCCTCCTGTAATGAAGAACACCATGCGCCACTGGCTGGGATCCTCCTCATCCGATACGATCGCTCCCACCACCAAAGGAGCTATTATGGAGGTCACTCCCGCTATCCCATTGGTAACTCCCATCATGGGGCCGGCAAAGTTTGGCGACAGGTCGATGTGATTGATTAGATATCCGCAGGAACAGCCCGCATTGATGCCCACCGCCAGCGTCAGCAGAAGAATGGCCCACGTTTTCTCATCGGCTGTCATGTAGCCCAGCCCAATCAAACAAGCCATCGGGCCCCACTGTCCAATCGAATTAAACAGCTTTCGAGCCGTGGTGATCGATATGGTGCCTCTGTTGATGAGCAAATCCGATATGGGACTGACCACAAAGCACAGCAGGCCCATGGCAAAGTATGGCAGCGAGGAGAGGAAGGCATTGGACTTGACATTTAGCTGCAGAACCATGCTCATGTAAGTGGGCATTTCGGTGAGCAGCGTGTAGAAGCCCCAGGTGAATCCACAATGTGCGGCCAGCAGACCGTAGAAGGCTGGCGACCTAAAGATCGACATCCAGGGCACAGGCATAGACTGAAAGAAAAGGTTGCTCCATTACAATTTCTCTTCAATTGACTTAACTCTCATCTTCACTAACCTGACTGGAGCTGTTGCTGCCCGTAAGGCTTTCGATATACTCCACCTCGCCTTTGCTAATCCTGCTGGCTGTAGCCGGCTCATTGGCCGCCTGCCAGAAGAAAAGCAGCGCCCAGGCCAGGCTGATACCACCGGAAAGGTAGAACAACCCTGGCCAACCCATGCTGGATTCGAAGATGAAGCCACTGCTGACCAGGATGACAGCCGTTCCGAACTGTGCTCCCGAATAAACGCCAGTGGTTAGCAGTCCCCGCTCCGTGCGTGGCACCCACTTAGCCAGCAGCGTGTGGACACACGGATAAACCGTGCCCTGGACCAGCCCGGTAAGGACGCGCAGAGCGCAGATACTCTGCCACCCACTTTTAGCTGCAATGGGATGGAAGAAGCACAAAATACCTCCGATTGCAGTCGCCAGGCCCAGCACTAACTTGGCTCCAAATCGCTTGGCCAGCAGTCCTACAAAATTGCGAAGGAGGTGGTAAGTACAAGTAGATTTTGGCCTAGATTGCAGCCACTCACCTGCCGGCACCTGGGAGACGACGTAGCCCCAGAAAAAGCTGCTAAGGATCAGGGACTTGTCCGACGTATCCCAACTGTAGAACGGAGCACCCGCGGTGGACTGCGTCATGGGCACAATGGCAGCAGAGATGTTGACCCGCTGGAAGTAGTTGATCATCATGCCCACGAACAGAAGAACCGCCTGCCAGTGTCGCACGCCAAGACCTCCCGCTAAGATGGGTATTCAAATGATTTATTTAGTTTAGAGCTCATTTAAGTTTAAAGCTCATTTACAGGCTAATCTCCTAAGCGGATTCGGAACTACTCTGGCTAGCAGGGGTCTTCTCTCTCCACTGGAATAATAAACCATGTCTGATCAGTTACGGAATTAACTGGCGTCTGGCCATCCGATTTATTGATTGCCCCATTATAAGTGCACGGTGCAAATTGTTGTCACTTGGTCGATATTTTCTGGGACCTCAATCTACGGTTTATTGCCGTTTAACAATGCTCTGATAGTGATGATTTCATTAATTGCGGCGGAACTCTTTGGGTTTTATTATAATAATATTTTCATTATCATTAACGCCTGCCAATGAGGAAAACAAAAGCAGCTGTGCTCTCAATGGAAAAGTTCGCGTAGTGGAGGAGACTCCACCGTGGGACCAAACGTGTGAATACAGTCGTAAAGCTCGATTGCCTCCTCCTATGAACTGGAACTGGATGGATCTTCAGATTAGCTCACCAGAAATTGTTTTCCCTGCAGATGAACACGTTGGCCAACCTTCGCGCAGTTAATAAATATTTTCTTTGTGTCAGGCCGATTTATCTCTGTTGATCCTTCATAAAGTCGTAAGTCTCGGCAGATGTCTGGACGATTTATCAAGATATAGTTTGCAAATATAGCCAGACGTCTGGATTGTAATAACATTGACCAAACTCTTAGGGTAGGTCTAGTGGTTTGTGAAGAGCACTTATGGAGAAGATTAAGAGAGCAGCGGTATAACTGATACTGATAGTGCTCTATACGTTGGTTATGCCATTAAGATGAAACTAGTGACGAACGCACCATGAACATACAAAAGTTCCGATATCGAATTTTGTGACGAAAAATGAATTTGCACTTGACTTTACAAACAGAAGATTTCATTATTTAAAAATATACTAAATCGTTAAGCTTAATTAATATATTTAACAAAATATCCTGGTGCGCTTCCTCACTACGTGTACGTCCACAGCCCACAGTGACTGCATTTAGTAAGGGAACCAACTGGCAGGGAATACCGATTTTATCTGGTAAAACTGGTGTAAATATTGTTCTTAATATTTTCTTTTCATAAACTGCAAGCAGCAGTATTGTTCGATTCCAGCACTATATCAAACCTATTCACACTTCAATTTTGATATTTTGGGAACCTCTAGAGGGTTTTCTATGAAACTCTTTTTACTTTATTGCGAAATATGTGAGAAGCCGTATTGGCACTCGAACACTATCTTAATTAACACTGATTTTCTCTTCGATCCGAAACTTACGCCTTGCCTTATCCACAGAGGGCTCGAAACCCATTTTAGATGTCTCTCCGATTTATTTATAATTACTCGGTGAAGTGAACATCAGCCTGGCCGAAGTTGCTGGCCCCGAAAACGATGGTAAACTGCGGAGCGATTGTTGTACCTTTCGGTTTTATACTGATACCACAAAATCGCAGTCTCCTGATTATAGGGGGCTCCGCCTCCAGGTCTCAAGTACCCGCGTGGCTACGCAGATCGTCCGTCACTATCGCGGCAATAATCATAAACCCATAAACCCCACCAAAGTGCTCGGCACTTGCCCCTCATTGTCCAATCCAATGCAAATTACATTAAGTCTTCGCTTTGATTTTCTTTTACTGGCTGTAAGCGATTGAACCCAACCGATCGCATCTGTCCGGTAGTTAAAAAAAGTGGATCAGTAATTGATACAGAAAGAGTTATCTCATACGTATACATATGTATATCGGATGTTACTGGCCTGCACTCGAAATCCCTTTTAGAGCCAATGATTCAATTGTTATCTCTTGTTGTGTGCACTTTCCACAGAATTCTCTTGATTATCCTGGCCTAATTGTTTTATAGCTTCCGATTAGAGCTGTCAACACTTCTGATCCCAAGTAGATTCTGGGGAAAGCCTTTATAGCTAAGATATACCATGTGTCAGCCTTCAAGGCTTTCGTCAGGGGGGTAATCATGAATTTTGTAAGGAGAAAGTACCACGGTATTTATTATGCAAACAAAGACGTTTTGAAATATTTGAAGTGGCCTTAAATCTTTATCACTGCGGAGTGTGCAACTCCTATGTGATAGATACGCGAAAAAGAGAATACGCCTATCCAGAGTTAACCATGATTTAAATAATTGTTTTTACCATTTAAGTAGCTTGTATACTATAAAAACATATTTAATCATAATCATAATAATCATAGTAATTCTTATTAAGAAGTATTTAATGATATTAGGAGAATATAACAACGAAACAAACACTTAGACTACATCTTGTGATCAGAAGAACCATATAGTGGTAATGCTGATAACGTTGTTGATTACATTAATGCTTTGAAATCTCTTGCGTTTGTCCGATAAGCAAATGATACAAACGCCAAATTTGACAAAATACAAGAATCTGCACTGGCATTTTTTTTATACAGACATCTAGATATATAACACCTCCCCCCTTTTTATACCCGTTACTCATACAGTAAAAAGGGTATACTAGATTCGTTGAAAAGTATGTAACAGGTAGAAGGAAGCGTTTCCGACCATATAAAGTATATATATTCTTGATCAGGATCAATAGCCGAGTCGATCTGGCCATGTCCGTCTGTCCGTATGAACGTCGAGATCTGAGGAACTATAAAAGCTAGAAGGTTGAGATTCAGCAAACAAACTTTTTAAAAATGTGTTGATATTAATTAGTCTTGTAAATTTATATCGATTTGCTAAAACAATTTTTGCCACACCTATTCTAACGCACACTTTTGAAATTTTTTTAATTTTTTCTCATTTTATTCCCTAATATCTATCGATATCCCAGATCAATGACAAAATTTCGTGCTCCCATTCACACTAGCTGAGTAACGGGTATCTGATAGTCGGGGAACTTGACTATAGCATTCTCTCTTCTTTTTATCTTTAAAAATTTGGCGATCTCACGAAGAGACCAAATAAATCTTACACTCCTAAAACTCGGACACACACAAATAAAACACAAGCACTACCTTGACCAAACCAAACAGACAACCTGCCCGTTCTGCAACGACAACCTATCACTGCAAACTCTTTTGTCCACCTTTACCATCTTAGGAACCATAGAAGCAACATTTTTAACAATACCAACCAAATAGTGCTCCTTTCAAATCCCACTTCATCAAACATATTAAATGTCTTCAAATAGATTAAAATCACCAATCTGTACCACCATTAAATTTTAACCTTCACAAATTTAATATATATTTAGATCTAAACAAGGACCAAATATTGTATAAAATATTAGCTGAAGGCATCTGCTGCCATATCTCAAATTAATTCGCTAGCCCTTAATTTAAATGAATTGTTAAATAAGAAAAATAATAAAATCTAACGATATCCCAGAAAAATGATTAAATTTCGCGTTCCCATTCTCACTAGCTGAGTAAGGGGTATCTGATAATCGAGGAACTCGACTATTACTATTGCATTCTTTATTGTTTTTGGATTAGTTTCATAAGGTAAATATGTATTGCAATCGCTAATTATTATAGATCGCTATTATTATAGATTAAAAATATGTGGTTCCAAATTGGTAGGGATAAGAACGATTTTTTTGGCGATCTGGTAAACCCGAATTGGTAAAAATGTGCTGTTTCTCCAAAGAATCTAATTTTCATTTTGAGAAAAGCCATCAAATTCCATACCAAAAAAAAAAACAAATTATGTTCTTTATTATTATTTACTTTTTAATAATCGCACAATTGAACATTTTTTTTACTACTAAAAAATATCTATTATTACGTGTTTATTTAATTTCATTTAATTTCCATTTATACACATACCTTACCAGTATTGCAATAAATATTTAAAATCTGTTTAAAAGTTACTTGGTAAAAATAAACGATATTTTTCTTATATTTCAAAAGAATTTTCTAACGGAAAAACAACCATTTGTTTGCCACATTATACTTCTTGTTATCTGGTCACACTAGACAAAGGAGATTCGTTTCGTTTGCTTAATTTTTTGTGTTGCTCCTTCAACATGTCCACGAGATCTTCATTCGGCGATGAAGAGCAGAACAAAGTGCCCCGCATCATGACCTTCCGTCCCAGCTACGAGGAGTTCAAAAATTTTTCCGCCTACATTGAGTACATTGAGTCCCGCGGAGCACACTTAGCCGGCTTGGCCAAAATCCAAGTAAGCTGGCCCAGCCCCCAACAATTTACACATAAATATAGTTAATTGGTAATTTTTTTATATACAGCCACCTGCGGAATGGGTGCCCCGAAAGTCGGGCTACGACATAGAAAACATCAACATGACCATTCCTGCGCCAATTTGCCAAGTGGTCACTGGGTAAGTGCTCCTCATTTACGGCTCATTGGACAAAAATATGGGACAACTTTTGAATGTAAATGCAGGGCCCACGGGGTGTACCAGCAAATCAACATCCAGCAGCGCCGGCAGATGACCTTGCGCCAATTCATGGAGAAGGCCAATTCGGAACTGCACCAGACACCGAGGCACTTCGACTACGACGATCTGGAGCGCAAGTACTGGAAGAACATCACCTACATATCGCCACTGTATGCTGCCGATGTTAAGGGATCGCTGAGTGACGAAGAACTTGATGTGTGGAACATTGGGCGTTTGGACACCATATTAAATTTGGTCAACACTGACTACAACATAATCATCGATGGGGTAAACACGGCTTATCTCTACTTTGGAATGTGGAAGAGCTCTTTTGCATGGCATACCGAGGACATGGATCTATATTCCATTAACTATCTGCATTTTGGAGCACCCAAAACCTGGTACGCCATTCCGCCGGCGTATGGCAGACGTCTGGAAAAGCTGGCGAACGAAACCTTTTCTGAGAACTACCAGGAATGCAATGCCTATCTTCGCCATAAGATGACCATGATCAGTCCGAAGGTGCTGCGTCAGCACAACATACCTTACAACAAGATCACGCAGGAGGCGGGCGAAATCATGATCACATTTCCCTTCGGGTACCATGCCGGGTTCAACCATGGCTTCAACGGCGCTGAGTCGACCAACTTCGCGTCGAAGCGTTGGATTGAGTACGGCAAGCGGGCTAGTATATGCCGATGCCGCAGCGACATGGTTAAGATCTCAATGGAGACCTTTGTGCGCCGTTTCCAGCCAGAGCGGTACGATAATTGGCTGAAAGGTCAGGACATGGGCTGTCACCCCGAGGAGCCGGGTAAAATATGCGCTGCAGCACCGCCCACTTTGAATGAGTACGAGCAACAGGAAAGGTATTACATTAGATATTGAAGTTGACTTACTTTTACTAAGATAACCTCATACTTCAGCTTACGTGCTGCCAAATCCAAGGAAGAATCTCCGCAAAAGCGAGGCTGCTCGCTGGCTGGCAATGGATGTGAAGAAAACGCGGAATCCACCGAGGATGTCGACGATAAGGCCAGCGTGAGCAGCTATAGCAGCTGCCGCCAGCTGCAGCCAGTTGTCAAACTACGCAAACTCCCAACAATTGCGTCTGTACCTGAACCATCTTCCGCGCCCAAGAGATACGACTTCAACACTGAGGCTGTGGTGCGCGTAAAGCGGCTATGGAATGAACTGCCCTGTCCCGATCCCGGGGCCAACCTGCTCACCAACGGTGTAGTAAAGAACACCAAACGTATGCGCTTCCAGACAAAAGTACTCACACTTGACGACGAGGATTGAGGATTCCAGATGTGGCACTGCTTGCTGGCAGTTTTTTGATCTCCTTGTTAGATTTTCGCGCCGCAGCAATCAAAGATCTAGTAGTGATATTCTTCTGGTAAACTTTTATACATTTTAAGCAGACATGACGACATCACAAAGAAGATATGTGTGTATAATTTAGGAGACAAGCAAATTCTTGCATTCAAATATGTTCTTGGATCAAATATGTTTAAATTTTTTAGCTGTAGCTGTAGGACAGACTGAATTTGTCCGTTTTTTTTTTAATTTTTTTTAATTTAACAAGTGTCTGTTCCCACCGAAAGAAGTATTGCACCACAATTTAAATCTGATAAAGGCAAAATCGTTTTTAAAAGAACACCCCAAAGGCCAATGTCTATAATCACACAGAAATGTCGTTTAATAATTTGATATGTTATGACATGTGTAAAATTCTTTGGTACCAAAAGAGAAACGCCTACTAAATTGGCAACCATTAATTAAGAACCATCAGAACGAATCATTTTTTTAAAGAACACCCTAAAGGCCAATGTCTATAATCACACAGATATATCGGTTAATACTTTGATATGTTATGACATGTGTAAAATTCTTTGCAACCCAAAGAGAAACGCCTACAAAATTGGCAAACATTAATTAAGAACTACAAATCGCGGACTATAAAAGCATTCCGAACTCCTCCTATCGCCAGTTATTTCATAGCCTTAAACATTCGAAACTAAAGATGTTCGGACACTTTAAGCTCATCTATCCGGCTCCTATATCGGAGCCTATACGGTCTAGGGACTCGAATGCATATATGTTGGAGACGCTGCGAAATTCGGGCTTGAATTTGAAGAACGATTTCGGTATAGGCCGTAAAATTTGGAGGGTTTTTTCGTTCACCTACAATATGCTGATACTTCCCGTAAGTTTCCCAATCAACTATGTGATACATCTGGTGGAGTTCCCGCCGGAGCTGCTGCTGCAATCCCTGCAATTGTGCCTCAACACTTGGTGCTTCGCTCTGAAGTTCTTCACTTTGATCATCTATACGCACCGCTTGGAGCTGGCCAACAAGCACTTTGACGAACTGGATGAGTACTGCGTGAAGCCGGCGGAGAAGCGTAAGGTTCGCGACATGGTGGCCGCCATTACCAGGCTGTACCTGACCTTTGTCGTGGTCTACGTCCTCTACGCCACCTCCACGCTACTGGACGGACTACTGCACCAACGTGTTCCGTACAATACGTACTATCCGTTCATAAACTGGCGAGTCGATCGGACCCAGATGTACATCCAGAGTTTTCTGGAGTACTTCATCGTGGGTTATGCCATATATGTGGCCACGGCCACCGATTCCTATCCTGTGATTTACGTGGCAGCCCTGCGAACTCATATTCTCTTGCTCAAGGACCGCATCATTTACTTGGGCGATCCCAACAACGAGGGTATCAGCGACCCGAGCTACATGTTTAAGTCGTTGGTGGATTGTATCAAGGCACACAGAACCATGCTAAAGTAAGTCAGTTTGATCATCCTACAGGAAATATCAACTACCGTGAATTATGTTTACAGTTAACTGATCTGAATTTATTCGGAAAACTGAATAAAAGTACAACTTTTAAGAATTCCTCTACAAATCTATTTTTGAATAGAAATATCCGTTAATGCTAAATCTTTCTGAATACATAAGAGTATATTTTTACATGCAGGATAAAATAAATGGTATATCAAACGATCCGACATAAAACTATTTTATTTCAAATAAATTAGCTTACATTTTGTAAAACATATGCTTTAATTTAAAATTTCAATGTTAAGAACCCATCCCACTGTTTCCCATGCAGTTTTTGTGATGCCATTCAACCAATCATCTCTGGCACGATATTTGCCCAATTCATCATATGCGGATCGATCCTGGGCATCATTATGATCAACATGGTTTTGTTCGCTGATCAATCGACCCGATTCGGCATAGTCACCTACGTTATGGCTGTCCTTCTGCAGACTTTTCCGCTTTGCTTCTACTGCAACGCCATCGTGGACGACTGCAACGAGCTGGCCGACGCACTTTTCCATTCCGCCTGGTGGGTGCATGACAAGCGATACCAACGGACTGTCATCCAGTTCCTGCAGAAACTGCAGCAGCCGATGACCTTCACCGCCATGAACATATTCAATATTAATCTGGCCACTAACATCAATGTAAGTCCACTTCTCTCGGTGAGAACGGGAAAGGAAGTAAGTCCAAACTTCAATCCTTGCAGGTAGCAAAGTTCGCCTTCACCGTCTACGCCATCGCGAGCGGTATGAACCTGGACCAAAAGTTAAGCATTAAGGAATAGAATAGAATACTCAAGAAAAATGACCGCACCAGAGGTAAACGTACATAGTTTTATGAACTTAACACTTTGCTTCGTAGAATTATAATAATCGTATATGCATACAGCGAATTATGAATAAACATAAGCTAGTTAAAACAAATATTGATCGAACAATGGGAAGAAAATCGCTACATATGTATACCGTACAGCCCCTGCAGAAGTCTATTTGTAGGCTGGGAATCTGGAACCTTGTCCTCGGCAATTGGAATATGTTCCTACAGAGGCCGGATTCATCGGCTGTCATCTGGTCAATGGGTTCACTTGATCCCTGCGACTGGCCTTTTTTTTAAAGGAGGTGCTGGGTGTCGGAAGATGAAGTTAGTGTGACGCGTTGGCGAGAATTGCACATATGAGAAGCATGGAGTATTTTTAGCTCGCTTCTAGTTCGAATGTTTCGGCGGCAGTTTATTTCGGGCTAGGAGAAGGGGAGCGGAGGGTTGACACGAATCTAAGTATATTGATGATATTTTAATGGCTGGCATAGATGAAACAGCGAAGGTTGTTCATTTAACAAAAACTTAGGCGAGATAACTATATGTGTCTTTGTGTCCCTCCATTCGCTCTAGATACTCCTTCTCGATCAGGATGTCAATGCACTTCTTGATCACGGGCACCTTAGGCTTAAAGCGCGTTGACAGCTGATTAAGCACCTCCGAAATGAGATTGGTGTGGTTGAGTCGTTTGCGCATCTTCATGATGCGAACGATCGCCGCCTGGATCAGCAATTTTCGGTCCTCCTCTATGTGCTTATGTACAGTCTCCTGCTCCACTTTTAGTTCAGTCTTCAGAGGCTGGTTGATGTTAATTCGGCGCTTCTTGTTCTTGTAATCTAGGAACAGCTCCACCGTCGACTCTGGCGTCAGCGAGTTCTCATTGTCGCTGGAGGTCAGCACCTTCGCCTTGAGCAGTATTTGCAATACCTGAAAGGAGAAGTTCTTACGTAAGCCTCTATCTATCTATCGATTGACACGACTCAATCTCACCTGAATCAAGTTCTCTTGTTGCGTCTGTGTGTTGTCCTGCAGTTGCTGGACAGTAAAACTGAGCTGATCGTTAAACTGAAGCAGCACTGACATTTGGAAGGTGCTGGCCTGTAGGGTGTAGGTGGAGGAATTATTGCGGTTGACGTTCATTATTAGTTCGCCCTTGCACATCTGATACAACCAGTTGAGCTTGCGACCAGAGTGGCGGGCGGCGTAGAACTCATTGAACTGTCGCACTGACCGCTCCAGCTCAGATGGAAGCAGGAAGTTGTTGCTCAGCTGGAAGGGCCAAGAGCCTGAGGACAGGACCTCGATGCCAAAGTCTATTTCCATGGTCAAGTTCTTCTCGGCCAGGTACTGCTTAAAGTACGAGTTCAAGTCCTTTGAGACGCCAATGTCCTGGAACATCCGCTGAAGCTTGACGGTGTATTCGTAACCACACGTCTGCTTCAGTTTGGAGATCATCATAGCCTCGGCGTCATCCGAAGCCGATGTGTGGTTAACCAAGCGCTTAGCAAGCATCTTGGAGTAATATTTTTGGAAGACGTCCTTATCCTCGATATACTTGAACACGACCATCACCTGGTTAAGATTGTCCTCAAGCTCCTTGTCCTCGGGATTTTTCGAGGACTTTTTTAACAACAGATCGCAGTACTTGGCCAGCAATTCGGGCGACTTGCTAGCACTGTTTGCGATCGTGACCACGTTCGAGTTTATGAACTTTCCACACGCCTTATCCAAAGCGGCCACGAATCCGTTGTCATTGTTGAACGCCGTCAGAACAAGGGCGTTGTACTTCTTGTGCACGTCCAGGATGGTCTGGACGTACGTCTTGGGATCGTTGGCCGCGTCGGTAGTGCAACACTTGGCAATGGCCTCCGTGCCCTGGTGGAGTATATGGTTCTCAAGGATGGACTTGAGATCTGTCAGGTTTTTGGACGAGAGGGCGACCAAGGAGTACATCCGTTTCAGATCATCGTTTCGGTCTGCGTTGAGCAGATTCTGAAACTCGGTGTGAAAGATTTTCAGATGTTTTTCGATAAGAACCTGAAAGACATTGATTCGGTTAGTAGGCGGCTTTAAGATTGGACACGGTAGGCAATCCCACCTGTTCGCATGTGGACTTCAGCGCATCCGCCGTGGTCTCGTGCAGATAGGAAAGACCGTTCTTTGAATTAAAGCCGCGAACACGCTGCGTCTCCTCCTCCAGCCTGTTTTCGACGTGCTTCAGATACTCGGTGACCGTGTTGGTGGACAGGAAGGCGTCCGACTCCTTCTCATAGAAGGCATACGTGTCTGCGATGAACTTGCTCTCGAAGTTGTCCTTGTAGACGGATAACTTCTGCTGTTCGGCATCGCTATCCTCCTCGTTAAAGCTGAGCTCCACATAGCACTCGATAACGTCGCGGACCAGCGACCGGTTGATGAGCTTGCCTTGACGTTCCTCCTCAATGGACTTGAGCACTGCCTTGGTGACCGGCTCGTTTAGCACTTGGAACAAATGCCCCTTCCAGGCAACAAGGGCCAGTCGGTAGATCTTGTAGATACCCTTCTGCCCCTCCTCGCACTCGCGCTTCACCCAGTTGCGATTCAGGTAGTTGCAGATGCCGTCCAGAACGGTACTGGAGAACTGGTACGACTTCCACTGTTTGGTGTAGCGCGACAGGAGCACCTCCTCGCCGCTGATGGCCTTGAACTTAGTGAGCAGCTCGCTTAGGTATGACTTGAGAAATTGCTCCAGCCGGTCGTAGAGCTTCTTGCCCACCAGTTGTGCTCCGCCTGTCTTTCCGCTGCTCCGTCCGCTTGGAGCTGCACTCACGCTGGTGCAGTAGTCGTAGACGTGCGTATAGAAACGCATGTACTGGCTGCGGGTGAGGGACTTCTCGTGCTCAAACACCTGTAGAATGCCCTCGACCAATTCACTCCAGATATCGTCCAGGTTGACGAGTTTCTGTGTGGTCTGGGAATTGCCGGAGCGGTTCATTCTGGCGGCGGTGGGTTGTGGCAACGGCCTTCTGCCTTCTTCCACTGGAGGATGCTGTCCCTGCAGTGGCGCTGGGCTGGAGAAGGCAATGACCCTAGGTGGCGAATGCTGCGCGGGCGTCAAGGGATTGCTGCTGCTTTCCAGGTGGCGTCGTTTCGCGGCTCTCGTCCTGGGAGCTGTGGCCGGAATCTTGACGAATCGGTGTTCCAATTTTGGAATTTAAAGTGTCAATCTGCAGGCGAGACAAATCGGTACAGTAATGGAATGGGATTGGGAATGAAGTAGGCCTCGCCACGTTAAAAGCGACGACCCGAAGGTCGCCTATTATGATCCAATGTCACAGCAATAAAAGAGAGGCTTGCGGAATACACACACACACACATGCACGTACCGAGCTCAAGCTGTAATGCAATGCGCGGTGGTCGGGCATGCCCTGCAATGTAGGGTATTGGCCAATCGCATGGCAGGTGAAGCCCCACCACCGCCCCTGCTTATCGATAGATCGTGTTCGAAAACCCAACTTCCTGGTTAAATAAACACTCGCATGCACACATATGCAGTCGCCCTCGCCTTCACACATACACCCACACAAAGGCACATAAAGCCAAGAGAAAAGATAGCGCACATAACCATTTCACAACTAAATAGTTAACATTTTTCTGATATTCACATAGCTCCCCCGGAACGAAATCCATTTTCGGGGAAAATTGAGCCGTGCGCCTGAGTTTTCTTTTCGTGACGTCGAGATTTGATTTCCCCTTGGAGCACACACACTTTTTCTCTTTTGTTCGCCATTTTCAAAGCCCGAAATCCCCGTGTCTATGCATTTCCCTCATTTTGCTTTATATTACCTGTTGCCAGACGCTGTTAAAATTAAAACTAAACTAAATTAAAATTGTGTTTCACTGTTTTATTTATAATTAAATTAATTTTTTTTCTGTGAAAATTACTAACTTTCGTTTATTCCTAACTATTAAAATGAGTGACCGTTCGGCCATTCCGCTATAACCCTCGAAGGTGGTATCGCTTAGGGCAAACTCAGCGGATACTATCGATGGCGATCTATTTATTGGCGTCACTATTGGCGGCGATCTCATGTTTTAGGGAATTTTTTACACGGATTATAGTTTATATTCTCCCATTGGGAGCTAAAATATCTCAAATATCGCTTTTGTGTTCAGGCTCTTCAAAGCGTGATGTAAAATATCGGCAAAGCGGTTCGTATCTCAGATTATACAAATCCGTTAGCGGTTACAGCCACCTTGTTATATGTGACCTTTTCCAGGGCACAGTTCCTAAAACTTGAGAACAATCCATACTTTATATAAAATGATTGGTCTTAGCACTTGCACATTAAAACCCCTTTTCCATAGTAAGGGTATGCTCATATAGTCTTATACAGGTTCACCCTAATGCTCGAAACACAACTCTCCCAGGACTCAAGCCAATGTGACCGTGTATAGAAGGCTTACCCATATATTTCATTCTTGATTCGTTTGCTTTGACGTGTGCGGCAACCCTGACGCCAAGCAAAACAAAAACAGTACAGCAAAGAAATTTAAAAGGTCATTGTTTATGCTAAGAAGCGGTTATATTTAGTTATTTTGATAGTTGGATACGAAAAGATGTCCTGTCGCTGCTTCTGCTTAGTGGCTGCAGCACTGGTGCTGCTGCTCTTCCACCAGCAATCCTGTGACGCAGCCACCCAGGCGCCCCAAAAGACGGTGGTAATTGCGGAGCAGAGTGCGCCGGCTGCCGAGGTGGAGGCCAAAAAGCCAGTCGTGAAGAAATCGCAGGCAGAGAATCCTCCGGCAGGACCAAAGGATTCTATGGTGGTCGTGGACGATGGCGGTCCTGCTCCGGTTGCTCCAGGTGCTCCAGGTGCTCCGGTCGCCAGACCACCAGGAGATGCCAAGGCAACGGAAGTGTTGCAGCCCCCTGGAAGACTTTCCGTGGATGATGTTCATGTTGAACGCTCTCCCATGTCCCCCGATGTGGACTTTCCGGGCCAGGCTGTTGTCTACATCCTCGTGGGGATCACCAGTACTGCAATACTGCTGCTAATTATGAGGGTTTATAGGTGAGTTGATGGAGGACATGTACTAGAGCTCTAGACTATAGTCCAGAGAAGCATGTAAGGTTATTTCAAAGACTTCCTTATTATTTAGTAATGCAATGGTAAATGCGAAAACAGCAAAAATAGATATTTAGGATTTTCAAAAGTTTACAGCGATCTTTCATTGTGCTTAAAAATTATAATTTCCAAGAAATATTCTAAGAATAGTTATTTAAAATTAAGCGTGGTTTAAATATGTGGCTTTAAATATTCTTATCGGTGCACTATATGCAAAGCATATATATATACCGAATTTTACTTTATACATTCGGGTTATTAAATCATTGGTGCCGATAAGACTAATCGAATCGGAAATCATTGCAGGCTTCGACTTTCCCGGGCGGAGCGCAAGTACGGCGTGCAGGGCGACCGCGCCAACCAGGAGCTGACACCACTGCCCATGGCCATCGAGGACGTGAATAGTGACGAAGAGGACCACACCCTGTTCGAGGTCAATCGCCAGAACATACGCATATTATGAAATAGCAGACACTTGCACACGCCAAAGATCCGTTTGGTCGCACCGCCATTTCCGACACTTCTCAGCAGAACTTGCCTTGTTTCGTAGCTATTTAATGCTTTGTAGATTTGCGCTGTAGCTGCCAGCCAATAGCCGACTAAGCCCACTAATAACTAAGTTATCTGCATTTCTCCTACTCGCAGTTGGTTCAGGTTTAACGAATCAAAAGGAACACAAAACCACTTGTGATAACGATTACGATGATATGTAAGCATGTCTTTAAGTACGAAGGCCGCTGGAGCCCCGAAGGCATTAAAAATCTCAAAAGTACCAATGCTTTCAACTCGCCTCTGCGTCGATGTTCCATATAAATAAATGTTATATTACATGTACTCGCTTCTCTTTATTCTTCACACTTTCACAGGACGAATCTAGCTATAATTGGTTACAAACGTAGACTTAATACAGGTTGATGGGCTTACAGATAGCTTTGACAAAGGATATACATAGGCTGGATACAGGCAGTATACGCGTACGCACGGAAACAAATGCACTAACTCGTACTTATCAACTAGGATCACATAAATAATTTATTAACAATACTGCGACTGCGGCTGTGGCTGTGGCGGTCCTGCCCTGCCTAGAAAAACCACAGGAGCTTACGACTACCGCTAACACTAAACTTGAGCTTCGCTAACGTTTTACATTTGTGGTTGGCACTGTAGTTTGTAATATTCCGCTGAGCCATTCTCCATTCTCCCGACCTACCAGAGTCGGATCTAGGGGCTAACTGGTGTGGCTACATAGCCATCGGCGTGGGTTTGGCGATCGGGATCGCCGAAATCAAATCATGCTGCCGAACATCCGTTTGCCGCGCGTCAGAACCAGGCTGACCACCATCACAGTCAGCAGGAAGAAGACCAGGCTGAGGAACGTGGTGATGAAGCGACATCTTTGGCGGAACTTCTTCTCCTTCTCCATTTTCAGACGCAGCTGCTCCGCCCGCGGCAGGTCGAGCGTGAAGTCCGATTCGGGTCGCGAGGATGGCTGCGAATAGTAAGATGTAATTTTAAGTTGTTTTTTAATATACAAGTTCAATTTGCATAAGAATAGATTGAAAGCATTCAGTACAATGGAATTCTGTATTTCAATAAAATGTATACATTATATTATATATTATATTAGCAATTAAAGAGAAAACCCCCATTTTACTGCACATATTTGCACCACACCATTGATTTTGCTAAAAAAAATAGTCATCGTGGGACAGTTCGATGTAGAGAGTTACCACTGTAAATGCCACTTGGGCCCGCAATTAAGTTAATTAATATTTGATGATATAAGCGCTTCGCTTTTATGTAAATCGCTCTGACCATCAACGACCGCTGACGATCTTCTCTTGACATTGATTATGACCACTTTAATCGCGCATAAATGCACCGATCCTATTTGAGCCAAGATATGTAAAGCCAGTCGCGTCCAAGCGTTTCAGGTCACAAAATGTTTGGCCATAAATCACGGCCCAAACAGCGTCTCGTGCCTGCCAATATTTGCAGGTTGAGCAGGGCGTGGTGGTTGTGTGCTAAAAACTTAAAAAACTTGAAAAATAAACGAAAAGGGCTCCAACGCACAACAATTTGACCCACTGAGCTTTGTTTTCTTCGCTTTTGTCGCTCCGCCTCATGCTCATCTTAATTTTTTCCCGCTCGCCTCACTTTTAGCGACACAACCTTGAAATCTTTTCAGTAACAGCGAAAAAAGGCAAGATACAGACTTGAAACAAAACGTTAACCGTTTTTGCTGATGCTTTTTGTTCGTTACCTTTTTTTTTGCCCGATTCTCGCTGAAACACCTTCAAAGTTATGAAACCCTTTCGGAAATTTCACCAGGTGCAGGTGCACAAGATGCATTAGTTGTACCAACTTCTATATCCCAATGACATTTAGCTGCCACTTCCGGAGGAAGTGAGGTAATCTGCCCGCTGAAAAACCACTTTAAAATGGCTAACTGCACATGTAAGTAGTTCTGTTGGCCAAAATGCTGGCCAATTTCAATCGGCTTGTGCCAAACGACAGATGAGATCGCGCTTATCGAATTTCGAGGGAGAAAGCGGCGTATACGCAACGCGGTCATTAAAAGGGCATTCAAGTGTAGTTTTGCGTGTGTCTGAAGTGCTTTCAACACACACTCTCGCACATCACTCACACACACTCGGCATGTGTGTAATTGAGCTGTGGCGAACAAACAATTTTGCCTGCAACAATTTGCACACACCTATTTTTGCATCTTATTGTGATGATTGCGACGGCTCTGGCATTTTTTCTTAACTTTTTTTGCGGTTCGCTTTAAGCTGCATTGTTTTCGATCCGGGTGATCACTTCTTTTCCAGCTCACCCACTACAGTGCACATCGCGTGGCAAGAAAGTATTTCTATTTTATGAAAAAAATTATGTACCTCTAAGTATATTGAATAAATGATTGCAATGGTCCGAATGTTACTTTACTAACTTATCTTGCATTTCTATCTATTTGCACTTTCCTAACCATTTCGCGTCTACCTTAGCGAGCATCTACTGTACCAGCAACGCACACAATCGAAATGTGAAATTGAAATGAACTCAGCTTTGCGGTACTTTTGTGCCTTCCGGCTTCTTTTCTCTCCCTTTCTGATGATTCGCTTGTCTGAGGTTAGTAATGCCGTCCAAAGTCGGCGAATATGAACGAATATCTGTATATATATAGATCTGTGTATTCATGATTACCGTTGCTGTTTATCAGCCAAAGTACTGTGAAAAGGCAAGACGTAATCGGCGAAAGATGACGGAGTCGGAGGCTGCGGGGCAATTACCGCATTCCGGCATTTGGTTACACTTAAAAAAAGACAAAATCTACTAATGTGCGTTCATAATGATTGATTGGATATTTAATCTTTGCCTAAAAAGTGATTTTGTCAGTTTCAGTGGAAATATGCGTATGGTGACGTACCAAATAATAATCATAGTCGAATTGAGATGGTTATTTTTCAACGATGATGGATTGGCTGCCTCCCATTCGAAGCAAACTTGATCCTAAAAGATCTGCCATTCAGTTACTATAATTATATCTTAGTAAGTTCCCACCTCAAACGATTCGGGGGTTCATTAGCACCAATAAAACTATCCGAGATTGATTAATCATCAATGGGTAGCTGTGATTCTCCGCAGTGTGATGACATATCTGCTTATATTTCTTTTTAATTTTACCACCTGATTTTCGCTCAGTTTCTTCCAGTGTACTATTACTTCCCCCCAGTTGCTGGGAGCTGGAGTGTAACGGTTTTATTGGCTTGCCATGCCAAATGAAGTGCAATTGTGGTGTAAAACGCCGTGGGTGGATATATGAATTGAAACTTGGGCCCCAAGCCCAGAGGTGCCGGAATATCTTGCCGATTTTGACGCCAGGGGAGACTCAAGCTGTCTGTAAGCTAATTTGCAAATGATGCCGCCGTACAACAGCACGCACACGCAACAAACAATAAATAAATAAATTATATAAAATGAAAAATTAAACGCCAAAAACCATAAATTCGCCAAAGATATGCAAAACGATGAGAAATCGACTACTGGCTGTAAATTCCCGCTCAACCCGGCCTTGAAACACATCGCATATAACGCATACGCCGTGTGCCCCCCAAATACGGGTTCAGCTTTTGGGTGTGTGTGCTAATTTCGGAAAGAAAATCCATCGATCGGCGGGGCGTTTTAATTTGCCGCACACGTTTTCCGCCGCTGACATTGAAGGTGCTTCTGTGTGCCGCTTCCCCCCTGGAAGTTGGCCAAGTTTGGTGCGGCTGCCCCACGAGCAAGTGTACATATGTATCCACATACATCAGGTTTGAGAAGTCACTCCAAGAGAAAACAACATTCAACACGTCCACGAGCAACTGGCCGACCATCGTAATCTCCGCCGGATGGGGGAATCCGTATCTTTGCTCACGTCGCGGCAATGGATCTCGCTTAATGCACTTTGGATTGTATGCTTCGATGGGCTATCTTGTACTTCATGTTATCTGCAGACTCAAGCGACTGTATCTTTTTCCCGAACATTTCCACATTCTTGCTGCTCATCACTCAGCAAGATGCCAAATTAATAATTTATCATTATTTGTTAAAAAAAATTATAGAATATGAATAAATTAGCTTAAGTTTTTCGAATGCCTGGTTAAGTTCTCTGCCTTTGTTTTGTATAATTTTTTTTTATTTGTTTTGCTCCCAGTTTATTGGATATTTACCATTTTGTAGGAATTTTTTCACTGCTATACTGTTACGCATGCTGATGTCCGATCTTAGCTTTAACTTTGCAAAGCATCAAAAAGATACATTTCATATCTGCCCATTTGATCGAAAGTAGTTCAAGTTCGCTGCATGCGTACCATTTTTGGGGAACTATTCACTGGTCCATTGTTCGCGACACAAACCACTGATCCAAATGCGGTGAGCTGAAGTCCACAACTGATCCGGCGTCTGATCTGGCCCAATCCCAGGTGAATGTCTTCGGGGGGCACTTCTACACACATTAGCCGTATTTTTTGTCTTCGCCAATTAGCGGGCTTATGCTAACTCCAGCAAGTGTGGCAACAAGTCCACGAGTCGCCGGCCTGAGCGCGGATTTAATTCAATTTAAAAGTGTGTGCAAACATTTATGCAATTGCAAATGAATTTTCTTCTTTCGCCTGCTCCGCTTGCCACCGCAGGCAGTGGGGAAATTGCACGATGGGAGGCTGGCTGGTGGAGGCACCACAGCCGCAGGGAGGGGGGGGGGGGCTGCCCCTCTGCGTGGGCGTGGCAGAATTGCGAAATCCAGGTGGCAGTGCCTGTCTAATTAGTTGGCACCTTTCCCTCGGCGCACACGGCGTATGAGCAATAGCTGGAAATTTGATACCATAATTGCGGGCAGTGCCGCAGCTTCCGTGGAAGTGGAACCAAATACCCCTGGGCCACCAACGGCCAATATTCAGTTGTGTGTGTCCCCCAAAAGAGCCCAAGGTGGCCAATGCACAGGCAAAAAGGTTCAATGAACTATCTATCAGATATCTAGCAATCTGAATTGCAACAGTTTTAGAAATATGTATTTCCTGGACTTCGTTCAATCTAAACAGCTTGACCCTAATAAAATGATATTTCAGTATGTCTTGTATATAGAAGATTCAAATTTTTCACCTATAACTTTATACCAAAAACTATTTAAAATCCATTTAATTTAAGAAAACCCAATGAGAATAGCTGCTCCATTTGCCCCAATTAAATACACAAAATGGCAACCGCAGAAGGTTGACGACTCCATGACCAGCGACTGCTCTTGAGGCCTGCCCCCCAAATGGAATCCGCCATAACCCAGTTAACGTTTGGGTGGCAGTGGTGGCAACTGTCCCCTGTCCAGTGGCGATTGCGATTGCAACACTTTGTGGCAACTAAAACGCGTGCAGCTTTTGGCCGCTTTTGGACCAGATCGCCTTACATCTCTCTGCGTTTTCAGTTTCGTTTCGTTTCGTTTTCATTTTGGGTTTCGGTTTCGATTCGTTTTCGTTTTGGCATTCATGACAGCAAACCCGTTTGGTTTTCAGTTTCGTTTGCTGCCGGCCAATTGCCGTGGGACGAGTTTCGTGGAGCGGGCTTTCGAGGAGGCCGCAGCTGCAGGATGGGTCTTCAGAGGCTTCTCCGCTCGCGGAATTTCAGCCAACGTCCTTAAAGGTCATTCGAGTTGTAGGGCAACTTCTTACCACCTCTTGCCACTTGTTGCACGGCAGGCAGGCAACCGCCCTGCCAGCTTGCCGCCTTGGCACCTTGCTGCTTTCGGCCGTCCGGTTATCGCGGCCACAATCGATGGCCAGTTGGCCGAGATGCGGCTGCCACTGCCGCCGTCTTAACGGAATTTAAAGGTTAACTGGTACAGTGTCGCTTAACCGTATCTCTCGCACGATTGCCCCACAGCACTCAAGTTCAAATCGCCCGCGATAGATCGGCTATCTGATCCGCAAAGGTGAACAAACCTTCCGCCGAGAGTGAAAACTCATTGGGATGCCGGTCGTGAGTTCGGCCGTTCAGTAGCTGGCCAGAATCACTCAAATCGCTCGAATCGCGGCTAAATCGCTGCGGATATTGCATAAGCGGCTGGCCAAAAACGGAAGGCGTAGAACGGAAGCCAAAATTGGTAACGGAATGTTAAGAGTACACAATTCTTTGGCGGATATAAGGCAGTGAAATACCCTTCAATAAGTAGGTGTAAAGTTTAATTAACCAATATTGGGTTTATTGTTTATTGAGTCTATTGATATGGTTACTTGTTTCTCAATGTTGGTGCTCTCGATTCGCAATCTAAACACTTACAGGCATTATGACTTAATCTGGCATTACCTGAAGGGCCATCGAGGCAAGGTAGCTATTTGGATTGGAGTGGTACCCGCATTAGATGTAATTATCGAGATCTATGGCCGAATGGGGAACAGTAGCCGGGCGGATTCATTAATCAAACTGCCTCATAGCAGGGGCCCTGACTCTGAAACTGGCTGTATGGATACACTTGCGACTATATCGATGCTATCGATGGCATCGCCTGGCGCATAACAATCTCTGACGTGGGGCACGATGACGTTCATGCGAATTCCGAATGACGTGGCTCGAGTTCTGGCTAAAAGTGCGCGGGTGTTGGCATTACTGACATCACGATGCTACCAAAACGGCTGGCATTGCGGCCAAGGATGAGGCTGATCAACTGTAGTGGCACGAAGCGGCTTAGAATGCGAATTGGACGAGCAATTGGCCGGGCTAATGAGCTGAGGGCAGAAAACAATTGAAGCCATGCTAATCGCTCTGCGAACTTGAGATAGTTTGGCCAATCGACTGTACGATTTTCGTTGGGCTGGCCGACCTCGGGCTGCAACTTAGTTTGGGCTGCAATTAGCCAGCGCATTAATCATACGCCTCGTTGGCCCAAACAGCTCATAATTATCTCTGCAAGCGGCTGTCGATCTAAATACGGCTATCATACCGAGCTATAATACCGAGCTTTGCTAATGGATGTATTTGATTCGATTCAAGCCGAGCCAAGGTCCAATTAAAGCTCATCCTCACACCAAAAGGATTAATCACGTGTGTAATTGGCTTTCTCCATCAGGGATTAACCCTTTACTGAACCCATTTTAACAAGCCTTTAATTAATCTTTTTGAGAATCAGTTTCGGTTTCAGTTTTGATTAATTCAGTGAACGGAAGTGGATTTTGTTCGCATAGAATCCTATTGAAATGCAAATTGAATTAAATTATCATTAAGCAATTCGCTCGTTACGGAGTAAATTGAATGGAGGAAATATTATGCGATTGCATGAATCGCAGCCAAAGTAATGTGAATGCTCCCCCACCAAATTAACCGTGGGGATGAATTTTATTTATAGAATTGGAGAGATAAATATTTATCGAATCGGGCACTACAAATTCAATGCAAACTAATAGCTCTTTATTCGATCTTTTTTCAAGAACTTTCACTTTTGAAGAAACAAAATTTATAGATCCTTTGATTTTGGTATAAAAAAGTTTAGTAATTATGTTCCTGAACTCGTTAAGGTAAATGAAATTCATATATCTAGTTAAATAAAAGAGATTTGCTGATCTCTTAACTTTAACTTCATTATCAATTTCATAACCTTTCAGCTCAACAGGATATTTATACTATACTATACTTAAACCCCAATACTCACATAGGACAGAGTGGGCTGAGCACTGCTGATGACCAGTTCGCCTCCACCTCGCTGCTTGCCGAGGAGTGACTGATGGAGCCGATTGGTGCCGTAGTACATCTCCCAGATGCTGGGCTTCTTGCGATGCCACTCGGCGAGGCTTTCCCGCTCCCGATCCCGCTCGGCCTTATCTCCGCCAGCTCCGTCCACCGTCACATTTCCAACTCCAGTATTGCTGTTGGACACCGCGAGGATGGGCTTGTGGAAGGTGAGGTTGCGCTGCATTTGCGTAACTATTGTGGTAGTAGCTAGGCCTGGGTGCAGTGCCTCAAGCTCCAACTGCGGCGTGGAGGCGGGCGAGGGCGTGGCACTGCGCGAGAGACTGGCGGTGGTGACCTCCGATTCCACATAGCATTCGGCGGCGGGAAAGATCTCCGCTATGGACTTGCGCTTCATCTTGAAGTTGGGATCGCTGGCACAACGAATGGTCATGATCTGCTCGCGAACGCTGAGAGGTCGGCCATTGGCGGAGATGAGGACTCCATCGCGTACTGCCTCGTAGGCATTCAGTTGAAGATCGGCGCTACTGCGCCTGCGTTCCAGGGCGTTTTGCATGCGGACCACGTGCTGCTGGCGTCCCAAGCCGCTGCACAACTGCCGGAGCTCCAGCTCACTGTGCTGGTTCATGCGCTGCAGGTACGACTCCAGTTCGTGCTTCAGCGTGTGGATCATCCCCTCCAGCTCCTTGGGCACATCGGAGGGCGGGGTGCTGGCGGGTGTGGGCGAGGCCGAAGTCGGGGGTGTGGCCCGCGATAGGAGGCGGATCTTGTCACGGACGTCCTCCAACAGCTCCCGAGTGTTCTGGAAATGCAATTGATCCTCATACCGCTTGACATAGGTCTCCTCTGCCACGCCCACACCAGGTCCTCCCGCTCCGCCCCTTTCGCTCTCCAGGCGGTAGGCATCCTCGGGACAGGAGTTGATGTACTTGGCGCACTTGTAGTTGTTCTCCGCCAGCTGCTCGTCGTTCAGAAAGCTGGGATTGTCGATGCCATGATGCCCCGCGCTGGGCGCCAAAAGAAAGGCATCTAGGTCAATATCCAGCAATGAATCATCCACCATCTGCTCCTGTTGCTGCTGCTGCTGCTGCTCCATGATGGTGGGCAACTGGTTGTAGACCCTCAGCTTCTCTCCAATATCCAGAGCCTGGGGTGGGCCTTCGTTTCTTCCGCCGGCCACCTGCATGAAGCTCACAATATGCTCCTGGGCATACAGACTGGGAAAAGTCTTCAGGTGGCGGTCCAGATTCTCGATGCTCGTCTCCAGAACTCGCAGCTTTTTGCTGTAGTGATGCAGCCCCTCGTCCACATCGGCCTTCGACTGCGATTGATGGCCATTCGATGCGGCTGCATCTTGCATGTCCGAGCGCTGACTCTTCACTGCGGACAACTTTTCCGACGAGCCTTCCGGTGGGTCTATCGATGGCGCCTCCTGCGGAGCACCCGCTTTCGTTGGTAGCTGGAGCGGTGGTCTCTGCCGCTGCCTGGCGGCCACACTCTTGATCTTCTCCTGGACATCGATGACCGGTTCGCAATAGATGTGCTCGTCCAGCGAGTAAGTGGAGCACACATTGGAGCTGTAATAACCGGACGAGCCGCTTTTGTCCGTCGAATAGTGTGAGCCACCACCACCACCTCCTGCGCCGCGCGCCTCCTGTGCTGCTGCTGCCGCTGCTGCAGCAGATGTTGCTGCAGTCGCAGATGCTGCCGCTGATGCTGAAGCAGATGCTGATGCCGCTGCTGCTGCGACTGGCAGTCCGGAATCCGTGGAATGCGTGCTGCTGACATTGGACGCAATCGAGCACTTCTTGCTGCGCTCCCCCGCGCCGCCGGTCGCCTCCAGCTGTTGGTCTTGACCAATTGCATTCCCCATTCCAGTGGCCAGTCCATTCTTCAGTGGCATTGCGGCCGCTGCCGTGGATGTGGACGATGGCGAGGCTGATGCTGATGGTGACGCTGTCGCCGTGCTGCAACGAGAGCGGGAAAGCGAAAGAAAGAGCCATAAAAAGCTGTGAAAAACAGTCGGATGAAAGGGAAACCTGGCGTTGGAAAGCGGTTTTTGTTGGTTTTTCGCAATCGCCGTTTTGTTTATACGTCGCCAACTGACTGGGAAACGAGCAAAGTACTATGGGCCAATACCCCGATTTTTTGCACACAACCAACTTTGGTTTATTGCATCTTGCTAATCCTAATAATTCATAAATCCTAATGAAAATGCCTCACTTCAGCTAATGCACTCTACTTGTTTTTTTTTTTGTCACACTTGGCTGTCAAATATTTTTAGGAGACAAAAAACCTTCGTGGTTTCTTTCATTCCCATGGTGTAAGCTATTAAAAAGTTCACAGCTGAAAGCGAAAACTGGTTAACTGGGTTAGTTGCTCTGCTTACATTTTCAATTTCTACTCAACCGGCTGACATGCAAATATCGTTGGGGACTCGGACTGGGATTCCCCAGAGAACATCTCCCGGATGTCCAGGAGATACTTACTCTCGGTAATCATATTTGGTTCTTGCTCTGCCCGTACTGTACGAATAAGCAAATAGACAAAGGTTTGAAAGCGTGTTTTAGAAATTCAGCATCAACATACAAATTTGATTTCAATTCAAATAAACTCGTTCTAAACAGGATTTCGGCCTCACTTACTGTTGCAATTCGGTTAGCTTTCGGTTTGTTTGATTTTTGCTTGCTTCTCGGTTTTATTTCACTGCCTAACTGTGAAGTTAGGCATGCAAGTGAAGTCTACGGCTTTGAGTCGCTTTTGGCCGAGTTTCTGCCGCTCTCGGCCAGCGTGTGTGGGTAAGTTCGGGCCAACTTTTTGGTGAACCATGAAATCCGCCGCTGCCTGATGACTTGGTGGGGGCACAGGATGAGGCTAAGTGCAGCGAAATGAAATGGAAACTTAATTGAATGGAACGAAACGGAAGCATCCCATTGCGGAGGGCACTAAACTTCAACGAACTCTTTACAGATGGCTACCGACTGTTTTGGTGGAAATTTATGGGGTTACTTTTTAACTTTTTGCCAATATCTTTGTAGCCAAGTTGGATAAAGCCAAGTTACTACAAATCAAAGTCCTGCAATCTAATCTATATAGTTATAAATGTTACAGAAGGAGTTGCTTGTGATATGCTTTTATCCACAGATATTTACATCTTACCAATTTGTCCTCTTTAACTAGCTTTTTGGCATGACTTACTGATTAATCGCAACTACAAGTCACATTATTCATTCGGATCCTTATCTCTTATTGAATGAATTAACTTTACGTTTTTTCTTCGCCCTCTCAATCGCATCATCAATCAGTTGAGCAAGTTTTAGCCCATCCTAAATTGTGTAAGCCTTTCGAATTAGCCATTCGTTGTCTTTTGAAGAGTTGTCTATTAATCTGATATCGAAGGTAACATATATTAACTGCACAAGTTAACCACATCAACTGATCCCCTAAGGGACTTATTTATTTGGCCAAAAGCTGCACTGATTGATTGCAAGTAGAATTATTCCGATATTCTAATCGCACGGCATTTGCATTTTTTCTGCGGCGGATTTGCATTTTTGACCGCCTGGCGCCAGTGGCACTGCTTTAATAACTCACTTACGATCGGTAACAAGTACGCGATATTCGGTTCCATATGGCACTACGAGTAGGTCAACGCTGGCTTTTGGCTTTTGGCCAAGCGGAATGAGTGCTGGGAGTTGCGTAATAGCGCCCGTTGCTACCAGATACTGTATCTGCAGCTTTTCGGCGGACGGTTCTTGTACGGCAAGTCGGTGCGTTACGCGCCCAAAAATTGATAAGTGGCGGTCAGTGGTGCTGTTATATGTATCTATGTATCTATGTATCTGTTTTGGTGGCACGGCCAGCGATGCGTAGTGGCAGCGGGCCATAGATATCGCACCAACAGAAGCGGCAAGGTTACCTTTTTCGATTATGAAATATTTTGCAATCTTGGGGCATATGTTTATTTTGTTTGTTCGAACTGTGTTAATTAAAATGTTCAGCCTCGTTTGCATGCACGGAACACTGGCGAGCACTGGGTGAGCTGGACTTGAAGATCTAGCGGACAAGCTGATTTGGCGGACAAGGGAACTCGCGGACAGGCGGACGGATTATAGACCGTTAGCAAACACCATCGTGTGGCTGCTAATTGTTGTTGACTGCTTGCCAAGACAAATTACAGGCGACTGGAGTGGACTATTGGTCATCTGAGCCGTCTATCAATTGCAAATCAATCAATGGGCCAACGCGTTTTTATTGCAGCGATTATATCGGCAATTTCGCACATGCTTAGCGCTCGAGATGGACGTTTTACGGGCTTTGGTCGGTTGGACTGGCTAAGCGACGACCTTGGCATAAGCCAGAGATATAACTATGGCCTAGGCGGTCTCAAAAATTGAATACAAATTAGCGACGAGCAGCAACAATTGATCGCCGCGCCGTCTAACTTCATTGATGGGGGCCAATGGGACAATGGAATCGCACTTGGCCAAGGTCGCCTTGGAAGAGGAGCTACTGTGCGAAGTCCACTCCCCCCGGGTTTTAGTTTCAATTTTAGTTAGCATGCGTGAGTAGCATAATGTATGTAGTTCCAACGCCAACTGAATCGCAAATCGATTTGGGTTCGAGCAAAGGGCGGGGATGGGTAACGCTGTGACCTTGATGGGAAACTCGGCTCTTTCCTTGATCCGCTGCGAATCGTTTGCTATTTTGACAGCATATCTGCCGGATTATCTTATCATGGCTATCGTGTCATTGCCTGATTTCCATAATCTGCCTCATGCAATGACCAAAATAGCTGAAACGAGTTGGAAACCGAAACTATCCGCCAATTAATTGAAATTGCTGTCAATACGCGGCACGACTTAATGCATATGCATACTCATATATCCATCTGTATATGCGCACAAGTATTTATTTTGTATTTTTGATAAATATTTCAAACCAAAACGGGCTCTCAGCTTCTGACCTTCGGCGATTCGAAGATCATGAGCTGCTGCTGCTGCTGGTGGCTTCTTTAATTTCAATTAATAAACGTAATTGTTGCAGCTGTCTGCAGTTGCTGCTGTTGCTGCTGCTGCTGCTGCTGCTGCTGCTGCTGCTGCTGCTGCTGCTGCTGCTGCTGCTGCTGCGGCGATGACCGCCGTCAAGTGTTTGCCAAGCTTCTCCAAAGGCAACGAGATATGTATGTGCACTTGTATATGTACATACAATCAGAAAAAGAGGTGAAGGCTGACAACAGGCGCCAAAAACCGCATTGCTCGATGCAGCAGCCACTGCAGCGGCAACTTGAACTTCGCCGCCGCTGCAGACATGATTTACATACATGGCTGCTGCCGCAGCAACAGGTTGCCCATCGCATTTGGCCGATCTGGGAAGATGGTTCTGGCAATCATAATCCCCATTTAGGGCAACACTCCGCCGCTGATTGCTATCCCCGGCTTAATGCCGCGCTAATTGGCTACGAACAACATAATTACAAAATATCGCCGGCTGCTCAAGTGGCTGGAACCGTGAAGTGTTGCGTCCGTAATTGCATTACCAGCGAGTAGGGTTTCCGATCTGCAACGGTCGTGCCTTTTCTGGGTCTGGGGTTTTCTCCCCTCCCCCCACCCACCCCCTCTACCTATGAAGTCAAGGTCGCTGGCGGAGCGGCGAAGGTCGATGCACCGCGATGGGCATCAATGGCTAGGAAATATTACTTAAGTTGTAAATGAGGCGTTGCAGAAGTTTCTAAAGATTTTAGTGTGGCATAGGTATTGTCTAAAATATCTACGGGTGTATCTTATAGATACATCATTTAAAATCCTAAATTGTTATTTTTTGATGTTATGTTGCATCCTCACCTTTGATATTTAAGCATGGCTCGTGGCAGTAGAAAATTTTCTCTGCTTCCCTTGGGCGCCGCGTTGGATGCACCTCCTCCACTTGGAGCGGCTATACCAGCGGCTTCTCCCGATCCCGATTCGCCTGCTCCACTTGCGTTGCGAGCGAAGAAGGCGCCCAGCCGCTGCAGATAGGCGAACTTGTTGCCGGCACCGGGCTCCTTGGCGGCGGAGTAGCTCCTGGTGCTGCTGCTCCGGCTGCTGCTGCTTCCGCACCGGCTTTGGCTACGGCTCTGGCTCCTGCTCCTGCTCCTGCTGTGGCTGGTGCCTCCCGCCTCGTCGTCCTCCTCCTCGTAGGGCAGCACCTCGATTGCATCGAAGTCGTAGGAGTTGAAGTAGGCCTGCTCCCGCGTCCGCTTCACCTGGGCCGCTTCCGTCACGTGGTCAGCGGATATATCCGTGGCTGTTTTCTTGCTCGCCGTGCCCGGTGAACTTTTGCAAATGGGCATGGTCGTCTGTAAAATGCATTCACTTTATTAAAATAAGTTAAATTTAACGGGCCTATAATGTTAATATTATCTAATCCCTCTACTTAATTGAGTCCCACAGCATTAAATATGCATAAATGCTTGTTCATAGATATGCATTTCATTTACACAATTGAACTGTGTACCATGACTACATTATTTGCAAAGTTCGGTGTGCATATCTTTCGGTTTCAATTCATGAAAACAGTTTACAAAAAGTACCAATTTAAAGATACTATCTTATCCAGAACTAACTATATTAATTCGGAGCGCTGGGAACTTGGAAACATCATCGTGGCTGTTCTAAAGAGGGTTATTATCTTCCAACAACACGAGCGGGAGCTTGCACAATTTTACGCTCCGGCGTTTACGGCTCTTTGCCAGCGGCGTCTCCAATGCATCCGCTTTGGCCAACTGGAGCTCCAAGTGGAGCTGTAAGTGGAAGTGGAACTGGTTTGGCGCTCGCAAAGAATGCACTTGGTGGCCACGTTGCAGTCGCGTTTCGTTGACGCAAGCGTTTTTGCCTCGCTCATGACTTTGCATTAATTAGCCAAAAAGGGTTTTGCGCAATTGCATAATTTTTGTGCAACGCGCGTGTTGCCTCCCCCAGTCATAATTTATGGTAACGTGGCTAAACGCCCGCCGATAGTGCACAGCACACCCCCCGAAACCCAACCGCTGATGCACCCAACTGCATTTACGGCCAGGCGTTCCATGGAGTCTGGCTCGGATGGGGCAGTTATGTGTGTGATCGATAGATAAGTGCGCCGTGCTGACAGCTTCATCATCGCCGCCCAATGCGGCTGGCCAGTGGGCTCATCGCCGTGCCATGGGTTCCGCGTTATCGACTGCTATTTCTGCGGTTTCAGCTTCAGTCGTTTTAGTCGCCGGTGCGGCAATCAGCAGTTTTCAAGCCGCACAGATTGCAGACCTCGTCGAAAGCATTAAGTGATACAAGCCACCCGCCGAAAGCCAAAATTATTGCCCACCTATGCAAGCTGCCCCATTGACGATAATTCCGGGTGGGTGCAAATCCGAAATGCCACTTTGGCTAATGGCCCATTTTACCTATGCACTATCTGATCGGAATGATCGAAAATGTAGGCATGCCAAATCGGACCTTACATAACTGCCGCTCTGTGGAAACAATCTGTTGTTTAAGTATGTAGTATGTAGCCTTAAGAGCAACAAGTTTATTAAGAAGTTACTGACTACCTACCAATTGTTTTTCATGAGTAATTTAGTAATCTTCTTTACGTTATGTTACTGAATTATGTGATTATGTGATGTGATTAATACTTGCTGGCTGAATTTTTATTTGAAAAATGCATTATTTGGCCTCAGGTAACGATTTGTAGTCCTAACGACTAGCGCAAAGAGATTTTAATCTGTGCACATGCTTTTAATGCCTTTTTCAATTGAAGAAAGACACTGTAGGCAATCAATTTCTTTGAAAAGTGTAACCACTGTAATTTGGGCAGCCAGTGCTATTGAATCTGATGGGTTTCTCGATAACTTTGCGGTTGACTTGGCGCCAACACTTCGTGGGGCTGATGAGGCGCCTCGATTGACGGATTTCTTTGCCAGCAAGCGCCATAATCGCGGAGATAATAATGGTGGTGGATTAATCGGCGATCGTGTTACTATGCCGCTGCAGTGGCTGATGACATGCCACATGCATTTGTGGGCCATGGTCAAGACAAACGTACAGTGACAAACGTGCGAGCACTGAGTTTTTCTAGTTCTGTTGCCCAAGTGACAACTCAAAGTTACTTTGTCGTCTTCCAAAGCACTGACTGCAAATAAGAAACTGCGATGGAATAACAGAGACAGCAGTTGGCAACTTCCACAAATCATGGCGACAAACCCATCAAACTGGAGCAGTCCGTCAAATCGGAGAAGGAGCTGGGGCCTCCGCTCCATTCACTTGGTCTGGGCATACTCGTTGTCGCAGCTATTCGAATGCAAATGTTGCACAACTTTGGCCGAAAAACGGTGATATAATTGAGTTTCGACGCGTTCTTCTTCTATTTGCTGGCCAAACAATCGACTGCTGAAGTGACCGCCACTTGAGTTATGGAAATGCGAATAAAAATACTGGGCATGGGGACGTGAGGGCTTTATTTATAGTTCGCTCTTCAATCAGAATGCCTGCGGTGGCTTTTGATATTTTAATGAGTCAATTGCCCCAGCACGTCCAAGTGCCAGTCTAAAAACGGATTGGCATCGGAATCGACTAAATCGATCGTGTTGCCAAGCGATGCCTCCACCTTGACTTATTTGCCATGAGTTCATCATCGCGGCGGGCCAAACAAAAGACTTAAGCGACAAACCCGGATTGCCCAAGCGAGTAGTCAAGCCAATCCGCAAAGAAATCTCCGCAAATGTTGCCGATGTAAAACCGCAACACAAAATCTGCATTGTTTTCCAGCCGCCGCATTGCAAAATTGCGTTTTTGTTAATAGTTTACACTGCCCTACAGGGCACAACATCGCAACAGCAGCCACTAGTAAAGCGCAACATCAGCTGGCATGCGGCAACATCAAACTGCATTTGCACAAACGAACAAGAAAACACGTCTAAAGTGAGTTACCCAAAATGCAAGAGAAAAATGTTCCCTTTTAACACAAAAAAAAATTAAAAAGTATCTTCAGCCATCTTCAGGTTGGCAAAAATTAAAGGGTTTTCTTTTACACTACACTACAACATTTAATGAGATAACTATATAGACCATAATACTAATATAGTCTTTATATAGAATAATAAAACAAATTAGAACGAAGTAATTAAAACTATAAACCTTATATGTTAAAAACAAGACAAATGTTTAAATGTTTTTAATGCCATTGAATCTGAAGGCCTTTATAGTTTGTTAACAATATTTGCTTTGCAAGTCTGTTTTTATGATGACTGCTTCTTTACGTCATTTGGTTATATTAATATCAACAACTAAGCAAAATTTTCTGTTTGTAAGTCGATATTTTGGTAGGTTAAAGGTAGTTTCTGTACTTGCCGCAGTAAGCATTCATAACAGACAAAAGCATGCAGTTCCCTTAGTTCAAATATAATATGATTGTTTAGAGAAAAAAGTACCAGCAATCGGCTTAATGATTTGAAAGGGGAAACAAATAAAAAAGCACTCGGCACATAAAATAAATTAAGCAAGACGTACGTTTGACTTTTAGGGTGCTTTAAGCCCTTAGTTATATTGTTTTAAACACTTTACGCCCTCCCACTCATTACGTCCGAGGCTGTTGGCCACTCGCCTTCTTTTTTTTTTTTTTTTGGGCCAGGAGGTGCTGGCTCTTTGAACGTTCACGGCTCGTTGCACCACCCACTCCGCTGCACCACCGCACCACAGCAGCACCACCTCCGCCAGACACCCACCGGTGGTTTCCCCGTCAACTGTCGCCGTTCGTCATTGAGGCTGGAGCCGCCGCCAACTGGCGCAAAACCCCTTAATTAGTTGGACTCAAAGAGACATTTTGCAACGATGATTGCGGCGAGTTGGTGGCAATTAATGCGCTGCACTGCCCGCTGAACTGAACCCATAATTGCGTTTCAGTGTGATAAAAACGCACTGGGTTAATGCTAATTGCAGACGCATTAGCCTGTTGTACATTTAAGCCTTTTTCCCGCTCATGGAAGTCATCTAATTAGGGTCTTTGGCTCGCAACGCGGCTTTTTGAAAGCATAACTTAGGGAAATAAAAATAGCGAAGAACTACTGCCCTGGAGATTTTTGCTTTTGTTAAGAAACATTTTAAAGAAGGAATTATAGACTGGTATCATAAGATGTTTCCTAATTCATTATGTTAAAATGGTACAAATATTGCCTTATATTTCCTTTTTATGTTGAAGTATATAACTAAAGTATTCACATATTCAGCTGACCTAATAGATCTCATTTCATTCCGCTTCAGATATTGTTAAAAATATCTCGAACAATATCTCGTGCTGATTGATTGTTAGATTCCACCGCAGAATCCCTTGGCTGCCAGAGTGCTATTATTAAATTGAGATTTAGCCAAGTGCGAGCTATCAAATCAAAGCGCATAAATTAGATAACCGCCGCCATCTCTCGGCCCCAAGTAAATAAGTTATAAAATATAACGAGCATAATTAAGTGCAAGCCATGGTAGTGGGCTGGCTGGTCTTTTGGCCAATAAATCGCAAGTGGCAGTAGACTCGTGGTGCTGGCCAAAGATTATGTAAATGGCCCAGAGCCGCAGAGCCACTTGGTCGACCAGTTTCCGTGTGATTGTGTGTGCAGTTTCGGATCGAACTCGAACTGGGCTCCATTAGAACGAACGGTGGCCGCCTTGTTGACAACACATAATGCCGAGGGCCGTAAATTTATGCTAAGTCGAACCGTGCCCTTGGGGCTTCAGATACTTGGCGTAGTTCCGTTCATCATCGGATACTCAAAGAAATCTTCTTGTCAATGAATGCACAGCAAACAATATTTTGGTATTTTCAAAGGCAGTTTATGCTACCAATGGATAATGGTATAAGATTCATTTAGACGGATAATGAAACATAGTCCTCTTAATGCACAATACAATATATTTTTATAAATTTCTATTCATGAGTTTCATGAGAAGGTACTTAAGTATTTAAGGTACTTTAGTACTTTAAGATACCCTGTTAATTGTGGTGAATTACAGTGGTAATTTTGTTCAGTGTACTGTAATAAGCAGGCAGTTTGTCGGCCACTCGATTGCTTCGCTTGGAGGAGAACGCTGGTTTCCAATTAACCTTGTCCGCTCCTCGGTCGCATTGGCCATCAACGACGCTCTAAAAAATTCGGCCAAAGAGCAGAAGCTGCGGCCCAAAATAGAATGGACAGACATTGAACGAAAAAGAAGCCAGATACATATAATATTTTGTTTATAAACAAAAGCGCGATGGATGGACGGCCGCCAATTATGCATGCACATCAAGAGGAACTCGACGCGCTGCCAACAGCTACTCCAGTGAGCTGCCCCTGCCCTTTACTGGAGCTAATCCCGCCGAGCGGATCAGTCAAGCGGCAATCACTTGACTCACCCACCCAACAACTCCCACCATCCCCTCCTTTCGGGTGTTTTTCATTGCACTTGCCGTTTGCTTTTCCTTTCTGTTTATTCAAAGCCGTGTTGCAGGCAATCTTGTTTTTGTTGCCGGTGTTTGGAGTTTATTTTTCCAGCTTTTCTCATTTCCCAACTTTCGCTCTCGGGCCAAAAAATGTTCACTGACTTTAATTAAAAAAGGGGAAAATACAAGTGTGTTATTAAGCCAAAGGAGAAGGAAATATAGCAGGCAGATTTTTAGAATGTCTCTCGATGAGTCTGCAACTTAGAAGGCTTTGCAAATGGTACCAACACTTAAAATCAAGTTTATTAATCGTAGCAAAGCCAATAAGTTTGATGCCATCGTGGTGGACAAGGTGTCCTGAAAGTGACTGGGAGTCCTTTAACAAACTAACCTTTTAATACAGATCTTCGGCCCTCTTCAAGCTGCATCAAATTAATGTTCCGACTTTAATTAAAGGCGAAAAGTTAAAAAAAGGCTAAGCCAAAGATGAGAGCAAAGGCATATAGACACAAGTTGTTCATAAGTCTCTTTCCATGTTCCCAACCTCTACCTCATAAAAAACATGTACAGCTTAATCCAAATAAACACACAAGCTGCCAGCCTGGCAGCTTGGCACTAAAATGAAATTTGAAAAGATATTAGGAAGGCAGCTGCATATAGTGCGATGGCGTTTGTGGACGTTAAACTAGTTTTTGCCTCTTACATTTTTCCCGGGCGTCCAAGAGCCATTGAAAAGGATGTTCAGGGGCTTAAATACTCCGGCTTGCCCTGCGAACTGCGAGATAAACCGGCTTTGCGGCTTGTTGCAGCCTGTAGGTTGCCATGTGCCACTTGACGCACTGCGTCACTGGTAGCGGGCGTGGGCGTGGGAGTGGATGGGTGGCTTATGGCCTGTTGAGCACCGACAACTGCGCAAACATGGCGAACAGAACGCACTGGCAGGCCAACCAAAAGGTTTATCATCAAGCCAGATACGAATGTTAGTGGGCTCAAGGCTCTTCTGCACTCGAAGGAACTCTTCTGCATTGTGAAACCCACCTAGGAACAACAATAAATGTCGAACATAGAAGGGATTTGACGAGATGTGCTCATGGGTGCCATTTGGTGACCCCGAATTATTGTGGCTTCTGGTTTTGGAAGCCTTCTTACAACTTTGCTAATATTAGATAGATATTAACTTATTAGCGAAAGATATTGAGTATTAATTGTTTGGAAAGGGAAATTCCTTCATATTGTCATAATGGGTTTTGGTGACCCCGATTCCTTGTTCTTGGGGTTTGTTGGACCAGGATGTTTTGGGTATTGGTATCCTCACCTAAACAAATAACCTTATACCATAACATATGCAACTGTGCCATTTTTCGAATTATGAGTGACTAGAAATCAATTTAGTGCCCGCATAAGTAGCGAAATCCACGATGGGCTGCCTGCTTCATTCGCATACACTCATATGCATAATCTTATTGAAGTTCAACAAAGCAGAGCAGCTCAGTCAAGGTCAATAGCAGTGGCCAAGTCAGCATTTGACATTTGCTTTTTGTTAACACAATAAAGAGCTGTCATAATTGAATAGCAGCAGTAGCAGCAGCATCCGCAGCAGCAGCAGCAACAAGTGCGGCGCAGCAAGTGCAACAAGTGCGATTTATTGACCGCGCTCTGAACTTGAAAGTTGTGCAAGGCAGTCGAAGGGAGGTCAAAGGGGCCGGATGTCCGTGTATTTGGGCAAGCGAGAAATGGCCAATTAATTGGCCGTAAGCGACAGAGGGAAACCCCGAGGCCCGAAACCAGTCGGTCGGTCACCCAATCAATTTGGGGCCTGGCCGCCAATTAGGGGGCATTTGTTTGGTCGGCTCGAATGCACTTGCACTGAATGCCCCGCCATTTCGGCTATGGTGTGTGTGTGTGTGTGAGTGTGTCTCTATGCTAATGTGTGTGAAAACGGGTTTATGGCACTTGGCCAGGCCGAGATCCATTATGATGGAAATTAGCCTCATAATCGTAATAGTGGGTTTCGGGTTCAAGTCTGCCGTGCTGGCCACTGGCCATTGGCCATTGTGAGGTGGCTGTGAGCCAAATCGCAAACAATTAAGACTATTTAAATCAATTGAAAGCTGATGTATCGATGTCACCGGATGCCCCCTGATCTTGAAAAATGAGCATTTAGCTCAATGAGTTTGTTTTTTATGTTCGATGCGAATTATTAATTCGATTTTAATGTCTCCAGATCGCGAAACCGATCCAAACCCGATTAACCGAATGCTAATGGATGTGGATAGCACGACGAGTGTTTGCTGGAACTTGTTTCCAATTGACTCTCAGCCGTATTTTTGCTTAATTAGTTGACACGCTCGGAACAAAACAGTCCAACAAGACCGAAAGTAAGTGCCCAACGGTTATATATCAACTCCGATCTGCTTTGCTTGGATCGGATCGCAATATCCATCAGGAACGTTCTAATAAATGGATCACACAAGCGATAAAATGCGATCTCGGGTTCGTTATCACCAGATAATGCAGATAATGCATATAATATATAGTTGCTCGATCCAGTCAAGGTTCGGTTATTATTTGGCGTTGTTTATTTTTAAATATTTGTTTAATACTTATTTTCGGCCGTTTGCTGAGCGAGCCAAACGTGTTTGTGGCCATGTTCTATGCACGAGCTTATCACTTCTGACGGGTTTATCGCCATCCGAGCCAAGTTCGCCCGAATAATGCCCGAATCTGGCCGCAGCTAATTCCGGTTCGACGAACCTTTCACTCCGCGAATTCCAAAGTTCCACAAATTTTGTTAAATAATCGACTTGTCGGGCTGCCAGCAATTTGATCTATTTGACGAGTTGACTTTTATAGTTGTTTTTGGAAAACTCTTAGTGGATTGCAACACCTACAACAGGTGAATTTATGTAGACAAGGTGTGGGAAAGTAGGTCTTCAGCCAGATATTGGTATGTTATCATAATCGATTTGCGAGGAAATTACACGTTAAGTTTCATAAATGCGCTAATTCAATTATAAATATTATTGGAAATGTTTCTGTGAACTTTAACCCCTTGCAAGCATATCAACAGCTGTGGTTTCTTTCTGCCCATGAACGTTTTACATAACCGCAATTAGTAATTGTGGCCAGTCTGGGGTCTCGACTTGCAATGAACAGCCCAAACCACATAATGAAATTGAAATATTTATTTGCCTACTGTGCAAATGTGTGCGCTTGGTTTTAAGTATTATATTTATTGAAAATTAAACCCCCTCTGTGTGTGTGTGTGTGTTCATAGTTTGTCAATGACCGCATTCATTCATTCATATTTTAAGTTGGTTGCCTCATTAATTTCGCCAAAGCTGAGCCCCGAGCAACACCCACAATTGTGGGAGATGCGTCGCTGTGGCGCAATGGGCGTGTGTGTAATATGATTAATTATCGTTTTCGAACACTTAAACAGCACTTAGCAGTTTTCACTGCAAACATCGGGGTGATAATTGAAATGTATTTCCATTGCATCTTTGGATTGCCGACATATTCAAGCGAACAAATGCTATAATATAAATGGCAACGAGGAGGGGCGCCCATCACATTAAATATTATCTAATTCCCAGCTTCGTTTGGGGCGTTTGTTTGGGGTTTTTTATTTAGCATGATGATGATTTTATGTGTGTTTTCTCAGCCATTTAACTGGTTTTGGTGAATCAAACTCGTTATGAGCTTTCGACGCTGCTTAGTCAAGCAATTAATGCACAAATCTTAGTGGGAGTCGGTCGCACTGGCAAAAGAACTTCGATTCGAACCAGAAGACCACCAACTATGGCTATGACTGCGGATATTTATGGGCCAACGGAGCTAATGAATCGCTTCCACCTGCCACTTTTTGGACACAACGCAGACCAAAAGACGTTCATGCGCTGTGACAGGAATTCCAATTTATGATTAGCCAAAAGCCCAGCCAAAAAGCCAATTTAAGGCTGTGGCCAAAATTAAATCATCAGCGGACGATTTGCAGCATTCAAATGGCTGGTTGGTTGGCGGCGTGCAGTTGAGAAATTGGGAAATTTAATTAACACTGAAATATGTAAATGTAATTTGTAAATAAATGCAGCGCAATTTCAATTTATTTGCCATTGAAATTGCTGAAATTAAGTGTTTGCTGAGCCGAATGCTTTGCAATTAAGAGTGCAAAGAGATTTTGAGGGCTGATTACGAGATACCCTTCAACTGGCAGGGGAGTATGGACAAATTCAAGCGGTTGAGCACATGAGAAATAATAACAAATTAAAGTTACTATTATTACAATGATGAAATATTAATTTTGTAACTTATGTATATATTTTTCTGCTTTCTCACTTAAAAGCAATCGATAATAAGCAAATGAGTTGGTTAAATTTAGTTGTTAACACTGGAAATTGCAATCATAAACTATAAAATGCAGAACTCATAATTGAAATATATTTTTTGTTATACGCTTTTTGTGCTAAATTTGCGGCATTCGACTGCATCAATTACAAACACACTTTGTTGCTAATTTTATTTTGTTGCTCCCTTTTTTTACGATGTCATTAAGGCCAGGACAATATAGAATGAAAAAATGCCTCATTCGGTTTTTAGCCCTCGTGTGGGTTTCTGTTCTATTTGCTGTTAATCCTTATCTAATTTATGCAAATTCCATATCACTTTAATGGCAGAACCAGCGGCGATTCGAGCACGATTTGCGGCGACTAATTTGTTTAATTGTAATTAGCCGTAATTGGTTTATGTTAATTGCCTCACCTCACACAGACTTCAATTGCGAATGGAGTGCGTCCCTAGGCCAGATGTTGCTTTTGCCTTTCCTGCTGCTGCTGCTTTCGGCCGAGTTGCATAAATGTTTGACTTTAACGGCTAAAAGGCGCGCACACTCACACACGTGGAAATATAGAAATTGGATGGCAACAATTGCATTAATGGGCTTTAATTGCCGAAAACGCACACAGCGAGCCACAAACTTGACTGCAAACTTGTTCGAAAAAAGTCAAATGGTCAAGCGAAGGCCCAGCGCAGTTGATTAAAATGTTGTAAAAAGTCTCTCTCGGTCTTAACTCGCTTTTTTAGTTGTTTACTATTTGTTTTTTGATTTTTAGTTTTTTTTAGTTTTTTGGTTTTTTGTGTTTTCTCGCGGGATAAACGGCAGAAGCCACTCAAATATTGCAGCAGCTAGCCAGAGGAAGATGAGCAAAGCGCACGCCAAAATCCGACTTATGCAATTTCTTTTTGTTTATTTCCAATTTCTGCCTGGGCACCTCTTCGATTTTGTTTCTTCCCTCGCTTTTCTCCGCTATTGTTGTTGTCCAATGCACATTTCAGTATGTTTCACACACACGCGCGTTTCTCGCTGTTTCGCGCTGCTCTTGCGATTTCTGCACTCTTTTTGGCTTCGCCGCGAAATTGTGTCAGAATAGCAAAAGACTGGAGTGTTTTCTCATTTCCAGCCCCTTTCCACGCCTTCTCAGTTCCAGTGTCGCACGGAGGCTGCGTGCAGGGCGGAAGAATCGCAGCGGCGACCTACGACAACCTGCAACAACCGCCGACAACGCGCAACACGCAACACGCAACACGCTACGCGCAGCAAGCAACAACCGACAACGGACAGAGCCGACAACGGACAAGCAACAACGGACAACCGACGCGAACGACTGGCTGAAAGAAACTGAGCGCTGCGAAGACAAGGCGAAGAGTTGAGTCTGCCAACTCGGTCAGTCGGTTGCTTCTTGTTTTTGTTGGGCGATCACGACAGATGGTAATCGGTAGGATCTAAATGTATGGCATACTTCTGGGCTGACGAAGTTAAAGAGATTTAGCTCAAATCTTCAATAGTTAGTCCAACTTTATTGTTATCATTTTAGAGAGAAGAATTCCTAACTAGAACGAAAAGTAATTGCATATATTCAGCTTTGTTACATATTTATAAGAATGTCTAATAAACCATTAACTAAAATGTAATCTTGGAATAATTTAAAAAAAAAAAAAATTTAAGAGAAGAATCCGTACATCATAATATTATATCTTTACATAACAGATAAATATTCTTAAGAATTACCCAACACTATATCTCTTGGAATAAATAAAAATATATATATTCTTCTCCTTTCCATAGCATCGAGGATGTCCACATTCATCAAGAACTGTAATCTTGTCACTTATATAGACTTTAATTTAACTTTTAAAGCTTTTGCCTAATGTCTGGCTGTTGACTTCCGGTTTATGGTCAAAGTGCCCGGCACTTCAGCCATCCTACTGCCAACTTGCAACTTTAAAGAGCGCGCCCAAAAGTGCGCTTCGCATTAATGGCGCAACGTCTCGCCGCTTAACCGCACACACAGGCGTGTCCATAAAAAAGGAACAGCCACAAAAGGCAGCACTCTGCCATTGCTATTTGGCCACTCAGCCATTTAGCCATTCCCGTCACCGAATTGCGGCGACGAGGGGGTGGCGACGGAGCGGCGCATTGAGTGCAGCATCCTTCGGGACGAGCCCTTCATCAAAGTGGAAGTAATAGCGCATAAAACAATAACAAACCAAATGGCGAAGGACCCTAGTGCGGTGTGGCGAAATTCATTGCCATTTTACCTGGGGGCATGGGTGATGATTGAAAAGTCGCGTAAGCCGGGAAATGGTGCACGTGCTCATGATTTAATTAGGCCACCGAAATGTCATTGTCTTCCCTCGGCTTTGGTGACCTTTGCCCGCCCAACGGTCACCTGACAAGTGCTGTCTTCTTATCGTTTTTATGGCTAAAGGTTCAATTAAAATAAGCAATTAAAAAGCATACCATATTGTTAGAATTACACTGTAGTTTGTTTTTATCAGCCGTTTCTGGTATAGTGAACGGGTAAGCTAGACGCGATTAAAAGATTCCTAAACTGTATAGTATTCATATTCTCAATCAGGATCACTACCGAAGTCAATCTGGCAACGTCCGTCCGTTTGCCTCTCTGTCCGTTTGTTCTTCTGTTCGTCCGTAAGAAAGAGATGTCTCCTTACTCTAACCTTAAGCATGCAATTTATGCTTACTTACTTAAATTCCAAACTTTTAACATAAGGCATTAGATTTAAACTAGAATTATTTGAAGTTAATGAAAGAGAATGGTCTCCTCCATGGTTCCCTAGCCAGATTTGTGCCCTCCAAAATCGATGGCAACACTGCAGTCGGCGATGGTATTTTGTTTGGCTGCTCCGACTCGGTCTTATGTCACCATCGTCTGCGCATGGCTTCCTTGCAGCGGCACGTTAAATATCAAATCCTATTTATTTGCCAATTTTACATTCGAGTGCACAGGCAGCGGCGGCGATGGCAGCAGTGACGTCAGCGCTCCCATAGGCGCCACAGCAGAAGCCAAAAACTATTCACACCGACACGGCACGCACGCACACACTCTCGCCTGCAAGGAACCCAAGGCGGTGGCAAAAATGGCAAAGAAACGCATAATTTCATTACCAAAGCTTGGGGTTTGTTTTCAATGATGTCATATGGTCGCTGCGCTAGCCGGAAGTCCAAAGAGTCCTTGCTCCGCGCAGGCGCTCATAAGCGAGCGCTCTTCAACTGCCTCTCTTGGCAAAGGACAAGTGACGTCACGGTTCTCTTAGGGCAGGCCCAATGTCCTCGGACTGCTTCTGCCATGTGAGTGTGTGTGTGTGTGTGGGTCAGCAGCTGTTGTTATGGACGTGTCTTTAGTGGTTCATTTGCCACGATTTTACGCCGCTCGATGCTTAATGTTTATCCTAAAAGCCCCGTTACTGGTTGGCAGGACAACGTGGTCATAGCCAGGATCAATGACCCCGTGGAGCCGGGGATTGAAATATTAAATTACCAGCCATCGTAGCTGGCTTTTTGATAACATTTTGCAGTAATTTGTGGGAATTTGTGCTCGTATTTGATTTGGCCCAAAGGCTTTTCGCAACCTCCTCCTCCGCTCCGCTCCCGGCCATCATATGTAATGTAAGGCAAACAGTTTGCAAATTTTCTTTGTCAATACTCGTAGCCATTTGCCGTTTTGCCATTTCCATTCCCATTTGCCGAGCCCCAACGGCCATTAGTGCATGGCGAAAGCCATGAGGAAAGCCAAACAAACAAATTCCGAGTTAAACAAGCAAGGATATCCCCCTCGAAGTCTGCAGATTCGATTGACATTGACGCAGAAGTAAATCAAAACACACACATTCAGTATTCAGTATTCCTGTAAAATGTCAGATATTCCTTCGCCAGCACGGAAGTTCTTCCTGTTTTTTGGGAAGTCAAAGGAAAGCTGATGGCAAAGCCAATGCCAGGACATACATAATCGAACGAATCGCTGCCTGCATAACAAATTTATCGCCGGAAGTGATTTTCACTGAAATCCAATCAATAAAAAATTATGCTTCTGCTAAAAATAAAGGAGAGTAGGCGGAGGCAGTGGGGCAGTGGGAGGAGGACGACGAGTTCCAATTTCTGGCACAGCTTGATGGCGGCTGCCTGAAAGTAGGCAACGATAAAATGGCAACGCTTTTGCATGCCCATCTCACTGAGTGCGAATGTGTGCGTGAGTCTGCTTGTGTTTGTGTGCGTGTGTGCGAGCCAGGACTCTGGACTCCCTGTAGAAAAAGCAAGTGGCGAGATGGGGCCCAGAAGTGGCAATCTGCTGTAAAGCGCAGAAAAATTGATGCGAATTTTTATGCGTAGCCGCGGAGCAAAGGAACCGGAGGAAGTCCTTTTTTTCGACAGTACATTCTCGGCAATTCTCGTGGCAGATTCCGGCTTAATCTATGCTTCATATGGTTCACATTTCGCTTCACAGGCATTTTTTTGATGAAATCGGCAGAACAAGCACCGAATAACTGATTTTTCATGGCAGTAATTGTAGGATCCTTTAAGTTATTAAATTCTACTCGTTTTTATATAGTGAATTCAAATACTTAAGGTAAAGGAAATTCCATTAATATAAATAAGTGGAAATCATCAAAAACTAGTTTAGTTTAGTCTTAATATTCATATTAACTTCTCTAGCAATTTAACATTTCAGAATGCCCTTTTCCAATTCAAATACTACACGAATGTAGCATAACTGGAAACAATTAAACATAGCCAAGAATAAACTTTCGTAATTTAAAAACGCCGAAACTTTGTCTGAAGTCTAGGGGCTGCTTATCGAGAGAGCCGGAAAAGTACACAGACATATTCAAAACTTTTGCTGTAAGCATTTATTCATATTAAATTCCCAGGGGGAGTGGGAGTTTAAGTTATGCGCCACTCCAGGATAATGTATTTTCAGATAAATCAACAGAGAGCCCAGATGCAAAAGGCACAACAGTAACAGTAACAGTAAGAATAACAATAACAAAGAAACAACGGGCGGAGAGCAAAAAGCGCTGAAGGAGAGAAAAGTGTAAATAAACAAGGGGAGCAGCTAAAATCTGGACAAGTACAAAGGTTATTGGCTAATTTATAGCCACAAGTCACCAAAGCCCACGTCCATTATGCACTCCTTACACATAAATATACACACATAGCACGTGCAATTGGGCAAGTGCTCCACGGTGACGTCACAAGATGCGAGAGGTGCTGATAAGAAAGTGCATTCGAAAGTGCGCTAAGAGAGAGTCCCTCAGCTGTTTAAGAGATGGGCGCCAAAGAGCGAAGCCACTGATAACAGAATGAAAGCTGAAAGAGAGAGAGGAATTGAGAAAGAGAGCGGGCGCAAAGAGCGCGCTGCTATAAAAGAAAGGCCCAGCGGCCGCAGCCCTCACTTCGTTAGTGGACGTGCCGGCAATCGCATCTGGGAAGAAGAGCTGAAAAGCTCCCCGAAAATCAAGAAACGGTCTTGAGTTCATCATCAGGAAATCCCCCGAAACAAAACCATATATTTTTGTAGTAAACATATAAAAACAAACAAAAAAAAATAAGCGAAAAACCATAACAAACCATAAAAAGCAAAGAAACTACAATATGCTTTATCTGCGCCCCTCGCGAAGATATAGCGATATTGCAGTTAAACACCTTGTAAATGATTTCAAAGTGAGTGTAAACAGCAACTGTTCAACATTCGCCATGTGCCGGGCTTAAGCGTGAATAAATTACAATTACACGCGTCAAACTGCGCAGCAAAATATGCTAGTGAAAAGTGCCACAACAGCAAAAGGAGCCGCACTTGCCAGGACCTCCTCGGCTGCAGCATTAATTTGAGGGGAAAGCAGGAAAAGCGAGGACAACCAGGAAAAACCCATCCAGCGAAAAGGTGAGCCATAGTGCGTGGGTGTGAGTGCACGTGGGGTGCCCTCAAATTAACCAAAGACTGGAGTGCGAAACCAGTTTCAGGCCCGGAATATGTAAATTTTCAGACACCTTCGGTGTCGGGATGCTCGGAAAATTCATTTCACTTCATCATGAGTCAGAGCGGAAAAGAGCAGCAGTCGGCGGGGAAAGCACTCACTCACTCACAAGCCGAAAATGCCGATGGAAAGCCAGCCGGGCCACTATGATGACATAAAGAACCGGGAGCCCAGTGTGTAAATAAATAATGCCCGATATTGCCTGTCGCGGCAGTCTTAATATTTCGCGATGCCTGTGCATCATGTTAAGCATCCCGAGGTGCAATTACCAAATGTTCCTCCCCCGAACCCACCAAGTACATATACACCACATACAGACGTGTTCGATTATGACCCCGTTGACAGGCAAATGTTTTCCGACACATTTCCAGAGGGATTCCTTTGCAGATGAAAAGTGCTCGCTGGGAAAAAAGTAAACACATGCTCTTCACAAAGTTGCTGCGTTTTCACCTGCAAATGTCAATATAACTTTTTGAGCTCGCAAACTAAATTAACGCCAACAAGGGAGCAAGTTTGATTCATTTTTATTTTGTTTTTTATGAATAAAAATGTCTCTGATAATCACTATTTTTAGTTTTATATTCATAAGAGTATTAAGCCAGATAATTCTTTGTTTTTGTTCTGTATTTTTATGCCAGTCAATAATGTAAGAAATATGCATAACCTTTTTTATGGAGTCGTTCTTAAAATTCTTTGAGAATTCTTTTCTCTTTCTTCTTTTCTTTCTTTATGTCATTTTTATTTTGCGTGGTGTAAAAGTTACTAATTCTATTTTACATTTGCAAAAATATTTACTCAGCAATTAAAAATGCTGTTTGATTATCTCTCTTTGTATACAACAATTATCGAGCAGCGGTCATAATTCGCGTGACGCTGAATTTTCAATTTGATTTCCCCTTTCATTAGCTTTTCACTGCTGGAGGGAAAAATGGTTTTCCGATTAACGGCGCCCCGCGAAATTCGCAGAAATTTTGATTGCGTATTTTTGGCATTGTGCAAAAAGGGGGCAGATGCCCATTGCTTAACTCCCCGCTCGAATTCGTTTTTATTTCATCCCAAGCAGATTCGATTTATTTTAGTTTATGTACCAGTTTAGCCATTTCATCTGGCTGGATGGTTGATGTTCTCACATTTAAATAGACGTTTACCGGAAAAAGTGAAGTGACGAATTCGTATAAAAACCCTTATATCCTCGCGAACCATCAGAACGTTAGTCGATTTCCATAATTAAAAGTGTCAAGCAATTTGCTAAACGTCCGGGAAAAAGGCAGCAGCAGTATCACACGGGAAACACCGACCAACAGCCGTGACGTGGAAAAGGGAGCAGACAGTTGCCAGCAGGCTGGCGGGCGACATGTCCTGCAATTTGCTCCTGATTCAATTATTTCGCCCATTCACATCTGCCCCTTGCTACTCACCTGTCGCCGCTGCCACGTGCATAATTCGATTTTGCCGCACAAAGTAAGCAAATTGGGTGGGGGGCAGCAAGTGCATCAGACACCAGGGCGTATGCTCGATAATGTTCTCTACCAACCACATGGACTCCTGTAGCCGAAGACAATTTGTACTTCTACTGCTACTTAGCTGCTGTTTTTATCTGCACCCCTGTCCGTTGTCGCTCTAATTTGCGATAAACTGACACAAGATTGCAGCTACTTTATTCAAATTATGTGATAAGCCAGCCGAGCAAACAAAATGGCAAATGAAAGCACGAAGCTCGCAGCGGAAATGTGACACAGCACCCAAGTATCCCAAAAATCCGAGAGCCCACACCCAGTCCGCTTTTTTCTTTTTTTTTTTTTTTGTTCATTATTTACTTTTTGTTGTGTGTGCTGCACACGCAAATCAGTGAGGCAAGCGTTTTGCCCCGGGGCGTGGCGCCCTCCCACTGAAGTTTCGCCCGTTTTCCCCCGGTTTTCCAGCCCGCGGTTAGATGCGCGATACGCAAGAAAGATACGCAGCCCAACTCATAACACTAGGCAACAAAGTTCGGCGTAACAATGGCTTGGCAGACAATGAGGAATTACTTTTACAATTTGTTCTAAAGCCAAGTTCAGGCAAACAAATTATAGGGGAGGCAAAAGATGGCCTTGAATTTCCATTGCAAATATATAAGTATATATAGTTAAATATAGTCTCTCGTCTTTCACAAAAAGTCAAGGTCGTCGAACATTTTGCTGCCATCTATTGTGGACATTTCTATTTAAAAATCACTGTCATTTCTCACAAAAAGCATTTAATAGCCTGTTTTTAGTTTTGATATTCATATTGAACGAAACTCCTGCTGGCCAGTGTAACGAAAAAGAGCCATTCGTGGTGCTCTGTAAATTTCATTCATGTCAGTTTTTTGTTTGCCCAGCGCTGATTAGAGGAGCAACGCAAACGATTCGTTGGCTGATAATTTGCCAAATACTACAAATACAGATATGGCAATGACTACTAACGAGCATTTAATGGTAGCAACTTATCGCCACGCAAAGTGCGGCCAATCGAAGTTTGGCTACACTATTGAACATTACGCATACGCCCCGTTTGCCGTGCCTCGCTTATGAACTTCGCTCGAACTTGATTAAAACCCCATTTCCCACTTGCACCAGCTCTTTGGGGGCTTTAAGCCGAAATAATTTCCATTTCACACATTGAACAACTCAGAAATAATTTCAGCAACAAACTTTGTTGTCAAAGTTTTGCACTATTCACAGTATTTAACATGTCTTTCACGCCAAGGGATGTAGCTCTGTAGTTACAGTTGCGGATGAGATAATAGCACTAGTCACTGGAAAATATTTATTAATTTTATAGTTACAATTTTATTTAGAATTTATATACTTATGGAAGTTAAAAGAAGTTAATCAACTTTATATATTTCATCTACTTTGTTACTATTTTTTGAGCCCATGCTGTACTTTCTTGAATCTATCCCATGTGTTACCTATGTACATATATAATTTGGCATTGTTTGCGGCGCTGCAAAGGAGAAAAGTTTGCTTGCATCGTGCAGACGACTCCATTAGAATGAAAAATGCGCTCAGACGACCGAAACTTGCACATTGCTGGGATATTAAGATGAATTTATTGCGGGGCAAATTCTGAAACTCGCAGAGAAACTTCAAGGACGCAACCACCACCGGCACAGGACTTGGCCAAGAAAGTACTGTGTGGCACTATTTGTTGGCCAAGTTGGTTGCCTTGATTAAAAGCCAAAGCAAACCCGTTGAATTAATTATTTAATTAAGTAATAATACTCCTGAAAAACAGACGTAAAACTTCCAGTCTTCCAGTCTAATTTCGCTCACCAAAGCGATTGAGTACGAACAACAATATTTGCGGCACAAACATGGGTAAACCCACCTTATCTGGATGTTTGCGCCAAAGATTTCTTCGCAACTTCCGCTGACTTTGCGTGCGCTAATTTCTTTGCAGGATGCACTAAGCCCGCGGCGGAGCCCACCCATCTCCCGTCTCTTTCCGGCACGCTCCCCTGTCGCCGTCCCTTTCTATTGGAGAACCAGCGCGGAAGAAGCAGCACAGAGGTATGTAAACACGTATAAATAGTCAAATAATTCGCTTCTTCGGGCTCATCAAAATGTAAACATCATTCTAGTATCTTGTATCTGTGCACGGGGAAAAAAGTTAGATTGAAGTTGTACGGCTTGTGGTATGCACATTTGTTGGATTTCCCAACTACTGGGGAAAGGTAAACTCCCATGAGTTGTTTTTTCAGCGTATCTGTATCTAAATATGTATCTGTATCTGTCTGGGACATGGCTGTTAACCCTTGTTTGGCCCTGTTTGCCGCCGGCCCCAAAAGGTTATGCCAAATACAAATTATTTGAGCGCGTGTTCAACAGAATGCTGAATAAATAAGAGAGCGGCCTGTTTGCGCTGCCATAAAATGCAAAAGACGCCCGTCGAGAGGCGTGTAAATAATTTAATTTCATTTTGTTGCCACTGCCATCAACTATCAGCATAATGATGAATGCGTGTTTTGTGGAGCTACTTTTACGGCGCATAAAACATTAATAGAAAGCCATTACAAAAAGGCGATAAAAGCTGCACAAATTATGGTCGTAAAACAATTTATCAAAATATGTGACATTAACTACCCCGCGCACACAGTCATCACATCGCATCATGTCAATCATCGCGGGACATGCTCATTAGGCGTGGCCCGCCAATAATCCATTTTTAGTGCAATAATTATCCGACCCTTGGCATATTGGAAAACGGAAATAGAAATAGAAATACAAGTAGAAAAGGGATAGGCATGGGAATGGGAATAGAAATAGCAGCGGAAATGTCACGACGGCCATTGCTGGAGCCCAAGAGCACCGGATGTTAATGAGATGCAAATAAGGCTCATGTGCGAAAGCGATTTGACCGACTTGGCATTTGCCTTTCACCATTCACCATTTACCATTTACCATTTACCATTTACCATTTACCATTTGCCATTTGCCATCCACCATTTACCATTTGCATATGTCCCCGATGCGGATATGCGACAATGCGAATAAGGACTCGGACAGGACCTTTGGCATACGAGGTATTTGCGCATTACGGCCACAAATACAGCGGCATTGGCGAACGCAAAGTGACGGCAATATGTGATAATGGCGTCTGACAACCCCGTCAAGAATGTGCGCGTGTGTGAGTGTGCAAAGTGCGTGTGCGTGTGTGTGATGTGGGTGCCTGGTCCTTCGGAAGGAAAAGTGCTGTTGCTGCCGCGCAAATGGGCGGCTCACAAGAACGCTTGTAATCCAAAGTCCGTTGCGGTATGTGCCATTCAGGGGTAACGTGCTGTGAAGAATCGTCCTGGAAAGTGTGAGTGTGTGCGTGCGCAGAGATGGACACCAAATGTGGTGGTCCTACGAAGTTGAGAAAAATGAGTGTGCAATGCCTTCTTATGACTAAAAGTATGCTTTTTCCCTTTTATATATTTCATTCCGATTTCATTGCAAGTTTACGAATATGTAAAAAAAACCCTATTTGATAATAATTTTTATCATTTTTACATATAAATCGAAACCTAACTCTCATGTGGCACACATCTGAGCGCTTGACTTTTTGTCTTTTAACTGAAATATTCGTGGCAAGCCTGAAAATACGTCATTATTTTTGCACGAGGGATGTTAACTTCTCTCCTTGATGGGACGACAGATATCGGTTCGCATTTGGCCTGTCGCAACTGCCAGTCAAAGTTGCCTCCGCCTTTGCATTTCCTCGTCGGAGAAGTGGCCTTTGTTTTTGTATTTGTTGCCGGCAACGCGTGGCAGCCCAATTAAGCGACAAATGCCTTCAATATTTTGTCATGTCTTTGATTTATTCGATTTTCGAGTGATCGAAATGCGTTACATGTGTCAGGCATTCCATCTCCATGCTGGCCAACTGTGTTGTCAGTGGCAACCCGAGCATAATCCCAGCCTACTTCTGAGAGTTCCGAGAGTATCTCATGCTTATGACTTTGGTGACGATGACGTACGACTGCATTCAGTGCATTGTGCAATCGCCGGGAAGGCCTAATTGACACACATGAATGATGACTGAGTATGCCTGGACGGGTATTTTTTCAGCTTGCCAAGTTGTTGAGGTGAAGCACAATCAATTTTTCATCTATCTCTGGCTCTGGCTCTGACCAAAACAAATACTCACACACTCACTGGCCGCTGAATGTCAATAAACCGCACAGATACCACACACACACACGCACACTCGCACACCAGGAGTATCTGTGAGTTAAACAATAACAGGGCAGAGACAAATCCGTTACTCGCAACGCCGTCGACGTCAACATTTCAATGGCCATTTTCGCAGCGGTCGAAAGGGGCTCTGACGTCAGACGGCAATCGGGTGGTGAGTGCTACGCGCTGTGCACTGCACTGAGAAAACAAACACGTATGGAACACCACACAAGTGATTTATGTGCTCAGGGTTTAGTAATGGAGTAAATCATCCTACAGGTTCGCTCAGGGGTTTTCAAGCTCAAAGATACTATATTAAGTGCCGTTTGACTTAAAGATACATTGCATACTAAATACTAATACTGTTTCCAACTCCTTATATCATTTGGTTTTTAACTTGTAAACATTTAATTGGATGATTTTATATTAGGAACTATATCGAAAGGATAAAGGATATCTATTAGATAGATACTATTAGAAACATATCACTGATAGATATTATCTAACACACTTGCAAATGCCATTGGCACTCTGTAATTCATTTGCCCAATTAATATTCATTTAACGTATATAATTTTATTTCTTTTTGTTTTAATTGCATTTCTCTCACTGTATTCACTTGGTTACGAGATACCACACAGATTTATTCTCCCTTTACATGTGCGCTTGTAATCTGGGGCAGCCAAAAAGCATTTGCTATTTTAGGTTGTGTGTTGTAAGTGCGGACATTGCTGCAGGCCAAAGCGAATCCGACTCCGGATCCGAATCCGAATCCGCATCGATGTGGCCACTGGCCCAGGAAGTGCTGCTATTTCTCATCTGTCATGCTGACCAGAGGGGCGTGGCCCGGCTTAAATATCCCCCAAAAATAGCACAAAAAAAAAAATAGTTAGAAAAAGGAGAGGAAATCCAGCGAAATTCCGCTTAAAGAAGGTTCGAGCTCAGGCACTTGACTTTCCGCTCCTTGCAGCACTTTTCCCCTGCGCGCGTAAAGAATTTTCCACTTTAGTTCATCAAATATTTAACCACAGGGGAAATGAGGAGCCGTGGCATCCGTGTAAACATCCACGAGTTCGGGAAGCGGCTAAAACCGCAACCAAAACAAACTCAAACAAGGCGAGCAAATCTGGAAATCTTTCTAATTGTGCCAATTCAATCAAATCGCCTTTCCCTCCATCGCGATCCGCTGCGATTTCCGTGTTCCGTTGGATTCGGCTTGATTATTTGAGCACTAGTGCTGATCGAATTTGAAATCAATCAATACTAGATAGATATCTAATAGATAGATAGATAGAATAGAATCTACTGATTGGAAATACTTCATTTCTAATTGAAAGGAATATCTTTCTGCTTTCCTACTCGAGGAAGAAGTGCATAGGAATCCTTAGCGAAAATTGTCATCTCTGTGGGCCAGCTGGCTAATGGTTGCCACCTTGGTTGGAACCGGCTACTTGGCTAGTTGGCCAACTAGTTGGCCAGGTGCTGCAAATGTGTAAGGTCGGCCATAAGATCACGGCGTATTTTTATATGTGCCGAAAGACGCGGCGTCCCTCCATTCGGGCATCGATTTGTTTGTTTGGCTGTCTATTTTTATAGATCGCCGGCATGCACGGCCAGCTCCTCCAGCACGCTTCTGTTTATCGAAGACAAAACAGTTTTTATTGTTCAAGAAATTAAACTCGCCGGCGGCACATGAACATGAACATGAAGACGAAGATGAACACACCTCCCAATACAACGTGCCCCGCGGGGCATGATGGGAAATGGGGCAGGCGAGGTGTGGCGTCATCAATTTCCATTGAAGGCTGTCAGAGGGCGAGCTCGCCGGAGGGAGAACTCTCGAGCAGCCCGGACGGAAATGTATTTTAGCACATTGGGGAACACTGGGCAGAAACTGGCCAAATGGACGAGGAACTCAATTAATTATGGGCTTGCTTCCTAGTTAACATAAAGTCAATGTAAACAGTTAGGATAATCGCCAAGTACAAGAAATATTTATTTATTTAGATTATTATATAGGAAAACTTTGCTGTTCTCTAGTACTTAGTGCAGTGCTTTTCTAACTTCTAGCCCATCATTTTCTCCCACTGTACAGGATGACGAGGCGGAATGGCACGGGAATCGGGTGGCGAATGGGTTAAAGCGGGCGTGGCGCAGGTCGTTCGGTTATGGTGCCTACTTTTATGGTTTTGGGCCAGGCTTTGCTGGGAATTTTCGCCGGCTTCCTTTTGGCCCGTGGCTGCCACATCCTGCGCTGCGCTGCTCCTAGCGGAATACTTTGCTGCCGGAGTTATTTTTGGCATAAAAAATGTTCGAGCATTAATTACGCATTCACGGCACGTACTTGTCGGTCTTTTGGCGTAAATAAAATTAAAAGTTGCCCGAACACCCAGCTCCCTTTCGCTGGCAATAAAACAAAGTAACATCAACTGTTTAGCTGGCCAATTAACAGCAATTAAATCGCGCAGAAGTACAAAGAACGAAATGTCTTCATCACTCGGCTCTCCAGTTTGAAGTGAGATGGGTGAGCTGGGTGGGGGAAAAACGGAAAACCATTTTTCATGACCACGCTGCTGGAAAACTGAACGCAAACAACGATCAACGTCAGTTGGTAAGGGTAGCACCAGCTGAAAATTAAGTACTTTGCCAATATGCATTTGGATTCCATTCATATATCCTCTTCGAAATCCATTCAACTCTCCGAATCTATTACCAATTTCTGTAGCCATTATTTATTTTGCTAGCCAACAATATTTCCGTGCGGATGGATGCTTCTAATGCCATTTTCCGCGGGCTATTGACATTTTTTATCGCTCGAGTGCTGGTCGCAAGCTTAGCGCCAAATCCACGCGCGAATCTCATTTATATTTAATTTTTTTTTTTTTTTCATTCGCAACCGCTCCGGCGTCATACTTTGTGCACTTGATCCTCGTAAAAACAGGACGTGACATTACAAGCCGCGCTGACAATGGGTTCGCTACTAGGACGTCGAGTGGAAACTGCATGGCATCGGATGCAGACAATAAATTTGATTCAATTGCTGTCACAAAAGCGAAGAGCGCTGTGTGTATTGAGTCCCAGTCCCGTGTCCTCCAGAAACAGTTGTCATCTTCCTTTGTTGCCAGCGCCTCCAGTCTCGCGGCTGATTGTGCCTGGCCAGCGTTTGATAAAGGAGCTGCAGCCATGGCCAAAGCAGGCGAACTATGGAACTTAGAGTCGCGCGGGCAAATACAGCCGTTCTCAACCGAAGCGAAGCGAAGCGAAGCGAAGCGAAACAACAATGACAGCGCGCTTTTCGCTTTCTCCGCCGCTTTCTCCGCCCTGTGATTACCCAACCCCCGTTTCCGGCCACCCCACCCCCCACCCTTCTCAAGTTGACAAGCGGAAGTGTGGAAGAAAGGCAAAAAGGACGCGACCAGACGCCATGATTAAAGCGCGCTTCCTGCGCTCCGTGACCAGTGTCGTCTGGTCTGGGAGATTAGGAAAATGCGTTGAATTGAATCTGACATGGACTCAAATGCATTAGTTTTGAATACAAGTTTTATATGATTCCATTGCTCCCAAAGGTTATCCTTGTGATAATGATTAAGGACATGAGTTAAGTTCTTTCTTCTGAAAGAACTTAATGTACCATACATGTTTTTTTTTAGTGTAAATAGTTTAACTTTAAACAAAAACAATTCTTTGAATTACGGTCAGCAATTTTTCTATAAATTTTAAATACATTTAAGCTTTCAAATACATTATTCAATTTAATGTTTTATTGCTTTTTGAGGTACTTGCTTTAGAATGGTTTGTTCATACTATGAACTTCAAAGCTCACTTATATATTCAAAGAGACTAAGTATAAGTTCGAATAATTTCGAGCGTAATGTATAGGAGAATTTTAAACATTTGATTCATTTTCTATATTTTTTTAACAAAAAATAACTTAAAATTTATGTTAAATACCCGTTCGAAAGCCTACATACTTCTTACTAAGTTTCCGTTTGCTTGTTTGTCCCTCCATTTGATTTAACTTTCCTTGTAATTCTTGGTAGGGGGAATTCGTAATTTTAAAACCAATCACTCTAATTCAACAAAGTCTCAATATATAAAAGTAAGATATGAATTCCTTGGATTTGCCATGCCGTTTCCTTTCAGTGCAGACATTCGCGACGGCCTCTGTCAAAGTCAGTGGAACACAATTGCATTTTACTCCGCAGCCGCGCCCTGCCATGTATATCCAGGCTTTTAATTGCTCCGTGGCTTCCCTTCGAGGTTCCCCTCCCACTGCCCTGCGGTATTTCCGTGTTTTTATCCCCGTATTTTATTTAGTGCAGCAGATGTCCGGTCCGCCGGCAGTTCGACTCCGCGGGCATGGTGGTGTGTGACATTTGCTGGCGGGCTCGGGGATACACGGAAAAAAAAACACTCTTCAGGATGAGCAGGAAGGGTTCAACCGACATAAATGAATGCTCCTCCAATGGTTGTATGAATAAAAGCTAGTATGTTGCAATTGTTTCCCTTTTCGTGTACTTTTTACACTGACCCTCGACCCGCGGCTGTGTCCACATGGCAGCTTACGACGAAGCCCTAGGGTTTGGGGAGCGGGCATGCCGCACGTCAGCCACATGCCACATTGGGTGCCACATGCAACATGCATGTAAGCCCCGCAGCTCCGTTCGCAGATTCCCCGAAAAGTATGCTAACACTTTTGTTTAGAGCGAAAATTTCCGGGATTAAGAGCGGATTTTCCGATTGGCAACAGCTCGATCATTGGAAATCTAAACTATTAAACTTAGTGGCAAATAAATTGGCGAGAAGTGGTGTCATAGCAGGGCTAAAAGAATGAATTAGAAGAAATGTGAGACTAAGATAAGAGGTGCTTCTGCAACAAACCCAAATTTACTGAACTAAATGCATAAAACGTATCTATTTGTAGCTGCTTTCAGAAGAACCAAATTGGTTTTCTTCGATATCTAGTTAGTTTTACCTCGGCTTGTCCCAAAATGTGCGGCATAAGTTCACGGTTCAGGATCCAGGATGCAGGATCCAGGACTCCCATTGCTGGAGGCTGCTGTGCACTCAGCTAAAATAAAAACAGAGGCGAGTAAGTTGTGTGCACTGGTTATATTGACAATCATGCTGCGTGTTTTTTTCGCATTTCGCTGGCTGTTTGTATTATTGTCAGGCGAAAACAATTGGATAGTTACTGCGAGGCAGCCCGCCCACGCATCAGATAAACAATAATGTCAATTTCATAAAAGCAAACTCTGGTTGCCATTCAAATTCGGCGGGATAAACATTTTCCGCACTCTGAAGCCCTCAATGCCAAAGGGACGAGCAGTCGATTGAATATATTCGAATTTATGCATGGCCAGCCCGTGCTGATGGATTTATTTCTGCCGATCAAATCAGCCACGTTAATTAAAGCTGTGTTGTTCGTCTCGTCCTTTTTTTTTTGAATTTTTTTTTGGTTTTTTGGGAGTCCTGTTTGCACACGGACGTGTATCGTATGCGTATGCATTTAAAAGTTAAATTAAGTCTGAAAATATCGAGCTCTGGTCCAGCGAGGCGTCTAAATAAATTATGTATGGCTGACATCAATTGATTTGCAATTATTTATTCAATGCCCACTTGTATGCACGTGTGCGGCAGAAGAAGAGAAGACTCCTCAATCATTCATGGCGAAAATATCTCCCAATTGGCGATTCATCAAAGGAATGAAATTTAATTGTCGGGAGCTGCAAGCAATTTACAAATTTATGATTGGTAATTGTCCAAGGAACTATTTCCATACCAAATTAAATCCCCTTATTTAATTCAACAATTTTCGAACACATACATATTACTTAATATTAATGTATTAAATCCTTGCTAAACTAACATCCGCTTCTCTTTTGTAGCAAACATAAAAACACTACCATTTATGGATTATGGTTTCGCGCTTTTATTAAACGATTAATGATTATTTTTTTGCCTGATTATAGCCATTAAATCATATTTATGCGGCATTTGCGTGATATGAAAACAAAACACTTTCCCGCTATGAATAAAAACCTGTACAAGTGGAGTGTTTTTTTTTTCGTTTTTGCAAGCATAAATCTTGTTATACTAATTAAAATTCAGAGGCGAGCCAAGTTGGGCCACTTTTGAATATACGAAATGGGTATTGATGTGCTGGAAAAAATGATTTTCCGCGATCAGAGTGCGTTGGCCATTAAACAGGGCCACAAGCTAAAGGCCATAAAAAACGCAATATGCTGCTGTTTTATTTGATTCACTTTTATTATTGCCATGCCCAAATGCCCAAAGATAGAGGACGCTGGACCAAAGAAGTCCAATGATTTGGCGGTCCAATTTGAAGCGTAAAAATGGCCCTGTGTCCGACATTTATGTGCTAGATTTTATGGCAATTTTGTTTCGGCTAAAACAATCAGAGGACCAACCAACATGCACATAAACATCTGTGTGCTGAATCCGAATCCTAGCAGACGCATAGTCTAATAATATTTTATGTGGATAGCATAAAAAGCACGACACTTGGCGGTCCGTTGAACTCCACAGATGTCCTTTTTTTTGTGTACCCCAATGTCAAAGGGCGGCAGGATGACTAACAAGGACTGAGAAATCCGAAATCCAAGCCAATTTATTGAAGTTTTTCACTCTGGCCAAGTGACCATTACGCGCAGAAAGCAGTCAAATGTCCAGCTAACCAGATAGCCAGATACCCAGATACTCAGTTTAGCCAACATTTTGGATTTCATGATGATGCCTGGAGAGAACATGGCGCAATTAGCATTCAGATTGCGCATACGCCGTGTAAGCTGCACTATTTATTTGCGCGCTTCATTTGCATTTTCATTAGTTTATACGTATAACTATTAACGCGCTCCGGGCATTAAAGCCAAATGAGCTGCAAATAATGGCAATATGGGGGCTATATTAAAGTTTTACGAGCAAAAAGGGACGAACTATGCTTGCAGCAAGCGGAAATCATTCATTCAGGAAATATCATTTCCCATTTCCCACTTTTCCACTTCAGCATTTCACTTGACAAGTGCGCGGCAGTGGATAAAATGATAGCTTGGCAAATCAGTTGATTATGGCCATCTAAATATAAACTCGGCAAGACAAAAGCTTTAGAGAAGATTTGTGAAATGAATAAATAAAAACGCTAAATGGCCAGAGAGTAAAAATAAACGCCGAGCGAATTGGGAACGCAGAAAAGCCAAGCACATACATATATATATCAAATACGATTCCCCCCTCTAATTTATAAGGTATATATGGGTGTGCATACATATATGTCCCTCTGCCTGTCTGTCTGTCTGTTTGTTTGTTTGTGACTGACACATACCTTTGCCTCTGCATGCGTAGGCGTTTGATTCCCGCGTGTGTGTGTGTGTGTGTGCCCGTGTGACGTCACAACTGTGACAGAGATACCGCAGGGAAATTATGCCATTGATTAGCCAGCGGTTCGTGATTACCTCCATCCTAACGGGAACGATGACGACGCCGATGATAATGATAATGATAATGATGCTGGTGTTGACGATGCCCATGATTATGATGATGATGATGATGATGATGATGATGATGATGATGCCAGAGTAATGACGTGTCAAACGGCTGGCGACACACCCATGCACACACGCACACTCACACACTTGCAAAGGGGCTGACATATGGCAGTGAACTAAATTGGCTAATGGCCTTTCGCGCCCATTCCATTGGCCAGTTTAGAAAGTGGTACATTTTCCGGACATGCGAGGCACTAAGACCCGTGGGAAAAATTCCATTTCACTACGCACAAATTTTGGAAATTTAAATATTATGCCTAACATGGAACATAAAACTATATTTCATAACTTCAAAACATTCGAAATGCAAACACAAACACAATAATTCATGATGATATATGGCCTCATTTCAAAAATGGCTAATGAAACAAATGGAATCGCATTTAAAATTCAAATTGAACTTTAAAATGGCATTATGATGCCACAAATGATTGTTTTAAAAGCTCTATCTACGCACGTTTAATAAAAGTCATAATTGCCGCACTAAAGTTGAATCACTTCAACTTCAACGCACTTCATATCATCATAATCTTTTTTATGTTTATTTAACATTAAATCTGTTTGTGGTTTATTATTTGGCTTTCTCTTCTATTTCGGTGGACTTCTGCGAGTGTTCCTTCTGCTGTTTTGGACAGGCATCACAGGACCTATTCGCATTCGCCCACTTGAAAAGTCTGAAAATATCCAGGATACACGTGTGTGTGGCAGGGGTGGGGGTGTGTGTGTGAGTACGGGGGGGGTGAGATAACATTTTAAAGCAATTTAGTTTTCATCGCACACATTCAGCTGAAAGTATTGATTGCCAATGCCACAAACACGTACGCAGGACCCACGTATTTGCGTGGCAATGGGTGCGTTTTGTCGATGGTTTGGCACTTACAATGCGAACTCGCAATGCAAATGCCATAAATTATGCAATCGCCCCTCGCCATGCGATTGCCCCGCATTATGATGGAAATTACAATTTGTCACCATTTGTTATGTATTGCTTACTTTCAGGCAAAATGAATATTGGCATCGCAGCACCGAAATGGGATAAATTGTCGCCGCGCGAGTTTTTGCAGCTGCAGGAGTTGGCCTCATGTAAGTGGAAAGCAGTTAATCAAAACGCACTAATCAAAAACACACATCTACTCTGCAAGTCATGGCAACCACTTTACCACTTTTGACAGTTTGCAGTTTGACTAATTTGCAGACTGCAGCTTTCATTCATTATCCCATAAAAACCTTTATCTTGATCAATTTGTTAGATAATAATAGAACGTATATAATGCAGTTAACTAAGAGAGCACATCCAATCCATTCGAATCCATTCATATAACCTGCAGATTGCAGATTAACAGATAGTAGATACACCTCACAATTGCAGATACATTTACTTTTTCGCTTGGCTGGGACTTTTGCAACTCCAGCAAATTTCCTCGACAGTCAGCGCTTAAGAAGGGGCAACTTAAAGCGAGCGATACCGAGCAGCATCCTTTCCACACACATCTGCTCCACATCGCCTTCAGTTATGTCTGACACTGTTTGCATTCTTTGCTGCAGCAGCAAAGTAGTTTACCTTTGGGTGAGCACTTCGCTTCACTTCATCTCGCCGGCTGCCCGGCGGAGGGAATTACTGTGAACGGCAAATGGGAATGTTGAGCTTATAGATTATGGGATGTTACACGCAGCACACACACACACAGTGCGTCAGGATGCTGAACTTGGAGCACTTTCCAGATCCACTTGGATAAAGGAATAGGGCTGCGTTTCAGCCGGAACAGCTGGCAGCGCAATGATCCCCTTGAAATCAGAGGAGCTCAGACAGACAAAAATATTACTTTGTAATAATGCCACACACTTGAAAAGGTAGCTCTGCAATAGGAACCCCTTTGTTATCTTAATAATATATCTATAGAATATCCTGAGCCATTTTCTAATAAATAGAGTACTTAATAACAATCAAGAACTAAACTAAATCTCAGTTTCAAGTTCCTTTTCATATTCCACAATTGAATTAAGCAGAATCGAAGAGCACCAGCTCTTTTGTAGCAATTTGCGAGGTGTGGAAACCATTAATCCCGTTTGGGAGTAGCTTCGCCTGCAATTCGAGACTGTGGCCATTCGGGAGTCCTGTGTGTGTGTGTATCCTGTGCCGCACAGGATATATGTATGTGGGTGCGGCTGCAGGTGCTTATTAGAGTGCGGTTAAATGTTTTTAGTCTGCGGTGCAGCTCCGTACGAAGCTATCAGAAGTGTCAGTGCCAGATGGTGGTGGGCAGGCACAGAAACGGATACTAAAACTGGAACTGGGACTGCATTCAAGTGCAGACACAACTCTCATTAGTTTAATAAAGCTGTGGACGCAACATTTTGGCCGGAAGACTCCCCGTGGAGTTAATTCTGAGCTTATACACTTGGAGCATGTCAGCCAGTAGTCCGTCCAAGTCGTTCGGCACGAACCACTCGCCTTCCATTAGTTAATTATCCCACTGCGCTGCAGTTCAGCCACCCGAGTCACCTGGCGAGACACACACACACCTGTCCACCCGGGCTGGCCCACTTAAGACGTCGATTTAGTTCACCTGGCGCCAGTCTAGCGATTGACGTGTGTCCTGTGTCCCGCACGCTGTCGGTAGCCCGGCTAAACTGAACTTTGCATAATCCCTGGCTTACACCACTCACCTGTGTCCTCTAACTCCTGTCGCTCATCTAACTCCTCTTGCTCCTTGCAGATTCCACCCGAAAGCTGCAGGATGTGCTGCGGGAGTTCAGCTCGCCGAGTGCCGCCAGCACGCCCAAGTGCATTCCGGATGGGGTAAGTATTGCCAGAATGTCCTGCTCCGCTCGTGCAATTAATTGAAAGCGGACGAGGGTGGAGGGATGAGGAGTGGAGGGCAGACCCTGCTCAAAGCACAAGTCAAGGGCTTCGTTGCTTCTTACGCTCTAATCCTCCAGCCAGGCGGCTGAAGAAGACCGATGAAAGCGATTCAGCAAGCTTAAGGAAACTCACATGTGTGCACTGAGAAAAAAGTATAATAGATTTATAAGATACAAATTAATATGTTCTGAATGAAGTCAAGTAACTTTCTATTCCTATTGATTCTTTAGCATATGCTTTTCAATCCAAATCTTCAGGGAGATTCTTACGCCTAGTTAGTTGCTCGGAAACGATTCGATTTTCCGAATGTTTTCCTGGAGTAAAATAGATTTTCCACTAGTATGGTTGGACTGGCAAGGAGCAGGAGCACTCTGAATAGAATTTGGGGCAGGGGAAAGGGCATCCAGGTGGGGCGAAAGATTGAAAGTAAATCTTCTTATACGTACAATAAATCACAGACTTTTCAAGTTTACGCCTGAATGCCAAATTGAAATTGAATGCCAACAGAGACAGAGCAGACACCGAGCTGCCCGGCCAGCACCCTTGTTCCCGAATGAATATCCTGACAAGTTTATACATACTAAATTAATTTGAAACTGCCTGCATCGCCATCAATTCGGTTAGAGCAGGCAGTGGAACAGGAGCCACTGGAGCTGCATAAATTGTAACTCTCTCTCTCTCCCATTGGGGACAAGCGGATCCAGCTACCCGGATCACCAAGGGGTTACCAGGAAGACAAGGAGTCCAGGAGCGCAGGACGTGCAGTTTGCACAGTAATATACATTTTTAATTTGGGATTTTGGAATCGTTCGAGCCAGTAGCATATATGCAAACGAAACCATTCTCGATTCCCCTTTGTTTTCCGGTCTATCATTTGTTTTGCCAGCGTAACGAAATGGAAAAAGTATAATTAAGTTTCCCTCACTCTGGCTCACCTCCTGCTTCCGCTGCTCCTACTCCTGCCCCTCCTCCTGGCTCTTCCTTCCACATGGCACTGGACTCGTGCGCGAGTGAATGATTTCATCGGAATTCACTTTGATATCGAAACACTCTGGCGGGGATGTTCGTGTACTCCTGGCGCACTCGCTGCTTTCATTGCCCGATTTTTTCCGAACAAAAGTAATGCCCGTAAATATTTCAGTTAGCGAAATGAATTGAGATGCCACGAGTTGTGCCACGAGCTGCCTGGCAACAATTTCCTATTCCAAATAAGCAGCTTACACACTTTAACTTTGCTCCGCCTTTAACTTTCACCCAAGGATCGGCTTGTAGCCCACTAGCTTTAATTAGGTTCATTAGGAGCCGCTTGTCCTCAGGTGGCAATGAAAAATGATATGATTCCAGCAATTGGTCACTGGGTGTGAAAAAACTTAAAAGCAGCAGGACGAGAAATTGAAATAGAGCCCAGGTGGTCGTAAATTATGCCCCGAACACTGCGATGCATAATGAATGCAGAGCGCAGATTATGTTCGTCGTGGAGGAGTGATACGAGTGCCAAATGGCCCGTATGTGCGATGCTAGCCTGTGTGCGTGTGGTGTGTGTGTGATTAGAGGGGCTTAATGAATATCGCGCATACGCACCGAACGCCCGAAATGTGCTTGAATATTTATTCATTAAGCCACGCGCTCACGCATAGCGTCACATAACGCATCCATGGGAATACTCCTACCAGCCCAGATTGAAGCCAGAATTACAGCAGAGGTCGTTGAAATAGTACCAATCATTATGACATTCTTATGAAAATAATAAAATAATTCAAGACCGAAAAATTACAAGCTTCGCATAAATAAATAAGCACAGATAATACTATTCCACTCCAATATATTACTACTTTAACTGTATAGTTTTCTTTTTTAATCATTTAATTAAATGAATTGCCATATATGATATACTAAATAGTTAATTTTAAACATTAAATATTAGGAAAACTTTCTTATTATTGCGCCTTTCATTGTTTATAACTAAAAGTTGGAACAGGATCCCTACCACGATGTGTAGATAAGAGGAGCGCAGGGTGGAAAGAATCTTTGCACGCGTATCTCCTTGCTCCTTGTTGGCTAAATAAATTTTGCTAACGCCATTCGCGCCATTATTATAGTGCCGCTGTGTGTGTGTGTGTGTGACTCGGTTGTAATTTATGTGTGTGCCTGCGAGAGTGTGCGTATCTGCGTATCTGCGTATCTGTGTATCTGTGCCCGGGTTTACAATATGCCGATGTTTCTCCACTTAGGCGTGTCGCAGCCATTTGCTTTCACTGGCTTTAAGCAGTTGGCTCTTGGCATGGATGCTGGTGTAGTGCCTAGTGCCTAGTATCTACGACGACACGAGCAGAAACTTCCATTTGCCTGTATTCGGTTTCATTATGGCCAAGGATCCAGCAGCTAGCAAGTGGTTGGGCACACGGAGAGAAAACAGTACCTATAACATCCTATGTTTTATTCAACTTTTGATTTACAAGTTGACGAGTGATATAACAATCCATAACATGGTTTCCAATTCAAGATAGTTGCTCTATATAAGGAATAACTTTCATCTAGTAATACATTTGTTCCGCCCACATAATCTAATCTTATCTGATATAAAGTTTCTTAAGAAAGTTCCAACTTCACAGAAATATGCATATTACTTTGTATGTTTTTTGTATTAACTAAATTTGTTTAGCACTTTGTTCTTCGTGTGAGCCCAAACCTCTTGATGCCCTGGCAGCGCTGGCTCGTTTGCTTTGTTTTATGTTTCGAAATTCAAAACGATGCAAAAGAGCAGCCCAAGGAGCAGCAGCTCGTGAGGAGTTTGATAATAAAGGCAGATATAAATTCGGTAGAATAGATACACATGCCGAGGTCCTGGCAGCCCAGCTCCTGCTGATTATTTCGTTACTTGCGCAATTAATCGCACCCATTCCCCGCGTGCTGTTATCCTTGATTAGCTGTCGTCCTCGTAGGGATGCTGCAACTGGAGACTCAAACTGGGACTGTAAAATCCACAAAAAGCTGCTGTGTGGATCCCCGGGACTACGTCTATCAGTGTCAGCGGATGCCGGCGTCTATCAATGTCGCATTGTTGATTCACGAATCGCGCCGCAGCTGTCAATGTGTTGACATTACAGGTGGTGTTGACATGTAATTTGCCCCGATTCCCATTCAGCCAGGTTCCATTCCATTCCGCATCCATAAAACTGGACCAGTACTCGGTTACTCGCCAGCTCGGTGCGAACCCCTTGCCAAATGGCAAATAAAGAGGCGCCAGATCCTTGAGGGACATTCCCCGGCACGTACGAGCCGAATGGCATGGAACCTTTTTCACAGACAGACAGACAGACGGACGGAGCTCGGATTTATGTGGGCATATTGTGCACTGGACAAATGTAAATAAAATGGCCCGCCCACAGGAGAATTATGTATTCCATACGCGTAATGCGGCAATTTTAAAGCATAAATCCCAGCCTCACTGATATCTGACCTTCAATTAGGCCACAAACTCAACAGCTTCCTTGTACATCAGCAGCATCATTTAGTCGCTAGATAAATGTACTTTCGCTTCACTTGGCACGCAGAAAATCATCTCAGAATATGTCACAATATGGCGAGTACTTATTAATCATACGCTCCGTTGTCAGCGTTAATAAAGTCGATGACGGCGTCCGCTCCTCTTTCTTACTTCACCACTCCCCCTCCACCCAGCGACAAGATGAGTTGGCGGCAACTGCAAAATGTTTTTCGCCATAATAACGTCAACATATTATGTTGCATATGTGGCTCTTCCCCCTCGCACCCCCTCCCAGCCACAGCCACGCCCTGCAAACTCGATACCACTGGCGAAACTTTCCCGGGAAAAAAGGCAGTGGATTGGAGGAGGCATGCAACGACGAGTGTTTTGCACACATTTTAACTTGTCACTCGTGAATGGCCTGTGGTAGATTTATTACACACTCTTGCAGCAAGAGAAATGAGTAATAGATTGGTTTTCCCCTCGAAATGCTTTAAGAGCTCTCAATATTATCTAATAAGGGCTTAAACTGCGCGGCTTCTTCATCGCACTACTAGTTGGATCTACTAGAATCCACTTAGTTAAGTTATATTCAATAAGTTGAAAAACAAAGTGCACACATGCTTGTATAGCTTGGGATAAGTTAGAATGAGTTATTAAGAACTTTTCAAGAGTTTATATTGTAGTTTCCCTTTTAATATTTCGCTTGATTTAAACTGACAAAACAAAAGGTGCCCATAAATCGTTGGCTGGACTCGCTGTATTTATATGTTCCAACTCTTTTCACAGGACATTGATTTCGACGGGTTCCGGCGCTTCCTGGACGCCTTCCTCGACTGCGAGGCGCCGCTGGACCTGGCCAAACATTTGTTTGTGTCCTTCCTCAAGCCGAATGTCACCCAGGCCCAGCTGCATGGCCGGGCACTTAATCAAATGGCCGCCATCAGCAGCACGGCCGCCTGTGCGCCGGTCACGTCGCACACGAAGGGTAAGAGATCGTCCTTGCCACCCACACTACCCATAGCCATACCCATTCCACCCACTCTCATGTGCATGTGAATAATCGCTGAACATTTCTTTTTGGCCCACCCCACGCCCACATCGCACCCCACTCACATCCCGACCGCCTGTAATTAGGCTCCATACCAAACATCAATAGCATTGCCGAGCTGATGCCGCAGTGCAGCGGAGGCGGAGGCGGCATCGGTGGCACGGGGGGCGTGGCCGGGGCCGAGGGACACGCACAAGCCCGCAGCAGCTTTGTGGACAAAATCCATGGCATCACGGATAAATTACACCACTCGCTGGGCGGACATCTATCCCACGATCCCAGCAAGACGGGTGAGTAACAGGGGGAAACTGCCAGGGAGCTGCGATTCAGGATGAGTTTACAGAACAGCGTCCTTTGAATGTATGTGTACGGATTTGATCATTAAAGTGGATTTTGCTTTCATTAAACTACTCTCTGGAATACTCATTTCTCTTGAAAAATATGCAAACAAGGAAGTTGAGTAATCTTCCCAAAATAACTTGTTTCTAATGAACCAAAAATGTTGATAAAAAGACCACAAAAATGTTGTAAAAATATATGAATGTTATTAAACAAATAAATCCTTTGTATCTGTCGTGTTCCGTATTATTCAAGGCTTATCAAGGCTTAATAGTATGACAAACAGATTTACATTTTGCAATAAAACATAATAATACAATAATTTTAAATCGATTAAAATTAAAATACAATTCCAATGCTGCCGATAATCAAATATAAAGCTTTCATTTCAGTTTTTAAAGAATTGTGCTTGCACATTTATTTGTTAAAGCCTACAGTTATGGTTCTTAAATTTCTTTGCTGCCTCTGGGAACTTACGTGATATGTGCGTCTAATTCATCCGACTCTCCACTCAACAGGCAGTGTCCATCCGATGCTCACGGTGACGCCGAGTCCCTTGGCCAGCGGACCCAGCATGTTCCAGGCGAGCAATCCGGCCCGTCGCTCCGTGGACTCCAGTCCCTCGCACTCGGCCACCAACCACTCGCAGATGTCCCGCAACTCCTCGAAGAAGAGCAGCAACTCGGTTAATTGCAAAATTGATGGTGAGCATTAATTAGACATCTACGCCACACAGACCGCCCATCCGAATTACGATGTGCATGCGACTTCCAATTAAGACGCTTATTGTGCAATCATCATGTGATGTGGAATTGGAATTGGAACTGGGATTGGGATTGGTACTGTGAGTGTGACTGGGATTGGGATTGGGATGGAGGTGCACATCCAGCTGATTGGGCAGCCAACATACGGAGCCGGCGAACAATTCAAATGCAAAAATTAACCGTCTGTGTGCTCCATTTGCTCGGGGAAAACCAACTTTTTTGATTGCTTTCCGAATGGAGGAGAGCAGCATTTGTTACAATAGTTTTGCATAAAAGTGTTTAAATGGGCGGATTTTAAATGCAAAAATTGGTTTTCCTACACTAGCAGGCTTACTTAAGTGTATAAAATGAATGTAAAATTTAAAATTGCCTGTTTTCTAGATGTTTCGAATTGATAGACTAAATGGTAATGGCGCAGGATAGCTGGCTAAGCTGAAAAACCCCGCCTATTTGCCGTTTACTTAGTTAACTTGCTCCCGAACTTGCTAATTAGTGGAGCGAGTGGAAAAAAGCAAATATCAACGCGCAAGGAAAACAAGGCAGACATTCGCTAATTCATGAGTTCATAAATTATGCGAATTGCAGTCGCTAGCAAAGACGAAAAGTCTTGACACCGGAAGTCGGGCGCCCCTCTTCCGTTTCCCCCGCGAAAACATCGAAAGGACGGCGCAAAAAACAAAAGCCAAGGGTCGGTCTCTTGTCTCAGAGATCGTGTCGTAAATCAACGCCCAATTAGAAACATTTCTGCATTTCACGAAGTCGCAACTCGTAAAATGCGAGGCCTGCGTTAAATTAACATTTATTGCTTACACACACACACACTGACACAGTCAAGCGCCTCCAGGACACTCACACACTGACACAGCGCGGCGCACTTGCGGCCTGAAAGTATGCAGCACAATTTTTCGCTTCGCCCGCTTCCCTTCTCGCCATCATTCATTTCGCTTCGTTTGAAAAGTGCACGAGAATGATTAATGAACGTAAATTTCGCTTTTTTCCTCGCTTTTTTGCGCCTTTGTCGCTGGCCAGCAGTTTCACGCATTTTGCCAGCAATTGGACGGCATTGTCCTGGAAGTTTAGAGAGTGGGAGTACACAGGCAGAAAAGAGGGGCTAGTTCCTTTTCTACCTAATTCAAGCACGCATAACTATGTGTATGTGACTTCAGAAGTGTTTCCTACTTAAACTTATTGAATTTAATGCATTAACAGCAGTAATTTGCGGAAAAGGCCCAGCCAGGAGTTTCCCATTAGCATTATATATTAGGTACAACCAGGACGAGGCTTTTGCTCCTGCGAGTGTGCCTGTGTGTGTATGTGTGTTTGAGCGCCTTAAGCGCTAATTGGATTAGTTTTGCTTTGCTTTTTGTATTCCGACTGGCTGTGTGTGTGTGCGTGAATTAAATTTATTAGTCGGAATGTAGGCTGGCAATAAGTTGACATTGATCCTGCACGCACACACACACACACTCAGCCTGTTTGCACAACTTCCTGCACTCGTCGCGGATCCGACAGCCTCATTTAGTTGTTAAGAAGTCGGGCAAATATTGGCATTGTTTGCGAGCACATACCATACATACATATATTATAATTTATGGACAACAAACGATCCGACAGTGGGCAAACATAATTAGCTAGAGTACAATCATCTCCATGTCTTTTTCGGGCCTTTGTCTGTCTGCCTCGGATGGAAACTACGCATTAACATATAAATTAGCACATCAACAGCACACACACACACATAAATGGCCTGTCAAAGTGCTAAGGATGGAAATCATTCATACTTCCGCGCAAACAAAGAGCCTTTCTTCTTTCGCCTTTGAAAACTGCCATACAAATTGGCGCGCCACTCAGGATGCTTTGATTTCAATGCATTAGGTAATTGCGCAGGAATCGACTGCCAGCCAGGCAGCTAGGCAAAAAAAGGTGAATAAATTTGTAATTACGGAAAAAAGAAAGTCCGGGTATCTGGAGCATGGGTTGGGAAAAGTTTTGGGCATTAGAAAACGAATATAAAACTCGAGTTCATTAAGAGCCATAACAAAACGGTTTTGGCCCGGTCAAATGTCGGCAATTAACATTAAGCATAATGGCTCCTGGCTGCCAGCTGTCGATGGCATTAAGGATAATGAGGGGCGGCGGCCACTCTGTCACTCAATAAATGCACTGCCACTGCACTGGCAGTCCTCCAATCCGCCACTCCGCCCACCCACTCATCATCGACCCTTTCATTTGCAGCTGACATTAAGCTCCTCGCGCGAAAACTCTCCCACTTCGATCCGCTGACACTCAAGGTCCCGCTGAAGGATGTCGTCTGCTATTTATCACTGCTCGAGGCAGGACGACCGGAGGACAAGCTGGAGTGTAAGTTCCCCGCGGCAACCTTTGCTCCTTTGCGTACTGCTTAACCTTATCCTTAAACCGGTTATTTATTCATTGCGTTCGCAGTCATGTTCCGGCTGTACGACACGGATAGCAACGGAGTCCTGGACACGGCCGAAATGGACGCCATTGTCAACCAGATGATGGCCGTGGCCGAATACCTCGGCTGGGATGTCAGCGAACTGCGTCCGGTGAGTGCCGGCCAAAGTCCGACTTACATTAAAAACTCATTACTGCAATCGATGCACGGAAAATCCACTTAGCTCACTCACTGCACACGGAACATATCATCTGGTCATACCACTGGTCAGTCGCCCGGCGTCCGGTTGTTGGTCACAAGTCCCGTAACCCGTTCGACTACTCGTTGACCCAATCCAAACCAAACCAATCCAATAAAACTTTTTCAATTACTTACCAACATTTTCAGCAGGCAACACACAAAGCGCCAAACAAAACACGGCGGAAAGAACACTTGAAATTAATTTTGCCTTTATTGTTTGAGCCTTCCACTCCGGCGATAGTCCCAGCTTAGCTACACTGCGACAAATTTCTGTCTGTTCCTTTCCATAAATAAATATACAGAAAGACTCATTGAAGTTAATTACTTGCCACAATATGCGGTTCAATCGAATGAAATAATTTTGTAGCTCAAAGTTGGCAGTGCTTTCAGATACAAATGAATTGCTGAAATACCTAATTATTCACAAAACCATTTCCTCGTCCTTTCTCACTGATCTCGAGTACTATCTGACGGCACAATGAACCCAATTAAAGTGGCTCCTATTCGTTTTGTGTGCGCCGTGTTTCCATTTCAAACGCGAATTTGTGGAGCTGCCGCAGCGACCACATCGCATAGGCAAGTTAATAGTTTCAGCAGCGGCAAAAAGAACAGCCTTCAACCCGCCTGCCCCCAGAAACCTCGCCACGTTGACAGGCGGAGCAAAAAAAAGTGTACACAGCAATGAAAGGAATATAAAAAGAAGAAAGAACTGCGACCGCAAATAAAGTCAAAGCGCCACAAAACTCAATTAACAAAATACCCCTGGCTATGGCGGAATGATTCCAGCCGCATTTCCCGCCGTTCCCGTCCGTCGTCCTTTCGCAGGACTTCCTTTTCCGCTGCTCGAGATGCGAGGGGCCCGTGTTCCAGTTGCGTTGCCATCACGACGACTTTATGACTGCCGCATACTTTAAATTCTAGGCAGAGCCAGAAAATATTTTAATCAAAATATTTTTAGCCAAGTTGCGCCAAGAAGCCAAGTTCGGGTCAGTCCTTTGGCCCATTATCCTTTCGCTCTCCACTAACGCGCCACACAAACACACAAATAATCAAAGCACTTAATGAGTTGCATAATTCTGGCATTCGTCTCCGGGCGAATATGAAATTCCCGGGGAAAAACAAAAAGGATTCGGAAGTTGAATAAATTTGGGAGTGAATTTCGTCCCTTCCCACCGCTGAATAATTTACAGAACTGAGCAACTCGTACCTCATCGATTTGTTTGGATTTGGAATAATGTGTGCAATAAAAGCCAGAAAGAAGGGAATCATTTGAAGTCTTCAAAGAAGCAAGTTCTTCATCTAGTCATCATATTTATCTAGCTTGAGATACTTTAAAACCTTAGGAGAATCGAGGTAGTAGTAAAAAGTAAGTTGGTAGAGAAGGCAAGGAAAAAATATTTGTACATTTCTGCAGGAAATGCATTTGCCCAACGAAGCCAGCGTAATAAGTTTACATTCCCCCAACCGAGAGAAGTGCATTCCAAACAGGAAGTTACCTTTCCGCTAAGTTTCATTCCATCTAAGAATCACCCATTTTTCGGTTTTACTCCACACCACTCCACTCACTGCAATCCGCAATCGCTTCTCGTACCTACAGATACTGCAAGAGATGATGGTTGAAATCGACTACGATGCCGATGGCACCGTGTCCTTGGACGAGTGGCAGCGAGGCGGGATGACTACGATTCCACTGCTGGTGCTCCTGGGTGGGTAATTTTCCACTTAGCACGGCGAGAAAATATCACAATCTTGTCAGCAAGTCAAATCGGAAATACCTTTAGCAAGCAACTCAACTTACAAAAAGTAATTTCATATATTTCCAACATTTAAGTTAGTAATCATCACTAGTATTCAGTGATACAGACTCTGCCTCCAGATGATAATGATATGATGGTGATATTTTCTCTCTGTGTGCCTGAGTCCCCCCTTTCCCCTGCTAAGTGCCCCTTTGCCGGCTGAATGCCTTGATCTGTGACTGGTTGGCTGCTGCCGTAATAATCAAGTCATTTGCCCAGGTGCCGCAGGGGGGAGCGGAGCGGAGGAGGGCAGGGGAGCTGCTGCAGGCTCCCCTTGATACGCTTATGCAAAGTGACAACTCTCTCTCTCTTCCGACTCCTCCCTTGCCACATGCCACCTACCACCTGCACCCTCTACATCCCAATCTCTGCATCTCCATCTCTCAATCTTCGCCAGGTGTCGACAGCACCACGCTCAAGGAGGATGGTATCCACGTGTGGCGCCTGAAGCACTTCAGCAAGCCGGCGTACTGCAATCTCTGCCTCAACATGTTGGTGGGTCTCGGCAAGAAGGGCCTCTGCTGTGTGCGTGAGTATCTGTGTGGGTGGCACACTCTGAGGACAGGAAATTGTCCATCCGAATGGCCAAAGCAACTTTAAGGCCATTCGACTATCCACAAAATCCCCAAGAGGTTGCATTTATCCCATTAATATTTAACGAATGTATATCAGGAAATGTTATTTTTAACATAATAACAATGTTGTTTTTGTACTTGTTTTTTAAATGTGTTAATCTTTACTTAAATTTGTATGAAAAGCAAATACTAAAATTCGTCAACATAAAAATGAGTCATTGTATTGTTTTCAAGCTTAAACAATAATGCGGATTAAACGTTAATTTGATATACATCATATATTACAAGTATTACTCATGGTTGACTGTTTTATTACTTTTAATATGTAATTTTTGGTGTTAAATATTGAAAAAAAAACTTTAAATAGGATTGTATTACTGCTGGATTATAGGAAGTAAAACTATGCAATAATTATTGCATTATTTGTAAGCTGATTTTATTTATTTGATTGACATCAACTCAATTTAGTTAGCACACATACTCTTTTAATCGTGGATTTACATTTGATGTAAACTTATTTATAACTTAAATTATTAAATTAAGCAAAGTAAATTGTATCACTTTCACTTACAGTTTGCAAGTACACCGTCCACGAGCGGTGCGTGCAACATGCCCCCGCGTCCTGCATCACCACCTACGTCAAGTCGAAGAAACCAAAGTGCGGCGGAGACCTACTGCATCACTGGGTGGAGGGCAACTGCTATGGACGGTGCTCCAAGTGCCGCAAAAGGATAAAGGCTTACCACGGAATCACAGGACTAACCTGCCGCTGGTGTCACATGATGGTGAGTGAATGAATAGATTTCTTTATATAATAAAATTATAAACTAAATTCGGAAAATATAGTTATTGTGGTAACTATAAACTGAATTGAAATAGTATATTCATAGAAATTTCAATTTGGTCTTATTTAAGTATAAATACATAAGTAGGTTATAATTGAAATTCGAGTTACATCAGCTGGCAGATTCGGTTCATGCTGAATTGACAGAGTTTCGAATGCCGCATAACCAATCCCCGTAACAAGACCAAATCAGATCAGTTCTGGCCGAGATTGCTGGCATTGTTTCGAAACAAAAATTCCAATTATCCGGAAAAACAAGGCAACCTTTGGCCCAGCACTCGCAATGTAGTTTCGTTGGAGCTGTGACTCGCAGCCGGCAGGAGCACCAACACTTCCACCAGCGAAATCCACCCAATTCCCGCACCCGGCAGGGACTCGGATGCGTCCCGATCCGCACACATGAGATGGGAACTTCGTTATGGCTGGCAAATTGTCACGTTCCGAACACGTTGCGCTACTGCTGCCGCCGTTGCATGCCACCAACTTTTGTGTCCTGCGTCTTTGACAAGTGCAGTGGAGATAATGCTGAATTCCTTTCCGCCAGAGGGTCGTCGGCGGGAGCGAAGGTCGGGAAACTTGGTCCTTCGAGCCGGATGCTGCTGCATCGGCAAATACTTTGTAAGCCAAACGTAGCCGACGCTTTTGACAGTCAATAACTTCGCATTTTGAGTGGATGCGTCTGTGTGGGGGGCATCTAGTCTTTGCCACATAAAAGGGGAATGTGGTTCCCATGCCCTCCCCCCGCCGCAAAATTCCTCACCACAGATATAGTCTACCTAGTGCCGTTTAAAGTAAACACAATAGTGTTCAGGTTTTTTACCTAAGATTCACTTTTATGGGAATTTAAACATAACAATTTTAAGGGTTTAAACACTTTTGCTAGAAAATTGGTAAATAGTTGAAGTTAATAGTATAATTACAGCAAGGGAATATACGTTCTGGCTTGTTGAAGCTAGCTTTCCTTTTTGTTTAATAAAAGTAGACTGCAAACGTTTTCATAAGTTTCGTTTAATTAGAAACAAAAAACTTTTGAGCCTGGTCATCAGTGTATGACCAACTCCAAATCAATTTTTAAGGCCGCAGCTGTGAAAAGTAATGCGAAAAAAGGAAGCCGCGTGGCCATTAGCCAAAAGAAGCATCCAGACTTCGCTCCAGCCAAATTGGTATTTAAATGAAAATCCGCGCCGAAATCTCATTTAGGCCAAAATTAACCATTTTTTCTGCTCCACGGGTCGGGTAGTCGGCGGCGCTAACAAACTTTTAATCGGATTCATTAAGGCGAATTGAACGCTTGAGAGTCGACGACTCCGCTCTCCTTGTCCGCCACTTCTGCCATAAGTGGCCTTTGGCCGGCAATGAAGTGGAAATTGAATTTAATAGCCTAGATTTTCTACGAGACCGCGCTATCTGACTACGTACTCCGCCTAATTTGATTCGTTCCCCCATCTCATCCCGTCGATAGCTCCACAACCGCTGCGCCTCGTCGGTGAAGAAGGAGTGCACCTTGGGCGAATACTCCGAGCTGATTGTCCCGCCCACGGCCATCTGCCCGGCGGTGCTCGACCGCCAGCGATCCGTGAACCAGGCTCACAAGGTAAGATTGCATCATATCCTATCATACTGTATCCTTAAAGCTGCTTTCCCACTTTAATCATTCGCAAATATTCATAATTAAAATTAAATGTGAAACTTAAGCTTAAATATTATAGGTTCAGTATCAAATATGATAAAATGAGTTTTAATTGCACCTTCTGATATTATTATTTTTAACATACCTTTAATGTAATATTTACTTAAGGTGTTTAAAGTAAAATGCAAAATTCTGTCGAAATAATATTAATTCGTTTTTGCAAAAGGATAACCTTCTATATCGACCTAAAAGATTGTGAAAGAAAACTATTTCAAAATTACGTACTGCCAACGTTTTTGGGCATCTTTTTAGTTTTTATGATTTGATTTTAATTTTAATTGTTTATGATCTATATCTATATATATATATATTCTTACTTAATAACAAAATTCATTTGATGAAGCATAAATTTGTTAATTTCACACTGCTTCTTAATTAACAAACTAGAAAAGAACAAAAACAAAAGCTATTGCATTTTTGAAACATTTTCCCCTCCCGCTTAATTTTGTTAACAAATTTTAACATCACCCTGCTGCTAAGTGAAACATCCCAAAATTGGCTAACTAATCCCTTTCAAAATTGTAAAAAAAAAATATATCGCCAAACATAACAATTGGAACTGCTGCTTTGCGCCCACCACCCAATCGTAACCCATGACATTGGCCAAATTCGTAACCAGAAATCCCAAATGCATCACCACCAGGCCACGCACTTCCAAATCACGCCGCCGGACGAGCTGAGCTGCCCGCTGCTGGTGTTCGTCAATCCGAAGAGCGGCGGTCGTCAGGGAGATCGCATACTGCGGAAGTTCCAGTACATGCTCAATCCGCGCCAGGTGTACGACCTGTCCAAGGGCGGGCCCAAGGAGGGTGTGTGTGTGTGAGTGATGGCCGTTCAAGCACGGTGATTGATTTCCGCTCTCGTTGCCAGGACTCACGCTCTTCAAGGACCTGCCCCGCTTCAGGGTCATTTGCTGCGGCGGCGATGGCACCGTCGGCTGGGTTCTGGAAGCCATGGGTAAGTGCTGTAACTAGACTATTACCTAAGCTCAAAGCTATCTAAGAACTCAGGAATAATGCTACCCTGCTTTTATGCTACCATCTTTAAGATTGCTTAAAATACAAATGCATTTACATAATTATAATTTAAGCGATATGTCCCTGTTTTTCCTGCAGACTCCATAGAGTTGGCCAGCCAGCCGGCCATCGGAGTGATTCCCCTGGGAACGGGCAACGACCTGGCCCGCTGTCTCCGCTGGGGCGGCGGATACGAGGGCGAAAACATCCCCAAGCTGATGGACAAGTTCCGCAGAGCCTCCACCGTGATGCTGGACCGCTGGAGCATCGATGTGACCAACACTCCGCACAGCGATGAACTGCGACCCAAGGTGAGTGAAAACACAAGCTCAACTAAATATTCATGAAATCATAATCATAATAATAGGAAAACAAAGCCAATTTAGCACGATTAATAAGATATATATCCTTTAAAAACTAATATGGGTAATTCCAATAAAGTAAATCCTTTATTAAAGGATTATCTTATCCTATAAAGATAATACCCACTCCCGAGTTTCAGATTGTAGCTAATGGAGTGAAACTTTTAGATGGAAAACCCATTAAAGTGTAACATTTTGGGCCTCGTTGTTTTATTTATTGCTTTATTTAGCCTAGACACTGGGTATTTTCCCTTACGAATCGAATCGAATTGGCCATAACCCGGCCAAAGTAGGCGTTTGTGGGCGTGATCTGGCCCAGCTGGAAAATCCAATTATTGGCCACAAAGCGCTTACCACGCACACCATTCCCATTCCTGTCCTAAACAGCATCCTTGCCCTGCCTCTTGGGAGGAAAACGATTACACAAACTAATTTTGCTGGCTGGAAGGCGTGATGCTGACGCTGCCAACCAGCAATTCGAAAAACTCCAACCTCCAACTATTGGCAATTGGCTTTTGGCAGTTGGCAATTGCTAAGCCAAGTTTTACCTTCTTTTTCCGCCGCAGGTGACGCTGCACTCGAACATGCAGAAGGTGATTGAGCTGTCGCAAAGTGTTGTGGTCGACAAATCGCTGATGGAACGCTTCGAGGAAATCCAGCGGCAGAGCAAGCAGGTGGCCACGTCCATGGGCACGGCGGCCTCCAGCACATCGATTATGATGGCCAGCAAGACGGAAACGGAAATGGCAACGATGGCCACGATGGAGTTCGGCAGCAGCACGACGACCACCAACAGGACGACCACGACCAAGAGCATTTCGATGTCCACGTTCGAGACGCAGTGCCTGCAACAGACCCTGCCGACAGCGATGAGCAGCAGCAGCAGCAACACGAGCAGCGGCAGTCCTTGCAACGGCAACCAGGATGCGGAAACGGAAGTAGATTCCCATGCCGCTGCCGCTGCCGAAGTCCGGGAGCAGTCCTTGCCCAGGAGGTCGGGTGAAACGGAAAAGCAATCACTTGAGACGCTGCTGCTGCAGCACAAACAGCAGATGCAACAACAGCAGCAGCAGCAACAGCAGCAAGGAGCCACATCACTGGCTGTCGAGGAAGCTGCAACAGCAACGCCAGTCGGGAGTAATCAAAGCGATAATAATAGCCAGCGCAATAAGCAGAACAACATCCTTAAACAGCAAATTACATTGTCATTGGACTTGTCCGACCATGAGGACGAGCCCAAGGACGACGTGCAAGGCGATGGCGGTGGCGCTGGCGATGGCACCAAGAGCAACGGCAACAGCATTCCGGCAACACCAGCCACACCCGCCACACCAATCACACCCACCACTCCGAATGCCGCATCAAGTGTGCTGCCGCAGCAGCATCTCCAGTTCGAGCAGCAACAGAAGCCCATCAAGGTGCAATCCGACAAGGACTGCACGGTGCCCTACAACATAATCAACAATTATTTCTCCGTTGGCGTGGTGAGTACTCTGCACTGCATGCACTGAAAGAAATCAATCCAATATCAATATTTACAACTTGAATTTATTACACACTGCTGATATGACAAGTTCTGAAATTGGAACTTATAACTTCTTCTTCAAATCACAGTGGCATTTGTTTAACCATGGTGTTTTGAGGATAGATAGTATCTATTAGATACCTTCTTATCAAAAAGGGGATTTCTGTAAATGGCATATATTTGCTAAACTGAAGTGTATGTTATGTAATGCCTAGAATGCATCCTACTGCTCCTTGGACTGTGACTCCGATTAGTTGCATTCACTAATGCCAGGCAGTCATTCCGGTTACAGATTCACTCCGTCACATGTCAGATGCTAAGCCGGCGATTGTCATGCCATTTCCATTCGAACTCGCTCGTGTTGCCCATCCGGTTTCAGGTCCACATCCACATTCCTGCCCATGCCCATGTCCATGTCCGTGTCCGTGTCCGTGTCATCGGCAGTGGCCACATCCGGCGTAACAAGAGCAGCTATGGCGCAATTTTCATAATTAGTGAGGACGAGCTGTCGTGGCTGTTGACATGGGATTTGCAGTTGACAAGCTCGCTGGCCAGGCTTAATTTGATTATCCGAGGAAATCGCATAGCATGGCATCACAAGTCCTTAGCCTTTGTCTCGAACTGATTGCCGGAAAATTCGGCCTTATGTAGGTGTACGGCAATCAAAACAGAATTCTTAATTGGAAATTTGCGTAACTTTGTCAAGAGCGTCGGGGTCTTTACTCTGTATTACTACAGACTTCGTATTTATTTAGCTTCAATGCAATTTATGAATTACCTCGTCCATCAAGATTGTATTTGGTTTTGATTAGGTTGTCGGCAGTCATTGTTCGAACATTCTAAGGCAATTAAATTAGGTTTGGAAAACTCGTTAGATATTTAGTCAAAGTAGTGAGTAAAATACATGTGTACTATAAACTCGTAGATAAAGATTGCACTTTGCACTTCAAGCCATTCTAGCCAAGATTTTTGCATACTCCCTGCTATCCTGATTACTCAATAGTCCTTAAAGACCAATAATATTTGGGGCAAGTGTCCCGCTGATGGCCAAGTGAAGCGACTCCGCTTGGCTGTTCAATAATTCATTTAAGTTAACTCAATCATTTATTCAGCGTTTAGGGCAGGAGGCCGCATATTTCCGGCGCACATACCCCAAAATCCAGCCCTCAAAGCAGGCAAATGAATATCCTTTGGGGCGGGCAACGGTCTTTCAGATGCAAATTTGCGAGGAACGCAATTCTGCTGGCTACATTCATAACCGCGGAGCTCAAACAAAGGCGCTGCAACAAAGAGTGGCGATGGATCCGCATCCCCAGGAACCATGAATCGTGCCTGGGCGATTAGTCAAAGACTCGGCATGCATTTTGCATGCAAAGTGGCTGATTTCCGCAAAAGTCGAATGCCACACGCCCGTGGCTCAGGTGCAGATACAATTACACATACCGGTGCAGGTGTAGAATAGCAGGATGGCAGACACAGATGCAGATACAGATACTTTCGCATCTTGAGCTGGGGGATCGGGAGCATGCAAACGTCACACAATCATCAGCTGCGCATTTGCATCATTGATGCTGCAATGCTTTCGATTGGCAGGTGCAATTTGCACTGTTTGCTTGCACTTTTGCCGGCTTTCGAGAACAAACTGCCCCGAAATATCAGGCAACACTCTTCTGCAATGCAAATTCACTTAACTCGAGAGTCCTGCCAGCCGGAATTCCCGAAAAACTGCAAATAGCCGAAAGCGTTTAGATTAATGAATTGTAAGCCCAGGCTGTGGGCAGCACGAAATTTGTGTCATTATAATTTCCAGCAAGCGATGAATTAGTAACGCCAAACACCGCAAAGTCAGGAAAAGAAACAGATTGCGCCCCAGGGACCAACATATATACATATAACATTAGAACGCCCACACACCCGCTGGCAATAAATAGGATGTTGGATAAAAGTTTGCCCAGTGGCGTAGCGTCCTTTTGAATAATTTAGTATGATGTGCGATATGAGCACAAGGACAAGGAGCAGGAAGCTGGGAGCATCAAAATCACAGATACTCGCACTTTCAGCGGCCTGCACTCCGCTTATCAGGCCGGGATTTAGTGGAGCCATAAAGTAAAGTTAAGTGACAACTTTACAGCTCCGCCTGGCCGCAGAAATGAAACGAAATGAAGGCCAAATGAAACGGCAAGTCGCACAAATCAGCAGGCCGACGATGTCCTGGCCCCCGTTTCACATTGGTCGCTCCAAGTACACAGAGAGGAAAGAATATAAAGGATATAGGCAAGCGCCCACACTTTGTATTAATTGCCTCATCAATTTAACATAGTTATAGTAGTCATTTGATAGTAGTTATTTGATATTGAACACTAAACGAGTGGAACTGAATTGAAACATCTGAATTCAAACACCTTTGCCTTATCCATTGCACTCAGATCCCAAGATCACAGTCTAATATCAACCATTATGAGGAGCAATCAACTCCTAATGCATTTCTGATTGATGACAATCATATGGAATACCTAAACGATCTGCAGTACACCCAGGAGCCACTAATCTCCAAACGTTTTGTAGTTCGCTGTGTACGCGCAGGATGTGTGGGAGGATGTGGGCGAGTGAGTCCTGCGTAAGGTCACACCATTTGTCAAGTGGCGGCTAAAGCCGAAATCCTTTTTGTGCAAACATTTTGCGCTCCCCACGGCCACAGAATTCAGCCTAATGCTCCTGCCACAGAGCGCCGGCAATTGCACACCAGATCCCACAAAATCCGCACCAGAGCCGAAATAAAAATGTGCGCCCGTTTGGAGGTGGGGGGCAGGATCCTTTAGGATTGGGTGTGGATTCGGGCTTGGGTTTCCCCATATTTTCCCCCATATTCGGTGTGTGTGCGTGTGGCGTGTTAGTTTATTTATGACTTGATGTCCGTCTGTTTAAACAGTAGGCGTCTACAGGCGAAGTGATGGCGATGATGTTATTGCCGTTTCTGCTCCTGCTCCTCCTCCGGCTCCAGTTGCCGGGATTTCACTTGTCGGACACATTTCATACGGAGAGCTCTTTGTCCTGGGCCCATCACGAAATCCATTTAACACTCATGTACATGAACATGTGTCTGGTCTGCCAGGGAGCGCTCCGGTTCAAGTGGCCCAGCTCCTTGGGCGCGAGCATTCTTGGGGAGAACGGGTGGATCCGAAGCAGGAGGAGGAGGAGGAGCACTCTGCCCGGGTAATACAGCATGAAAAGTATTTCACGCTGACGCCTGGGTTTAACGTCAAACAATTGACGTTGAGCGCCAACTTGTGCGACGATAATAAAAGTGCGAGTTTCAGCCACTTTTGGTAGTTTCAGCCCAGCATTTAGCCGGCGAATCTGTCTTTTCGGATAACTTTGTTCAGCTGGTTAAGGGGTACTATCATACTATCATTTTTATAAGTTTGTGTGCCTGTAGGGTTATAGTTTTTACAGATTGCAAGGGAACTAGAGGTGTTAACAATCAATAGTTCAACAATTATCTGTAAGCAACGCTTATATTTTCATATACTTGTATTCAACTACCAAATTCATTACATTTAACTACAGTACTGGTAAATTATCTTTCACTTTTCATTTAGGATACAACCTTTATCATTTCTCGAACTTAAGGCATAAAATATGTTAAGTACTCTAGAAGCTAGAGTAGTTTTGCCAATTTCTAGCTTGTTTTTGGCTCACTCTTGCATGGAAAAGTGGCTTTTCATCGCGGAGTCGTCAGCACTGTTTTGGGGAACGGGGAAAACTGGCAACTGGAGGCTGTTATGGAGTTGATGTGTAATTGTCTGAGCTTCGACTTTGACTTCGGCTCAAGTTTTATGTGCCAGGACGCAGAGATAGGAGGCTGGATGCGCATTTTATGGAAGGGCTTTTTGTACCTGAGTTGCGCATACGCCCCGTTGCCTTCAATGGGATTTGGTCTTATCTATAACTGCTGGCATTTTCCCAGCTGCCTGCCAGTTTGGGTACACAAATTATTTCATTAGCCTCACAACCCCCTCTCCCCTTTTTTTTTTGCTTTGGGCCATCCTTGGGCAACGTGCCGCCGTCTATTGCTGAAATGTCGTGCCATCGGCAAACTTTCCCCAATGCAAACAAGCTGTCAGCTCGTGCGTTCTGCCCGCCTCCGCCGACAAGGAGTAATGGGTATGGTGCGGTCGAGGCATGCTAATAAGCTGGGCTGTCACTAAATTAGTTTACCGCACAGGCCGTGCATAAAGTGACATCGGAGATGGGGGAAGCGGGATGCGGGATGCTGCTGAAGCTAATTAAAAAGTTTTTCGTCGATTTTTCGATTTTAAGCTCTGGCAGCCGCTCGCTCATGTTGACAATTCAATTTGACGTCGAGCGGTAATAAATCTTATTTGCCGTGCAACCAGCAGGCCGTAATTGAAAGTCCTGCCGCCACCACGTGCCCTCAATCCGGCGGACAAAGGGACCGGAGGCGCGCGTGCCTATGTGTATTTGCCGAGCGACATGCATAACAAATGCGTTGGCAGCCAGTGCAACGAGTCGTATGAGCAACGCGGCCCACAGGGCGGGCACGCAACCGAATATCCGCATAAGAAATTAAAATGCAACCGTCCGCCCGATAAGGGAGACTCCCTCCCTTCTACCGCCCGTCTTCCGTGAAATGGAGTTGCCCGAGGCTACTCCCTTCTGCACGGAGAGGGCGCATCCGGCACGTGAGCTCACCCAGCGCACACATTGGAGGCTGGGTAAATAGCACTGCTCCGCAATGGATTATGAGAATAGCAGGCTACTGCCAATTGCTTTCAGGTCCTGCCCAAATTTGCTTAAATTACACAAGCATTCCATACCGTTTATAGGAATAGGCGTGACATTTTTGTTATACTAATTCAATCTTAATGGACAAAGACAAGACTTGAAGCCTTAAGCTACTTGATAAATTCCTGAGATTTCCAAACACCTGAGATGAAAAGCTCCTTTGCCACCCGCCAATTGCTAATATAAATTAGGTGTCGTACCTAAGGCTCGGCCACAAGATTAATTAGCATTGCTGCGGTTGGGCCAATCGGATCCAATCCAAGTGGTTTGCCATGGCAGCCATGGCAGGAGTGTCAATCTAATTGAGATTTCTGGGAAAGTCTGAATGGCAAATAGCAATCGCGGTCGAGTGCAATCCGAACGTGACCCTGAATGGCGCGCTATCCAGCTGTCCTTTCAACTGGCCTCGCACCCAACTCATCCCACACCGCACTGATTCTGTTTCCCCAGGACGCCGCCATCTGCGTCAAGTTCCACCTGGAGCGTGAGAAGAACCCGCACAAATTCAACAGCCGCATGAAGAACAAGCTGTGGTACTTCGAGTATGCAACATCCGAGACATTTGCGGCATCCTGCAAGAATCTCCACGAGAGCATCGAGATTGTGGTAAGTGGATGGGGAAGATGCAATCGATGTGGCGGCCACCCGTCGTCCGTGATTCATTAGCGGATGCTGGAACGATAGCTGCGCAGCGTGTAACCTTCGCTCCGTATTTGCAGTGCGATGGCGTGGCCCTGGACTTGGCCAACGGACCCCACCTGCAGGGAGTGGCCCTGCTCAACATCCCGTACACACACGGCGGCTCCAACCTGTGGGGCGAGCACCTGTCCCAGAAGCGGATACGCAAGAGCGCCGGCCCCTTCGGCAAGAGCAAGAAGCTCCGCGCCGGCGACAAGGAGTTCTCCGCCACCAGCTTCAATTCCGTGGACCTCTCGGTGGCCATTCAGGGTAAGGCAACTATGACCTTTTTGGATATATGTGAACTTACTCAACAATAGAACTAACGCATGTCCTTTCTAGACTTTGGAGATCGGCTCATCGAGGTGATTGGGCTGGAGAACTGCCTGCACATGGGCCAGGTGAGGACTGGACTCCGAGCATCGGGACGTCGCCTGGCCCAGTGCAGCGAGGTGATCATCAAGACGAAGAAAACATTTCCCATGCAGATAGATGGCGAGCCCTGGATGCAGATGCCCTGCACGGTGAGTGATCTGCAAACTGATAATGGTTAAACAGTCTAATTGGATTTCCTCGCTGCAGATCAAGGTGACCCACAAGAACCAGGTGCCCATGCTGATGGCACCGCGGTCGGAGAAGGGACGCGGATTCTTTAACCTGCTGTGCAGCTGATTCAGGCGCAGCGCATCGAGCGACTTCATGGGCCGGAGTGCCCAGGAGTCGGCCGATGAGCTGGATGATGACTTTCGGATCGTCACTAGAAGCACCACCGTCCACAACATAGCCTAGCGTCAATAGCTTTAGCCCAGTCCACCCGCAATCGCATCGAATTGGTTAACCCTAGGTTAAGGCTTCCCTTATGATATGACATGATATGATATAATATGTGTAGATCTGCTATATGTGTATGTATTCTTGTATGCATGTATGTCGAGTGAGTTACAGAGCTTTATATTTAGTGTTAGACTAGCCAAATATACAACCGAGTCAAGTCCATTCCAATGGCATCCGAGTGCGGTGGCTGTATATATACATACATACATAGCAATACTGCGACGGCTTTAGGCCACCGGATATTTTAAGAACACACTTTAAAAGCGATAGCATAGCGAAAATTGTCCAAAGATGCAACTGAAATGAGACCAACCAAGCAACCAGAACAACAAACCAAACACAAAAACCAAACAGCTAATAGTAGTGCGAATTTTATGCCCTAGGCTAGGTACGAGTATGTTATTTATTCCGTCATTTATAAGCAGTGGTGGGTGTTGCTGGGATCGACAGGATATATGTATAAGTCTACCGACGTATGTAGAACCAACACACATATCATTTGATTTCCGACTCGAGATTTTGCATTTGAGCAGCACTCGCCACTGAACTACGAACTTAACTTTTATTTTTTTTGGTAATTTATATTGTATATAGCGAAACAAATGTAACTTGGCATGATGCAAGTGTCAACTAAATGGTGCAGCTTTAAACGAAATTTTATATATGAACACATATATTGAGAGGACACGAACCGGATGTTGAACAATACATACATAGCATATATGTATTGTATATTTCCTATATGTATATTAAGTGCCAATAAGGTCCTCACAAATACAATACTCATAGAAGAATACCCTACCTTTCTCACCCCCCTCAGTAAATTTAACCGCACAGGTAAATTTCAAATCGAAAAACCACATTCCAAGCATTTCCCAGACCACGTGTACATTTTTGGACGCAAAGCACTAAAAAGTGCAAATCTGGTAAAGTGAAATCACCAATAATCTTATTTGTTAAACGTAGTGTCCCTAGAATCAAATAACTACTAGCTGATAGTTATTGAATAGCACGCAACCAAAGAGCACTACTTTTGAACTATTAGGTAATATGAGAGGCACTTCTCAGATGGAATGTTAATTGGATATACTCGCAATATAATACGTGTCCTTCGAATCGTTACGCCCCCTAAGTAGTTCGGAATATTAAAGCTAACTTCGAAGACTAACCATAGTTTCTTACATACACTTCACACCTAATGTTATGGAGCGCGTCGAGTTATCCTAGTCATTTGCCGAGTCCAAATTGAGTTCTCCTCGTACGTGCCATCCTAACCCTTGGACCTTGGACTTTCCCAGCAGGATATCCGCACTGCACACGATTAATCCTTAATGTATGTGGACGTGTATTCTGTCGAACTACTATTGCAAACGAACGTAATATACATAAAAGTCGATTTAATTTTGCAAATAAACATTTTCAATGCGATTCCCCGCGCCCACGAGTCCTCAGCTCCGCCAGGATCACGGGGATTTGGTGCCAGCGCCGGGACGCCGCTAATGCCACACAGTAGCCAGTTAACATTAATTATAAATGAACCACTTAATATTAGTAAAATGCAAAGCAAAGCGGCTCAGCAAGGCCACGCTTGTGTACAGTACAACTAGATGTAAGCGTATACCTGTCTAATGTTAAATCAAAGTAATCGAAAAGTAGTTACTAGTGGATATTACCAGAGAAATGAACGAAAATAGCAAGTGGAACTTGAAAACTACACTACTAATGCCTAAGTAGTTGAATGTATCACCTAAGCGAAGTTATAATCTGTGTACAAAGCTGGGTTCCTTTCGTAGCTCCATTAGATTTTCGTTTTCAACTTAAATTATCCAATGATGTGCTGCTTCAGGTGTCATGTCATGCTACGACCCTATGCCCCATGGATCTTCACTTGTGCCAAGAACTGGTGGCGATGGGGTCTTAAGTTAAGGTGTAACCACTCTAAAATAGGGAACGAAATGTAAAACTGTAAAGTGCATAAGCCATATTATCCATACATGTATACTCCTATAACCAGTGTTTAAAACAACCACCAATAAATTCAAATTACGTAAAATCTTGGCTTAAGCCGTACGCATTTTGCAGGTGCAACTGCACGTGGGGTCCGTACAGACTGATGAAGGTAAGCACCTGGTTGCAGCTGGGCTTTCCGAACTGCTTCAGCACTTCGGCGGTGCGGCATGGATGCAGTGCCATGAAGGGTCTGAAAAGCACCGGGTGATCCATCTGGGTGAGTATCTGGTGGAGATCGCTGGCCTTCGATTCGGGCATGAACAGTCGCCAAATGGCCTCCAGATCCAGAAGGCTTCCATCTATGAGAAGAGGGATTATTTGACATCTAGTGCGATTTTGTGACCTATGTGAATACCTGATCTGTGTGCCTGGAAGACCAACATTGGTACTTGATAGGAAACACTGAAGACCACATGATACTCCACATTAACAAACTCAGCCGAGTTGTCCTTGCCACCTTGGCATTTAATCTTTTGACTATATTTGAGGTAGGTATTCGGTTCATTCGAGTCCTAAATTGGGATGAAAAATGTATAAATCAATTAGGCCGAATTATGAAATCCGCACTTGATGATACCTTTTGCTCCAACATCCAATTATCACCCAACTTCTGGGACGTTTCAAGGAACTGCTTGGCCTGGCTCAAGAAATCTTTCCAGCTCAAGTCGCCCATAATGCTGAAAATAAAGTAAAAAAATAAGCTTGTTAAAATATTTAAACACTTTAAATACCCACGCGTTAAGATACTTAAAAGAAAACAATTTATTTGCGTGGGAAACAAGCCTCATACATATATTAAAGAATGTCCTGTATTCTAGAGCAAAATTGAAACGCCAAAGGTAAAAGCTCGTCAACACAATACACTTAAGCTTAACACAAATCGTCAATTAACGAATATCAATTGCAATAATCCATAAGTTAGGCGCTGCGCAGGTCGCCGTCCAGGGCGGTAACCTGGACATTCTCGTTGCGCCGGACCTGAACCACAGTCACCGTGCCGGCCTTGTCATCGAATTTGCACGTCACCGTGACCTCCCGCAGCTGGAAGGTAAATATTTGCGAGCCGTATTTTGTGCGCAAGTAAACGGAGCGCGGATCCGCCTCCAGAATGTCCACGATGCACTGTTTCTCCACCTGCAGCTCCTTCAACTGCGCCTCGGCATGCTCGTTAAAGGTCACGCTGAGTCTAATGCTGGCCACCACCCAGTTGGGCACTCGCACGGCGCTGGGTGGCGGCAGAATAGCATCAGCTCCAATGCCCGCGGTTCCGCTGTAGCCAGCTGCTCCGTACAGCTCCAAGTCCGATTCCTCTCCGTCAGGCTCCTGTCTGGAGTCGTAGAAGTCCAGGCTGCTCTCATGCGGTCCAACAGAGGTTCTTCCTATCCGGGACAAGAACTTTAGTTGCATTTCTGCTTGATGCTCGTCCAACGTACCTGAGTCAACGCTCAAGGATGGTGCATCGTAGTGTGGAATGTAGGGCTTAATGTCCAACACGGGTGTGCCGTCTACCATGTCCGTACCAAAGAAACTAATAGTGGCGTTCTCGATCTTCTCAATCTCCACCAACGAGAGACCAATGGGACACGGGCGGTGTGGAGATCGTGTGGAAAACACACCCACCCGCTCGCCGCCGAGACGGGGCGGTGCCACCTTAGCCTTGGGGTGGGCATTGTTGCGGTGGAAATGGTAGATGAGCCACAGATGCGAGAAGTCCTCCAGTCCCTCCAAGGAGTGCTCCGGATTGGTGAACACAGCGTCGTTCAGTTGGATGATACCGCGCAGGCGACTGCCCACAATTGACTGCCTCGGCACGGCCCGCTTCTCTGGGAACGCTGTCCGGATCAGTCCTATAGGCCGAAAGTGAGCGTAGTCCTCTCCCAAGCAGTTCCCTCCATTGGTATGCTTGCTCTAAGGATTGGGTGCGAGGTTTGTATGTGTCTTTCAGTGTGTGGGAGGGTCAAACGCACCTGACCTTGGCCCGTCTGCTGGTCCTGCGTCTGCTGCTGGTGCTCCTGCTTCTCGCCGGCGACCTTGTCCTTGGCGCTCTTGTTGTTGTTCGCACACCCCTCGCAGCGGAAGTCCTGCAGCAGGCGGGTTATCGTCTCAATGTCCTTGCGCTGCACATGCTGCAGGTTGCGCACTTGCTGCCTGCATCATGGTCAAGGCAAAATCGGTGTGAACTTGAACTATACCAGTAGCAAAAGGACACTCATGGCAATTTGCCTGTCTTAAACGCACCTGAGATTGTTGATCTCGTTCCGCGCGATGGTCAACTGACTCTTCAGATCATCCTCGTGCATTTTCGGTGCCGGTAACGCGCACTTGACTCCCAAATAATCCGCAATTGCAGCGCTCTCCGCTGTTATTGACCAATATTTACCTCGTATTCTCAATGGTTACATCCAGCTAGAGTTGGCCATCACTTACGCACGGCACCGCGACGTTATCGATTGTCGATAGGTTTAACTGTGATTAGTTACGGCCAACTGCCTTAATTCCAGTTAGATCTAGCTTGTACTAAGTAGTTTTTTTTACTAAAGAAATTTCTTCGTAAACCTCAAAAAAGAAATTATATACGATATATACAAATAGATTATTATTATTAATTTATCAATTTACTTATGTTTGTATACATTTTATTTTACAAATCACTTTGCTCTATGTTTAAAAATTTACAAGAATTCTCAATAAAAATTGGAAAGTGTAACCATTTTGTAAGCGTAGCTTAACTATATTTTGGCTTTTTCTATATATTCGATTTCAACGATAAGCGATAGGTCCCAGCGCGCGTTGCTTTTTGGTAATTTTTAGGTCCATTTTCGGGCTGAGAATGACAATCTGAATTTTGCACAGTAGGTTCGATTTGAAGCGACATTTTCTCTGCTATATACAAATTTGTAAATTTTAATTGTTCAAAAGGTGTGTTGCTTGCGGCAGACTTGAGAACTGCATTTTAACCGGCGTTATCTATTGCAGCTACCGAAGCAAGAAGAAAGCATCATGTCTCGCGGAAGTTCAGCCGGCTTTGACAGACACATTACGATCTTCTCTCCGGAGGGACGCCTCTACCAAGTGGGTGAGTATCCTCGCACTTGCCGCTCCATTGGATCCAGTCTGACATTCTCTGACATTTCCCCGCCAGAGTACGCCTTCAAGGCTATTGCCCAGGAGAACATCACCACGGTAGCGCTGAAGAGTGGTGACTGTGCCGTGGTGGCCACCCAAAAAAAAGTGACCGAGAAGAACATCGTGCCTGAAACGGTGACCCACCTGTTCCGCATCACCAAGGACATTGGATGCGCAATGACCGGACGCATGGGTAAGAACCATAGATACTTTAAATTCTTATTAATCCCGGCATTATTCGAGTCATATTCCAGCCGAGTTAGCACAGAGTTATTCCATTTTTGATAGGGGTTTCTCGAAGATCTAGGGATAAATGGGTGTGATTTTCTATTTCAATTCATTTATTCTATCTGTTGAAAGTCCGAGAAGTATGGTAGGGTCTTTCACTTATGATTGTGCTAAAGGCGTCTAGCGTGGAGCCAACTCCAAAAGTAGTTTTCACTGGGTTCTTCAGCAAGAATAAAGGTCATATCAAACCAAGAGTGTCACTAAATACTTAAAATTATTTTTCACCCCTAGCTGATTCCCGCTCACAGGTGCAGAAGGCCAGATACGAGGCCGCCAACTTCCGCTACAAGTATGGCTATGAAATGCCAGTGGATGTGCTGTGTCGTCGGATTGCAGATATCAACCAGGTGTACACCCAGAATGCCGAGATGCGTCCGCTCGGCTGCAGCATGGTGCTGATAGCGTACGACAATGAAATCGGACCCAGCGTTTACAAGACGGACCCGGCTGGCTACTTCAGCGGGTTCAAGGCCTGCTGTGTGGGTGCCAAGACTCTGGAGGCCAACAGCTATCTGGAAAAGAAGTACAAGCCCAACTTGTCCGAGGAGAAAGCTATTCAGCTGGCCATCACCTGTTTGTCCAGCGTGCTAGCTATAGACTTCAAGCCGAATGGCATTGAGATCGGCGTTGTCAGCAAGTCTGATCCCACTTTCCGCATTCTGGATGAGCGGGAGATCGAGGAACACCTTACCAAGATCGCCGAGAAGGACTAAGTTCTGTCCCGCTAGCTGTAATTTTGTCATATTTTATAAAGCCTCTCCTTGGATCTATGGTTAAATAAAAAATGCTCTTGGCTTGCATTCAAAACAAAGGCAAATTCCAATAGCGTTTTATTTCTTCTTGTGCACCTTACCGCCATATCGCATGACAAAGGCATTTACATCAAATTTGCGACGGCATCCTTGATAGTTCATGTACCGAACCTTACCGAAGACAGCCCGCTCCTTCCAGCCCATGTCATGGACGCCGCCAATGGACCACATGCAACCGACATAGCCGTTGGGGTCGCGTCCATCCAGACTGTACTTGTCGTTCAGTAGGATTGCGTATTCCAACGCCTGCTCCGGTGTCGCTGTCCATTCCAGAATCTTTTTGGCCCAGTACATGCGCAAAAAGCCGTGCATTTTTCCCTCGCGCACCAGCTGCAGTTGCGCCGAGTTCCACAGGTCGTCATAGGTGAGAGACTAGTGAAAAATTATAAAATCATTTTAATCACAAAAGAAAAGAAAAAGATTCCGTGGTGAACCTTCTCTAGTTCCTCTAAGCTGTAGCAGGGGTCCCGCTTGTCCTTTCGATGTGCATCCAGCGTTTGATATGCCCAAGAACTAAGACCTTTAAGACTATCATAGTGCTCGTTGTAGAAGCAAAAGTTATCCGCCAGTTCGCGGCGCACAATGGCCTCCTCGCAAAACGCATCCGCCGAGGCTTTGTGTTGCCCTCGAAACCGCTGCACCTCCAGAGCACAGCGCTGAGCCGAAATATGACCAAAGTGCAGCCACGGCGAGAGTCCGGACAAGGCGTCTGCCGTGGGATCGTTTCGCTTGTCATTGAAATGGCGCAAACGCCGACTGCAGAACTCGTAGAGCTGCTGGCAGGCCGCCTTATAGCCTGGCTTGGCCCACTGCACCTCGTCTACTTCCATGTCGCACTGCAGTGAAGCATAGGCAGCTGACCAGTCCACGGCTTTTACATTCTTGCAGCCAGTTCCATGAGGATGCTGCACAACCGGTGGGAATTCGCTGAGGTACTCCCCTAGCTTGGAGTTGATCTTGTTGCGGATGGTACGCGCAGCGTACTCCTGTTTGTCGGAGGCCACCCACAACGGGACTACATTGTGAGCATCAACTTGCACCAACGGAACGGTCTGGGGCAGTGCCTTGCCCACATCCTCGACCCATTGCCGGGGCAAACGTAGCGGAGCAAAGTCGCAGACCACGGCTCCGATGTCCTTGGATTTCACAAATTGTGGCAATTTTTCCACAGCAGGGCCCATCAGCAGGTGAAAAGGTATGTCCAGGGCGCGACACTGCTGCTCCACCTCCTGCAGGCCGCCCATCATGAATTTGTAGTGCCTGATAGTGGCATTTAGGAATTTTGGAACTAGGCAAAATACCACGGTTAAGGGTAATTCCAGCTTGAGAGCCAGACGCTGCGCAAAGAGCAGGGCCCAGTTGTCCTGGACGCGCCCGTCGCGGGACATCCAGTAGACGACGCCGCCTAGGCTGGATTCCTTTACATCTTCGGTTTTGGACAGGACGCGCACTCGTTTTTTCCGAAAAGAGAATTCCTGTATGCTGGCTGCAGTGCAGACTCGCTGGTGTTCCAAGTGGGTGAGAAACTGCTCGAAGTTTTGGTAATCCGGCTTAGAAACCAACGAAGCCTTCGATGTGGAGGCCTCCTCATCACTGCTTTCCTGGTCACTTTTGGGCTTGGAGCTGGCCTTCTCGCTTTTTGCTGCCTTTTTGGAAGGACCTGCCTTCTGCGCCTTAGTACGCTTCATCGCCTGCAGCGGAAGAACCTGAACATGAATGAAAAATCCTGATTTGATTTGTACTAATTTGATTTAACCCACGATCTTGAATGATTCGCGCCAATATGAAGCGAGTGTAAACATAACTGTATAACGATATGGCGACTCTATCAGCTGTTCAATGAGAGAGAAAAAAGGCCAGTGGTCGCACTCCAAATGCTCTACATTGAGGTAAGCTTCTGTGCATGGGAAATTATTATTAGCTCACATAAATAAGAATTAAATATTATGTTCAAATTATAGGAGTACATTTGTTGTTATGAGATTTTTTTAGTTCTAGATGATTCTATTTCCCAAATATTCCCTAAAATGTCAATAGTATCAGTACCGCATACGATACACAGCAGTTATCGATTACAAAAAGAGTGCAGCTCTGAAAGCGCACGTTGAAATTAAACCGATTCTTTAGTGTTTTATATTAAAATGTATTATATTGGAAAAGAAAATGGACGAAACTGTGGACGAAGCAGCGTTTAATGCCAATATCGGCCGTATTGCTCGATCTACGCTTTTGCACGATGCTGAACAGTCGATCCACAGGGAGTTGATCGACTACGCTGTGGCGTCATGCCGCCTGTTTTACATTCAGGATGCTTCAGCCTGGAAGGAATGGAACACCAGGAACGAGGCTTTCAGGGATCTCACTGCCAAGGAAGTGTGCCATTTATTCCTAACCGAAGTTCTGCCCCAACTGGACAACTATCAGCTTCCGGAGATTGCCCAAAAACGCCTCAAGCTTCTGGATCTGCATCCGTTCTTCAGGCGCGTTGACCAAGGCTACCAGTATACTCCGGATTGTGACCTTGCAGCTCGATTTGTAGTCCAGCCCCAAAAGCATTTTATCCAACCTGAAGATATCAAGAAGATGAAGGTAAGCATATCTGTCGGCAAATCATTTTGATATAAATTTGCTATGTACACGCAAATATGTACATATATGCATGTATCTACATAAAATCGCTTTCTTTATTTATGACGCTGTATTTGCACATTATTCCAATATATTTACAGTGGTCAATCCTTTAATCTATCCTTATGCAGTTAATATTGTTTTTACCAGGCACACGACATTTATAATCTTATATCTCTCTTTCTTAATGTACAAGTACGATATTAATTTTTGGTCGATTTTTATAGAAAGGCGATTCACTGAAAAGATGTCAAACCGTGCTCATGGAAAGCGATGAAATGGAGCAGAAAACCTGCGTTGGGTATCGAAGCAAAGTCACCCTGGAGTCCGCCGTTCTCTTCTCGGTACTATTGTCCACCAACCATGAGCTTTCTATTGGGAAGATGCTCGATATGAGTGAGATTCACGAAAGACTGCGGCGCGCCAAACAGTCATTCGAGGATACTGCTAGAGTAACTCCGTTCCGAACGAACATTGATGACCTAATCTCCGATTTGGATGTCTGTGCTAAGGTCAAGTCAAAGCTTTGTCGAGTAATAAGTGATTGTAAAAAGTACTAGAAAGGATTAGCTATCATTAAGCATAGTTGAAAACCAACTGACTATTTCGAAAGTCTTGCCTAGTCTGTGCACAAAGTTTTCTTTGACTTCCGAATTCGGTTTTAAACATTTTATACTGAATTTATATCTTTTGTCTATATTTAATACTTTTATTTGCTTTTAATCAATAGTATAAAATTATTTCTCTGAATTTTAGGTGAATATAAGAAGTCTACTTTTTGTAATATCTTAGAACCATGTAAGCTTAAAATATTACTTACTATTCATATTTTAATACATAATTCCCATGTAATCTTGAATTTATTAGAATTTATATATAAAACTTAAGATTTGAAATTCAGCTTCGACCCGCTCCCAACGATTGTTATCTATATTATTAATTAATATATTAACGTTGCTCCTCATAATTGTTAATAGTTTGCTCATAAAAGCGTCTTAAAATGAAAGATGAGAAATACTTTTTAAGCTTTCGCCTAATGCCTCTGGACTAAGATCGTAGTGATGATGCTCTTCCTAAATGTGTAGAAATAATGATACATTTGTAGTATATATATAAAAGCGAAATATTAAAAAGAAAAACATTCCGAAAACTCAAGAATTCCATTAGTTTCCAAAGAAACTATCGAATCTCTCTAGTCAAAATGACGCGCCAAGCAAAATTTAGTACATTATCTGTGCTGAATCATTTTCGCTGTACCGCAATATTTAATTAACTGCAGCGATCATTGCAGTTTTAGCCACCAGAGAAGCGAAACATAGAACTCGAAATGCAGAAGGTTGCACTGCTGCTAGTCGCCTTCCTGACTGCGGCCGTGGCCCACCCGAATTCGCAGGAGAAACCCGGATTGCTGCGTGTACCGCTCCACAAATTCCAGTCGGCCCGCCGGCACTTTGCGGATGTGGGCACGGAGCTGCAGCAATTGCGCATTAGGTACGGCGGAGGCGATGTGCCGGAACCGCTGTCCAACTACATGGACGCGCAGTACTATGGCCCCATTGCCATTGGCTCGCCGCCGCAGAACTTCCGTGTGGTTTTCGACACCGGCTCCTCGAACTTGTGGGTGCCGTCCAAGAAGTGCCACCTGACCAACATCGCCTGTTTGATGCACAACAAGTACGATGCCTCCAAGTCAAAAACCTACACCAAGAATGGCACTGAGTTCGCCATCCATTACGGCTCGGGCAGCTTGTCTGGATACCTGTCCACGGATACGGTGTCCATTGCCGGCCTGGACATCAAGGATCAGACATTCGCCGAGGCGCTCAGTGAGCCGGGGCTGGTCTTCGTGGCTGCCAAGTTCGACGGCATCCTGGGCCTGGGCTACAGCTCCATCTCGGTGGACAAGGTGAAGCCGCCATTTTACGCCATGTACGAACAGGGTTTGATCTCCGCTCCGGTGTTCTCATTCTACCTGAATCGCGATCCCGCCTCGCCCGAGGGCGGTGAGATCATCTTTGGCGGCTCCGATCCCAACCACTACACTGGTGAATTCACCTACTTGCCCGTTACCCGCAAGGCCTACTGGCAAATCAAGATGGATGCCGCCTCCATTGGGGATTTGCAGCTGTGCAAGGGCGGTTGCCAGGTGATCGCTGACACCGGCACCTCACTAATTGCTGCTCCCTTGGAGGAGGCCACCTCTATTAACCAGAAGATCGGTGGAACTCCCATCATCGGTGGTCAGGTGAGTACCATGCTCTAAGTTCTCACATTAAGCACCGCTAATCCTCTTAATTTCCTACTCTAGTATGTGGTTTCTTGCGATCTCATTCCCCAACTGCCGGTCATCAAGTTTGTGCTGGGCGGAAAGACTTTCGAGCTCGAGGGCAAGGACTATATTCTCCGTGTGGCTCAGATGGGCAAGACCATCTGTCTGTCCGGCTTCATGGGCATGGACATCCCCCCGCCAAACGGACCCTTGTGGATTCTGGGTGACGTTTTCATTGGCAAATACTACACCGAGTTTGACATGGGCAACGATCGTGTGGGCTTCGCCGATTCCAAATAATCGAACAAAGAAAAGTATACTTAAAATTTAAATTGTAAACATTATCGATCGATCCAATGGCGGATTTCTCCGAAGAACCTATGGAATATATATATGTAATAGCTATAACATTTCTTTGTTTGATTGCGAGTTGTTTATGCGAAATCAGCCGAATGTTTTTGCGGGCTCTGGTCTTTGTGATAGCGCACAAAGCTTTATACTACATATACTATGTTTGTGAATGTGTTTATGGCATTTGTCATCATTAGTGGCGGGGCTAATTGAAAACGAATGTACATGGCTGCTTTTAGAGCTTTTTCACTCAATTAATTTGTATAATATACTTTTCTATACAGTGAAAAGAGCTTGTATCAGTTGATAAGAATTCTCTGGGGATCAACGACTCCTCCTTAGTTGCCATTTAATGCAAGTTCCTCATTACATTCAAGAAATTGGATAAATAAGCTTTCTTTTCAATACTATATGATGATGTCATTCAAATGTAGTTTTAAATAATGGTGAAATTCCGATAATAGATAATTCAATACACGAAGATTTAATATCAGTCCGCAAATGATGGACGGAATTATAAAAAGGCAATAAGAAGCGACTAGCTTATAATTCAAGCCCGGGTCCACTTTCTTTCATACGTTTAAGTGGTGGTTTAAGCCAGTGAATCATTCACTAATGGAATTAGGCGCCAATTTTAGAGAACCGATACCGTTTTCACCTACATATTTCCATTGTTTTGCTGGCTATCAGCTAACTCGAGATAGCCTTAGACCCAAACCAAAAGAATTGAAAACAAGTGGCGCGTGTGGGATCTTCCGGATCGATGCCAAGTCTGACGTATGTTGGACACAGACTACATTCATAGAGAACTTTTTGGCGGAGCTACGAATTCCTCCAGTGGTTATCAACCGAGTTATCAATGGAACTCTATGCGCGTTGACAATGCCCCTGAAGTGACCTTTGTACTCTGACTGAATCAGCACAAATGAACGATAGCTGCTAGAGAAGCGCTTGGTTGCCAGCACAATCCATTACACATCACACATCTTTCCATGAAACTTATCTGCCTAGGTCACTGGAGAGAAGATGTTTGGAGCTGAGTTGATTTGCTAACAAAAATAGATATATATTTAAGCTATTTAAAAACAGTGCGTATAACTTGAAAATCTCAAAAATATAAATAAGAATAGGGCTTCATTTCTGACTGTAGAGTAAAAATAGCGGCTAATTGGATAAGATGACCATTTAATACTAGGCAAAGACACTAAGCTAATAGATACAGGCTGGCAGGCGAGCTGTGATTTGTTTGGTTCTCAGCGAGTGCCGCTGCTCCTGCTCACTTCGGTTTGATGTTCGCCGCCAGTTCGTCGGCAGTCGGCGTGGATGTGTCGGCTGCGGTGACAGGTTGGGGCACCGGCTGCACTTCCGGCTGGACCTCGACCGTCTTTGCTGTGCTCAGGCTGGGCTCGCGTTCCTCGTCGGACTCGGTGGACTCGCGGATTAGCTGCAGGGGCGTTATCAGCTTGCCACTGGCCACCTTGTACATATCACAGGTCTCGTTCACGTAGCGGTTGAACACGTCCGGCTTGTCGGCGTATACGTGGTGGCCGGCGCCCGTCACGATCTTGATGTCCACCATGTTGCTGCCGCGCTGCGACTTGATCTTCTCTCCCGACGACGAGTCGATCCACGACCGGGAGCCGTAGATGAACGTGATTGGTATGTCGCTGCGCACGTCCTTGATGCGGTGAATCATAGGGTGCTTGGCCCATCCGAAGGATTGCATCATTGTGTGGAAAGCGGACTCACCGCTGGGGTTCTGCGCATTGCACTGGTGTATGTACTGCGGCAGCAAGTTGATGTCCTCCTCGATGGTGCTCTGGAACTTTCGCATAATGTCTGGCCGCGTCTTTTGCACCACCCACTGGCCAAAGGGGCCGGCGGCGCGCAGAGCCCACAACGGATTAAGCGGGGTCAGTACTCTAGCTATGGCCCGCACCCAGAGCGGTATTGTTTTGCCGTTGGTCGAGTCCGAGGGCTTCTCGGGGAAGCCCCAGGGATCGGCCAGTATGAGGTGTTTCACACGCTCCGGGTGTGAGAGGGCGTAGCTGGAGGCAATGAAGCCGCCCATCGAGTGGCCCAACAGAATCATGTCGTTGATGTTCATCTCACGGCGCCACTCCTCCACCGATTTCACAAATTGCTTCTCGCACACCAGCGCATCCTTGGCGAACAGCGGCCGGGAGCTGCGACCGAATCCGAGGATGTCCATGGCGTAGACTGGTCGGCCCTTGGCAAAGGCATCGAGGTTCATCACCCACAGGGCAATGCCTGCGCCCAGGCCATGCAAGAGCACCAGCGGCACCTCCTTGGACTCGGTATTCATGCTGATGGTCCAGATCTTATCCGCTTCGCCCACCGCCGGCCCGATGTCCACGAAGAAGCCGCGATAGGGCAGCTTCACGTACGACAGTATCTTCTTCTCCACGGCACGCAGCATAGTCGGTGAGCTGGATGTCCAGTTACACAACCATTTCCAGAGAAAGAATCTATTGTTCCGGGGATCCTGCAGGTGAGAGATGAAAGTGACGAGTGAATTTGGGGTGTTGCTGGGGTGAGCGTTGGGAGCGTTGTGGGTTCGATGGGCACCTCTAGCCGCTGGCTATGTCATCCATGCCAGGTGGTCCGACCCAAAAATTACTTAACCAGCGGCTGTCGGTTAATTGCGCAGTTGCTAGCGAAATGTGGCTGGGTAATTGGGTATATCTTTTAGGGATTTTCGTGATTTCACAGGGCAGGGCCGACTACGATGGTAAACTGAACCTGGGCCTGGGGACCAGCTTGCCCTGCTTACCTCTAGGTCCATGGACGGTTTGGATTCCGATCCCAGCGCAACTGTTGGCTGCGGCAGGTTCGAAATAGTGACGCTGGCGGACGCGGGCGTTGGATCCACCAAACCGACGCTCGCCAATGCTAGCGGTTCGCTCATCTCGCTCACGATCGACCTGATCTGATCACTCACTGCTGATTTCTATGGTGTGTGCGGGGGGAGTGTGGTATCCTAACAATAATGTTTCGCCAACATTTGCGCGCTACATACGTGCGTACCCGTCGAAAGTCGAGAGTTTCATGAATACTGACACGGGAGTGAATTCGGATTTGTAGCACTAGTACTGCCGAGTTGGGATGACTTTGTACTTCTGCTAGTGCTCCGCGGAAAGTGGCCTGGCTTGCTCTGATTCAAGTTCCGTGTCGCAATTACATGTTATCTATTCTAATGGTGAAATACTTGTTGTTGTTGTTGCTAGTCCAGTGGGAAGAGCGACTAACGCATACAGGCGCACTAAGCGGGCGGAGTGCGGTCACACCATCAGCTGGGCCGATCAGCTGGCCGTCGACAGTGCTGGTCAACGGTTAGCAGTGGTGGCGAAAGGGGTTGTGAAAAAAGAAGCATTTACAATTTAAATATTGAATTTATCCTGTTGAAAACTAGTTTAAATATATCTAGCATTGCCCGATAAACGGTAAATTATTAATATTTAAAAAAAGGAAGCTAATATTCCTAGCATGCTTTACTGAATGAGACAGACTTCTTATTCATATTTTTATTTTGTTCTTCCAATTGGAAGAAGAGCAATTTTTTAAGGACTGTGTTGTTCTATTTTGGGTTCGCGCTTAACTTATTTTTTTGAAAACATACATTTACTAGTTTTATATTCAAACCAGATCCCTGAAAATATCGTGGCAATGGAACCGAGTCTTAAAGTGCAGATTTCCTCCGTGGGAGGCTACAAAGAAGAAGAAACACGCATCACTGGACCGCGGCGTATACGGTCACTTTAACCGGGTCCAAGAGAATTCCTTTTTGCGCCCCGCTCTGCACATGGACGGCATAAGCAAGTACAACGAGTTTGTGGCGCTGCACAAGCCGCAATTGGAGTCCTCCGGTATTCCGCTGATCTTTTGGCCGGCTCTGTTCCAAAAACTGACCACGGAAACCTTCGATGCCGGCGAGGCACTCCAGTTGATGCTGATCGACTACGATGAGGATGAGGAGCAGAATCCGGCCGAGGACGACGACAGTCCCAACCCGGTGTTCGCACTAGGCGTGGCCCGGGAGCAAGGCATAAAGGCCAGTGATCCTCAGGCCATCTATTTGATCGATCACGCCTGGACGTTTCGGTTGAACGGTGCTCGGCAGCAGCTGGAGCAGTATCCGCAACTGGCGGACCGACTTTCGGCCATCACTGGCGTTGACCTTGAGCTGGAGGATCGGGTCGACAAGATCCTGCGCCGCCTGTGGAAGTACTGTCACGCCTACTCCATCGGCAGCGAAGGCTTGTCGGACGAGGAGCGCCAGCCCATCTGGTATATGAATGACGAAGTCGGCTCGGCGGTGAACCACTCTGACGATCCCAACTTTCGACTTGTCCCGCTGCTCTACCTGAACACCCAAACCACGTACAGTGTGCTCTTTCCGATTCGGGACTGCGATGTCGGAGAAGCGGTGACCCGCGATGTGCTGGAGCACGTGGCCAAGGATGCGCCCCAGCGGGCTGCCCTGCTTTTGCCTTGGCGCGATTCCGACCTCACGGGCGAAAGCTTCTTGCAGGTTGAACCCCGGGCAGACTACTTTACCAGCGGTCACATCCCTGAGACCTATCCCAAAGGCGATACTGATCCACTGCCAGCTAGGACACGTTGCGATCCGCTGAAGGTGTATGCAGAGTACGAGGTGGTGCGCCGTCATCTAACTTCCTCCGAGTTCATCCTAGTTAGCAACGCAGACGAGGCGGATGTCCTGTGGCTCACACACCACTTCAAGAATTTCGAGGATTTTGCCGATAGTTCGCCCGGCAAGTTCATCAATCAGTTTCCCTTCGAGTACGTGATCACTATCAAGGATCTCCTCAGCATTGTGGGCCGCCGGGCGGCCAAGGAGCACCATGATAGCCTTACGCTGGAAACGTTTCCGTCATGGCTGCCCACCACCTATAATCTGTCCACCGAACTAATGGAGTTCGCGGCCTACTACCAAACGAGAGCAGCCAAGGGCCTCGACAACCACTGGATTATCAAGCCCTGGAACCTGGCTCGCGGACTGGACACACACATCACGGACAACATCAAGCAGATCGTACGTCTACCGGCCACTGGACCGAAGATAGCGCAGAAGTACATCGAGCGACCAGTTCTCTTTAGTCGGCAGGAGGTGGAAGGAAGCGTAAAGTTCGATATTCGCTATGTAATCCTTTTGAAGAGCGTCAAGCCCCTGAAGGCATATATACACCGGAAGTTCTTCCTGCGTTTCGCAAACCATCCCTTCTCGCTGGATCACTTCGATGACTACGAGAAACACTACACGGTGATGAACTACCAGACGGAGGCGCAGCTGCATCACGTTAAGTGCGACGACTTCCTGACGCTCTGGCAGGAACAGTATCCGGATAACGATTGGTCGGCTCTGGAGGAGCAGATCTGTAGCATGCTGCTCGAGGTGCTTCAGTGCGCCAGTCAAGCAGATCCACCCTGCGGCCTGGCACCTTGTGCCCAATCACGAGCTCTTTACGCAGCTGACATCATGCTGCGGTGGAAGGACGACGAGGAGAAGGTGATGGAGCCCCAGTTGCTAGAAATCAACTGGACTCCGGACTGCAAACGCGCCTGCGACTACTATCCCGACTTCTTCAACGACATCTTCCGTCTGCTCTTCCTAGACGAAGAAAACGACGAGAGCTTCCGTGTACTGACGGCGGAAAATTGACATTAACCCAGCCAATAAACCCAGTTATCCCAAAGTTAATGCCTATTCGTGTATTTCATTTCGTTTAGACTATACAAAACTTAAATAGCTTGCCATTTGTACAATATACAAGTAGGTGTGTATGCTTCTATGCGTGGGTAACTAAGTCCTAAAGGCTTAACTAACTAAGATAGCAAGTCAGTTGGTGGTGTGGCTTATGGTTCTATCATAGCATGGACAAGTTCTAGAGCTATGAATTTTGTGTAAAGTTCAAAGAGTGAGCTTAAAGTTAAGGCGTTTACAATTCTCAATTGCAAATGGCACTTGATGAACGATGAATAATGGTAAATAGTGAAATGACAACTTTACAGGATGATATCCCAAGAACATACATTAGAGTCGATGCTAACTTTAACTTAAGGCAATTTCAAAGGCACCCTTTTCAGGCTAGGCTCACGGTGGAACGGAAACGATAAAGTCAATCCAAACATAAAGTAAATATGTTAAAGTCTTCTATATAACTATAAGCTCCCAAGGGTCTTGTACTTGGATTAGTTTGCTTCAACACGCTGGATCTTGGCTTAGCTTTGAATAATATACCTACGAACTAATAGTGTGAAATGCAGGGTATGTCAATGAATGAATCTTAGACTACCTAGGTGGTACACCTAAATTACCGCTTACAGCTAAGGCTCGACTACAACCACTAAACGCAGACCTCGTCGAAGTCCAGACGTATCTTCTCGTCAGCGGAAGCCAGCTTATGTATAGTCTTTTTGATGCGCAGCGCTGGCAAGCGCACGTTGGGGTTTTGGTGCCAGCACTCCTTCATGAGCTTGGACATGCCAGCCATTAACTAAAAAAAATGAGAATAATGAGTTCAAAGATCCTGAGAATTGCAATCAAAAGCGACTTACCGAATCCGAGCTCCAGCGATTGGGAATGGAGGGCCTGTAGTTGTCGATGCAGACCACCTTGCGCATATCCTCGAAGCTGGGATCCATTGGCACCACATCGTAGAAGGGCACCTTGTACTCCTCTGCTATGCCGCAAGAAATGGTGCGACGACAAACCTCCCAGAGGACAAGTCCAAATGCGTAAATATCTGTGCGGCGCAGTGCTTCGAAGCATTCTAAATCAATGCTGCAATAAACAAATTGTTAATGTAAAAATATATTTTGTGTACTGCCAATTAGCACGCACCTTTCATCCAGAACCTCTGGGGCCATGTAGCGCTTGGTGCCCACTTTGGGGTTGTTGCCCAGGTCCAGTTGTCCCGTGACGTGCGAATGGGTAACGGCCAGTCCGAAATCGGCTATCACGCAGGATCCGTTCGAGGTCACCAGTATATTCTTGGACTTCAAATCGCGGTGGGCCATAGCTGGCTTGCCTTGCTTGCCGAATATCTCTGTGTGCAAGTGCACCAGCCCATTAGCTATGGACAGGCAAATCCATACCATATCGTTGTGGCTTAGGGCGTTACGGTTTAGGTGATCAAAGAGCGAGCCCAGTGGATAGTAGTGCGTCATCAGCCAAAGTTGGGTGCACGAGTTGCGCGACGTCATGTCGGAGCCGATGAATCCGAGAATATTTTCATGTCGTAGCAATATGGTGCTGAAAAATAAAATCCGATTATTAATGATTCATAGAGCAACAGGTAGTGATGACTGGACTAGGGCACGTTCCTTCATGGGAATCTGTTTAACAAATTACAGAGTCACAAATAATGCTCACCTGTAGATCTCTGTCTCCCGCTTCCAGGACTCCTCGTCGCGACTGAAGAATATCTTGACGGCGATGCTTTCGCCATGCCAGTGACCGCGCCAAACCTCGCCGTATTTTCCTCGTCCTATGCACTCGATCAGGGTGACCTGTTTGGCTAGCGTACGCTGCACCAGCAGCGGCAATCCGCTGCCCGAGCCAGAGGTCACCGAGTGCTGCAGATACTCCCTCAGCGTACTGTCACCGGCGCTGGTGGCGCGGAGCAGCTCATCATTGACCAGATACGCCTCCGGGTCCTGTTTGGTTCGCGAGGCAGCCAGACGCTTGCGATGGCTGCGACGAATGAAGAAGATGGTCACCGCGCCCAGCAGAGCGATGACCAGAAAAGGACCTAGAACGGCGACGAGCATCTTGCTTATGCTACTGGTATCCGCGGTTATCACCGTCACATCATTGTTGTCGAAGGGCAGCAGTTCCGGAAAGTCGCCCTCATTGCAGTAATCGCCGGCACAGCAGACCACATTGACGAACTTCCCCGTATTGCGTTTACTGGGCCCGTTGATCTTCAACGAGTTCTGGCTGCAGATCATGGGCAGTTGATCCGGCGAGGTGCTGCAGCCGCGTGACTCCTGCACCTGACCATCGGCATCGCGGGTGCGCGACTTCCAACACTGTTGAAGTTCGGAAATTAAGTTACTTCTAAGTTTTAATCAAGTTTAAGGTGGAGTACTCACCTGAATCGCATTCTGGCAGGTGTGGGTAAACTCATAGGGATCCCGACAGGGCGGTTCGCAGGAGTAGCATTTGTATCTATTAAAAAGAAGAGAGGGTTAAATAAGATCTATAAGGAATCGTTCATGCAAACGTGGAGCTTATAATTGTAAACATTTGGATATAGAAGTATTATATATTATTATATATTATTATTAAATATCTTGAAAAAAGGGTTTTTAAAAATTATGAATATTTTCAAATTTTTAACTTAAAGTTAACCAGTTTATGATGTTCATGAGTCGTGTAGGTTTTACCTTCTCTTCATGCGGCGCTTACTCTTAATGTGTCTCCTAATTAGGGATTAGCAGCATGGCAATTAGGAGGGAAAAGATGTTAGCAATACAGTGTCTTTTGGACGGAAGCGCGGGCTACAAGCTATGGGTTCAAGACTAAAGATATAATTACCTGGGATGCGTCTGCACCGAGTTCTGTGGAACGGCCGGTAGCTCCTTGCCATTGAGATGGGCGGATGAGGCGGAGGAGGGCTCCATGTCTAAATCCGGAATGTCCTCGCGCAGATGATCGCTGATTTCGGCTGAAACACAACAAATGCACATTAAACCATATGCACATAGCATATATGTACACACATGGAAGGCCCCACCAACACCAACACCACCAGCACCAACACACACACACACAGGCGCCCCAGCAAGTTCTGTATACACACACGGAACGGTGGTGTGCGTGGGTAAATCATTGAGAAAATGCACTTATGCTGCAAAACGCCCACGACATCCGTTTATATAATATTTTCTGTGGGATCCATCAGGTGCTTCTTTCATCAATCAGCATTCCGCGAGCACTTTTTTCTCCTTGGCCTGGCCAAATACGCAGCGCAATTGGCCAGAACCGCAGCATATGAAAACAAATCCAAAACACTCAGTGAGTTTTCAAGGCATTCTGTGTGGCTCTAAAACCCCTTACAATCGGAATTTCTCTTGCGCACATTCTTCACCAAGCACTCGGTAATTGATTATCACTAATTAGGGCCCACCTCTGGCATTATTGTACAGCAGAAACATCAATAGAAATCCTAAAAATATATTGGACTCCATTGCTAGAAATGTTATTTGTCCGAGCCTATCGGAACCTATCGATATACTTCTAGCTGACAGTGTGACCAGGGCCCACATCTATCTGCACATAACACATTCCACATAATATACCGAGTCTCTAAATTTCCCAAATGCCCTGCGTAAAAATACTAAAGCATTGCACGCACACCGGTCAGCGGAAAAGTTTCTAGAACGTCAAACTCGAACTCCCATCAAAGAGTCTATTGAAAAGCAGCCCATTTAACAGACAATTATTTTAATCTGTGCCGTTGTGTTCACAAAGCACGTATTTTTTCAATTCAGGTGAGTGGAGAAGCAGGAGATCTACAATGTTGGAGTTTTCGAGGTATTTAGTTGTTTTCCTGAGTGGAATTGACTGACTTACCAACCCGGTGCCATGTAATATAATAAAAACATTTGCTTAGTTAGGGTTTTCATCTCCACTGCGACCGGTTTGTCCAGAAAATCAATGGGTTTCAGCTAGTATCGATCAAGCGAGAGTTTTCCCCTCCCACAGTGCAAACATGTGTTTTTAGTCACGTAACTGTTATAATTTTCCTCGTTTTCCTCGCAGTGAAGCAGATACACACGACGTAGGGACCCTTCAATTACCGACCCCCGCCCTGCACGTACATACAAACATAAGTTTGTAATATCAGTTGGCAGACGCAATACAAACATTATCTTTGTATATACATACATACATATGTGTGTAGAGATGTGGTCGTTTATTGTACAATTAGTTGGGTTGCGCCAGAAATCGCATAACGTGTGTGAGAGCGCAGGGGCGACGGGGGCAGAATCCCGCTAAACAAAAACAATTGGGGGCAAGTGGTTTTTTTTTCGCGCTTATCAAAAGCCCCTCACTGCGCAGAGGACGCTCTCTTTGCGGGCCGCTCGACTCGCGAAGAGCCTCCAATATTGCCGGCGTTTCGGGCGCAGCGCTTCCATTCTCATAAACACGCTCGTCGGGAAAGCATCGCACCAAAACACGTTAAAAAAAAAAAAAACATTCACGCGTTCTCCTAGAATTTCACAAACTACGCAGTTCGTTTATTTATTGGCCGACAAATAAAAAAAAAAACTCGTGGTCAGTTTGTAGACATGTTTGTACATATGTATGTAGAATCTACACACATGTGTATCTACTTACATAATGCCCGTAAATCCGGCGGATAGCCGGCGAATTTCGACAGCGACCTTTCTGCGTCATTGATTTAATATTTTTTTGCCCATCTGCCGATTAGAATTTGATTAAATGCCAGCTCGGTGTTTGGCTGCGAGTTGGTCAGGACCTAGGGCAACCTTGGCACCTAGTAATTTGGCTTATCTCGGATTCGATTGGAAAGTTTCCAGAGTTTCGCCATGTTCCGCAATATTCAGTCATGCCCTCAAGGTTTATTTGCAAAACTATAAATAATTATAGTCGGAGCAGAGAAACTAGTAATTTTTTCCAATCGAATGATATTGCAGGATCTTTATGCAGTTATACGATATAAGATAGCTGATTATCTTACAAGATTGTCCGTACTTACACCTATGTATATTTGTACTTTCAGAACGTTCCAGAAATAGAAACCCAACGCATTTGCCAAGGAAACGTGGCCCAAAACTGAGCAACCCCTAACAAATAAAAACAAACAAATCTAAACCCGCCGAAGTGATAAGAAAATTTTATTTGTGTAGTAAAAGTGCCGAGACGAGAAGAGGAGACCGAAGAGATCCCTCCGTGAGTGAAGTGTAACAGTGAGCTATGTCCGCATCCAGATCGCGTAATAAACAATCCAAACTTTGTGACGATGAGCGGCTCGACATAAGCAAGGACGAGTTCAACCGATTCCAGGAGGCCTTTGGCCAGGAGGAGTTCCGCAAGCTCTTCTTCGACTACGTGGACGAGATCCAGGACCCTGAGAACCGCAAGATCTACGAGGCGGAGATCACGCAGCTGGAGAAGGAGCGTGGCGTGGAGGTGAGGTTCATCCACCCGAAGCCTGGATTCGTGATCAAGACCGCTCTAGATGGCGAGCTCAAGTGCTTCATTAACATCGCTAGCTCTGAGGAGATCGAGAGGCCCAAAAACGAGGTGGCTACAGATCCGTCGAGTGGCAGCCGTGGCCTGAACTGGTCCATTCCGATGGCCCAGACCACTTCGCGCGATGACTTCGATGCAAAAAATAATCACTGCAAGGTGTTCGACGTCGTCTTCCATCCCGACGCCCTTCACCTGGCCATGCGGAACAAGCAGTTCCGCCAATGCCTCATCGATACGGCACTGGACGCAGTCGAGCGCGAGTACAAGGTCTCGCTGGATCGCGCCAACCTCAAGTTCCCCAAGCTGGACTACAAGGGTATCCCCCGTCCCACTGTGATACGCAAGATGTCCGATAATCCCACGGCCGAGGAGCAGGAGCCACATCCGCTGGCGCACATGTTCCCCACAAAGCCACCCGCTCCGGGGAAACCGGAGCCCCGCGTCCTGCCCATGAAAACGAAGCCCACTCCGGTGCCGGAGTTCACGGTGCCCAGGTATACGATCAAGCACAGCCACGACGTGGACTTGTCCGAGTACACGGACGAGCTGGATGCCAAGCTGCACGTGACCGTTCCTCGCTCTCTTGTCGTGGAGATCGAGCTTCCCCTGCTCCGTTCGACAGCCGAGTGCCAACTGGACGTCACCTCCAAGTCCGTATACCTGTTCAGCGAGCGACAGGGCGCCAAGTACCGCCTGAAGCTGGACCTCCCCTTCATCGTGGACGACAAGGCGGGCCGGGCCCGCTTCGACACGGATATGCGTCGTTTAAGCATCACGTTACCTGTGGTCCGGAAGAGCGTCCAGGAGCAAGCCCAGATGCACGAAACCTTGCGACACTTCAGCCGCGAGGACAGCGGCGTGGAGCTGCACTCCAATAGCGAATCGCCTGTGGAGGAGGATCCTGATGGCGAACTCAGCGATTCCAAGGCGGATATCTCCAAGACTTGTAAGTGAATCATTAATAATATCATATTTAAGAGTCTGCTATTAGGATTTTATTAGCTAATAACGCTAACTAACTTTATAGTAAATATCATTAACGATAAAAACTCGTAGAACTCCCGTAGAAAGTGTATTCCATTCCATTCCTAAACAAAGCGATTAAAATTGTATTAAGTCAAACTTATAATATGGATTGGATTTTTCATAGTTATTAGTTTTCTTTTACTTTGATACTCTTTCAAATAAATATATAAATATATATTAATATGACATCAATTTGTGTGATCCCTCAGCCTCGCCGACTGTCGTGCGCAACGCCAACAGCCCGTTCCTGAAGAGCTCCGTGCACTACCAGCTGCCCAGCAAGTTCGACTGCAACGTGCTGGACAATGTGATGGCCTTTGTGCTGCACGTGCCCAACGTTCAACCGGACTCCATTGAGCAGTTGAGGGAGCAGCGGAGCCTGCACCTCAAGTTCGCCACCATTGGCAGTGGCTACTATCCCACCCACTACGCCTTCTACGTGGAACTGTCGGCGGATCATGAGGATTCCGCCATCGAGAGTGCTGAGGCAGAGGCCTGGGACAACAATGTGGTGCTTAAGCTGTATCTGAATTCGCAGAGCGAGACTCCGGCTGGCTATCTGGCCGGTCTAGATGCCACGGAGCTCAAAGAGTACCCAGTTCATGGTCAGTACCATGTGAAGAGCAAGGAAAAGGTTAACGCAAAGAAGGAGAATGCTCCGCTCGATGTCGAATTCGAGCGCAACCAGGAGGGCCATGCCCTGAAGGTTACCATTCGCCCCGGTACAAAGGAGGAGGAGGAGGAAGAGGAAGATAAGGAGAACCAGGACCAAAAGCCCGAAAGCGACCAACAGCAGCAGCAACAGGTGCAGAACAAGAAGTCCGGCAAGAAGCAACGGAAGAGGAACAAGAAGGAGCGCTCCCTATCCGAATCTGCCTGTGCAGATATGGTTCTCCAGGAGCCATTGGCTAAAAGTAATGAGCTTCAGCCGAGAGCCACGTTTAAGTTGCCGCCGCAGCGCAAGCAACGCAGCTACTCAGAGAGCAACGATAGCACCGGCCGCTCTCATCGCGGCATCCTCAAGCGTTTCAGCCGCTACGGGCCCCGACCCTCGATGTCGGACAGCTGCTCGTCCATTGACGACTCCTCCTCGTACTCGTGCTCCGTGGACGCATCCGGAGCCTCGCTGTTCTCTCAATCATTCGGCGGCATTCCCGAGGAGGATCGTTCGGATGCCGGGCTCTCAGAGAGCTGCAAGAAGACTGTTAGATTTAACGATCACATCATGAAGCAAGTGTTCCGGTAAGTACCAGCTGAAACCCCTGAAAATGCTCGGTAATTTGACAATTTACTTATTCGCACAGACTTGACTCCAGCATCCTGGGTCAGCGCAAGAAGAACCAGAAGCGACGCGATCTCAAGCTGCGGGCTCAGCAGCGTCGCCTCAGCGAGGGCGATTCCGTCGACTACGAGGAAACCCGGGGCTCTGCCCTCAAGGTGAGATCAAGATCTAGTTAATTGAGCGAATATCCCGTCCAGTTAGCGGGCAGTTAGGCTGTTAGCTTGCTAATTGAATTATGGCCCATCAGCGAAATCGGGCAGTTTTGCTTTATTTTCGTCACACCAGACATAAATATTGATCAAACCTTTGTTTAGGGAATTGTATTACCCGTGTGCGAAATCTAAACAAATCCTAAGTGAGCTGTATTTATAGCAGGAAAATATGCAGCTGCAGCAAACTCCAGGAAATGGAAAGTTTTTGCACTTGTAGACAGTAAACAATCGCAGAAATATGAACATCAGCGTGTTAGCTTGTGATCATACAGCTCAATTGCTAAGACAATATTTAAAATTAGTGTGAAAATGACATTCGACTTTAATACTAATAATGTCTACCCTAATTTACAGCAAAAAGAAAATCCATCAAGGAACTGCACCGATAGCGGACTGGATCTCACTGGAGCAGCAGGTGCCCACAGCAACAACAATGAATCGGATGCTAAGAACGCCATGATGTTTGAAATGGATGATTAGGATGTTATTTAAACCATAAATATATTCATATTTTTTGAGTGATTTAGTGGCATGTTTTCAAGGTTTTTAAATGCTACTACATATACGTTAACTAACGCAAGTTTTTTTTTTTTTTAATATTTCTACTGTAATTCCTTTTGTATCGAGGCGAATTGCTCAATTGGAAATATATAAAATTATATTTAGGCAACACGAATCAGGGCTAAATCAGAAATCAAAATGTTCATTACATCAAATACTAAGTGTTATGTAATTCGGTTAATCATTGAAACTGTTAAAACGCAAGATGAAATCCTACGCTGAACTGAAAAAACCTTTTAATTTAGATCGATAATTTCATATTCATTCTCATTGAAGAACACAACACGGATGTCTTACAAGTTAGCAATCTACAAGTTTTAAGTGAAAATTAAAACGCTCGTTTATTGGCTCCATGCTCACCTCACATAACAATCATAACACGATAAACCTAAACAATATCAATAGTTAACAATTCCTCTAGTATTACACACAACAAAATCACCCAATGCATAAGTAGAGTATAAGCTACGTACATGTTTAGAAGCACTTGCTGAATCAATGCGTGTAATTTAAACTTTTATAAACGAGCTGAAAGTTAAAATACATTTACATCTCTTATGAATGAGAAATCCAAATCCAAATACGAGTATTGATTGGCATTAGAAGTGGAGTTCAAGGAGTTTGTTCCAGTGCTCGATTTGCTGGAGTTCCCTTCGCTTTCCCTCCAAGACATACAGCACTGGGCAGTCAAGGGAATCACACTGGAGGCTACCCAGTCGTCCGCAACAAGCCTGGCAGATCTGCCGGGTTAGTTGGTAACCCCTCTCCAGACGCGCCGACTTATCTGAGAGCACAACTACACACTTGGTGGCGTTTTTCAGGCAGTCTGGACAAATGCCCGTCTTGGTTTGGCGGCCACAGTCGATCACGCAGCTAGTGGTAGAGAAATACTGGGAAATGGTGGACTTGGCACATCGTGCACCCGCCAATTCGTTGGCGGTTCCAACAGCCGGCGTCATGAGCAACTTCCTCGGCAGACTGGCAAACCAGTCGTGCACATTGGCGCCTATGAGCAGCAAGCAGCGATTCAGCGGCGGAATAATAGCCTTGGTGATGTAGTAGATGGCGTTTATCTTGTGACCCTCGTTGGCCAGGATGTCGTGCGGACTGCGCACCAGACGGATAAGCTGCATGCCCGGCGGGCCGTTGACTATTATGAAGGGCACGCGTTCACCACGACGCGGCACATGTCGTGGGTCTTTTTGCATCCATTTACTGAAAAAGAAAAAGGTCATAATACATTTCTGGAATGGCAAAGGAATGTCTCGTAGCCTACCGAGTGAGCTCCAGTGCTGGTACACAAGCCGTGGGCTTGTAGCCATTGAGACCCCTGAACTCCTTGGCGAAAATCAGGTCCTGCAGGTTGGCCTTGCCCGACAGCAGCTTGGTGAACTGCCGGCACACGTACGCCTTTATCTTGCTGACGTCTTGCGTCTCGAACAATATGCGCAGCACCTTTTCCAGCATCTTGGCCACCGCCGGGCAACCATCTCGCCGGACAGTTTCTATGCCCTTCGCCTCGTAAACGGGCTGCTCCTGATCGGCTGTCTCGTACATGTAACCCACGTAGCGCTTCTTGGTCTGCAGCATGCAAGGTTGGTAGACCTTCTCCAGTTTCAGCTTCACTGGCTGTGGATTCATTTCGGTGACGGCCTTGGCGATCTCCTCGCCGATTCGAAAAGCTTCAGCTCGATTCCGACCCGGCACAAGAACGAACATGGAGTCTGTATCGCCATAGACGACACGGACCTTCCACTCCTCGTTGTTCTCCACTAATTTGATAGCACGCTCAAGGGTCTCCCGTCCTTTGGAAACTACAGAATCGCCCACTTCCACTGAAGGCATTCGGCCACTAAAGTTAGCGGCGGTGTAGCCATAGGTGACATTGGCCATCAGCTTAAGGCCCAGCTGTCGTGAGTGAAGGATCCGCTGAAGTGCAGTGCTGTCCTTATGGAGCTTCATCGATTGCTTGACCATTTGGCGCGTGTCCAAGATCTCGGTGAGCATGCGTGGCAGGATGCCCTCGCGCACTTCACGCTTTACAAACACAACGCCGCATGGCGAAACGGTTACCAGATCGTGCTCCAGCAGCTTCTGCAGCATCTGCCGCGAAACTCGAAGCTGCGACGCGCCAAATTCAAAGGGCGAACTTCCGCCTAGGTGCTCTACTCTACCCAAGCACGTGGAGAAGCAGTAGTTGTAGGCGATGATCATACTGGGATACAAGCTCTGAAAGTCAAGCACGATTAGGGGATCGGCATAGAATCGTGACTGCGGCTCCATTATTAGCGCCAAGTACTCGGGAGCTCTCATATGAGCGCGAGCCTGGACGCTGGGTGAAAGTGGCACCAGGTTCTTTGGCTTGGCGATTCTGTGAAGACAGAGAGTTCATAAGGGTACAACATATTATGACCGCTCGGATCTACACTCACCTCAGCATCATGCTTTCCACGCGAAACTGCGAGCCGCGCGACAGCACCTCGTAGAACTGAATGCCAATGAGCTTGGCCATTTCGCTGGTCCGTCCCAGCAAGTCCAGCTGATCCAGGAGAGCCAAGGTGCCACGCACTCGCTCCAAGTAATATTCCATTACTATCCAGCGGGTGCAGGGCGAGCCGAACCATTCGGTGAGGGATTTGGCAGTGTGCCAGGGACACCTCTTATGCAAGATGTGGTACATCACGTTTTCGAAGGTGTACGACGTCAATGCAATCTCGGAGCGCATCAGACGCCATACGTCCAGCAGAATGCGGCCGCATAGCTTCATTTCCACATCCAAATCGGTGAACTGCTCCCGATCCTCGTCCACAAAGTCCCGGACCTTCTGTGTGGGCACTCGGGACAGCAGAGGAGCGATGTTAAAGCACAGATGCTTGGCGCGATCAATCACATAGCCCCAAGAGGACATCTCGATTTCGTACCCTGCAAATATGTCAGCATCCCACCGTCCACACAAAGCCAACAACGCCTCAAATGCCTCCGCCTCACTGGCCACTACTTGCATCTCAATATCGCGATCTATCCCATGAAAAGGTCCTTCGCTCAGCAAATCCTGGACAGTGTTCACCATTATATAGCCGCAGGCTTTGCTAGGCAGCTTCTCATCCGGCAAACTGTGTTCGATAGCATAAAACAAACAGCGAATCTCGTCGTGCATGGGATCTGGTTGGAGATCACCTCGCGTGGACACAAACACCTCTAACGTTATGATTGTCAGGTGGTTGCAATCAATGTCGGCTTTGGCCTGCTGCAGATTCTCCAAATTAACCTTGAACCCGAACGTGTTGTCCAAGGTGGCGTGGCTAAGTCCAAAGCTGAGGTCGTGCTGCCTCTCCTGGCTACTGCCCTCTAACTGGCGCAGAAAGGAACTACGATCTAGCTCCGCCTGGGCCGCGCTACTGGAGACGCTCTGTTCGCTGGACTGCGAGCTTGGTGGTTCCTCGTCCTGGCTTCCTATGAAGTTGAGCTTAGTTCCGCGTTTAAGGCGACTCTTTCCTGTTTCTCTGGCTTTGCTACTGATAGGGGTTGCTTTGCATTTATCCTTAGCTTGGGACAAAGGCGTTAGGCTTAGACTGCAGTCGAGTTCCTCACCAGCATCTTCATCAACACTCCCGCCATCGCCTTCCTCAGCCTGCAGCATCATTGTGATCTTCTGCCGCTTGATCTTGATGGGGCTGTCTATGTCATCGGATGACTTTTTTGGTTCCTCCCGTTCACGAAGAAGTTCCTTGGCTTTCAACCAGATCTTGGCCTCCTGCCACGTGGGTGCTAGTTGCGCTGGCTCGATTGCTATTCTTTGTTGCGTGCTGAAGTACTCCCGTACTTTTTGTTCTCCCCGATATCGCTGCAACATTGCCAGGCCACCAATGGCAATCAGTTGCCGACGTCGCCAGGAGGCCAGCCCACGATCGTTGCCCAGTACGCTCTGGAAGGGATCACAGTCATTCAGCTTGTTCCCCGGAATGTGGAGCACGAGGAAGCCCACCTCCGTCACCTTGGTCACATCGGAGGGATTGCTGTAGTAGGGCTGTTGGAACTCGTACTCGGGTATGTCCATTTTGCGGCTACCGCTAACCACCTCATCGTAGGATGGAGGCAGCTCCAAGGGAGCAATCACGAACGAGTTGCTATCGGGAGAAGGAGGAGCAGACCTAGGAGAGTCCATATGTATCTCGGGGCTATCTAAGAAGTCACTGAAGACCGACGGACTGTTCACAATCAGCGAATGCTCATAGAAACTTCGCATCAGCTCCGGTGTGTTGCTCTCATTGCTGTTGGGACTCAGCTGAGGAGTGGTCTGAGTCTCAGGGGGTCTTATGCCTGATCTAGGAGTTAATTGTTTGTTTAGCAAGTCCGACCGAATGCTCCATCGAAGGCGTTTCAAGTTGGGTGTTTTACGAGGTTTGGTGACTATTTTATCGCTTTCCGTGTCGGATTCGATAGCCTCATCATGGCTTGGACTAAATGTGCGCTTTTCCCTGGAGTTTGCTGGATCTCCGGACGAAATATCAGGTGGTTCCTGTGGGATTAGCTCACTTCGTAACTTTTCGTCACTGCTTTTTGCAGTTTCATCAGACTTTTTGGGTTTATTTTTGAGATCTTCGATCTGTTCAGAAACAGAGTTTTGTTGCTGCTGCGGACTCTTTGAGTTACGCGAACGAACTTTTCTAGCTTTTTCCAAGCCAAGAGTTCCATTCATGCTTGTTTTAGTATTTTGTTTGGAACTTTGGGATAGTCTGGCTTTCTTTTGAGGTCTATCCAGACTTGCAGACGTCACTCGTGGCTTATTTGTTTCTATTTCGCTGGAACACTCGGCGGTATGTGCCGAATTAACCTTAAGGCGGGCACTGCGACGCGGTTTCATCTCATCCAAGACACTTCTTTCAGACCTGTTGGTCTCTATCTCACTCCCAGCCTTGGGTAGACTTTCATTGACTTGATTACGAGTGCTCCATCGCGTCTTTCTTACCTTTTTCTCTTGTGGTAATTGCTTGCCGTGGTCTGTTTCAAACATGTCGCTCGTGCTAGGATTTCTGTCCCTCGGCGTAAGGGAACAGATAATGTGTGTTTTGTCCAGATTGCGAGTTGATCGTCTGGTACTCCTAACTGGAGTACAACTATCGGGAAAACAATAATATAAAATGCCTTACGCCATAAAGGATATCTGTTAACCATACTCGTTCTTTAATAGCACAAAGCTGTCCTCAAGACTTTTCCGTCGCATCTCGGACATGGCTAGTTTCTTGCGCAAAGAGATTTCTGGCCTACGAACAAAAAATGTTGGTCATTGAAAGCCCTACATATGATGAAAACAACACATTTTTTGATTACCGAAGTGTTCCCGATCCTTGGTCTAGCTGCAAACTGAGGCGTGGATTAGATGGTCTCCCTGCGAATTCATCGTTTCTTTCTGCAATTGGTTATGATTTCAAAAAGTTCGTGTGTTCATTATCAATTTTACCCACTATTTGCTGAACTGCTTCCAATAGTCAAAGCCAGCGGCGCATATTTCTTGGCTGCACTGGTTTTCGGAGTACGTGGCGATTTGGGCAGGCTTTTCTGACCTTTTGGCGTTGCTGGAGTCTTCGGAGGACTTGACTTTGACTTAGAGCTGATCGATTTAATGGGGGTCCTCTGTAGGCGATCATCAGCACCATCAATTTGGGGCAGTTTACTAGATGCTTTCAGTTCCTTCGATTCCGCATGCTGACTTTGTGTTAGCTTAAGCAACAACTCATCGACATCGTCGAGAACTGTGGAGAAGTCATGTCGGGTCTCTTGGTCGGCATCCTCGTCGGTGTCACCATCTTCGTCGAAAAGAGCAGCAGCAGCTGCGGTCTCCTTGTCCAACAGCTCGGGTGTTAGTTCGACTACAAAAAGTGGGCAGTTTAATAGATTTATGAAAAAACAACTCCATAAGGACTTACACTTTTTATGTTGCGACAATGGAGCCAATGAACTGTCTAAATCCACATGGGATTCACTTTCATTCTGCTCCTCCAACAGCTGCAACGCGTCCAAAAGTTCCAAATCCTCCTCCCTCACTGAAGCGAAGAAAAAACAACTGGTTTATAGCAAAATGGGAGTTGTAGTTTTTGGCAACCGTGTACTCACAGGTGGCATCATGGGGTATCGCACCATGAAGCTGTGTGAGGCTCAGTATTAGTTCCTCATCCACTAGAGTTTCGTCCAAGCAATCGGACTCATCCTTGGGGGTTGACAGGCTGACACTGCTGCTGTAGCCGCAGGTAACATGGTTTTGTATGAAGGAGGCATTAACCAGCAGCTGCTGCTGATCCTGTGAGCATTCCTCCGGATAAACGGCGTTGGCTAGAAGTTTTTGCAAGTTAAACATGCGTTTCTGCGCCTTTGTGCCGGGCAAGGTGGTCTGCATGGTTACATTGGGAAGGATTGTCTGATCCGACAACGTTTGCTCGGACAGTGTGGACTGCTCCAGTGTCATCAGCTTGCTCTCGAGAGCGGTGCGGTAGAAGATATCGCTCTCGGCGACTTCAATTTGATCCCGCTCCTGTGTTGGCGGTAATTCCAATACTGGCACCTACGATGGATACAAGGCTGTAGGATTTATCAATACAAGATATATTCCCTGATTACCGCTTCAGCCTTCTCCTCATCGCCAGCATCGGTGTGCTTTCCGACAAGTTTTAGTCGGCGCAGTTTCTCATCATTCCAGATTGATTCGATGCCTGGGTTTGTGTGGTTGCTCTTGCTCTTCGCCACCAGCTGGAACCGATTCAATATGAAGTTCGAGCTGACATCCACCTCTAAGGCACTACAGGCCACTTTCTTCGCGGTTGTGATGTCCAGCAGCTGCGCTGGCTTAACATTCGCATAGGGGATTACTAAAGGGTTAGTTATGGGTTAGTTAAGAACTTGAAGAGATTATGTATCCAGCTTGCCGTCATCGTCATGGCTGCGCCGGAACTTGAGAACCTCCAGCGGGACATGCACATAGCTCATCCCGTACAGGTTGTAGTCGATCATGAACTGCAGGATGTAGGGCACATGCGACTCGTGCGGACTGAAGTTCTTGCTCAGAATGGCGCCGCTTTGCAGAAGGTTGGCGGCGCGGCGTACGAACCGGGGATTGAACATGTAGATTTTGAGAAACTGATGTTCCACGCGATGGTAGCCATAGAAGGGTCTGTAAAGAGAGATCGGCTAGAGATTTGCGCCAAGAAGACGTACAGGAAGAACTCACATGCCCTTGACCAGCTGAATTTTGAACACATGCTGGGCGTTGGAGCTGCCTTGGCCCAGGGATATGTTGATGGCCTTGTCCAGGTGCATGGCCATCTGCAGGATGCCCCGCTCCAGGGACTCAAAATCCTTCTTGTCATACGGAATGTATAGATAGGGGAACACTCCGTGCACATGCATGCAGGTCTTCTGGCCCCTGGAGTTGCCGCCAAACACTCGAATCACTGGCACCTGTAGTGGATTGAATCGTTATACCAGTTTTTACTGTGGTGAAATTGACCGGCTCACCCGCTTGATTTCTTTGCCGCGCAGCTCCGAATAGCACGGATCCATGCCGAACTGCGGCTTCTCCATATAGAAATCCGCAATGACCAGCCGGACGGAGTAGACTCCATCGATTCCCTCTGCTGCGGCTGCCATTTTCGCCAAAACCCAGATTCGTTTTCGCGGAGCTATTTGTTGTCAATTCAATTCAAACTAGAGTGACCAAGTATCGAAAAAAAATCGACCTATCGATTATTGCTATCTGAATTCAAACTGATGGCGTAATCACATCACATAAAATAAAATGAATAAATGAATGAATGAATTAAAGAACTAACCTGGCAACAAGGTTACGAAAAACTTAAGTGAAAAATAAAGTCGTTATACTACATTATGTTTATTTGTTTATAAAATTTATTACGAAAGGGTCATAGTATCTCTTTATGGCAAACGAAATTGTTTGTTCTTAAGGCGTTTATATAATGAAACACTTTATATGGGTGCTTTATCATAATTTTTGAATAGAAATTAAAGTTTTAAATGGGATTCGATTTATTTCACATTAGCTTTTTTTAAGTGTGACCCACGCAGAAAGCTGGCGAAATACTCATCAAGCCACCCCCTGCCACCCGCAGCAAAGAACTCTTAATTTGCGAAAAAAGCTCCGGGAAAAGGAAAAAGCGGCAGTCGTAATAGCGAACTGAAACTGAACGAGAGGAAAAGTGAAAAGACAGCAGGAACTCAGTCATGTCGAAGATCGGAATTAACGGATTTGGCCGCATCGGCCGCCTGGTGCTCCGCGCCGCCATCGATAAGGGCGCCTCCGTGGTGGCCGTCAACGATCCTTTCATCGATGTCAACTACATGGTGTACCTGTTCAAATTCGACTCGACTCACGGTCGTTTCAAGGGCACCGTTGCGGCTGAGGGCGGATTCCTGGTGGTGAACGGCCAGAAGATCACCGTGTTCAGCGAGCGCGACCCGGCCAACATCAACTGGGCCAGTGCTGGAGCCGAGTATGTGGTGGAGTCCACCGGAGTGTTCACCACCATCGACAAGGCATCCACCCACTTGAAGGGCGGTGCCAAGAAGGTCATCATCTCGGCCCCATCCGCCGATGCGCCCATGTTCGTGTGCGGCGTTAACCTGGACGCCTACAGCCCCGACATGAAGGTGGTCTCCAACGCCTCCTGCACCACCAACTGCCTGGCTCCCCTGGCCAAGGTTATTAATGACAACTTCGAGATCGTCGAGGGTCTGATGACCACCGTGCACGCCACCACTGCCACCCAAAAGACCGTCGACGGTCCCTCCGGCAAACTGTGGCGCGATGGACGTGGCGCCGCCCAGAACATCATCCCGGCTGCCACCGGAGCCGCCAAGGCTGTGGGCAAGGTCATCCCGGCCCTGAACGGCAAGCTGACCGGCATGGCTTTCCGCGTGCCCACGCCCAATGTCTCCGTGGTGGATCTTACCGTCCGCCTGGGCAAGGGAGCCAGCTATGACGAAATCAAGGCCAAGGTCGAGGAGGCCTCCAAGGGACCCCTGAAGGGAATCCTGGGCTACACCGACGAGGAGGTGGTCTCCACCGACTTCCTCAGCGACACCCATTCGTCGGTGTTCGACGCCAAGGCTGGCATTTCGCTGAACGACAAGTTCGTCAAGCTAATCTCGTGGTACGACAACGAGTTCGGTTACTCCAACCGCGTCATCGACCTGATCAAGTATATGCAGAGCAAGGACTAAGGTAACCACCACTATCGTACAAACCCGGCGCCCAGCAGCTGGTCGGGAATCACTGTTGCATAATCCGCAAGGCGCGCAAATGAGGATGCTTTTCTTGGTGGGCTCCTAAAGTTACCATTCAAATGCACAAAATAGCCATAACTACGCAAAGCTACATATTTATTGTTGTTGAATAAAGTATCGACCTGTTACTGTATTTAAATGTCAGCTATTTGAAAAATAAAACTTGTGCATCGAATGAACGTTGCTTGTGTGTAAGCCCAAGGGCGTGTGAAGGTTATTATATATCGGGCGGACTTGCTGAGATATGCAGTGCTTCGCCTGGGAGTCATCCCAATCCCAAAGGAATGATGTTTCTATTTATGTACATACATATGTATGTATATACTTTTGTTGTTGCCAACTCTGGCAGTCTTAAAATTCGCAGATAACGAACAAATATTCTCTTATCGCTGCACTTTGAAACCTGTTCGGATGCTGTTTGTTTGTATTGGATTTTGATTCTTCGGCAAAACAACACATAAATATACATAACGACCAATTGAACTCAGCCCATATGAACTATATAGCCTATATATACTGTATACTTTTTGGTGGAAAGAGGGTTTGTTTTCATATATCGACCTGCGACCTCCTACACACAGCGGCTTTCTTATGAGCATAACCAAGGTCACGAAAGGTCATACATATGCTGCTTGGTGTACATAGCTTATCGGCATTACAGAATCGAATCGATTAGTATCAGCCAGGGCTGCAAAGAGCGGGATATTTGAAAATGCAGACTTCCTAAATATCCAAATGATAAGCTTAAAATACTTTTAAAAAATATGTAGCTTAGATGAATGTATCGCTTTGTGATCTTGTTTTAGCTATTTCTGTTCAAATTAAATGGCTTAATAGAATAAAAATAGGATAAATTATTAGGATAAAAATATTGATTAAATCAAATGGAAAGGTGATTTCAAGTAATCACACTCTCAGTATTAATTTGTATAATCTTGCATTAGAGATATATAATAACACTACTCAAAATGTTCTTCACCATATTATACATAATTATTGCACTTATAACGATGATAAACCAACAATTGCAAATGGCAAATGCATCATATGGGATTCACTAGAATACTTTTGACTTGCATGTCGCCATACTCCGGTGGCTGCCCATCCTTGCGCATCCTGCGGAAGGCCTTCTGCACCGCATTGAAAGCCATTCCGAGGCAGCCTGAAAGTAGTTTTTGAATTTATTGATGAAGTTAATCTATATAATGGTCAGTTAGCTCCAGTACACATGTACCTATCATTGGCGATGCGAAAAACATGACGACGCAGCACAATGGATAAGTAACCCATCAAGTAGAGGAACATGGCGGTTGTGATCATCCAGGGCACGAAGAGCTTGTGCCGCTCCTGCGATGAGAGAATGTGGATGGAGATTTGGAAGTTGAATTGGGAGTATGGCCCACCTTGGTGGCTCCGACGATGAGGACTGCGCTGCTGATGATCTGCATGGACGCTATGTGCACACCAAAGTTGTATGATAACCCTGCTGGGAAACTGGCGTTATATGTGCTGGCTCTTGAACTTTGACCCCGTTTCAGTACCCTTCAAGTTGGCGAATATGATGAGGTGGGCGATCGCAAGGCAGATCGATGCAGCCCTGGAGCAAATAATGCCCTCCTTGGAGTCTAGTTTCCACATTTCCTGCTTGTCGATGGGCTTTCTGTTCGCAAATGATCTTTAATACTTATCTAATCAGGAATACAACGTATGTACATCAAAGCCTTTGTGGGATATCTTCACCGCAAAAGGGATAATAAAATTGTGCATTATAGAAAACTAATGCAATAATTGAAAAAACAGCCATTAAAATGCTTTACACCTTTGTCGGAGATAACAGAGCTGGAAACGAAATTACGCAGAGGAAAGATAACAAAAAGATTTTCAGAGCAGTACACAAAAGTGATTGCCTTAAAGTTTATAGTTCCCATTGGAACATTAAAAAAGGTTGAATTTACGCCGATTTTTTGTGGGTTTGATTGTAATAGCACTTGAAATTAGCTTTTATTTTCCAGCTATCTGATCTGCCTTTAATCTTTTTTGTTTGTATTGACATTGCTTATATATGTATCTATCTATATATGATTGATGAACCCCTTCTTGTCGGACAAGCTGGCATATGCCGGTGGCTCCTCCTTGCGCATCCTGTCGAAGGCCTTTTGCACCGAGTACAAGGCGCAACACAGATAGGCTGGAAGTGGAGGATTTTGGTTAATTGGCTGGCCAATCTCTGTGTGTTAGCTCCTCACCTGAGAACGGAACCACCATCAACGGTCCGAAGATCCACCCTGTGCCCTGGACTATCAGTGAAATGAGCAGGTACATCATCAGGTATAAAAAGAATCCTGTAGTTATCATCCACGGCACGAAGAACTTGTGCTTTTGCTGTAGTCAGCAAGGAGATAAGAGATAATAGATACGAGTGTTGTGAGCTGTGCCTAACTAACCTTTATGGCTCCAACGATGAGCACCAGGCTGGCCAAGATCTGCAGCGACGAAAAGTGTATTCCCATCTCATAGAGTCCATCTGAAACGAAATAACACTATGCATCGCAAAGATCTCTAAGATTGATGTGTATATGCGCCTACTTCTCCAGAAGTAATCGTCCATCAAAACCAGATAGGTTATGGCAAAGGCTATGGACAGGCAGCCCGAGCAGATGATTCCTCCCTTGGTGTCCAGTCCCCACATGTTTACGATCCCGCAGAGAAACTAGCAGACCGCCGATTATTTCACAACTGAAGGGAGTACTCATGGTGGCGATGGGTGAGCAGGCTAGCTTTTGCCGCAGTCCTTATCTAATCTCATATTGTACTGTAGCTCCACCAGCGCAGCAATTGAAAACCTTTGTTGGTTAGTGTATAATTATAATTTTATTGAAGGATTCGCTTATTATTGCTTCGACTGGCCAGCAAGCTGGGCCTTCCATGCGCGCCTATCTATCGATGGGGTTCCAGCTTGTGGCTACACCATTTTACAATGAGATACGATCTCGAGTCGATTACTTTGAATAATGCAATGGAATTTAATTGATTAGCTAACGAATTGAGTGGCGAGTGTGCAAAAATTTGTTAATTGTAAAATTTGTAAAATGCATTTTACTATTTGGTTTCCTTGCATCTTTAACTAGTATAATTAGGTATAAAAAAATGTTACTGCAATATCACCGCACGGCATTGCTTCATATGTATGTTTTGATGTATAACTATTCGATTTTCAGTTAACTCGCGTTATAAACGTTATAAACTGCAAAATGTAGCGTATTTTCGAAAACGTTCTGCGTGAGAATCGTTGATTAATTTGAGTTAAGTGGCGTTAAAGATTGGTTAAGGTAGACTTAAGAAACTTGGCAAACGTCGCCTTCTTCTGGTGTTATCAAGTTAGTCAAGATATATAAAAATACGTTGCGTAGGTTATAACATTCGATTAGTACAAGTAGGTATGTATAAATATATAAAAAGTACACAACGTGTAAATTAGACTAAGTCAATAGAGGAGACCTCCTTCGGGCAGGTTGCTTAGCTGCCCCGCGCTTCTGTCCTTTCTCATCATACACACTTTATATTTCGATTTGTTGCATTTCGATTGGTTTTGTTTTTTTTTGTTTCGTTTCGTTTTGTTTGGTTTTTGGCAAAATCACAGGAGAATTAGAAATATAACATCAATATGATAGAGCGAAAGTGCATTCGATAGAGCATTCGTTCAACTTGGGTTGCTTTATTTGCCTTTACTTGCACGAAGTTGGATTCCGCCTTAGTTTAGTTTAGTTTTGCTTCTCGGGTTTTTGAATTCTTTAAATGTATATTTGTATAATAAATTATGACTATATATGCATTTATATATAAGTATATAGATGAATATATTTAAGAAGTAAGTAGGAGGCGCATTATTCCACTTTTCAACTTAGGATAACAACATTGCATTCGCGACTTCTCCCTAAGCCTTCGATCGCTGTACTGACTGACTGGCTGGCTGACTGACTGACTGACTGAACTGGCTCGCCAAAGGCTCTTTAACAATATTTAACTATAGAGAATAGCCGATAAAAAATAATAACCATATGAATAGTGGTAATAGTGACAATCGAAGGATGCCGACGTGTATAAAATAAATAAATAACATCGCGTAGAAAAGAATCTGCGTTAAACCTATTTTAGACATCGACTACCATCTTCTTGTGAATGTCCGTGTTGCCGACCACAGAGCAGAACTCATCGAACGAGATTTTGCCATCCTCATCCTTATCCGCGAAGCCGATCGTCTTGTCCACAATCTGCTGCAGTTGCGTGTCCTTCAGATTGTTGCCCACCATCATCTTTAAAACCTTTAAAGAGAAACCACTTCAGTGGAATAGGCTTAACGTTAAGTTCGCGTTCGCGGGTCTTGCCTGAAACAGTTCGCCATTGGAAATGTAGCCATCGTTGTCCATGTCGTAGATGCGGAAGGCGAAGCGCAGCTTGGACAGCTTGTCGCCCTTGACGCTGAACTGCGACACGCCCTGGATGAACTCCTTGAAGTCCACCTCGCCGTTGCCGTCCGCGTCGAAAATGTCGATCACGCGCTGCACCAGCGGATTCTGTTGCAGCTCCGGCAGCGACATGAACTCGTCCACGCTCAGCGCGCCCGAGTTGTCCAGGTCCAGTTTCCGGAAACGTTTGCCCAGCCGCCGGATCTCGTCGGCGTCGACTGCATAAAGGCGGGAAATATTGAAAGAGATTTAGATTTTAGAATGCATTGTGAAAAGTATGATTACAGTTTAGCTTCTAGAAACCATATTTTCTTTAAACTCTATACTGTAACAATAGCTATTCTTTAGCGTTATTTGAATAAATAAAGCTTTTAAATACTATTATTTACACTTAAAATTGCATAGTTTAATTTAAATCTTGAATAAACTTTTATATACGTAAATTTACCTAACATACAAATTATAAATAAATGACAAAATTAAGAATAAAGTTATTCAATTTTTACCATTCTGCTAATTAACTAGTATTGAGTATAGTTGGCGAATATCTGCATATTTCAACAGCCTTTTAGTATGCAGATGTAAAACCAGATTTCGAGATTCTGGTTAAGATTGTTGGCGATTTATATTTAGCATCCGGTTGTCTGTCGATCATCAGATGTGCGACAAGGTGTGACAAATACACATTCTAGAATGCCAATTTTGAAATAGGACGATTGGGTGTAAGATCTCGTGATGGTGCGGAATAAAGAGTTGGGAATTCAAAATGTATTTCTACGCCACGTTTCGTTTGCATTCCACTTTTGTTGGCAATTCGCGTATTTGCATGCCTACATATGTACATACGTACATACGGGCGTACATTCGTACATGCATACCGTATCTAAATGTACGCTTCTAAATGCCCATGTTTGCACATTCATAAACAGCTGCCATTCCGTTCAAATGACATTGAGTGAACTATTTCGTACTTACAATTGGAACACATTTCCATGGGCAGTGATGTTTCATTTCCCTGCAGGCGAAAAAGTATATGTTTAATGGGAAATTTTAATATTTTGCAATGCCAAAAGAGGGAAAGAGGTCGGGTGCGGGGGAATGAAACGCAGAACGGAAGTTGGCTTTATAACGGTACAAGCTCCCACTCCCTGTCTGCGCTCTCTTCTTCGCCCTTTCCCGCTCTCCGCCTCTTCCCCTCTTCACCTCATCCGCTTTTGCACTTGTTCTTCGCTTATTTTGGTGGCATTTTATTACCATTTTGGTTTTGCCTTTTGTGGTTCTCCTTGGATGCTATCTATAGAGTACAAATAAAGTTCGCTCTGTTCGCCGTTCCGTTCTTGGTTTTCCTCTAGTTTCCTTTAAAGTCCTACGCCGCGGGCTATCCTGCACATGCTACTGGGTTTTTTGGGGCGCTGAATTACGGGTTTGTTGTGGAATTCTTCGGTTTTCTATTTTCTATTGTGCATGAGTTTTTCCACAGCAGCTTTTGATGTGACCGCGGTTCGAGCGACAAAAAATACCTCGGTGGCCAAGGAAGAATACCAGAAAGCTTAGCGTTGGCAACGCGTTGACAGGGTTGTCAGGGTTTGCCACGTTAATTTAAATTAGCGCGATTTTTAAAAACAGAACGTGTATTGTGAATTTATTGATACATTTGGTATTGGAGCTGCATGCTGCATGGCAATATTCTCACTTTCTTAGTTACTGATCTTAAATTTCCATTCAGATAGTTGGTAATTTTCCTCTGTTCAGTGGAAAAATATTATTCAAACAGTTTTCCATTTCATTAGCAATCTAAAGTGTAAGTGTTGACTTACGATTTACAGTTCTTATCTGCATAAGATGTTTAATTATATAATGTAATCTTGACTGGCTTAATCTAATGTTTCGTGAATTCATTGTTGGCCTAATCTTATGTTTTCTTCTTGTCCATCGTAACATAAAAGTTTCATGCACTTGTATGTAAAGAAAAATTAAAACAAATTGTGAATTTAGTTTGTAATGATATATTTTCCCATTACTTAAGCTTAGTGTATTTAACGCATACTTGTTAAACGAGGGAACTTAAGTCAATATTTGTAAAATTCTTTTGAGATATCAATGGGAAAATAGTAACACCAAAACATTTCTCGAAAGTGTGGGCGTGAAAGTTTTGAGAGGTTTGTAGGTTATAGAGTAGACAAACCAACGTTCTGAAACAAACTTACAAGGCGTACATTGTACATACCCTCTAGCCAAAGACACTAGAAAAATTATTCTAGTGTCTTTGCTCTAGTTTATATAGTTTCCTATTTGTAGATGTAGATGTTTCTACGGACAAACGCTTCAAACGGTTACATACTTCTCAACGAATTCAGTATGCTCTACTCTTCAAATATCACGTGTAAAATCTTCATTTTCTGCAGCCAAACTTAGGAAAGAGACCCCAAGATAAATGTTTGTGGCTACGCCGCTGCAGTTGGTTGGCTTCCCGCAGCAACATCAAACAACCATAGATACCATTTACTGCCCATCTGACATAATCTCTTTGGTAAACCTTTCCCCAGCCAGTTGACTGGCTTCCATCTCGATTCCATCTTCATTTCGCTGCCAACGAGCCACCAGAACGGTCATGAGCACAGGAATCGTCAGCCAGGAGGTGAACGGCCGCCAGGAGCCAACAGAAGCTGCGAGGGACGAGAGACATGGACGACGGCGCAGGGTGGCGGTTGTCGGAGCAGGACTTGTGAGTGTGACAAAGTTATCTGAATTATACAATGATGACTCCGCGAAAGCATATACGGATCGTGGGTCTATAAATATATAGTTATAAATATGTTAACAGGCAATAATTATAGTTTAGGTTCATGTTACCTAAAACTAAGCTCTGCTACGCAGTGGATCATAATGAAATATAAATCGAAACAATTACAATAGTATAAAACTACGAAGTGCAATTCGAATTCTTTTCCAAATAGTTTTCAACTTATAAATCAAATTTAATTTGTCTCCACATAGTTAGTTGCCTTATCTTTAGTGTTTTTAAATCCCTGGTTCCAGATATAACGCTTTTCTTATCACACTTTCGACGCATCTTTTTCTCCATAACACTAGGTGGGTTCTCTGGCAGCCTTGAACTTTGCCCGCATGGGCAACGACGTGGATTTGTACGAGTACCGGGAGGATATCCGCCAGGCTCTAGTGGTCCAGGGCAGGAGTATTAACCTGGCTCTTTCGCAGCGTGGCCGTAAGGCGCTGACCGCCGTTGGTCTGGAGCAAGAGGTGCTGGCCACCGCCATACCCATGCGGGGTAGAATGCTCCACGATGTGCGAGGAAACTCCAGTGTGGTGCTTTACGATCCCATAAACAAGCAATGCCTGTACTCCGTGGGACGCCGACAGCTGAACGAAGTCCTCTTGAATGCCTGCGATAAGCTGCCCAATATCCGCTGCCACTTCGAGCACAAGCTGACAAGTGCCAATCTGAGAGAGGGATCCATGGAGTTCCGCAATCCCGCCAAGGAAGCCGTAGCTGCCCAAGCTGATCTTATAGTCGGCTGTGATGGGGCCTTCAGTAGTGTGCGCCAGCACTTGGTCCGCTTGCCGGGCTTCAACTACTCCCAGGAATACATAGAAACGGGCTATCTGGAGCTCTGCATACCCTCGAAATCGGGGGACTTCCAGATGCCTGCCAACTACCTGCACATATGGCCGCGTAACACCTTCATGATGATTGCCCTGCCGAATCAGGATAAGTCTTTCACGGTCACCCTGTTCATGCCCTTTAAGGTTTTCGCCAGCATTCAGAATCAAAACGATCTCCTGGCATTCTTTAAGCTGCACTTCCGGGACGCACTGCCGCTGATTGGAGAGCAACAGCTCATAAAGGACTTCTTCAAGACCAGGCCACAGTTCCTGGTGTCCATCAAGTGCAGGCCGTATCACTATGCGGATAAGGTCCTGATCCTGGGCGATGCCGCCCATGCGATGGTTCCGTACTACGGCCAGGGTATGAATGCCGGAATGGAGGATGTCACGCTACTCACCGACATTTTGGCCAAGCAGCTGCCACTGGACGAGACGTTGGCCCTGTTCACCGAATCCCGCTGGCAGGACGCCTTTGCCATTTGCGATCTGGCCATGTACAATTATGTGGAGGTGGGTTTTTGGATCTAGTATTTATATAGTTTCAAATTGTATTTCCTGTGTTCCCTAACTTGCAGATGCGAGACCTGACCAAACGTTGGACCTTCCGGCTGCGGAAATGGCTGGACACACTGCTCTTCCGTCTGTTTCCTGGTTGGATTCCTCTCTATAACAGCGTCTCCTTTTCCAGTATGCCGTATCGACAGTGCATTGCCAACCGGAAGTGGCAGGATCAGCTGCTCAAACGCATTTCCGGCGCCACTATTTTGACCGCCATTATGGCTGGAGGAGCTATATATGCACAGCGATTTTTATAAAGATAACTTTTAAGTCTATATAAATGGTTACACCGATTATAAAGTAAATCGCCTGAGTTTATACTAGTAAATTTTTTAATAAAATAAATCTTATTAGCATTAGCTATTATTGGAAATGATAAGTGTGGATATACCACAACTATATTTTAAATTGGAATGGACTTTTTTAAAGCCATATTTAAGTACCAATGAAAATTCTACTCATGTATTTATAAGCCTCATACATGTATACATACATATATGGAAATGTTTACAAATGTTGCACCGCAAATGTTGCTAGCAGCACCAGCTTGTAAACACTTACACCCACACAGTTTGTATCTTTTTTTGTATCTGGCAAACTTGTTGGAAAAACTTGTTATTATTTCTGTTCGATTTGATGAGATATGCTGTGCCTCATAAAAGGTGTTTACTTATTTAAAAATACCTCACCGAGAAAAGCCCCCACGGGTTTTCCCTTTCCAATGAAACATTTTGCAGTGGAAAAGTTTGTCAACATGAGTCACGATTGTATGTGTACAAATGTAAATACATATGTAAGTTTGCACACCTCCAACAATGTCAAATTATTCTCATTTGTTTCATTAAATTTAATAACCAAGAAAGAGTTTATAACAAAATGCTATGCATAAATCAGTGCGCAAATTATTTAAATATATGTAAAGTTAAATCAGATATTAATTACTACATGTGTATTAGGTGATAGGCGCCACTTTGAATAACACAACCTCAAGGTTGGAAGTATCTGAAAGCGACGAAAAAATCGGATCAACTATTGTTTACTGTGGATTCACGCAGTTTTTATAAATACGTGCACATGCCCGATTCCGTTTGTTGGCAAAATAATTGAAATGTCTTATTGGCCGCGTGGCTACTACGCATCGCATTTGGTCTACCAGACTATCAACCGGTGGATGAGTTAAGATATTTTTGGGTTTGTTTTGTTGCTCTAGCTATTGAATCGGCGACAGCCAAAAATACCGCCCTGACACTGTGATTTTAGCTGCTTCGCCAATTATTTCTAGTCGCAGTTTTGCAGCCTTGGTCACGTGATCGTGATCCCGAGCGTCCAACCGTTGCACTAGTTTATTTTTTTTATTTTTCTCTACATTCTAAAGGATCAGTAGCAGTGGGGCAGATCCTATTCCTATATAAAGTCTATAATTCATATGCATAAATGGTAATAACCCGTTGATCGGCAAGCTTTTTTGCTGCGACAGAGATGGGGCGAAAGCTTTCAATTAATTAGCATTCGGTTGCCACCCCAACCCTCTCGCTCTTTCACACACCCACCCGCTCCAAGGGGGAAGGAGAGGGTGGGAGAGAGATAAAGAGAGCACAAGGTCGGCGCTTTCTCAATTTCGAAACGCCAACGCCGGCCGGTATTTCGTTATTACAGCAAAGTGATCGTGAAAAGCTTCACGGTCTCCTCTTCTCTTCTTTCTTCGCTCTCATTCCCTCTCCCTCATTCCACCACCACCACCTTTGAGTGGAGCATATCTTTTAAGCACAGATATATCGGTTAGAAACAAGGCTTAAAAAGTGAAAACCGAACAACAACAATAGCTTCAAGGCATTTCTTGACCTACTACTCAAAAGCTCTAAAAGCTTTTCTGCGCCGAAGGTAGAAAGACATGGATGGTTTCGAATGTTTGAAGAGGGGGAGCTTAGTGTGGTCAGAGAGCAAGAGAGAGACAGCGAGCGGCTCATTTCCGACTTAATTGTTGTTGCTAATTCCGTTTCGCGAACTTTTCGATGGCACTCTCTAGAATTGTCGGCGCCTCCGCTTTGCCCACACTCACTACAGTGGAACTTCGACGAGAATAAGATTTAAGGCCCTGTACATAAAGCTTTAGGTAAGAAAACTCATTTAAACTCTAGAATCTTCTAGATAGTGACATATCATCATTACTATTGTCAATTATACACTTAACAGTGTTCTTGGGCCAAATATTCTGCTTATTGTTTTTTATTCAATACTTAACTAGCGTAAAATGTAACACAGAGAAATAGCAATTATACTTTAAGAACGTTGGAAATTAACCTATTAACAGAATTCTATAATAAATCTTTTTTTTCTAAACCCAATGACTGTGAAACAAAATTATGTGCATATATGTTTATACTGTGTTTTTAGCCACTTTTCACTTAAAAACAAATGGCCAGTGATTTTAAAAAGTGCCCTTTCTAAGTGAAAGTGTTTTTAGGCAGGCCCTACTGTACCCGCTGTACCGCTGCCGCCGTCGCGCGTCTTCGCCTGGCCGGCGGACCAGTGGAGCGGGCCAGCGCCATCAGTTGCTCGTCACATGTTCGACACTCAAGTAGACCAAACACAGGGAGCTGTACAGTGCCCACCGAGATCCGATCGAACGCAGAGCAGCCGTTAGACAGACTATTGACTGTAGCAACTCACCAGCAGTTCAGTTAAACTTGCACAAACTAAAAATTCCCATAATCCAACCGGAATATCGCTCTTTTTAGCCAGGTGCTAGTGCAACTTTGTTCAGCCCTTTTTGCTGTCAAATCGAAAAACCACATTCTCGAAGCTTTTGGGCAAGCTTCCGCAAAACGAAACGATCGAAACGCGTGGTCCGAAAACAACGAAGCAAATACGGCAAGAGGCGAGCGAAAAAGTGAAATTGAAATAATTCAAAATCAAAATCAAATTCGAAGTCGAAAATCGCAAATCGCACAGTTGGAAGTTGAGTGAGCGAACGCGAGTGTTTGTGTGTGTGCGTAAGTGTCCCTCAGTGTGTGCAGTGCAACGGTATCGTAAGACGAAAGGTAACGGTAACCGAGCAATTGGGGTGTTAGCTGTCAGAATCTGTGCGCAGAGAAAACCGAAAGTTTTGGCTTGTTACCTTGCCGTAGTAATCCAAAATCAAAACCGAATACCGGATTCACCAATCGCCATCCTGGCCCGCCCTTCGACTTTAGTTTAAGGCGCTCTGCCAGCGGTTCGCCGGAACGGTAAACTCCACCCACACCCTGCTGCCCGTCGTCGTTAGCATACCGATACCGATAGCCCACCGCCGATAGCGATACTTTGGAAAATCATCAATCCGTGCCCCACTTTAGCTAGGATTCTGTTCGGTTTTAACCCTACGAAGAAGGAGCACCCGGCGGCAGAACCCGAAGCCGTTCTGCGTAATTTTGGATAATGCGCGACTAGGCACATGCTGTCCGAATTGTTCAGGTAAATACATTCGTTAATATGTACATATGCATATAGGTGCACACACAATCACCGTTATTGATCTCGCTCAATTAGTGGGTCTACGTGACTGCAGCGCCGATTCTCAGGGTCCGGGGTATTCGCAGATCGCATCGTGCCGCATGGTGTTGTGTTCTGTTCTGCCTATAATGAAAAGCAAACCAGAAATGCGGATAACAATCTAGGCACACACCACAGCATACACCTTTCCCTCCCTCTTACCCTCCCTCTTACCCTCCCCCTTACCCTTCCACCCCCTGCTCTTCACTTTTGGGTCTTGGTTAGTCTTGGCATCTGGCATTTCCGGTTTCGCTATTTTTTGTCGGTGTAGATATGCATGTATGTATGTATGTACAATATGTAGATGAAAACACCTTCAGATATTATTCAACCCGAAATCCTCTCAAAGTGGTTTGGTTTCCTATGTTTTCATTGCAGTACATATTTTGGGAGCATCTTTAAACATAGATATGTATTTAATGCAAAAAATAACTTGAAACCAAATTCTGCATTTAAAGATGAAACATCAATTTGTATAATTCTAAATGAACAATTTAATTAATCGTTTTCTAACATTAAAATATAAGACGTTCGTAGTCTCTTAAATAAATGAACTTCGAAAAACACTTGTTGTGGGCAAAAGGTCAATAACAATGCAATTTAACGCACGTGGGAACCCCAAATGTTGTGTTTAGTATTTATTTGACAGAAAAACTAATACGTTTGCTCGTTAGAAAAGAATAATTATCGCCGTTCTTACGTTCATCCATCACTTTTGGGTTCAAGAACGGTTAGTGTTCGACAATTCTGGAAAAGCAATTAACTGATTTGACAGAGATCAGTTTGAATTTCTCCCATTGCGATGGAGTCATAAAGCCTGGTAAATAACAATAAAAGTAGCCCGAGAACTGTTTTATTTCGTAAGGGGGCATATTACTTTCTATACCCTTCCAGAGGGTATCGTAACTTTTCTGATGAAATTATTTTATTTACCACTAATGATTGGATACCTTTGTACATACACAAATATTGTTAAGCAAATTTTGAACTTCAGGCGATGTAAAGAGTATAAAATATTTAGACAGACTTCGCGCACTTTTAAAGAGTTTAATGAGCAATCTTAGCAGTTTATGGGGAGTCAAAGTTATTAATCTTATAGTCAGTTTACCGATCATCACACATTTAATTCGGCGACTCGGTGGCGGAAGGAAGAGCAAGGGAAAATAAAATAAAGAATTCCGATACGAAAACTTACATCATCGGGCTGGGGGATAGAATGAGATGGAGGGATCGAAAGAGGGAGGACCAAATGGCAAGCATTTACATACCAACAAACATGGCACACAGCAGGCATATGTACATATTTTTATATATTATGCGCTATTTTTCGGCTTTTTGTTTTTGCTTTTTCGAATGAACGCAAGAAATAAGTAATACAAATTGCGCGTTTGAAAATTGTGGGGACTTTTATACTTTTAGCTTCTTTAGGAACCCACAGCAGTTAATCAAAAACAAAATGTGTGATAAAGACTAACAGAAAAGGGGGATGGGTGGGCACATGTGAGGAATACGCTTTCATAAGTGATTTTGGTTTCATAAAAATAAATCAAATGCATTTAGTACAAATAAGAAAAAGTCCCAACAGAATGGCGAAAACAATTGTTCGAGAAAGCAAGTAAGCAATATCTAATTTTGTTTCCTCTCTTTTCTCTCTTTACATGGTGATCGACGCCGCTCTCCCTCTCCCTTTCAATTGCTTATCTTGCGGTAAATGTCATCCAAACCAAAAGGGGTAGCAAAACGAAGAACAGCAATTTCGCCGAAAAGACGCAGTTAAAAAAAGAGTTAGCAAGTGAGAAACAACATTCGTGAATTTCGTGATTAAAAACATTTCAAAAGGTGTACAACAAAAGCTCATTTAATATAAAAATAAAAAGAACGCAAGCGAAATATACAAAATATAATATCGCAGCGCGCCAACAACAAAACGTGGCACCACCAACTAAAAACACAAAAAAAGCTCAACGAAAACGAGAGCGAATGCGCGCGCGCGAGTGAGACAGCCAGATAAGCGGAGACAAGAGCGACAACAACAAAACACAAGCGCAAGCACGATCCAAAAGCCAATTGCGCACGGAACGTAGAACGCAGAGAACTAACGGAACTATAGAAGCGCAGCACGGATAACAGTTAACAGGGCAATCCAAAAATGGTAAACAAGAAGGCGGACAAGGACAAGGAGAGGCAGCAAGAGGCAATGTTGCCGGCGGCGGGCAAGAATAGCAGCAACATTGAAAACAGCAACAAACTTAGCAACAACAACAATAACAACAAAGACAACAACAACAACAAAACAAACAAGGGCCAAAACACAAAGCCCAACAGCAATAACAACAGCGGCAACAAGAAAAAGAATGCAGGCAAAGGCAATCAGCAGCAGTCGCAGCGCAGCGGCAAGAAAGCGAAGCCGCAACGCCAACAGATATTCCTGCAGTCGCTGCCACGCGACAGCAGCAACTACAGATGCAACAGCTTCAGAAACAGCATCGACATAAACAGCAACAGCAGCAACATGAGCAGCAACAGCAACATGAGCAGCAAGAGCAGCAGCAACATGAGCAGCAACAGCAGCAACATCTCGGACACATTGGCAACATTGGACAGTGGTGTGGGAAAAATGAATCCCGCTGAACTGCTGACAGCCGCCTTGGCCGTGCCCTGTGCCAAATGCTCCAAGCCATCGATGATCTCCGGCCTGACCACCGCCGTAACCGCATCCACAGCCTCCGCATCCGCATCCACCTCCTCCGCTTCAGCCTCCTCCTTCTCGTCGTCGTCAACCAGTTCCGGATCGGAGACCGCCAGCAATCACAGCGATCTCCATTACCCGGAGCCGGTTGTCTACTCCGCCAAGCAGTATCGCAAGTCCAAGTCCTACATGGGCGTATCCCAGTACAACAGCTCACAGAATGGCCAACAAGCGGGTCGGGGGCCCAATACCGCTGGCGGTGGTAATGGAAACCACGTGGCCTACAGACGTTCCCACAGCGATCGACGCAACTCGTTCGATCGCAGCTTCGCCGAAAGGAATCGCGACTTTGTGCCCATCGTCCCACCGCCGCGTCCGGTCCTGTCCTCCTCCAACATCGCCGGAGTCATGGCCAGCACCACCAAGCTGACGATCATAGAGCGGCTCGGCAAAGGACGTCTCGCGTATCCCATAATGCAGGTGAGTCCAGAACGGATAATAGCACAGATCTTGTCTAGAAGTAAGTTTAAGTTCATTATTATTCGATGGCTGTGTGCGCTGTTTATTTGCGTTGACGAACTTATTTATTGGCACAGTTGGCAGTTTGACTCTAGCGCCTCTGTATCTGCTATCTTTAGAATATAGAGTTTGAAAACCTGCAGGGTAGGTGGTGAACTTGAATAGTAGATATTAGCTTAAGTTCGGAACAAAGGCAAGAACATTTGAATCGGGGAAAAACATGGAAGGAAATCACCGCATTTCTAGGAAAATTTATTGATTATATAGTAATATACACTATATTCTTAAAACGGAAGTTTTAAACATGATAAAATGTAGTTATTCATAGAGTACTAAATACTAAAATACTAAATACTAATACTACTATGTACTAAAATCATGTAACTTTGAACTTAGTTGTGATTATAAGTGCAATTGGTATGATTTTGATAAGTTAATGCGAGAAGTTATGCATTGCATTTATAGTTTGGCTAGAAATAACATTAAACATCTTAGATAGACTAAGAAACTACTGATGGCCCCCAAACTTTCGAAACTTTCCATACGTGAACTGTTGCCACCTTTCGAGAAGTTTGCGCTCTAATCAGCTTCAGCAGCTACCGAAGGAAGCAGCCATAATTAATGGCACTCATACAAGAACTTTGATAAGGGAAAAGAGGCAGCAAGGCAAGTGCTTAGTCATCCATATATTTTTGATAAGCTGATTTCATTTCGGGAGTTGCGAAATGGAGTCCAAACTATACTGCACAACTTGAGACCCCTGATTTGTGGGCTTTTTTTTTACAGTTTGCAATTGTTTTGCAGTTTGTTATCTCCTCCCTTTGTACGAGTAGTATATTCTTTTTGTTTGCTATTTACGGTTATGCACTTGGCACAAAATATTACGTATACGCCCTGGCCGACAGCGGCAGCAATTTTGTGCAATCGAGAGAGGCGAATGCGATGCTAATATACGGAAATAACGATGTCTCGCCTTGAATCTGCGTCACTCTTAATCGCTGGCCGCTTATGTATATATGTATATTCTGGCCCAACAACTCAAGATACCCCTTAATATGGTAACCAAATCGCTGCCAGAAGTTCGAATCTCGATCTCGAGTCTCAGGTATTTTATGCAAATTTCCCGCTGACGTCTCTGACTTTTAAGTTCGATTTTATTGTGGAAAAATATCAGCCGAAAGTGGTTTGATTAGCATGTGCCGCTAGCACTTGGCTAGTTACCAAAACTAGTTCTAAACGAACCTCCTAAACTCAGGAGAAAAGACAAACTTATGCGAAAAGTGAAACTTGTTTGTGCTTTGGCAAGCATTGCCAATGAAATGGGATGATTTAGAAAGCTCGACGCAGACAAAGGTATTCATTTACTAGACTTTAAAGATCTAAACCAGTCATAAAGTTCCACAATTACCGGCATTTTTGGCCGAGTTGCCTTACCAACTGATTCAACAATTTGCTTAGCCTTAGCATTGCCTTTGCTGGCCTTCAAATGGTAACTAAAACTAGACGAAAACATTGAATATTTGAGAAAAACAATCCGAACATAAATTTTCTAATGAATCATTAGAATTAGATCTCTCGCCGCCTGTTGATGTTTACTCGTTGGGCGCAGACACACACACACATGCAGAGTTGCATATACCCCACGTGAATTTTTTTGTGGCACAGTGGGCCGAATTGCTCCACTGACTGGTGAAATTGTTTTGGCTTGGAAACAAATCTCTTCACACGTGGCCAACACTTGGACAACGGAAGCGAGCCGGTTGATAAGATAAGTGCTAAAGTTGTCATACAGAAAAAAGCTCCGTTTGTCATATGTGCAATTAAAGCAGGAGGAACGTCTTTAGAAAGTGAAATATGTCATTATAAACATATTAATACCTAATTGGGATCCACTAACAAAATTCTACAATGCTTATTTACATATACTATGGGCCCATGGAAGTTATTTATATTTGATATCGGTCTTTATAGGCAGGAACACATAGGTTTTATAAAAAAGAAAATATTAAAACAAACTTCCTAAGCTTAGTAGGTGTTATTTTGTTATAATCGTAAAATACAGCTTATTTTCTTATGGCTTTCGATTATTTTCGTAGCACATTTAAATTAAATTACTTATTTATGATCCAAAAACAGTGACGTTTTGATTGTATTCTATAATAGAGTGGATATTAAATAATAATTCCAGGACGTGGGCAACCAAATGTTGCGATTAAACGATCGTGACAGATTATTCAGTTAGTTAGGAACTATAAATATTTATGATGTTCTGGTCGTTGGTTACCTATAAATATGAAGTGAATGTGCCCTTACTGTATTTTAACTCGAAACTTAACTTTACAACTTGTTGTAAGGCAAATTTGCAGTTCGCCTTACAGTTTCGAAACGCATATGCAGAACTGGACTGGAGTTCCCATCACGCGGGGATTTCCACTCAGATTCGAATCTCGCCAGAGATTTGCAAATATTCTGAAGCTTATCAGGCAGGGTGATTGTACAAGCACATATGGGTTTGCACATACAAGTAGAGTATATACATACGTATTGAAATACTATATATCAACTCTTCTGCTTACGTCAAGTCTCATTTGATTCTGTTTGTGAATGCGAGTGTGCTATATGGACAGGTGGAAGTGTTTACAAAGAACATTCTGAGTTACGAACTTTCTATTGGCGTGGAGGCAACTGATATAACTCCACCTCGAGCAGTTAGCTTCTCCAGTCGATTCTTTGGGTAAATTTATTTAAAAAGTAGGTATATTTCTGTGCTTATCAGCAGATATGTATATATGTATATATATATCGGAGTATCTGTGGCGTGCAAAGCCTATTATATTTTTCCTAATTATCATACTCTTTTCTATTAATATTTGAGCCAGTAAATATTACGCTACAAATTGCATATTGTTGTTCGCGAATTGCCACAGCTGTGTGTGGGCCAACTTTTGCTTCAGTTGGCTTCCACCAACTCAACTGCGTAGTAAAAAATCATTTATAAATATGATTTTGTTGGCAAAAAGCCGTCCGATTAGCGATCAAAAGTTAAACAAAAAACTGCAGTAGTGTGCGCGATTCCTTTGATTATGGAAATCACTGGCAGAACCAATTAAAAATGAAAATAAAATCGCTCGGATTGTCAGGGGCTTCTAATCACGTGTGCTTGAAATTCCACACGCTTATCGTGGCTGCCAGAAAGCGTGCAAAATATAATAAATTCAATTGCCACGGCCGCAAAGGAAAGGGGTGCATAAACGTGGCTAGAAAGTTTCATGATAATTCAAATTTTGAGATTTATCACTACGGACCCGCGGGCCAAAGTACCCATCCCATAGCCTTTGCCATTCAGTTTCATCTTGGCCATGAAGATAGATGTTGAATTGGTACGAGGCATAAACGCATTTTAAGCCCAGCCTGAAAATAGGCAATATAAACTGCGTTTTCGATTGAAATACTCACATCACGAAAGTAGAATGCGTGTAGACATGTTCTTTAAGACTTGTATTTCATGTTTTTTAACTACTGTAATAAAATAAACATATAAAAGTATTGAAACTATCCAAAATACAAGGCATTGTCCAAGAAGTTCACTTAATCTTACCTATTTGAAAAGTAATTGGTTGATTTTAATTAATTGGTTTAATTTTAATTTAAAAAGACTTTTAGTCCTTAAGGAATTTATTTTTTAAACACGGAATTCAATTTGTAATGTTTCATATCATATGTTAATTTCTAACGGCATCTAGTTCTTTATGAGTACATGTATGTATAAGATGTGGTTAGAGATACATATACCAACTATACATATCACCTGAAGCTGGAATTTAAAAAGAAATTTAGAGAGCTCTTAGGAAACTTGTTTTTAAACAAAAATGAAATACAATTTTGAATGTTTCAGGTACTTCTTTAGTACTTAGTATCGGTTGTGTTTAGAGATATACCTATAGATATATACTATACCGCCTAAAGTTGTGTTTAATTCTGTGCGGGGCAGTACTTAAGCGTACATTGCTGGCGACGCAACTTCCCCTCCCACTCCGCCCGTCGCTAATTAGGGAAGACAATGGACCCTGTAATTAGGGAGACACCCGATAATGCCACGGGAATAATGGCTGGCGCCTGCGAAATCAGAGGCGACGGCAATCGACGCCGGCAGAGGCAAAGTCTGTTGGGATGGCGATGACCCCCCCAACCTGACATCACAGCATATCTATGGGCAACTTGGGTGTGTTTCAGTGCGTGTTTGTGTGTGTGTGGCAGCATAATAACAGGCTGTGGAGTAAAAGTAAAAACAAAGCCATCCAAGTGGTCAGCACGGCGATAAGAAGTGTAGAAATGCGGAGGAGCTCGAAATGTTTGCGGTCGCCACTCGAGTGGCGAATGCATTCCCATACGTATGTGTCTATATTTGTATTTATATTTTGTTGCCTGCTGAATGTCGCGATAAGAAAGCGAGAAGAAAAGCTAAGAGGGAGAGAGAGGGAGAAACGCTGAAAATGCAGGTTCAATCGATGTTGATAAGGCAGCGACAACACCACTCAACGGAATTGTGTTTATTTTTAAGGCGCACTCCAACAGATCCGAGATTGCGTTGCATTGCATTGATTCCTGATGCCACTCGAGCAAAAGCGAAGCGTAAACGAAAATCGCACTACAATGTTTTGGGCCCAGAGGTTGTAACTGATAACCATGGCTCAAAAGAGTAGACATCGCCTGTCAGCGCAGCGATCATCAATGAATCTCTGGAACAAGTGAGTGTACTTGATTTGACCGAAAGTTGGTTGAACCCGCCGGGATGTCCGTCCAGTCGCTCGTTAGAAACTCATTTGATGTCGTAACAAACTGCTTGTACATATGCACACACATAGATACAAATATTTGAGCAATGTGTCGAAAAACAATAACTGCTGTTTGCTTACTTTGTGCTCAACAGAAGCTATTGTTGCTATAGTTATCGCTTTCCATTTCGAGGGTATAGTTGTTTTGACTGCTAGTTTGCTAATCTAATATCTATATTTTCATAGGATGTAAGCTTGTAAGTTGTAGATACATATTTGTATAAGTAGATTACTACTGATAGACTACTGAAAGATACATACTTGCATAAGTAAAGGCTACTAGATTTGATCAAAGGGTATCTGTGGGTTCGGTGCATCGCTTTGGCTTTACTTTTCATGTTTTCCAATCTTAAAGATACAAAGATACAAAACCGCCCGCTAGGGTTTCCTAGGCATCTGTAGGTTTTTGTGGACAAAATAGACGCCAGGTATATGTACATACATATGTACATACGCGTACATACGTGCATGTTGTTGCGAGTGTGTACGTAAATTACTTGTTAGTCGCTGCCACTTGCATTCCTTTGTTGCAAATGCAACAAAATGCCTTGCAATGCATTCGCGTGCACCTTTCAAATTTTTTTCAGCTTCGCCTAATCTCCGAGTTTGACTTGCAATCGGCATTTTGCCGCCGTGGTTGTTGCAGTTTAGCTCCCTTGTTATTGTTATTGTGATACACTGCCAAAAGGTATTATGCATTTATTGTCAGAAGCTTTAGGTTCTCATAAAAAAGCATTTACGTTCCCATCAATCAGTTGGGGTGGTTTGAAAACGATTATATCTTTTCGTTTTTGTGTCATTTGCGTGTCAAAATAAACAGTGGAATATTTTAAAAACAGCAAACGAAAATTGTGTGTTTTAAAGCGAAAACTTCCATTTGAAGGATTGCAGTTAAGTGTTAGTTAAAAACGTATTTAAACTTTTGGAATTTATTTTGTTAGTTTGATTTGCACGTTGTTTATAAGTTTTTATTGTTCAGTTGTCTTCTGTGAATTATGATTGTTTTTCTTATTTGTTGTGGCTCTTAGGGGTAGCTATTAAAAATATATATACACATATGTTTGCAAATAACAGTCTATTTCATTTTAAACCAGTTGTACACTTGAAAATATTGGTGTTGCTCTTCAAAAGAATCTGTAAATTAACTTACAGTTGCAATTGTAATGGATGCAAAATCAAAGTACAAATTTTTTGGTTCAGAGCATTTGGTAGCTAATTTATTGATGCCACTTTGCTGTTTAGCACTGGTATGTGTGTTTTCATTTGCGGCCTCCTCTATTTGGTATTTAAAAGACATTTAACATTTATGCTTGACTAGCGGCTTTACTGACATTTAAATCGGCTTCTGCTAAGCGGTTGAATCGGCCGGCGGTGGCCCATTGAAATCCCGAGTAGAATCGATTTCCATGGAATGTTTTGAGATCGGCGGTTAGCAGGCAATGAAGTACTTCTTCGGCTGATAAGTGTTGTGCAATTGCGATTCCTGGAAGTAAAGCCTAGAAATAGGTTCGAATGTTGCAAATTACCTCTTTTGATAAAAAAAATATAAATTATCTATTGTCTTCTGTGTGTGACACAAGTCACTTCCGGCAATTATCAACATTTTTGGGCTGTCTTCGCTTTTGTTGTTCGAAATAATGAAAAGAACGCACACACACATACACATATATATATCTCTATATATATACATGTATGTATGGTAAGGTTAAATCAAATTTTTAAACAATAATAAGTGGGTTGAATCGGATTTGCTGCGATTTTTGTAAAATGTTTTTGTTTACGCTTCACTGTGACTAGGCAAAACAAAAAACAAAAAAAAAACAAAAAACAAAAAAATCAACAAATGTAGAAACGACCGAAATGTAGAAAATTATTTATACCAATTTTCCCGCAATTATGACGAGGCAAAAATAAATTGTTTTGTCAAAATTGTACTGCGAAATGATGAAACGATTTTTCGAATTTGGGTCTAAAGGTGTCCCAATTAAAACCAAAGGCTGTATTTATTGGTAATATCCGAACGATTATTAACTCAATGAATTTGGTACTTTAAAGAAGTTTAATAACACGAAGGAAAATATAATTGATAGGTGTGGCTATCGATAATCGATAAATCCGCCAGATCTAACTTGTTACAAAGCTTATAAAATGGTGTTCAATTATTGGAATTAAAGTAGATTTTCATATTAATGTTCGCCTTTATTCTGAATTAAATGCAGTACAATACAATTGCCAACTGTAGAACGTAGTTTAATCCTATTTATAATTATATCGCAATGTCTATTTAAGAAGTTATTATTAAAACTGGCGGATCTATTTTAGGAAGCACTTGTATCGATCACCACAGACTCCAATTTGTAATGGCATCTGCTGTTAAATAATTTGCAATTCATGTAACATCAGATTCTGATTTATAATTGCTCCAACACTCACTTGTCAATTGCGCGTAATCGTAATCGAAGTGAGTGAACAATTGAATATTCAGTGTATTCAGTGTACTCACTGTGTGTTCCCAGCGAATCTCGAGTGAGTCAACATCACGTGCTGCCCGACTGGAGGAGTGTGGAGTGTGGAGTGTTAGCATTGAAAACTACCAAAATCGGACATTTGAGTTTTTCCCACTCCCCACCTTAATTATCGAATTGTGAAGTTTTTGCGATGTGGAGCGTATCTTAGAATGCGGATATATTGAAACGGACGTTATTCTTTCACAAAGAAGTCTATTTGTGCGCCCAAATCCACTTTGCTCCAAATCGTTTACGGTTCCGCTTTTGTTATTAAAGAAGCAGTGGAGGCAAATGGCCAAAAATACGCAGTGTTTTTTACCCATTTCGTTGCCAATTTTTCAGTTACGGCTCGGGCATTAGAGCCGCTAATTCTTTTATTGCCAAAGTCGAAGAGTCATTTTTCTTTTTCTTTTTTTGCTTTCGACTCCGCTTGAAGAAGATGAAGACTGCCTTTGGCAAGGTCGTTCATTAATATCGCATATCTTGTGGTGGGTTTGTACATATTTATTTTGAGACTAGTGCAAGAAACCGTTTCTGCATTTGTGGCAGATGATTTCTTGGAATTTTCAATGCGACTTCACGCAAACCGTAGTTAACAGGTGCTGGAATGTCCAAAGTTGAATATGTATGTATCTATTTTTGCGCAGCTATTGTTATTTATTTTTTTCATATTTTGGCTTACGGCCATTTGCCAACTCCGTTTCGCCGCTGCTAATGCGCAAAAAAATAGTAAAAAAACGAAAACGAAAATTCAAGAAGAGCCACAAACACTTTGTATCGAGTTTTTTTTTTGTCGAGTTATTTTGAAGTGTTTCAACACTCGAGAGCGGTATGTGCTCGAAAACATCGGCAGACAAGAGACCTTATAGCAATTACTTTGTTTTGAGTGTAGCTAGAGTAATTAATGCTCCACTTAATTACATATTTTAAATTGGCTTGAGGTTGGAATTTAAAGGCTCTCCTTCTCATTCACAATAGTGTTGTTATTTACGAAATGTGAAAATATAAGCAAAGTTTGTTGTTTAACACTTGTAATTATATACTTTACATGGTACTCGCTAGACTTAAGAAACACTTTAAACACTTTAAGCTTCAATGATAAATAGTAACATTAATCAACCATATTAGTACTGAATTCCCAAGTGCAGGACTGTCAAAAATATGAATAAATAATAAATATATTATAAACTAGGCACCCAAATGGCTAATATTTTCCCCACTACTCCCACAAATCAGGCTGCAAGTTGGCAACGTCATTTGCGAGCTTAGTTAGTGTAATAATTAAACGGTTTCCACTGGGCGTTTTTAGTTCTAATCAATCGCACACCACTTATGGGGCTTAAACTCATTTCAAAACTATAATCGGTTCAATTTGATTGCGGCCTGTCGGTTATGGACTGCTGCTGGCACACTCACTTTTAAATGTATATGTATATAAATACTTATGAATATAAATCGCATTGTATAAGCTGATTTTGTTTGCATGCATATTCATTGGGCTGCTGCTGCTGTTGTTGTTGCTTTCTGCTGATGTGGTTAAACAGGCAAATTAAAACGCCAATTGCAAGAAATGAAAGGCAGCGTGGAATGAACGCATTTACAGCAACAGCAACAAACGTTGGTAGGTTTGGCCTGGTCTCTTGGTCTCTTGCCGCCAAGTTAGCAAAACAACCTATAGCACTATAGTTAACAACAACAACATTAACAACAATAACAACTGCCTTCAATGTCAATTCAATGCAGGTGGCTACGGCTGCGCCCCAGCTTTATTCGACTCAGCCGAGTTCAGTTCACTTTACTTCAGTTGGCTTAACTCGGTTCAGTTTCAGTTTCAGCTTCAGCTTCATTTTCATTTTCAGCCTTAAGCTCTTGGTTTTGGTCAAAAGCGAAGCATTGGGGCCTTTTGATTTATCTTCAACAAACTCGATCGCTGGAAGCTGAGCTGTGTCCGCTTAATTGTTTCGCTCGGATCAAAATGGTTATGTAATCGCATTATGGCTCATTGTGTGGCCAAGAGAAAGAGGAAGGAAAAGGGTTAGCTGCTGCGAATTCCAGTTCTTGTAGTCATGACTCTTCACTAACACTTACATAGGACATTACAAATCTACGAAAACCTTATTACTCGCTGATTTGCCGTAGAACTCGTTGTTGCTGAGTGTGTACATCCGCTTAGACTGCCTGTCACTCGCTGATCGCTTAATAGTATATCAGCGTTTGCATTCGACGTATCAAATGGTTATTGTATTTTGATTTATATCAAAACAGAACCACACCTACTGGCAACCCAAATACTTCGTGGCCGTCCAATGCCCACCCTCCAGATCTGATCAGGTGAATGAAGGATTAACCAAACCCAAACCCAAACCCAAGCCCAAAGACCCAGAACCGACACCCAGTCCAAGTTTTTGAGCCAAGTGGAGCTTGTCTGCAGCTTCAAGCTGAAAAACTGACGTGACGGCAGGCAGTAGCAATACAGCTAGTTGTGCACTGAGCGAAACTATGCGCGTAGTAATATTTCATGCAAATTGAGAAATTCAAAGTACGCTTCATTTTAAATACCATCCTATTTATATATATAATGAGTTCATTGCATTTTCTGCCAGTGTACAACCTGCAGCTACCGCCACAAAGCACCAGCTATAGCAACAGTTCACTGTGTCTCTGTGCGCCAAACTGGAAAGATCGGTTTCAGGTTTCAAGGACTTTTCGGTGGACATTCACTTTTGCCTATAAGCATGTATAAGCATGTATATGAATTTTCGTACAGAACCACTCGAAAAAACGAAAAACGAAAACCGAAGACGCAGAAACCAAACTCTTGAGTTGAACTGCATTTTTGCAACTCGCGATCAAGTAAGATGCAAGTAACTGGAGTTTTCCACCGCTTCTCGTTCGTTCGTTCGATCGAATCGTATCGTTTCGGATCGAATCGAAAGAAGTCCCAATAACCCAAAAAAAAAAACAGGGCCTCGCCCCAAAGCTTTCAACTTGCCTTTCAATTATTTTGTCTGCTGAATTCGCAGCCGCTCAATAAAGCAACGGTACATTGTATTTGCTTATCTGTTTTGCATGCCAACTGCATTAAAGAGCGGGGGGGTGGGGCGGTGCAGAGGGGGCGGGAGACGCTAGCACTCACTTGTCTCGTTTCATTCGCCGTTGCTCTTGCCCTACGCGAGCGAGAGGGTCGATCGACTATGGCTCTGCACTGCTCTTCAGGATTCGAAGTTCTTTGATTTGTAATTTGTCATTTCATATGGCAAGCCTAATCTATTACGTGACGAAACGCTCTTCCAAGAGTAATTTATAGAAAGTGTGTAAAATTCGTTTCCGTTAGAAAAATGTACATCATTAAAAAAGTCTGACAAATGGCGGCAGAATAGAGAAAATAACTCTTCTTAAATTTCTCATTAAATATTGGTGCTTCTTTGATTAAAAATAATTAATGAATGGAGAATCTTAACTGATCTTCTGCACTGCTGGGTATTCCCCCATCGACTTGAACATCTTATCGAGCTCCAGCATTTGCTGCATTCATTACACAATAAATTATAATACGGGTTTGCTGTGGAATCCAAAAGGTTTCGCCTGCCTTAGCGCCCACTCGCCACCCACTGCCCCACCTGCTCCCCCCGCCATCATCGTCGTCGTCATAATGCCGATCATTAGTATTATTTTGCTCCAATGCTCTTTGCGATTGGATTGGATAACTCGTTTCGATTCGCAGCCAAGTGCAAACTTGATTCGAAGCGTCGCATCTGCAATTTTGACATTTTGAATCAACCTTGAATTCAAATCGAATGCGCGAGTGAGATTTGCACACAGCCGCCACCCGCCAAAACCCCTCGGTTTAAGCCATAAATCCGTCAGTTTATGGCAATATGTTTTGAGGGTTTGGCCGAATGTAATACCGATTCTGGCCATATGCTAAGCCGGCTTGATTTTTTTTCTTCTGTTGTGTTGTTCTAGTGGGCTATATGTACATATAGTGTGGAAAGGTCACTTGGTTCTTTTTTCCAACATGTTCGCATCAAAGCTTTCACTCAAAGTTGCGAATTCCGCTCAAGGCCTGCGCAGTGACGAAGGTCATCGAAGGACTTGCTCTTTCGCTCCTGCTCGATGGAATTTTATGAATGAAATGCACGAAACCCGGTACACCTATGCCTCCCACACAACCCTATCTCCTCTCTCTTTCTATCGGCGTCGCTGTCTCTTTCTGGCGTGCTCAACCTACGACAAAGATTGTGGGTATCCATGAATGAATGACGCAGTTTCTGGCGTCTGCTAGTAGGTTCTACTGTCTCGTTCCCACCACCCCCCAACGCCCCTCGCCGCTCCTATTTGGCCATTCACGGTGACGTCAGCATGCGTAATTCCCAAACGCGTGGGCGGGCGTAAACGTGTGGGCATGGTCCTGGCCTGCAAGCCCGTGTAACTTACGCAAAAGAGCGGCAAAGCGGGCGTGATTTGTCATTATTCGCGAACGAGTATTGTGTGGTGACTGAAACCATCAGATAACATTCACCACCCACTCCTCGCAGGAAAAGTGGGTGGTCGTACGGTGAAGTGGGTGGATTGGTATCCGAGCGGATGTGGGCATAAGATAAAGCAGCTTATGGAGTTTATTTTCCAGGGCACGGAGTTTTTCACTAACATGATCGATTACGGATAACTGGGTTCCCTTGGGCAAGATCGTAGACTTCAGTTGCTTAGTAGTTCCCCTGGGTAAAGTAAAAAGCAAGTTAATGCCATATAGCCTTGTAAAGAATCTATATAAATATAAGGCCTATAAAGATAAGGTTGCTTTTAAGAACTTTTAGAAATAACGCCTCATTCATATCCAATTAGGTTAGATATTGGCAATAGCAACTTAAGTTAAATTTATCACTGATCTATGTGAGTCCATGTAAGTTTCCGCGAAAGAATGATATACCTTTAAACTCCGTTTACTATAATATAATAGTTAGTAACTATAATAAGTTAGTAAAATCCTGGGATTATGTGCTATGCCTAAAATTCAATTTACAATCGCTGCACAGGGGAACACAGGCGCATTTATGATTTCACCAGCAGTCCTTAGGGCAAGAATGGAAAAAAATAGCCTTAACGATAATTATATGTGTCGCGCAGTCGGCCAATTCCATTGCCAATCCTGTCCTGTTCCTGTTGAAGGAGTTACGTAATGCACTAGTTAAGCTTAAATTGCACTTAATTGAATGTTATATTGCTGGTCATGCGCACGCCCACGCCCACGCCCATCGCGGTACTCCGGCGCCATGTACGGCAAAAGGCCACGCCCACCCGTCTTTTGCCCTACAACCCTCACCACCCTCTCTTAGGTCCTTTTTCCCTTCGGTCCCCGTTTCTTGGCTCTTTTTCATGCTGGGAGCAGGCGCCAGCAGCCTTGCAAAGTCCGTCTGAATGCGAGCTCCGTTTGGAAGACACTGGGAAAAATAAGTGGCAAAAGTAGTAGATTAATTTAGTAACTTAAAAACAAATTGATACTTTGCATACTTTATGTTTATTTATTTATTGGAAAGGAATGAACTAGTATATTGTTTCCCTGCCAAAACAGTTTCGAAGTTAAGTTTGTAAACGTTGATTATTCTCACAATATTTAAATGTCAAAATAATTAGTTGGAAGTAACTGTGAATTGAGAAATAATATAGGTATCGTCGTAAATTTCATTAAGATAAAAAAAAGTACACAAATATTTATTTGAGTGGCCGACAAACCACAAGGGACAACGGGCGCCTGTCGGCTGCCAACCTCCTGTTGACTGGGGGAGTTGCTCCGCCTCCGTCCCTGGTCAACTCAACCTCCAAATCCCCCAGCCGCCTAGCCGCCCGATTCCCATAGTGCTCCGTATGGAAGCCAGTTGCGAAGCGGCTTATCGATTTTTCATTACTTACTCAATTTAACGCTGACGTCGTTTAGGGATCTGTGGCAGGTTGCTGCAAGGATGTGCGAATTTGCGGTCCTTGTTCTCGCTCGACATCCTTGGGTGCCTTTCTTCGCTGCCTTTGGCATCTGCCTTGCTGCGTTGGCGTTTCAAAAAGAAGGGCTTATCCCCTAGATGCGCTGAAAAGTTTTCTAAAGCCGACAATTAAACCGAAGGTGAAAGTTACACCTTTTGATGATGATATCTTTTGTAGTTACCACGAAAATTTCGACTTGTGAAGGGATTACAATCAGCTTCAGTTTCAGTTTCTTTTTTGATTAAAAAAAAAAAAAAATACACGTAATTTCCATTCTGAGACTTTTGCATTGAAACCCTACTTTTAGAACAAGATGACTATATTTATATATATATATTTTATATTTTTTTTCTTTAATGAGAGTATTTAATATTCAGTACTTTCCCCCACAAAAATATTCCCCTACAATTTCCTCCATTTCCTTTTCTTTCTCTTTTTTATTTTCTTTATTTGTGTTTGCCGCTTTTTTTTCGATATGCCGCCCACGCCAGCTTCAATGGGAATTCTATTTTTAGCGAACTAAATTGCAAATAAGGCAACTCACTCAGTCGAGAATAATACCTTCGCACTCAGAAATCGCAATCGAAATCAACAAAATGAGTACGGAGCACGGAGCTCGGCGTACGGAGCATCGTGCGTACGGCGGAAGTGTAAGAGTGAGATGGTAGCTACTCCGGATCCAGCATCGGATGTAGCACGGGTTAATCTGCGGTCCGGAGCCCTTTGGCCTGCTGTCGTGGGTTCGTGTGGGTCGTTGTGATAAAACGTGTAAGTGCTTAGCACCAATTTACGAGTATTTCGCACTCGACACCCACATGGAAACACTGGGAAATAACTTTGAGTAGGTATATTGAAAGGATTGGAATCGCAAGATATTATTCGTTGTACAGGACTTTATATATATATACAAGCTATAGGAACACTAGCCTATTCGATTTGAAGGTGTCCGTTTGTCCGTATGTCCGCATGTCCGTCCGTATAAATCGAGTTTCTGAGATAACTATATAAGTAAACCAGTTGTGAAGATAGTTCCACGCACTCTGTTACACCATTACTAAGCAATTTTGTTTAAATAATATCATAGGTAGAATGTCTATTACTATTAGTAAAGCCGCAGGATATTTGCTTACTTGCAATCATATTCGATTTCAAGCGAATATTTCGAGTGTACTTTACTTTTGGAACACAATTATAATTTTCCGAGGGAAGTAAGCCAACGAAAGCGGGAGAGCCATCCAATCCCTGACCATGCCGTTGATCCTGCCCTTATGGTGTCCTCGTTCTCGGCTCACCGGCGGCGACATCCGGGCGACAGGATATTATCCTTGGGGCTTAGGTGCTAGCAATGTGTCGCCGTTTCACGCTTCACTCGCTCCCGGCGACGACCAGACAACTTTCAATTTTCAAACGAAAAAGTCTGAAAAAAATGGCAAACCGAATAATAATAATTGCTGTGCGTGTGTGTGAGTGAGCGCAGCGGTGGGGGGGTGCTTTGTATTATCAAATTGGTTCATGGCAATTCTTGTGCGTTGTTGTGCCTCTAGTTGCAGTTGCAGTTGCAGTTGCATTTGCGATTGGAGTTTAAATCAGAGACGGAGCCGCAGAGCCGCGGAGCTGCACGAGCTCGTTAGCGGAGGCTGTTGCCTCCATGGAGGCGTTGTTGGTTACCCGCGACTGGGTGACTTGGTGACTTGGGGACGCGTTAGCTCGGCTACCCGACGACTGAAGAGTGTTAGGACACAGCTGCTGCAACCAGTTCCAGCCTCAGGCCATTCTAATGTGTCCGTGTCTGCAAAGTGAGCGTTGCCACAGTGGGCACTCTATGCGCAGCAACCAGCAACAGGGATAACATAGAGAATGATAGTCTTTACTGGAAGGAACATTCATTTATTTAGCTGGAACGACTCTCTTTGGGATTCTTCTAAGCTTGTTGTTTTATTCTCTTGGTCCTTCCCACGTGAGTTGACTGTATGCAATTTATGTGGAGTGCATGCGTTGCATTGCTGCTGCTGCCGCTGCTATTACTGCGACTGCCCTTGGAGTCGTTTCTTGACGTGCTGCAATAAGAAACGGAAAAAGAAAGAAAAACGCAAAAAACAAGCACACACTTTCAGAAACTCCGACACGGACACAATTAATGTCGTTTCTGCGTGGGCGTGTGTTGGGATGAGGAGATCGTTAATCTGCAATCCGCCGGCGGCGAGAACGTGCCTCGCATCCAGGATGCCACTTCAATTCGATTTGATGCGGTGGCGTCTTCGTTCTGGCCAATCTTCTGCCGCGCAGCCTGTTGCGCTTTCGACGCTGATCAACGCTGCGTATACGTAATATTCGAGCTTTGTGGCTCACTGCTGGCTGGGTGACTTTCACTTTTTGTTTGGCCGTACTGTTGCGGCTGCAATTTGAAATTCTTGCATAAAAGCGAATGCAATGAGCGACTGAAATGCTGGCTAAATAGCTGGCCAACAGATAAGGTAAAAAGTGGCCCTGAAAGTGGGTGAACCAAGCGGACGGAGTTGATGGATAGATAAATAAATTGGCAGTGAGCGTGCGATTATGCGACACAGACTTTGGTCTTAATTCAATATTTCAACAATTCACTTTGCATTCTCTCGGCCAGCCATAATCAAACGACATTTTTTTCCAAAGCGACTAAAGAACACAAACAACAAACAGCGAACAGCAAATAGCAACAACTAGCAACAGCTGCTGGCCAACACCCAATATGGCTAACACACACACACACAAAGGCCGATTTTATTGCATTAGAGTAGAGTCGCTACAGTTGGAGGGGTGTGGCTAATGGCGGGAGGGGGGCGGTTGGACTATAAGTGCAACAGAAGCAGCGAACTGAGCTGGGCAAACTAAACCAGTCTTGAAAGGTGTCTTTTATACATCTATCTGTATTAACCTGGCCCACAGATACACACACACACACGCAAAAGTAAGGCAAAACACACTTTTTGGCCAGCCGAGCAAAAGTGAAGTCGTCAACAAGTTCCAGCCAGAACTTGTTGTTGGCTATCGGCCGTCTTTGGTTTTTTCCTACTTATATTATATGTATATGTGTCTTTGCTCTTGCTGATATTGTCCCATTGTCTGCGGTCTTACCAAAGACAATCGTCGAACATGTCTTTGCTATCACAATCAAAAGTCAGAAATGTTTGTAATATGGGGGTTTCCAACGGGAATTGGTTGGCAGAAGTGGGAACAATCCAGGTTGGCAGCAGGTGGAATGCTCGGATACAGTTTCAAATTATTTTGGCCATTTATTTGAATTTATCTGGTTTCGCTCGGAAACAATTTACCACCACTGGTTCGATAATTAACTTTAATTGCCAAAACGTTTTTGTTTTTAATGAGAAAGTAATCTTAGTTTGGCGTTTTCATTTCAGTTTACCCTTTTCGAAACGATTTCAAATATAATTAGTTTCAATTACTTTCGATTTTTTTGTAAGATTTTCCATTACTTTTGATAGCAATTAATCTCCCATTGATTATCGCTTTGATTTAGTAGCTCTTTTTTAGTGTTGTAAATTGCCTTACTGGTTTTTTTGGTTGGTTTCAAACTTATGCTAATTTGAAATATTAATTACAAAATACAATCGAATGGTCTGTCTTAAGTGCTCTCAGCTCGCTGATTCTCTATAATTTTTTTTCTTCAATATGAATTTTTTATTTATTCTTGTTTCTGTTTTTATTGGCGTTTTTGGTATTCAGCGTCGCGGATTTCAGTGAATAAAATAGCAATTTGAACGTTTCTTGTTTTGCGTTGAGTGTGTGTGTGTGAGTGTGAGTGTGTGTGTGCCTCGGAGTGTAGTAAACACATTTTGAAAATCGAAAGCAAGGTCTTTTCTGCAGACAAGATTGCTGTTGTTGTTGCTGGCGTACCTTTAAGCTCGGACTTTTAGTTTAGAACGTAATTTGTAAATTAATTATTGGGCATAGTCACATGTTTGGGCCACGATCCTATCTAGCGTACTAGCCATTATATTTGGTTGTCGTGGCTTCGGTTTGTTTTGTAGGGCTTTAAACTATTTTTACACGGGCCGCCAACAAACAAACAAACTCGATGGCAGGCAATGGAAAAATGCATGGCAAATGCATATGTTTGAGATAGCGAAACAAGAAACACCCACTTTGGGTGGTGGTGGTGCTTTTTAGCGGCCAGAAGAATGGGTGCTTTGGTGGCACGTGTCTGTCTGTCTGTCAGCCCCTTGACGTCATTGGCCACTAATTGCAATTAGCAGGGCCAAAACAGCAGCAGCGACATCAGAAATTGCTTCTTTTTACTTGGTTTGTTTGTTTTTTGGTTTTTGTTTGACGTTGTCAGGAGCAGCCGTGCGATAAGCGAAGCCCATAAGTCCTGGTACGCTCTACTCCTACGGCTTTAATCGTACTCCCAATGATGCCGGTTTTTGGTGATAGCTGAAGCGAAAGCAGCACCAACAGCAGTTCACATCCGAAACGAGATTGTGCCAAGATCGGTATCTGCATCAAAAATATATATGGTAATTCAAATGGGGAGATTGCTATTGCTATTGCTACATTTTTTATTACCGTATTGTATGCGTTGGAAAAACGTTTAAAACATTTAAGCACAGCGTTTTAAATCCATGTGAATTCATATGCTTAGCATGCATCGAACTGCCGCTGATTAATTCTTAATTGATTTAGAAATTGGTGTACAAATTTTCCTTGCGTGCGTCACACTGCGTATGCGTAATATATATATTTTGTAAAATTTCGTGTTGTGACACCAACATACGAAGCGTACACTTTTTGTTATAAAAAAAGCCAAACTTTGTAAAAGTAAAAGGAACTGAAATCGGTTTTTTGTTGATGATAATGTTTATTATAAAAGTTCTTTTTTTTGTTCTTGACTAGATTTCTGTTTATAGAATGCGTTGTTTTAATCAAACAAGTTGATTGGTTCAACTTGGCCATCGTTTCCTCCAAATTTTCGGCCAACATGTCGTATACATGATCTAAAGTGATTGTAGGAAAATAAACAACTAATTGAAGAGCAGAACAAATAGCCAGAGATGCGAATAAAAATAAGTTGTTTATTTCTAAAAATAAATAAAAAGTCGAGCAAAGCGTTGTTGACCAAACGATGAAAGAGCAAAGGCAACAAAAAGCAATTAAATGCTCGAGTTGAAACGCCAAAAGGCAACTTTTTAGTTTGAGCTTTCAATCGAAGTCGACCGACTGCATTGAATAAGGCACATTTGCGATAGTTTAAAATTTAATTAATTAAATTCTTTTAGGAGCTGCCAGAAAGCCGAAAAAGCTTATATTTCTGACGTAATTGTGCCGTTAGCAGGCCACAAACAAAGCACTCAACGCCATGTGTGTGTGCGTGAGTGTGTGTGTGTGTGTTTATTGTTGTCTTCTGATCGAAGTTTGCTCGCTTTGCCGGTTTCGAAAAAGCGAAAAACAGAAGTCGAAAAAGCGAAATAAATAAAATAACAGCATAGCAACTAGTGTCGGTGGCGCAAAATATAATTAAACTTTCGAATGGGATCAGCTCGGCGTGCAGTTTCATTTTGTTTGATTTTCACTCAATTGAGCGAGCTTTCCGCCGCCAGAGCCAGAGCTTTTCTCACTCAACTCGAGCGGTGGAATGGCCGCGTAGTCAAGTTTCATGCCAACGCCGATTGCCGTTGAAATCAGTCGTTCAACGAGAGTGACCGCGTGCGAAAGCCAGAATCAAGACACAACGCACATCCTCTGTACTCATAAAGAAACTGCATTATTAAATTCAAATAAGACAGCTGACAACTGAAAAGAGCAGACCAAATAAACAGCTAGAGAAGCCAAGCCAGCGTCTTGCTAAGCAGAATTCAATCGGCTCCTTGTACTAAACACACATAGTATAAGCACCGACCGACCGACCGACCGACCGACCGAGAGGTGTCCATCGAAAAGTCTAGAAAGAGCGAAGGAAATTCCGAAAGCCCCAGCGGAAAAATCGAGGGAACGAACATTCTGGCAACAGGACTGTTGCTTCGCCACCACCACCACCCGCCCACTAAACTGCGCCCACATCGAGTGGCAGAGCCAACATATGTTCGCCTGGCTACACCCAAGCTGAACTGCCTTTGGACCATATGTTGTTAACGTTGTAACGTTGTTGTTTCGTGTGTGAACCAAATAACATACATACATACAAATATATAACCATAGCCATATAGCCGTAGCCATAGCCAAACAAGAGAAATTTCCCGAGTGCGCGTGTGTCTAGTGTGTCTAAAACATAGCAAGAAAAAAGAAAAAATAAAAAAAAGAGCAAGCAAGAAGAAAAATCAAGCAAAAAGTAGCAAAAAGTGCAATTGAAAACGAAAACGAGGGGAAGAGCCGAGCTAATTGCCAGCAGCAGCACAGCAGCCAACTCTCGCTAAAACCAGAACCACCTGGAGTGCTGTTATATTTTCGCCCATATATCCTGTCGCTCGTCGCATCCAGCATTCTTATGAAACCGGAAAATCGGCATGAGTCGTACAATGCAAAGGTAAATGTCAAGACCACGCCCACTCCCACTCCCCGCCACTTCAACACACTTCAATTTAGTCCTGTATAATCCATATCGCTGGCTGCCCCTTTCATGTTGCATGTAGCATATGGCGAAACTCAAATGCGCAAATATCCAACCTATCTGTATCTCTCCATTTGTATCTGTATCTGTCGCCGACGAATCTCGATAGTGTTTTTTCGTTTTATTTTTTCGTTTTATGTATCTTTAAGTGCGTTTATGGCATTCGACTCTCTTAACTGTTCCCTGCCGTAGTTTGGTTTTGGCTCATTAAGTTTAAAGAATTCGCAATGATTATCGTGTTGTTATTCTGGTATTGAATTTCATTGTATGAAAAATAAGAAGCAGCAACAGATGTTTGAATGGGAATGGAAGAATCCGCAGATTTTGATCAGAATCTGAGGGAAAAGTTGACGATGGAGAGTATTCAGTTTGAGGACAACAATGGATGGATCGTGAGTTGTCACAAATCTGCCTTGCATTCATTTTGAAAATCATCTTAAAGGCTTAAAATCCTTTAGACTGTATAGATACTTTCAAATAATTAAAAGCAAAATTCGGAATAATTAGTATTATATTAGTTTGTCGAGTCATAAGATAAGTGAGTTCATAATTTAAACCGATAAGTTTTTATGATCCTGAATAGATATCCATGATTTCTATTAATTATGTTATTAAATAATGAAAAAAGGGTTGCCAAGACAATTTACAAATCATTGAGCGGACAAAAACTGCGTAGTGCTCTGAAATATTTTTGGCATAGAAACCTGGGTTCGCGAACGACATTCAAATGAATACAATGCATATGGCTGCCGTTGGCTCGGAATTTCAAATTGGAATCGGAATTCGGAATTGGTATTCAAATTATTTACAATACATAATGTCAGCTCTGCGCACACAGGCTATATATACATGGATAGTATATACATATGTATTTAGGAGGAGTACCCATAGCCATACCCATACCAAGGTGCCCATATCCACGCACATATCCGGGTTCACCAGCTACGACGTCAGTTTCGGTGGCGGCCTTAGTTTTTCACTGGCTGCAGGTGAAACCTCACCTGGGCTACTTGATCGACTTGGTCTTGGTCTGGGTCTGTTTTTCGTGTTTCTTTCGCTGGTGTGTTGTGTTGTGGTCTGGTGTGGGCCAGCGATTCCACGTCTGGTCACGTGTAGGGGGTAGGCCAACAAACGCAAATTACATTTGACGTACGTATCTGTGTAGCCACTGAGGCAACCCTCACTAATTACATTACATTATATATATATATAACACTTGGCGCAATGTCTTCGTCTGTTTGCTCCGTTTGCAGTTTGTTCACGTTGTCTCACCTGAATTGGAATTTAAATTTTCGTCTTTGTCCACATGGCCAAAGACGCATTTGATATGGCAGCCTCGAAAAAAGAAAGAAATTATGTAAACAGCAGACACTTCAATAGCTAGTTAAATTGAATTGAATTGAATTGAAGCGAGTAGAACTTCTGTTTTTGTTTCGTGTTTAAACAGTTTGGGTTTTGTTGTTATTTGTTGTCCTGCCTGTCCCTTGTTTGTTTGCCTTTGGCCATAACTTAGCCATTTGGTGGTGATCCCATCCACTGCCATTGTTGTTCATCGGAAACAATCGAACCCTAGTTGTTGGTTGTAATATACTTGTCTGGCTCATATTTGCCTATTGAGCCAGACCACGCAAGACTAGGCTTTGCTCGCATGCTTTGTGATTTTTTGTTGTTTTGCAGAGGTTAATAACCTGACTTTAAATTAGCCAAGCTCAGCCGCAGTCTACCTGAGCCGCTGATGTATGTGTATGTCTTGGCTTCGTCGTTCTCCGTTACCAAGTTTGCTGGCTTCTGACCCCATTCAGCTGCGGGCAGCTTCAATCCGAGTGCGATACGATCCGAATCAAAATCCGAATACATAATATACAATATTGCCGTGCCGCTCCAGGGCAGCAGAGCTGTGAAGTGTGTTTATCTCGGAGATATTAATTACCAGGGCCAAGCCCAGAACGTGGCTCACAGAACGTAAGCTGATTATGCCGCGCTTGTCTATTTACAATCAGATCCTCAAAAGTTTAATTATGCAACCCGGCGGCACAGCTTGCCCTTTTCCCCATTCCCCCCTCTCTCTGTCTCTCTCACTCTCTATCTGTCTCTGTCTGTGGGGGTGTTTGATTTATCCCCCAGATACGCGATCTCTGTGGTCTTTCGGAGAGGATCTCTCCGGCTAGCCAATTGTTTCCCACCTGAGCAGGTGAGCTGTTGCCACAGCCTAATTGCAGTTTGCTCGGCCCGACTTCGTGACTTGTAAATAACAGAAATCATGCCGAAAACAGCAAAAAGCATTTTGGCCTAATGATGCAGATACAGATACATATACAAGCAAACGTGTAATAAAACTGCGTGCTGAATAATTCTTTGATTGCCGCCAAGTAGGGAAAATTGAGGGGGCGTAGAACTCGAATTATTCAGTAATCATACGAAATGAAGATCTTTTTTCTTCCGTAAAGATACTCGAATATAAGTCCGACGATAATTTGCATATTCGTGAGATATGGGTCAGCAGATCTGAACTGAAATGTATATTTATCTTAACTCATTAATTGGAAAATCAGTAAGAAATTTCGCGAAAACGAGGCTTCGATAAGAAAACTACACGCTAAACTGCCAAGTTAAAGATAATACATATTGTAATGGTGATATATCGTTCTACTTAAGATTGATTTCTTTGAATTGAAAGCTTTCTCCTTTCATGCCGATCTTCTCCTTGCCCTACAAACCGAATAAAGCTGTTTGTATTTTGTAACCTATTTTCACCATTGTTCGACCATTTGCATATCAACCCATTTTTTTTATTTCGACGAGGGTTTGGGGGTGGGGATTTATCAGTTTTCGTTTGCATTTGGCACACGGGCTCTTAACATATGTTTATTTCCATTATGCATGAGTCGCCTATTCAGAGTTGCATTGGGCAACTCCAAGACGGTAAGACAAAACCCTTTTTGAAATGCAATCAACTTTGATAAGATGTGTTGTGCTCTAGTTAATGTTGTTGTTGCTGCCGCTGCTGCTACTGCAGTTGTTGCTATTGTGGTGGCTAGTAGTAGTATTATTATTGTTGTTGTTGTTGCTGTTTCTGTTGCTATTGATTGTCAACCTTCAGCGAACAACGTTGTATGCCGCACACGGCGAAGGTCGGCCACTGCGTTCGTTGTCCGTCGCATTTGCTGTTGTTGGTGTTGTTGGTGTCGTTGGTGTTGTTGATTTAGTTGTTGTTGGACGACGACGGCCTATCGGCATTTATTTCATGCACAGAAAACCCCCAACCAAAATCGAAACTACAACTGAAACCGACTGAACTGAACCGATCCGATCCGAACGAGCTTTGAGCTATATGCATTTACATGCATTCGGATACCAGACGCACATATGCCTATGGCTATACATATGTATATATATCTTTGACTTTGATTATATATAGATTGGCCCGAGTGTGCGCTATTGCGATTGCGAAATTTGCACTGTTCTAATTAAAAATGGATACGTTCAAGTTGAGGACGAACGCAGCTAATTGAATTAAGGCGAAAATGCTCGTGTTCAAATGAATTGGATATACCTACCTATACCCACCTACCACCTGTAAAGCTGTTGGCTATTTTAGGGCCCGAAATTATTGAACGTAACCGCGTTGAATGGCTGTAAACTGCATATCCACGTTGCCATAGTTTCCCACTTCGAGTGCTACGCTTTGTTTGGCTTTAAACAATGGCAAACAAGGTGGTAAACACGAGCGACTTTCAGCTGTTTAAATAGCATGCGAGAGCCAAAATTAAATATGAAGAAAAGAAATTGGGTATAGTTGGGATACAAATGCTGTCCTAGATTGGGTGAAAGAATGCGACAATTTTGGTTGTGAGGGGTGGGGGTACAGTGAAGGGTCGACATGTGCGACTGAAATCTTCACATTGCGATGGGTTACTCTTGCTGCGTTGGCCACTCTATGGGCCAAATTAATTGAACGAAATGCTGCGCCTTGGCAGAATCCCATTTGAATGTGGTTTCTGGTTCTTATTGCTCTGCACACTCGACTGCCAAGCGCCGTTGAATTTTCCCCCTGCCCACCGTTGTATACTTTTAAATATAATTTTCTATTTTCCGTCCGTTTTAGTGGCGAGACACGTTTATCTGTCGCATGCATAATAAATTTATTCTCTTTATTGACCTTTTCACATATTTCTTTTGCTTGCAGGTAAGCTTTCCTATCCAATCTGACTTTGCTATCTGCACCGCAACCTCTGAATTGTGTAAGTATCGACTGCTTTTCCAATCGGTTCACTGACCAGCGGAAGGTACCGAAAAACCATTGCCGTTTGACTGACTGACTGACCACCGCACACACAGAAAGCAAAGAAAGGCGCGTTTGTGCGAAATCCAAACAACAAGTTAAAATGGCTAACAAGATTTCACTTTCGCGCTTTAAACGGCAAATCGCAGCCAGTCGCAGATACTTTGTTGCACTCGCAATGCCAGTTGCACTTGTTGCAGTTGTTGCAGTTGCACTTGCAGTTGCACTTGCAGTTGCACATAGAAGTTCCATCAGCCGCAAAAGCGAAGATGAAATTTCTGCCTGCTGCGGCTTTGGTTGCAATTTCATCAGTGCCTCGTCTGCGGCTTTCACACAAAGAGGCAACTGACTCCAAATGAACAAGCTGCGGTCTAGTTGGAAGAACTTGACTGCAGTGCATTTTGCATTTATTGCCTTTGCATAAGTGCATTCATTAAGAGCGCTTAAATTTGAATTTAAACTTGATTGCCATTCTGAACTCAGACACTGAGAACCAACTGGAAACTTTGCCCAAGAAGTTATTTCGATCTCACAACTTTCGGCAGTTGGCTTGAATTTCGTTTTCAGGTGCAGATGCAGTGGCAGTTGCAGTTGCAGATGCAGTTGCCACAGTCGCAGACTGTCTCAGATTAAGTCGCGTCTCTTGGCTCTCAGGTGCTTGTTGTGATTGCAGCCTTTCGAGCCTATTCGATGGTGCTGTTAGTGGTGGTGCTGCTTTGGTGGTGGCGCAACGCTTCGGCATGGGCATGTTCATGTGCATGACTCGGACTCGAGTGCATTGTACAACACACAAAGGCAAACACACGGACGAACAATTGCCACAACATTAGCAGCAACAATTTGCGGCTTGTTTGGGCTCTTGGTTGGGCATTTGGTTTGCTTTGCTTTGCCAGCCGCTGTTTGCTAAGTGAAAAGGCTTGTTTTGTTTTCCACTCATTTTCACCATTAGCCGGGGGATTTCCTCTCCAGTTTAACAGGTCAGGCGTCTCATTTTAAATCCTTTGATGTGTTTCCTCTGAACGCAAATGTCAAGTTACATCTTGCAGCGAATAATAATAATAATAATAATACACGATAATAAAATACACAAATGTTTGAAAACTCCTTTCACTTTTTCGAAAAGTTGAAACCAATCCGTCGTCGCTGCTGTGTTGTTGCTGGTGTTGCTGTCGTGCAACGAAGCATTGCCTGCAGCAGCAACTTCGCAGAATGTTTGCCACATTGCCACAGATACACGAGGCAAGGTGGCATTTCAGAGTTCCACTGACACAGAGACCAACTAAAGCGCAACGCAAATTCGCAACGCGAAGCGAAACGAATCGCGAATCGAGCCGAAGTACGAGTGCCTGCCAGATACAGATACAGATACAGATACACTTACAGAAGCAGATATACAGATACAGATGCAGGTACAATGCAGCGTTGAACGAACTTTTAGTGGCTGCCACTAACCTTTCATTCATACACACATCCATGTTTCTAGCTGCCACTCGCACTTAGTACACTCCCTGATGATCCAGCACTCAAGACGATTCTGCTGGCCCGGCCAAGCGCATCAAATGTATCTCGGCGTCAGAAGAGAGAGAGAACTATAATTGAAATCGGGTTTCTATTTTTATGACCATTTGATGATTTGACGACCGCCCGATGGCTGCGCACTCGAGTGGAGCAAAGCAAAAACCGAAGGCATCGACTCATGTCTAATAAGCAGATTACGCAGCTCGCACTTGAATGCCCACACATCGGTGCAAAAATCAGCAGGCCACTCCAAGCTCAAGAATACGCCAAAAAAAGATACTCGAGCAAACTTAAAGATATTCAGAGCATGCTTCGTGACGTAATTTCTGCTGTATTATAATTGGATACTTTTCCTTAGCCACAAAGTTATATTTAGTTGGCTAAGCTACGTCTTAAGTTTACGATTAAGTCATTAATTCAACTCAAATACGATCTGGGACAATAAAAGTGCTATTCATCTTGAAAAGTGCATCCTTCAAAGATAAATAATGAATTTCGATTCGAGGAAGCAATTCAAGCTAGGCAGCAGCGGCCTATTTTGTGGGACGTAACTTTGTTGAATTTATAATTGATTTACAATTTTCTTTTAAACCATTTTTTTTTATATCTTTCCCAATTGCGTAACTGCTCTGTGCAACGATCCACTTGAAATGGCAGCCACGTAGGCAGCCGAGAGAGTTGTTGTCACGTCGAAGAAAGTGAAATTACAAAATTTGAAAAAATCGAACACAAGCCCAAAACTTGAGTGACGCAAAGGGCAGACACCGGCCGTTGGGTCAACTAATTCCGACCAGCGAGTTCCAATAGTCCAGATTTGCAGCACCACCTGCAGGGGCTGAATGAAATCTCACAATGGTTATACGTGTGTATATAGATTGGCTCCATCCGATAACGGATCGTGTACAATCTATGGATGTGGATTGCTTTGAAGATTGCAGTTGATTACAGAGCGGGGCGATCGTGATCGGTTGGGGCCTTTAACCGATTGGGCCTGCACGTGCTGGCCAGAGTAGAGGATCATCATCTCAATCATCTTGAACATCATCTGAGCATCTGAGTGGCGATTGATGTGGTGATAAGCCCGGTACTATATAAGTTCGTGGATGGATTCCTGTCCGCCGCTGTGTGCGATGTGTGCTTATGTATTGAGATGTAATAAGCAGTAATTTTCGGAATTTTTGTTTGTGCAAGCAGTTTAATTTTAATTTTATTTGTTGCCGAGTCGTCTTCTCGCCACGATCTCGTTTTATTTTCATTGTACTTGCTCGCCTGCGCATACCTACTATACAAATAAAGTATGTAAGCGTCTTTGCGGGGCAATAAACTCTCGGCGACTTTTGCACGCCGATGCGATGGGGAAAAGTGAACTGAAGTCAGCTGAAACCAAAAAAAAAACGCGATTATTAAATTGTTGTTCAAACGAATTGAAGTTAGGCATGGCCCAAATCTTGAGCACTTAAGGGACACTTAGCGCTGGCAACATAAATCAGCCGTTGGACTTGTTTGGCCCAGCTCACGATCCATTAATTGCCTTGTTTTCGAGCCCAGTTAGCAGTTAGCGTTGGCAGTGAATCAACGAACAGCCCAGGCAAATCCCAACTGGCTTAGTCACCATCATCATCCCAGCAGTCCCAGCCCCTGGTGATGATGGGCCAACCCACGTTGGCGCAAATACATCTGATCGATTCGTTTGTGGGTCGAGATGTGCAATTTGCAATTTGCAATTTGCAATTAATCAGCTCGCATCTTTATCGTTCCGCGCATGCCGAAAACAAAAAAAAGAAGAAAAAAGACTGAAAACAATGGGAGAGGCAACAGTCAAAAAGATACATTTTATTCGTGCTAAACAAGCAAACTAATCCGCACCTGAATCTGGCACAAGTGCCGACTGTAGATACAACTGTTTTTACCCTATTTATATATCTCACTCGCAGTCATATATATATAGATACAGATTGTTTCAGTTGACATATTTTCAGCTTACCAGGCATGTTCTACTTAGTTGCTCGGTATTTATTTCGCCGATTTCGTTCTTATCATTTTGCCAGCGGAAATATATCTGCTTGCGGTACAACTACTTCTTGGGTTTCGAAGACGGAAGTGAATGTGGCTAGGAAACAAATTCAAAAACAACCTTTACTTCGACTTCAAGTAGAACAAAAAAGTAAATGAAGTCTAATACAAATTTCCGTGAACAGATTTAAGTTATAATCAGCTTAGTTGTCCCATAAATGTATTCCAATTGCTGAATGCCACAAGTAAACAACTTCGAAGGTTTAGAATGCCCACTTTATAAGGAGGAGATTCCTAAGTATCTTGAGACAAGTGCATCCCCCACAGTTATTGTATTCATTATACACGACTATCGATGCTTTTATAGATACATATATTAACTTGATTCTTGACTACAGATGGCACTCGCTCGATTCCCAGGAAGCAATTGATAGTGGCTAAAGAACAGTTTTAGTGGCACGAAGTCATTTATCAATTTTAATTACTCACAGGCAACGAAATTTGAAGCGGAGGTCGGAACAAAGGGAGTATGTGGTGGTATAGTATAGGCTTCAAGGTCGCACGAATGAATGCACACATCGAAAGTATCTCGGAGTTTCGATGTAAGCGATTTTAATTGATTCCGAGTCAAATTGCCATTAACTGATAGATGGGAGGCACGTCGACAGACAGGTAGAGAAAAAAACAAGCACACACCTTCGGAGGGGGGTGTTTCTTTCCCTCCAGAACCTCTGATACTCCCTGATATCACTCGATGCCCCTCGCTATCGATAGCGCCTGCTAAATCCGCATGCCGAAACTTTATTACTATTCAGCCTATTCGAGCGAGTGTTTGTGGGTTTGTTTGTGTATCCCATGGATACACAGATAGATACTCATCGTCACATCGCTGTAATTATAAGTTGATGATTCTGAAAAGTCACGCTAGAAAACAATGAGTGTTCGAAACAAAAACAACACTCCATACACTAAAGCACATCAAATTGATATGAAACTAGGCGAACAGCAGTTCGCCATTTCCAAAGCCAATAAAAAGTCAATATAAGAACTACGCAAAAACCGCGAAGTCGAGCTACGAAAACAAAAACAGCATTTGCAATTGAAAGTTTGTTTATCTGTTGAATTAATCGCCAAATTGAAATCAGTTGATACGCAAAGCGTAGTTAACTTTCAATTAGAGTGGCAATAGTCGTTAGTTTTAACGCGAATGAGAATGACTAGTAACGAAATCACCGAAAAAATAACAGAAGATATTAAAATCCTATGGTAAAGCAATGGAGTTGAATAAATTAACTGCCTAGCATAATGATTAAAATCGCGATTAAACAACGACCTAAATATTTGTATGTTTTTCAGGTAAATATTTGCCACTCTCGGGTTTTCATCGAGCGTTTAAGTAACAAATAATTTATGACACCGAAAACAAAAAATGTACACAAAGTTGCCTACCATTTTCTTGTTGACAATAATAATTGCACAAATGCCGAATGCTGAACAGTCAATTTGTGTTTGCCCAGAATACATCCGACGATGTTTGATCAGGGGAAAGCCGAGAAACAAAAATTTGTTTCTTTAGTGGAACCACCGCGAGTGGTTTTGGTGCTGCAGATTGTATTTCTGAAGCGCCAACTTGTGCCGGTAGTCCGGACTCAATGTTCCCTTGTGGTGGTAAACTAATCGAGACAGGTGGAATCACTGGTTGAGAAACCAGTGCAGACAACGCACAAAAAGGGAGAGTAAACAAAACAAAGAGACGAAAAATGCTAACTACTTTGTATATTTGTTTAAACTACTGCACAAATCACAAAAGAATCACTCGCGAAGCGAACGGATCTTTAATAATTATGTTTAGATATATAATTATTAAAGAAAATTATTTAAAAACCACGGCTGGTTTGACAAACAAAATAAAAACCGGGGAGCAAAAAAAAAAAAACACGACCGTTCGCTTTGAAAGCTAATAGACGAATTTCGAATTTATAGATTATATAGCAGAGCTCTACAGGTTTTCCAATTCCGCATCCCATTAAATAATCTCCCAGCAACTTTCCAATTTGGGTCCTATTTTTAATGATCTTCAATTAAATGGCTTAATATAAATTCAGCCTATCACAATTTGGAGTGCAATTTACTTTTGTGTTAATAATTAGGTTCTGTATTTTTTGCTGCCACCAGTTACTTTTTATTACTAATTTAAGCACGAGTCGGAAATGGGCCCATTTGATTGCATAATCGCAGTATAAATTGGTAAGGAGAAACAAAGCCCAGCCCACGAATAAAATATATTGCCCGAGTGCCCATTGTCCAATAAAGTCAAATGAAGTCAGACAAATCCAAACCCAAATCCAAATCCAAATCGAATCAAACTTAACTGACTCTCCCTCTCACTTCTCCACTTCGGTGTCACGTTTCGACTAAGTTCCCCATTTTTTGACACAGAAACGAAATGAGGAAAATTAAACCCGAAAGAAAACCGAAAGTTAAGAAGCGAAGAATTGCTGAAAAGGGAAGCCAAAAGCAATTAAAGGTACTTAGGTAGATACAAAGAAGAAAGGAAGAAAATGCAGCCTAAAGAAACTCAATTTCCGCTTTGTCGTACACAACAGCAAAAGTGCCTGTAACTCTGCCCATTATCAGTTTTCGGTGCAAAGGTAATATGTGCATTCATTAGTCACGAAATGAATAAAGTGAATCTTTTAACAAAGCTGACTAACATTCGTTTAATGACAGTTTAAACTCGAATTGGGGTCGATCTGTTGGAGAAGCATTTAATACACATACTAACAATGCTTGATCAAAGCCTTAGGTTACACAACTTTCTTTGTATCTATTGGATCTGTATCTTATAGTCAGAAGATACTTTCGGCTTGGTTTTACTTTCAAGTACTTCACAATTCTTGGGCGCTTTGTCGGCACTTTCATTTTCAGTCTGACTGGAAGTATGTGAAGCCATGCCAAAAACGCAAGTGTATCTGAATCTCATTTCTGATTTCTGATTTCGAGCGCGTGTTTGTTGGATCGAATCGAATCGAGTCCGTATTTGAAATGTCGGTCGAACCGGTTTGGGGGTTCGCGGGTCTGAGGAATGAGGTTTTCGGATACCCGTCGCCTGGCATAACAATTAGCCGCGACTTGCATTTGTGGATGGATCGATGGGCATGGGAATGGGATGGGGGTGATAGCTAGAATTTGGCCGCCACACTTTCGTTTCGGCCTTTCGGCCTTTTGGCCAAGCCCTGTGTTGAATGGTCGGAATGGCGGAACTCGAGGTATCCAAAGCCAAGCGTGAGATACAGATACGTTTGCAATGGACACGGCTTATTGGGTCAGGGTCGCCTTGAATGAGTCTGCGTCTTGCCAAACAAGCGACCGCGTCGCACCAAGACCTCATCCATACACCGCAGATACAGATACAGATACAGATACAGATACGCTATACGGTATGCTGCGGTATACGGTGCAGGGTGTACGGCTAACAACTAACAGCAAACGAGTAACTGGCAACAACAATAGCATTCATAATGGCAACAAGCTTGGCCCCACCGCGACCTCAGCTCCCAGCGTTTTATATTATATTTCTCGTGTGCTGGCGCTGCAGTGCAAGATGGTTTCGTATCTGCAAGATACATTAACGCTTGCCTCAGTCTCAATGTTACTGTGCTTTTTCAGGCTTCCATCACGAGCGAATAGGCATTAATCAAGCGATATCCGAAAACAACCTTTCAAAAACAGACAAGAGAAATACAAAAACAGCAAATCACAAAAAAGCGTTGCAAAATGTTGGTTAAATTATAACATTGAGCCGGCCGACAGTTATTCTACGCGGAATAACGGTAAGGCTAATGAAGCTAAATTATAATTAAGTGTTCTGCATATATTATGGCATCGAATTGTTGGGCTCATCTCATTACTCGGTGATATTATTAAGCAGTCGAAACGGGATTAATTCATATACGTCTGTGTATGATAAGTATGCATCAGATAAATATTTCATATATTATATATATGTATATATAACGACGAGATTACGGTTGCTAGGCTTTGTACTATATGTAAATAAATGTCGGTACCAAATGATTATTCACATAATTTGTGTTTATTTTTGGCTATCGTCGTCTCCCAATTACCATACATAATACTAATCTCAATTCTCGTGGGACGCAGGAGAACACAGCCTTATCGCTAGGGGACTTCTTTTTTCCGCTTATCTGAAAATGGTTCTTGGTTTGTTGTTTTGCTGTTTGCTTTTTAAAAATATTTACTCGGTATTGCTTCGTATTGGTCCATTCAATATAATTAAGATTTTTCGATTTAGCATTATAATACATATTTATCCATTTAATTCACAATTTTATGAAACTAGAGATTTTCCTCCTCCAAAGCCTCAATAATGAAATCGAAAAATGCATTGCAAATATGGCTAAATGCGGCTAACACGCACACACTCACACACACACAGACAGTCACTCACCTAGAGACCCGCTTCTTCTTCTTCTTCTTTTTCGATTTATCAGCTGAGCGAGCAACACCCGCATATATTGCAGTGCAGTGGAAAGAAAGAGTGGTGCAGAGAGAGTGTGAGAGGGGGAGCGAGATCGACCGACTAACCCAAAGTTGTAGTTGTAGTGTTTGCATGCGTGTGTGTGTGCCCTTCTAAAAAAGCCCCAAAAGCATTAAACTCACTCAAACGGCATTCCACTCAAGCACCTCGTGACGTCAGCTGCGAGAGTAAGCGAGTGGGAGAGAGCTTTCGCTCTCTATATAGTTTCTTGTTCGCAATTCAGATTGGAGTTATTTTTTCAGAGCAGGCGGCAACGTCGACGTCAATTCATTTGGTTTTCGAACGCACAACTCAACAGTCGTTCTTCTCTGCGCGAACTAGAAAAATTAGAAGCAATCGAGAGTGTGAGAGCCGAAATTTAAATTAAAAATCATACGAATTAAAAAGTGTACAGTGCTCAAAAAGGAAAAGAAACAAGAAGAGTGTGTGTGCCATTCGCAAGTAGATTCACATTCAAACACGCGAATTAAGTCGAAGTCGCGTCGAAAACAGTCGGAGTCGCTTAGTCGCGTTCAGTAGGCGCCAATTGTGGGCACCACCCACCCCAATCCGCCACCCACCGCTTCCTCCGCTTCCTTCAATTCCGTCGTTCGTTTTCCTCCTTCTTCGACGGTGATGCGGTGCTAAAACAATATCCACACGAAGTCCGTATTTTTTTAAGCCTCAGTTTACACTAGGTATGTTAAAATAATATTATAGTTAACCAGAAAAGAAGTACGCGAGTGTGATGAAATTGGAAAATAAATCGAACTGATAGTGCATAATTCTGATATTTATGTTGAAAGTAACGAAAAGTTTGGAAACTTATTGGAGAGCGTTGCGATTTAGTTTATCAACACTGTCAAAAACAACCAAAATTCTTTATTGAAATAAAATTGAAAATTTTAAAAACAGTATATCGTTTTTTCGTGTGTGTAGGCTTTGCATTTTCGTGTTTTTCTCGTCATTTATTTTTTTCTATAATAGACTTTCTGCCAATGTTGGGCTATTTGCTGCTGCTTTCCTTAGCCGCGAAAGAGGAGAGAGAAGGAAGGCAAAAAACAACGATTTTCACTTTTATTTGAGACCAGTCTTGGCCAACACACACAAACGCACACTCACGAGCACTCGCGCATAAACTATTGCACCTGTTTGCATGTCTGAGTGAAGCACCTGCACTGCCACCGAAAATTACCGTTATGATAATGATAAAGCCAAAGATAATGCATTTCGAATTGTGCACTTACGAATCGTACGCAAATCGGTGAAAATTAGCTGGATAATGTATGCGAATTTGTGAAATTGAGCTCTGATTCACAAAGAACAGTGTGTGTGAACTTGCTTTGAAGGGCGAATTAGCTAATGTTCAGTGTTATAAAATGATGAACATTGCAGCATAACATACTTTTTTTTTTTACTTTCAAATACGTCGAAAACACACGAGACACTCGAAAACTATATAGAAAGTAATTAACAGGGAAATAATCAAATTTTTATATGATTTCATTTCACACTTTGGTTAACCAATACTAAAAGTAGTGGCGCAAAGGTGTTGATTAAATCAAAGAATGTCGCAGACGAATAGTTGTAGTTCCTGCCTGCAATTCCTACTCAAGGGCGAATTCTCTTCTCAAATCGATTCGCCGTCTCATGAAAATGCAGTTTAAGCAATTACAATAAATACATGACAGCGGCAATTTGTGCTTGTGCGCGACGTCAATGGCAATTAATAAATAACTAATTGTTCGGCTGGGCAAAAGCAACAAGAAGGCTAACTTAACTGGAACTGAGTGAATAACAATACCGAGTTTTTTTCCGCTCCCACCCCCTTCATTTGACATAGATAGATAGATATACATATGTAAAGTGTGAACTCAGCCACGCGGCAGTTCTCAAGATGCAAAGATCCAAAGCGAAATCGCACCGACCCCGGCGACCCGAGACAAAATTTAGTTATATTACCCAATTCACACGAAAACTGAGCGCAAATTAATACGCCCGTAGAGTTGCGCGAAGTTGGCCAAAAAAGCTAGAGCTACACAGCTAGGGAATTTCGCCAGTGAAAGACTGAAAAAACAAAAATTCTTATCAAAAAGTTATTAAAGCGATATGGTTCAGTTATTGCATCAGCCGCAGAAGCCAAAGTATTGCAAACAATCAAAATTAAATAATAATCCTGTGCTGAAAGTTAGAGCCGCAAAAGCGATCCAGATATGCAAAAAAAAAAAATATCTTGGGGATGTGAAGAGAAGAGGCATGTGAGTGCAGGTCACTTGGAATCATCGGTGCTACTAAGTTGTCTTGGGAACTGACCGATCCGATTGCCCTGTGTGAATCATTCGAGGCAGAAATGCATTTGCATGGCATTACGTTTCCAATTGCGATTCCTCACCCGTTCATCACCGCAGCTCGCTAATCGGCGCTCGGTTCTATTCGTCCGCCTCCTATATTTGTGCGGTCGCCGGTCGGTTATGCCAGAAAATTAATATTTTTTTTCTTTTTTTTTTTTTTGTGAAAGCACAAACAAAATGATAAAAAGAGAACCCAAACCCACACTCATACACACACATGTGCAGATAAAAGTCATGCAGGAGACAGAGCTAAACGATATAATGGCCATGCCATGTACATACAACAGTGGCACCAAACAGAAGGCAAAAAGTGGGGATAGTAGTGGGTCAGGGAATAGGGAATTTAGGGGGTGGGAGGGGCTGGCTCGCCTTGATAACAACGCGGAACTTTCGACTGGGCCATGTAGATCCGATTCGATCCCATTCGATGGGATGCCAACCAAAACTGCGGTGGCTTCTCTCGTTTGGGCGAAAACGCGAAAAGTGAAAAAAAATAAAATAAAAAATAAGCAATAAATAGCTCAGCATTTAGTGTTTGTTCGGCGCGTAGGCCGCTCTAGCGCACAGCAACAGTCGAATTTAGCGAATTTACAGCAAATTAATTAATTAAAAGAAGAAGCCCCGGGCGGCGTTTGGCATTGGCCAGATAAACTGGCAAAATAAATAAATAAATAACTAAATAATAGCGGCGACAATATCATGATGGCGATACAACGACGACACGAAAACAAGAGCCAGAGTGCCGAGGAGATAATGGAATAGAAAAGGAATACATATGTATGATATGATATATATGTATATGTATATGTATATGCCTCTAGTTCTGCAAAACAAACAAATTATTAACCAAGGCAGATGAAAAACCAAACAATGTGCGTCGGATCCTTGCCATATTTGATATATCTTATTCCAAAACACTGATTCGAACAACTTGGCTATCGAAATGTAATCAAACATTTGCCTTTTAACCAGCACCACTCACTCATTCGTTAGACCTCGACATTTCCACATCCACCCAAAATTCCTAATACAAAATTTGGTTTGTTGAAAACCACGAAAGCAAGCCAACCCCACATACGCCACAATTACAATAACGATGGTAGTTTAGATCAGTGAAGGAGTCGAACCAGCAGCACCCACAAGCCATAGCAATAGACTATTGTTAGTAGTGTTAAGCCATCGATTACCATGACGCCCTACTAACCTTGAACTCTATCTCTTGATTGCAGTGCGGGACACTAGACGGAGCCGAACCGTTGTATCATCAACAGCGCAGCAACAGAATGGACGTCTACCAGATCGACGATGGATTCCACTCGGACGGCGGCACCGAGACTCCGCCGCCGTCACCCAGTTCTGGGTCATCGATCGCCTCGACCTCGGACCACGGATCGCTGGAGAGCGTGGACACTGGGGGGACGCAGCGGCTGGCCGTGCTATCGTTCGAGCAGGTGAGCAAGCTGCACGACGTCATGGACGAGAAGGTGGCCATCCATGGGCGCGGCAACTTTCCCACACTGGAGGTGACGCTCAAGGACCTGGTCAACCTGGTGCGCCGCAAGCTGGAGGCGGAGGTGAACGCCGGCGGCGCCGGGGTGTTAGTTAAGGACATCCGTCTCAACGGCGGGGCAGCTAGTCATGTTTTAGCCAGCGAGGATCAGCCGTACAATGACCTGGACCTGATATTCGCCATCGAGCTGAGTTCGCCACGCGTCTTCGACCGCGTCAAGGTGGCGGTGCTCAACACCCTGCTGGACTTGATGCCCGAGGGCGTCTGCAAGCGCCGCATATACACGTGCTCCCTGAAGGAGGCCTACGTGGGCAAGATGGTCAAGGTGAACAACAACAATGACGGCGACCGCTGGTCGCTCATATCGCTGGGCAACTCGCCGGGCCACAAGAACGTCGAGCTGAAGTTCGTGGACACGATGAGGCGCCAGTTCGAGTTCTCGGTGGACTCGTTCCAGATTGTGCTGGACTCGCTGCTGCTCTTCTACGACTGCGCCGCTCTGCCCATCTCGGAGAACTTCTATCCAACGGTGGTCGGCGAATCGGTCTACGGGGACTTCCAGGAGGCACTCTACCACTTGCAAAAGAAACTGATCTCAACGCGTCAGCCGGAGGAGATACGAGGCGGCGGCCTGCTCAAGTACTGCAATCTATTGGTGCGCAACTACAAGGCCGTCGACTCGCAGCTCATCAAGACCCTGGAGCGCTACATGTGCTCGCGCTTCTTCATCGATTTCCCGGACATCAATACGCAGACCACCAAGCTGGAGGCCTACTTGCGTAACCATTTCTGGGGCGTCGATGAGGAACCGCTGCAGTATCAGTACCTGATGCATTTACGCGAGGTAGTCGAGATGTCGACGGTCTGTCTAATGGGCCACGAGCGGCGCCAGTCGCTCCATCTAATCCAGTCGCTGGCCGCTCAGGTGCTCTTCAACAAGCAGGAGAAGCAGCAGCAGCAGCAGGCCCAGGAGAAGTACCAGCAGCAACAGCAGCAGCAGCATCAGCAAAACCAGCAGCAGCAGCAGCACCAGCAGCAGCAACAGCAGCAGCGTCAGCATCAGTTCCTTGACCCAGCGCAGCAGCAACAGCAGCAGCAGCAGACACAGACGCAACAGCAGCAGCCGCAGCAGGCAGCTACCCTGACCCTTGTCCCGCAGGCGCCGCCCACGGGCCAGGCGCAGACCATCTATGTGCAACAGGCCGCCCCAGCCGCCGTGTGCTGCACGAGCAGCGCGGATCAGACGGCGACAGCGGCACCACAGACCATACAGATACAGGCCGGTCCGCCGGGACTCATCTATGCCAACGGCGTCTACTATGCACCTGTGATCCCCAGCACCATCTGCACGTGCAACTCCACCTGGCTGAGCACGTGATTAGGACGGCAGGAGCAGGAGAAGGATCAGCAGCACCACCAGCACCAGCAGCAACAGTTCCAACAGCAACAGTGGTCGGAGGACGCATTGGGAGCGACACTTTTGGCTGAAACTGAAACTGAACCACCACTAGAAACAGCATCGATAGCACCACCACCACCATCTCAACCACCATCGCCATCACCGTCAACAACAGCACCCAGAACCCAAGTCCAAAACCAGATCAGATCCACGACCATCAACAGCAGCAGCAGCAGCAGGAAGAAGAAGAACAAGGCAAAGCAGCAGACGCAGGCAGCAACAGAAGCGGAAAGCAATTGCAACGAGAAGCCGACCACAGCAACCATGACAAGGATACCAACAAAGAAGAGCAGCAGGATCAAGCAAAAGGCAGCAGCAGCAGCAACAGAGGCATCTATAGCAGAAGGAGGAGCCGGCGGAATCACGGGCAGCTTGGTGCTGATACCTCAGCAGATCAACGGACTGCCCGTTTACAACCAACTGGAGGATGGCGGACGATCGGCGGCGGGCACGTACAGCGGACAGTTTGCCTACTTCTATCCGCACGACGGCTCGGCGCCCAGTATGTTTCTGCTGGGCGAGGACTCCTACCTCAATGTAACCGAACAGCAGCAGGAGCAGCACCAGCAGCACCACCACCACCATAATCACCAGTTTGTCTAGGATGTGGAGAAGAAGATGTGGGAAACGGTTCATGCTTGCTGGCCTGGCCGAGCCACTTGGCACATTAGGATTACTGTTGATTCATCATTACTCATATATTCGGTTGGCTACTTTCTTCGTTAACTGTATGATCAGAGGTCTATTTCACTGTTCCTTTTCTATATCTCTAATTGAATGTGTCCGGGGCGACTTGAAAGCCCCTCCACGACACTTGGCACACACGCGCTCCTACTTTAATAATGTAACTATCCCGAGAGTTTGAACCGCAGACTGAACTTCAGCCGCTGTTAGATGTTGAACAGGGACACCACCTAAATCACTGACACACAAAAAGGACGAAAACGATTGCGTATCATCACTAGTTTTGGCTATATGAAAATCCTTTTACACCATATGCACAACATTTACGTTATTTGTGTAACTTTCTTTGCCTACGAAAACTAAATTTTACTTTGTAAAACCTATTGAAAGTCTAACAAAAAAAGAAAAAAAAAAAAATAAAAAAAAGTAACCTAATAATTTAAAGCCAAAATTTAATCTGTTTGCTCGGTCGAAAGTCGTTTTCATCTTTTCCAACATTCATCTTTTTTGTAATAAACCTACCCAAACACTGAAAGCTGTAATGTAATTTTGGATAGCCGACCGACCAAACCCGCATGTCCCCACACACCTATCATTGTATTTTTTAATAAACAAACAGACACACACAAAACCTAAAAAGAAGAAAATGTGAAAAATACGGCATGCATATGTAGCACGTTAATTGCGAATTGACCTTTTTGTATGCCAAGTGCAACAGACGAAGGCGGCGTTTTGGGTTCCAGTCTAGAAATTCCAAGCAACAATCTAATTGCAGGCTGAAATGATATGTAAATATTAGTCAAATTAATATGTGGACGAGGATTCGGAAGCGTAGAGGATTTATATATATATATATATTATGTGTGTCTGGTGTACCAGAAGTTGCTCAATGAAAATCAATCCACAAAGTTAAACGAAATAAATTTTAAAGTAATGTGTAGAACGAAACAATGTGAAATGTGAAATATTTTGTAGAATATTTTCGGTGTGTCCTGACAACAGCAACATATGTTATGTTTTTGAATGATTGATTGAGTGAATTGTTAAAACCAGCTGGTGATAATTTATGAATGATATAGACATGATATAGATATGCTCTAGACAACAAATATTAATAGTTCGAAACGAAACACTTCGCTTCTTCGAAAAACCATCAAGGAACGTTAGATTAATGTGTAATTCTCTTTTTGCAATTGCAACAAAATACCACAAGCGACTAAGGAATATATACTTATATGCAACCATAAATATATATATGTATTTATATCCACAACAAATGAAAGACAAAATGAGTCGAGGATGATGAGTGGATGTGGATGACGATGGATGATGATTAGCTTACGATGTTTCCTCTCCGTGTGCATTCTTTGATAACTTTGAGAATTGTCTACCAACTACACACCTTTTGTATAATGTTAACCTTGAACTTGTGTTTTGAATTTATGTATTAACTTTAGTTTAAACATTGTGACATAATGTACGATGTACGCTGTATGTATGTGTATATATCCAGATTATCTATATGCATATTCGACAAGGTCCAAAGCCAACGTATTCCAATTTGCAATCTGCAAAACATTTTACTTAGTGCAAACTTAAAAACGAGTTAACCTGATACTGAAACTGAAACCGAAACCGAACTCTAACTGAATCAAAATCTAAACCAAAAACAAAAACAGAAAATTAACAAAAAAAAAAAAAAAGAATTAAAACCGGAAGAAGGACGATCTGATATGATCTGATATGTCGGAATTCTTTGGTTTTGCCAGCTGCAATGAAGAGGTTTATTTCATATTTGGGTCCCATAGCTAAATGCCTGGGCTGGGCGGATTGTGTTTTTACATACAATACAATACAATAAAATAAAATAAAATACAATACAATATATAGATATATACACATATATATTACTTAGCTGTATGTTAGTTCGATAAGCCTGTAGAGAAGAGGACATATTTTGAAATATCTCTAGCGTGTAATATTAAATTTATACATCTATAAAGATAAAGATACCAGATACAGATACCAGATATAATTGTAAATTCAAGCAAATCAATCAACAATCCATTGAGATTTGTATATAATATATATACTTAATTACGTATATCTAATTATTATACCAGCACACACATACACCACAAGCAGACGCCACACACACATACACCACACACAAACACACACAAAAAATATATAAATATTACTTACATATTACATTATATATATTAAAGATAATAATAATAATGTATCTATATCTATACCATATACAACAATTACCATACATATTACTTCTGTGCGCTTCTTGCGATCTAAGGAATTTCAATAAAAACAAACAAAAATACCTAAAAAGTATAAAACCGACGAAAAATACAAAAAAATATACAAAAAACAAAAATATAAATCCGTTTGAGCATTTATCACTCTTGGGTCTCGGACATGGAACATGGGACATGGGGGCTGCAGTTCGAGAAGTTCGTTGGCAGATTCGCCATCCATGTCCATAACCAGTTGGCCATTGGAATGGAATAAAATGGTCAACTGTTTGTTTCCTCCTTTCCCATTTTATGGCTAACATCTGCCGATTATGAGCGAGCGGAGCTGGGAGTCCGCCGAAGTGCATCTTGGGAGTGCGACGGGATGGGACGGAACGGGACGGAGCTGGACTCCGTCTGAAGACAGCCTCAACCTCGACAACTTCATCTTCATTTTCATCTGCAGCCGGCTGGCTTTCGCTTCCTCAGCTGGTTTCACTTTTTGTACAATTTAATTCGCATGTGTTTTTGGGGTAATTGTATAAGTTTTCTACCAATTGCACTCGTGTAGCGTCGCTAGCGTCCATGTTATATGACCCGGAGCGGGTCCATGAAGTTGTTGATAAGTGGGAAATATGACAAATACACATTGGCCGCAGATGAATGGATAGCCATGCGGCAGCGACTTTGTTGTCGGAATCTTGTGTATATTGGTGATTTATGCATTTTGATTAACTTGTTAATGGCCCAAAGAGGTTTTCGCGTGCCTGAGAAGATACTAAGCAAGTCGAAAATAAACAACACGTCCATGAGCAGATGAGCCAATGGCTTAAAGACCACTTGCCTAGCTAGAAAAGAATGTCTAGCGAATGATATTAAGCATATTTTGCTAATAGAATTGCTGGCACCCAGAAAGATAAAGCAATGATGTCTCAAAAACACACATTAATAAAGAACTAATTTATTGGGCATTGAAAATCAAGTATACAAGTTAATGTTGTTAAAAATTAAGTATACGCACTGAAGTTATCAAAAATCAAGTATTCGCGCCATCGAATTCGAAGAACTTTCGAAAAGCTTGAGCTTTATAGCAGCCAGCTTTTGTAGGTGTCTATTGAAGCATCGTATCTACATTTATTATACATATTGGTATTATGTAAAACTAGCTTACTGTGTTTTGGGTCTTTATTGACATAATCTTAAATTTGTGTACAAGTAAGTATTATTAAAAATAAATAGATTATAAAATTTATTTGTTTTTCAATTTAAAAGCTATGTTAAGCTTGTATATAATTAATTAATTAATAATAATTAATTAATAATTTTTTTATTTTAGTTTTGTTTGCTGTTACTTGAAAGTATTGCTGGCTTAAATAGTTCAACCAAGTTAATTCCACTTGGTCCCACTGCTCGGCGCAGTCGAAAGTTTAAAGCTGGCCCGAAAGCTTTCGCTAACTTCAGTGTCGAACGCGGATTTCTGACGAGCGGTGGCCGAGAAAGAGAAGAAGAAGTGATTTGAGCCGAGAAACTGAAGCTTGCAACACACCGAAAACACACACACGAACACGGCACACCAACCAACACACACACACTGACCCGAGGAGCTGAAATCGAACGCGGAGAACACTGAGCGAAAAGTGCGAGAGAAGTGATTAAAGCTGCTACCCGGAGTTGGAGTTTGATTCATTGATCGACGAACCGAGTGCGTAAAGCCCGTAAACTTTGGATTGCAAATATACACACACGCATACAGGCGCAGCCAGGCAAGCACACACTCACACGGACACACCGCCACACGCACACACTCTCGCAGAGAGTTACCTGAATAACCGCCGCGCCTACCACCGTCGACCAACTACCGCGTTTTCCTTTATCTCACTCCACTCCACTCCACCGCCTACCACCCACCGCCCCTCGCCCGCTTAACGGTAAACGGAGTATCTGTTTGTGTGTGTGTGCGCAGTATCTGTGAGTGTTTGCCCACGCATCCGCATGTGTGTGTGTGTGAGTGTGTTGTCTTTTAGTGTTTTCGTTTCGAAAAAGTTTTGTGTGCATTTTCCAATAAAAAAAGAAATAATAGTCAGTGAAATAACGAATAGAAAAAAAACGAAGCAGGCAAAAACAAGGTCTCGATTATACAATAAACAGCATTTTGATTTTGTTTCTGTGGCTAGTGAAAAGCGTTCTTTTGTAACGAGAGGGTGAATATAAACACAAATACAGAGGCAATTACGAAGAGACACGCGCACACACTCACAAAATAAGAAACAAAAAAAAAAAGAGTGAAATAACCTTCAGGAGCCGAGCTTGTGCAACTTCCACTTCTCGGCCATGCCACTAATTATTTATGATTTCGGTTTAGTAGCGAGCTCCGTTAAGTTCATTCAGTGACAGGTTTATTCACCAAGAACGCTTACCTCGCCCTCCCCCCATTTTCCGAGCATTTCCCAAGCAATTTTCCCACCCGCTGCCTCCCACCACCTTGTAGTCGAAACGTGCTGCAACATCGGCTGCGAGTGCATTAGAAATTTATGCGAAAATACATAACTAAGCGAGTGGCGAAGCAGCATTTGACCGGAGCCCAAAAACTGGCTTTTCCATGGCTTTTCCTCCTCGCTGGGATTGCCGTGCGCTGAATTTTAAATACATATGACTGCAGTTTCGACGGCTTTCCCGGCTGTCAGCCACTCAAGTCATCCTCGTAGCCAGCTGCATGGCCCACTGGGTATCCGTCGGGGTCACAGCTAATTGCCAGCACAGCCCAATTATCAGGCGATATTGAAATGGCCCGGTGCAGTCGCCGTGGGCCATATAATCGCTCGCTAGTTTAGTCCAAATCCCGCAAACTAGGCTAAGTCGGTCCTAAAATTGCAAATAGGCTGTTAAATATTTACGGCCAGCTATTGAGGCTTTTGCTTAAAAAGCACTGAAAGATATTAGCTAACAACTCCGTTACCAAAATTATGCAATACTGGGGAGCATAAAGTTGTAGAACTTAAACATGATATTTATATATCTTTTAGTTTTTACCATATACTAGACTAATGAAATTCCCACCCCGCATGCTTATACTTTGCCCCACTGTGCGTGCTCGCTTAACAGAAACTGACAATTATTAATAAGCGTTTTAGCATTTGCCGCCGCACAATATATGTGTGCACACACACAAGCACACACAGTTGTGTGTGGAATTTCCCTAATAGAAATGTAATTTCCCCCAAACCCCAAACTGGGAGCTATTGTTCGGCCAGTTGGCCAGCTTATTGGGGTCATTGGAGCTGGCCAGGCACGACAAAAACAACAATCGCTGAATGTGACCATTGTCAGGGCATTTGGTCATTCACTTAATACTCCAACAAACCGGCCATTATATAAATGCATTCGCTGGGCTCTGTCGTCGGATGAAGAAGTTACTGACTGTGCTGCAGATTATAATTATTATTCGGGGACTGCGCGACAATTCGACACAATTTAGTCGAAGATAATGCCGGGAAAATTGCTGCAATTTGCGCTCAACAATGGCCAACGGGAAATTAATCCCGCTGACGTCAGGTGGAACTAGGCCCAGAGTCGCGCCGTCTAATAGCCAATGATTGGGAAGCTATAGCTCGTAGCTGGAGGTTAGGCCTCGCCTATGACGCATCCGACATGAATATGAACAGCAAATATTTGGGCGACGCTGACTGGAAGATACACAAATCGGAAAGCGGACCGCTTCCCGCCTGGCACTGTTTGTTAGCTCTGGGATTGGGATTGGGAACTTGGGACTGGCGCTTGTTCCCCGGGCCAGAGATCAGAAGGCAAAGGGCAATGCCAACAACCTCGGATTGGCGCACACACGGCGTATACTTAATGCATGGCATCTGAATGCTCGGTTTCGGTCCGTGCCAAGCGCAGCCCCGTTGGATTCGTTTGCCCAATCCGGCTACGGTAGCAGGAGATCTCCTCCTGTCCTCCTGTAGTTTTTACGGCAACTGAAGCCAAGTATTCTGTATGTATTTTCGGCTATTTCTGACTTGTTTCTGCCTTGTTTTTTCGCTCGGCAAAGGCTTGGCATGTGGGCGACAATTTCGCATTTATTATGCAACAGTTTGGCGGATTGAGCGTGTAGCGTAAACAAAGTTGCTACCAGCACTTGCTGGCCCAACTTGGAACGCGGCTGGCGTTGGGGGAGTCGCATTTATTCTAGGCTCCTTCGGTGCTCGACTGAAAGGTACCCTGGAGAGTCAGCCATTGAAATGAATTCGAATACTTAGTATATAGCATATATGTGATTAAAGGTATAACCATTCTATTTAATTGCTTTTATCTAACACAATATATAGTTCGTATGTGCTATCCAATCAATAATAATGTCATATGTAACCATGCATATATAGTGGCAAACATACTGCATTTCGATAGTAAACAAGTTGTATAATGCGGATTTTACCTTCTATTGATCTTAAACTGTCGTCTATCCTAAAGGCAATTTGCTTGTCTTCCACGATTATACATATTCCTTATGGCCTTTGCAATTTTCTGCAGTTCTTTCAATACAAAGACAATAACCTTCACAGATTTCCGTATCATTGAACCAGTATATGCGGATGACCCTTGCCCCTGCGATATTTACATTTAAGTTGTTTGCCTCCTCCTGCAACTTTTCACAATTTTCCCCTGTTCCGCCCCCCGGAAAAGCAGGTGGAAAGGTGGGGGCGGGGAAATCATGTCATGCAGCACAGTTGAAATAATGTAATTGACTCGGGCACGCCAACTGGCAAGACAAATCAAGGCGAGGCGAAGGAAAACTTGGGCTGGGAGTCACATGTGCGCCCATTTGGACTTTAGCCAGTGGGTGCTGGATGGATGGTGGGTGGTGTAGGTGGTGTAGTTGGCTTGGCAGTGATAGCTCAAGCCGAATGCAATACGAGGAATAACTGCAAAGCCAGTTATCGGCCAGCACCAAGTCCGCTACTTGCAACCACATGCGGCAGCTTAAAACGAATCTCTTGGCAGCAGACGGGCCAAACAATTCAAAAGTAAAGTGCCAGCCAGCGAAGTCATTGGTTCCGATTTAAAGAGTTGCAAGTGTAAATCTGGAGGAGGTTCGAATTGACTGGAAAAATAATTCAAAAGTACTCCAATGACTTTCAAGTAATCAAGACCGAATTTTAAACGTATTCAGTAACTTAAATCTTGTAATTATTAATTTGATTAATTGTGGCAGTTGTTTGTGCATCACAAGTACATAATTGATCTCTATACGTTCTTGCCACATTAAAACGATTTATCTAATGATGAGCAAGTTAGCACAATGAAACCACCAGGTGATGACTAATTTCGGCCACTATATGTCAACGCCAGTAGCACTTTGTTTATTTGCATTCCACATAAACGAGGTGGGCGAGGGGGTTGGGGGGTCTTCCGGCGTAGCTAATCAAAAGCCAACCGAGCTGAGACGTAATTTACGTATTTTTGTTGGCCATTATACCTTAGAGCAAAAACAACAGAACCGACCATAAGCAAACAAGCTGTAAAATATTTGTCAATTCTGATTGCTGGTTAGACCCGTCGGACTTGTATACAGGGTGCTCCCCCGCCGGAGAACGAATGGAATGAGGAGGGGAGAAAACCTTATGCAACCCCACGATCAACCAACGATCACGTAAGCGCTCCCCATTACTTTCCTTGTCGCTCGGATGGATCATCCATCGGTTGCCCATTTGAATGTGTGGCTAATGACTATTTGCCGGCTGATGCGACAATTGCCATGACGTTATTGTTCCTCCATAGACGGAAGGAACACCCCCAATGCAACTCATCCGGCAATATATCTGCTTTGTTTACCCGCCAACTTATCTGTTTTAAGATTCTCCGCCGTTTGATGGTGTGGGTTTAAGATGCCAATTTAGATTGGACAGCTGCTTCTCAATCTGGGGTTTCTTTTTTGGGGTATAATAGTTTCGTGAAGCATTTTGCAATGCAATGATGTATCTTTCTCGATAACACAGCGTATATACAGAAAGTATCTACAACTTCTTAAAAGTATCTCACTGAAATAGTGAGCTGCTTGGAATATTGCACATTTCCCATTAACTAAGTAAGGAAAGAGTATTTGTTTTAAGAATTTATTTTATGTAGAATATAAATATTACTAGCCTTGTCTATTACTATTGCTCCCCACAAAGTGTGTCCCAAATTTTCGTGCGACGTTGAGTGAGCTCAGTATTTATTTCTAGAATGACCGTCATATCGTCCAGATAACAGATATTCCCTTCAAATCCACTATATTTACTCAAGTGCTAGTGGCTGTGGAAAGTTTTGCATTGTGCGACGACGATAGCCGCACTCGACACACAAAGACAATAGCCGCGATCTGGGCGGCACTATATATAAATATATATATATAGTGGCTCGATTCCGAAAGTGCCAATTTGGGTCACATTTTGAGATGGGTCCTCGTCCGCCGAGCTGCTCTGTTCACCTGGGATGAAAAGGGCAAAGGTCGACGGGCTCAACTGGTGGGCAGTGGGTCCGCACCTGGAGCGTTTTGATATGGCAATTAAGAGCGCAGCTGCATTTTGCATTCGCCAGCGTTTTAGTAGCTGCTCTTGTTTTTGCTGTTGCTTTCACCATTCACTTGGCTCGTGACGCACATGCAGCAGGTGAGAAATAGTGGGAGGTGGGTGTGTGGGGGGGACTTTCGCTGCAGTCGGCCTTGCATTACGACATTCTTTAGTCGGAGATGGGTACTATCATAAAATATGGCCAAAAAACAGGCAGAATAGCATTGAAATGCATAGCATAAATAGCTTATTTAAATATTGCTCGACTAATTTAGTGATATTTAATATCAACAGAGATCAAGCTTGAATAGCTTCTCACTTTAAAAAAGTTATTAGACTTGTGGCACTACTGCAGCCCTATCTCGCACCCTCAACACAAAACATTTTCAGCTTTTCCAGCTTTTTGTGTTTACCCGCGAATTAAGATCTTCCGTCTACGTGATGACAACTAACAATGACAATTAGAATGCAAATATTTATAGATTTCATTCGGTGCCCGTTGTAGTCGGCGATTTGGGCGAATGCGAGGTGTCGCTCCGCACCATTGGTGGGTGATTCATCGGAGCGGAGTTCTGGGCACCCAGATAGCTTTGTGAACACCAAACCCACGCACACAAGCCGAAACTGGCTAAAGCCGGACAACGAGTTGATTGTAAACAAATTCACCGACCGAAATGGGAACGGCGGAGAACAGGTTATCTTGGGTACAACTAAATTTAGCCAGTTGAAGACTGATTGATGTTGAGCCTGAAACTAACTACAGCTTTTGGTTTCTTCGTTACAGAGCAATGCGTCTCGACACGAACTCAAATGTGGACTTCAAAGCATTCGAATCCAGTTCAAGCTCATGTGTAAGTAGTGCCAAGCAAACGCCTTCAACAGCAGCTCTCACAATTCCCACCTTTAGCCTGTCAAATTGGATAACCTGGCCACCTGGGGGGGCTCACAGAAAACAGACACACGGCTGCCGATCACGGACTACTCCAACCTGGGCGGACCCCGGCACAATCGCAGTCCATTTCCACTCTGCAAAGATGTCAACAATCGCTTCGTAATCTGGTTAGTACCAAACAAAATTATAGAAGACTAAGCTCTAAAAAATTATTTTGAATTATCATGATGAAACAAAACGCATTTAATTAAATGGCTTTAACTGCCACAAGATACCTTTTAAAATTCGAATTACATATATGACTAAGTTGTGTAAACATAAACTAAACTTGGTGTGATACAGATTATATTGCTTTGTGTTAGATTGTAAAGAAGTTAGAATGTAGATTAGTTACTTGTCAATAATAAAGTTGTATGCATATGGAGGTAACCAAATTAGTAATACCTTTTCGATCATGTTGAATGCATTACAATGCTATGTCAGAGATCTCCTTTAACCTTTTTTCTTAATCTATCAGGGATGGGGACATGACCACTCTGGAGGTGGACGCCATCACAAACACCAGCGATGAGACTCTGACTGAAAGCAATAGCATATCGGAGCGCATCTTCGCAGTGGCTGGTAACCAGCTGCGCGAGGAGGTGAGCACCACGGTTAAGGGTAAGTTGGGTCTGAAAGAGTGCAATACCATATAATATCTGATATATCTGCCACTTAGAATGCCGCACTGGGGATGTGCGCATCACGCGTGGATACAATCTGCCCGCCAAGTACGTGCTGCATACAGTGGCACCTGCCTACAGGGAAAAGTTCAAGACGGCCGCCGAAAATACGCTGCACTGCTGCTACAGGTAAGTCCGATGTTTTGGGAACTTTCTACTCACTAAGTAGTTCTATTTTGATAATTGAGTTAAAAAGAGATCATTAATACTTTTCCAAAGAATATTGATTGGTAGTGTAAAAGCTGTATTATAGTATTGTATTGTATTTTATTATAAATAACCTTCAGTTGTAATTAAATATGTTGTTCCTCCTTTACAGAAATGTCCTGTGCAAGGCGAAGGAACTGAACCTGCACACCATCGCCCTGTGCAACATCAGTGCCCACCAGAAAAGCTTTCCCGCGGACGTGGCAGCCCACATTGCCCTGCGTTAGTACCAAATGAAATACATTCACTACCTATATCTCCGAACTGACTAAAATCTATTAACCCAATGTGCAGGTACCATTCGTCGCTATCTGGACAAGTGCACCCTGCAGGTTGTGATATTGTGCGTGGGCAGCAGCGAGCGCGGCACCTACGAGGTCCTGGCCCCACTGTACTTCCCCAGGGATCAGCTGGAGGAGCGCAGTGCCCTGTGGCAGCTGCCCAAGGACATTGGCGGCGAGTTCGGGGAGCCGCAACATCCGGATCCCGATCGCCAGATACGCATCATCCGCAATCCGCAGCACAGTGTCCACATGCGTCATCGTTTAGGTGAGTAACGAAGCACCATATACAAGCAACTTGGCCTTTTATCCTAGAAGTCGGATATATATATATTTTATATATTTTTTTATAAAACTGAGTATATGCAATGAGCAGAGTGTATTACCCAGCGAAATGATAGTGTATCTTGTCGTGAAGATCATTTTTATGGGCATAGCACATAGCACATATCACATTCCTGATTGTAGCTGTGCGATTGTGGCTTTCGTCACTGCTTTCTCACTGGCGGCTTATCAATCGGCTGTCGATGATAAAGACGGCTATCAACATGGCAATGATTGTACATGCGGTATATACAGTTCCTTTGTTGCCTGTCGATAAGATAGGAACACAGCAGTGGCACAAGTGAATAACGCATGAAACACCAGCGCAATATAAGAGAAATTCGCTATTGTCTGCAATGTTGACTGGCCTTTCGACTTCTATGGCTTCAGTTACGCTGCAAAGTCGGTCGAGTGCGGGTCACTTGGCAGTAGTTGCATTCGATTGGTCGCGCGAAAGTCACAAGTTTTCGGTATTTGGGCCATCCTATCCACAACAACGAACCAATTATACCAACTAACGTGTTTGTAAGTGCTTGCCACACAGAAACTTACCAGGCTTACTCTAAATATGTGTCATAAATTCAGTCAAGAGTAAAATGTATCTTTGCCAACTTAGTTACTGTGCTAGCTGACAGAAAGCTGAGTGCTAAGAATAGGAAGAAATTTCGTTGCATACTTTCGGGATAAATTTCTGTTTGCGAAAGTGTAAAATCGCTTGTAGCTACAAGTAAAATATTTAAGGGAAAGAATACGCAAATTAATAATTGTTTAAGTTTACTGTGACAACTATCGTTTCGAACCAATCTCTTTAATTAGATTTGACCTTGGTACTTGTATTTTCCTTAACTAAACGTAAAAAATATAATTGTAATATAATTTATTGTCTGATTCAATTTCTATTATCTTAAACTAGTTATGTTGTTTGTTGTTAATGTTTCAAATAAACAATTGACAATCGTTACAAAAATCAGTTTATTGCATATTTTTGACTGACAGTTTATTGCATATTTTTGACTGACTGTAAAGATAAAAACGGAAACGTAACACACTTTTCAGATTTTGTTTACGATAACAATTAGTTCCAATCAAAATGGTGGATTGAGTTACTTTTAAAGTAAAATACAATTATTTATATAGTAAAATGCGTAATCAGATCTTACCTAATAACTCCTATAGAACCCACAAAATCTTGATTAGTTAATCTTCGACTACATCGTCTTATTTGAACATGTAAGCGAAAGCTAATAACATTTTGCATTCGTCTTACGTTGACTTATCATCAAAAGTTAGTTAACTTGCTCTGGCCGCGCTTATCACGATTAGTGTCACTCAAGTGTTTTGGCCTGGCCAAGTTCCGTTCTGGGCCTTAATCATGTCGTCGCAGTCGTGTTATCAGTCTTATCAGTTATCCGCCGAGAGCGATGCAAAGCGAGCGCTGAAGTGCGAGTGAGGGGCGAGTGGAAGGGGGGTGAGCAGAGGGCAGCATCCAGTTTTGCTCAACGCTCGTGCGTTTATCCGCTCCGCTGCTGTGCCGCCTCAACCGCCCGGAGCTGGCATTCAGTTCGACTCACATTCCGCAGCGCTGAAGTTCGCAGATTACAGAAAGCGTTTGCTCTGCGGGCATAATCCAAATCCAAATCGAAGCCGAAATCCAGCGCAGAATGATAAACAACTCGTTTGAGTTCTCGTGTAAAGATCAAAAGTCCAAACGCCCCCAAAAAAATACAAAGAAAAATTGTTGAAAGATCACGAGTTGCAAGTTACCAGTTTCAGTTCGATAAAGATAGTGTACAATTTTCAAAAATATTTCATATCTCAACTCTTGAAAAAATCACAATATGATATATGTGATTAAATGCTCTTATATTTTAAGAATCTATATATATTAGTTGCATATATTTTAAGCTAAATAGTTTATTTACAAGAACTTCAAACTGATTTCGTTATATTAAAACCCATTTACCATCATTTATCTCCCTCAGCCGACGACGATTCAGACGTGAGTCCACACGACATGGAGGGCAATAGCTCGGATCTGGAGTGCGGAGCTCGGGATATGAACGGTCTCAGCCTGAACTCGTACAGCAGCGGATTGCAGGCTCAGCTTCAGGTGAGTTGCAATTTAAGCATCCGAGCTGAAGTTGATTTGCTAACTCATTGATGCAATTGATACCCAATGCCCACAACAGCGTGATCTGGATCGGCAGCATCTGCTCAGCGATCGACCACGCACCGGAGTTTACGAGAATGTCATTTCCGAGGGAGTCGAGGGCATTGAGCACCAGGAAAGGTAAGCTATTCTGGTTACTACTTGATATTAGATACAATAAGTTTAGATAGATCGTTTTATTGTTAATTTACCCGATTTAAAGGTCGAGATTAGCTGAATAATAGGTCATTACACAGCATACACCCCATAATATGATATTATATTATTTTTGGCAATTATCGCTTTTAGATGTTAGCATAGAAAATTCTGATTAGTCATCTTCCCATTAGCATTTAATCGAGAAAGTAAACATTAATAGAAGTGAAATGTTTTGAATGCCTTTAATGAGTGAATCATTTCAATTTTGTAAACAACTTTTTCTGTACCACAATCATTGTGTAATTTTGGGTAAATAAAATCAAATGTAGGTTAAAAGCGAAGATTCGGATTAAGCAGAAGTACGTTAAGTGGAGTTCAGACTTGCAGATCCCATGATTAGATAACTATATACCTATGTATTTCATTTCGAGCTTAACTAGTTTATCACTTGATCGCTTATGATACCATATGACGCAGTGCGTCACCTAATTTCCTGGAGTGTGGGGAATCTGCAGCTAATAAAGCGGCCGGAAAAGCACGCACTAGTAGAGGTTGGCCCTCCTGCTCCTGCTCCTCCAATAAACACCTCGTCAGCGAGCCCTTCCTTCGGCGTTTTTATTACAGGAGCATGCCGGAAATATCTTAACCGTCTGGCAAATGCCTTTCCTCTATGTAAATTCCGCCGCTTGACGAAATTTTAGAGGTCCCTGGCACGCAACCCGGTAGCTCGGCTCGGTTTCTGGCTAAAATTGAATTTAGTGATGAGGGGGAGAGCGGAAAGTGCTTGCCCATCGTCCTCCACAATGCTAATTGGACTGGCCAAGTGTTCGGTGACCTTCTTCATTTGTGACGCCAACTATGACGTAGGAATATTGAGCAGAGTGGCGTCATAGTTTGCGTGAAATCTTCACAACCCCAGCAAATGAATATTTACAGCTCTGTGGTGGGTCTAAAAAAAGAGTTCACTATTTTTCAGTTAGCAGGAGCTACACTTGAAAAAACTGTAACACATTTCTACATAAATCAGGCTATAAATTTAATTATCCTTCAAATTCGTATGGGATATACCTCAAAGATACTCTTATCGCCTGAAAAATATTTGTTTTGCCGTTTTATTCGTGGACAAAGATTAGAGGTAAACATTTATGAATATTTATAAATGCTCTTATTAGCGGAGATAATTTGTGTTCAGTTGGAACTAAGTCTGTCAAACAGAAGATAACATCTTAGGGTTGCACTACTCGTATTATAATAAATACGGATAAAAATCGAAGAAGTTATAGATCAATATAGAAATATATATGGGAAAAAATGAAAATGTCATAAAATTGATGTAAATGTTAATCATTTAGATAGCGTTAACTTGATGCATACTTGTTCCAAATATTGGCGACTACCCTAATTAAAACAATTCAAGTGACAGCTCGACCGAGGTGGATATCTGGTGAATCCGCTGGTAACCGGATCGGCCGGTGGCTATATAATCAGAATATCGAACCGTTGCAGTTCATTGAATGAAACCGCACAAATGCCCGCACACATTTTGTAGACATTTAAGTGCAACATCTCCCAGGCATCTTAATTTATTCAACCGATTTCATGGGAGCCGTTTGTTTGTACATGCATATGCATGTGTATTCAGTGCTTCCTGGACCAGTTTTCCACTGTCACTCGCCGCCTGTTTTGTGTGTGCGTGCGAGGGGAATGCACCCCACTGTGCAGGCGCCTCTTCTCGATTAAATTCAGTCTGAGGTCATCGAGGCACATGCAGAAAACATGATTTCGATTTATTATTACTTTCCTACAACTAATTAGTTTATAAGAGCACTGTTATTCAGTTATGGGGTATCTAATTATTGACTGTTATTTTTTTTTATTCGTAGTTAAGTTTTTAATTACATTCTGAGGTCATCTAGTCTCGCTTAAACGTAAATATGAATATTTGAAAATAGATAGGAAGCATGCATAGATGAGATTTGAATTTGTAAGCCTTCTTAGCAATATGTTGGTATTGAATTATACCGCTATTATTGCTTTCTTTAATCTCCAACATTTGATTTAAATCTGAGCTGGATTCAAATTGCGTTTTTTTATAATATCCAGTGCAAAGGTTTGTTTTTAAATAATTAAGCACCTTATGCTTGATTTGAATTCTTCTTCTGAGTAATGATTCCATAAATCGTACAAATTGAAATCGTTTTGATCTTATTATTTTCAAAATGTACACTTGTACATTTGTTTACGCACATTCATGAGTCAAGAGTAATGTTGTTTATGCCAACCATCCATTCTGATGGAAATGTTGCACATTGCACGCATACGCCCGTACTTCCCACTGAATGTGCTAGTATGGGTGAGTGGTGGGCGGTGGGTTGTGGAACAGAAATAGCATTCGTGTGTTCGTTTTTTGCGCATTTAGCTGCCAACTGACAACGCAAACATTTGAACTGATTTCATTTTTGGACAGTTTTGTTTTAGCCCGACTGACATTAGTGCAAATAAAGCCGCTAACATGATGTCCTTGGGTTGTTGTTGTTGCTGCAGCCCTGCCTCTAACGGTACTCGCTCTTCTGGGCATTGGTGTTGTAACTGATTGCCATTGGAGAGGCGAAAAGGGCGCACGCTCCAAAAATGAGAGAGTGACCCCATACTCTCTCCCGAGCAACGTACACTGGCAGAAAAAGCCAGCTTGATACCAAATGCGCAGGTCAAACTAGGCAACTCATTTGCCTTTTGATTGTGTGGGATCAATTTATATAAGATAAATTAACTTTACTTTCAATACAAACACAATTACCTCTAATATATTCAGTGTTAATGATATTCATGAGCTTACATTGAGGTTCATTTGGACTTGAATTGTAATGCAATCTCGATTAAAATACTTTTTTAAAGTAATACGATTTAGCAGATCGTAACAGCTTTTCTTTCTATGCAGCATCATCGCGTGGGAGAGAACGGGAGCAAGAGTGTAAGCTCTTTTGCGGCGACGTCGCCACTGCGTCTCTCTCTCTCTCCACCGCTACCTTTCCCTCGCTCCTTCGCGGCTGCTGGGGCGGCGAAAAAGATTCAAGAGCAGCCGCACTCGCCGCCAACTCGCTCATTCGAAAAGCTCCACTCGCGGCGAACGGACGTGCATTGAGATATATATCCGTTAGGGCGCCAATTCCATATAGGAATCGGTGATAAATCCATAAAATCGCATCGAGCTAAAAGCTGAAAGTATAAGGGAAAAACTATTTCTATTTTCGAATTTCCACGAGCCGCTTCCGTACAACGCAAAAGTCTGGCTACTACGCTGCCCGCACATACGTATTATTTAACGGAGAAAAATACCCTGAACTATTAATAAGTATTTGGCAAAAGGAAAAAAAAACAGTTAGTTTGACGTCAATTGAATGCTCTAAATCGGTTCGAAATCAGCAGCGAGCAAATCAAAACGTACAGTTAACCGTTGAAAAAAAAAACCTAATTTCTATTTTGACTTAAAATCGATATACCGTAATTGTGCGCGAGAGGCGAACGACGAACTCAAAGGGAACAGCAAGTAGTGCCACCCACCAGCGAAACCAGCAACAACTACAACCCATCCGAAACTGAGTAAACTATGACAATGCTAGAAGGCATGACGTCGATTGACCTGGGCTCCAGTCCCATGCAAGAAACCACGGGCGACATGAACGACGTCCTCCCCGATGAGCTCATGGAGTCGCCGGAGGAAAGGTAAGGGCCTCGCCAGTCGGTGTGGTGCGATGTGTCAGTCACGGAATCCGACGGCCAATCAACGCCCCTACTACGCCTCCTAGCTGTAAACAATTGCTCCTTGGCAAGAGTTTAATGACGTCAGCGATGGGTGGGAGTGCAATACAGCCTAACTGCTCCAGTTCGATTCAATAACTATCAGATACATAAAGCTGGGAGCCACTTACGCAGTTATGACTACTTACTATAAGATATTCTACATCGCAATACAAAATGTTTCGATCAAAATTAGTCATTTAATGGGTAGAGGAGCCTTACTATGTGGAATTAGGAGCTAGATAGTTCAAAATCTAATGGAAAGGAGTAGGAAATTAATAGATTTTATAAAAAGAAGCCTTACTCTGTGCTTATCAGGTTCTGTACTGATATGAACATTTAATAGAGTTTTTCAGTTGAATACGTTCATGTTCCACCATTGCACTATTCACAGTTAATTAAGTACAGCTGAACTCTTCCCTCCCCAGTTGCCACAAAGTCTATTTTTAGACTCGTGCATCCTTTGGTTTGCCGTGCAGCTTGGCCCTGACTGTGCACCACCCACCCATGCAACCTTCACCCGTTCATCCGTTCACCCACCGCAAGTGAACCTAAACAAAACCATAGAACCTTTCGGCCTTGTTTCTCCGTACGTGCCAGCGAATAATAACATGCAATGTGTGTGATGGCAGGAAATGTAATCTAATAATAATGTTATTACTTTTCTGCGGCACTGACTTGTTAAAGTGTGAGATTTATTCTGCGGATTAGCATTGCGCTTTAATATTCATTGTATATTTCGCACGATAATCACATTCAGGGGGCACCACCCGCCAAATCTACCTGCATCCGCATCCGCAGCTGTATCTGTATCTGTATCTTTAGCTGGGCAAACAGCAATTATGAGATTGTGATCGAGATTGAGTTGGTTAGCACTGCGTCACAATGCGTCACATTTGGGCACTATCTGGCCCATTATCTGGCCATCTCTCCGCAGTCGTAAACGGCTTATCGGTTGCTGCTACCGGAGTCACAGCCACTAAGTCAGCTGAAATTGACTCATATTAGTCCGCATTTGGCGGAGGCTGAGGCATTCAATTAGCCAGTTTGAAAGTTTGTATTTCGGCGTGTGGCGTCGAAAGCTGTTAATCATCTTAGCACAACTTTTTCACACCTTTGAGTACGCGATATAAGTCGATACGATATATATATAAGTCGATTCTCTGTCGAATGACTCATACTCATAGTAAAGTGCACACTCATTCACCGGCCAATTGAATGCACATCAAATTCGGAACTTAATTTGGATGACCTATTTTCCCTGCCCATTCCCATTCTAATTTCGTACTTTTATCTGGCAAATATTGGCCGGAATTTAGCAACTAAGTTAACAAAAGCAAACCAGCTAAGCATGAGTATATCACGCCTTTCGCATTAATAATTCACCAGGCGGATAAACATGATGTTCAGCGGCTTTGTTTTTAGCGAAATGAATTCCAAGCAGTCGGCCAAGGCGACTCCACAATAGCTTCAATACATCTATATGCTTATATGGCCTGGAATTGCGTGACGCCACATAATAATCGATCGAACTCCCCTCGCCAAGCAATCCAATCAATGTGGGCTACACATAATCGTTATATGTCTAGTACTTGAAAAGTCAGAGGCCGGAGAGTAAACAAAATGAAAGCAATCTTAAGTAGAACCAGTCGTGCGTGTAATCCATTTTGCAAGCGATCTTAGAATGTAAGGTATATCTATAAACACAAAAATAAAATATTTATATATGTAATCCATTTTGCAATCGATCTTAGAATGTAAGGTATATCTATAAACACAAAAATAAAATATTTATATATGTACATATATATACTTATTTGTGTACATGTGTACATAGGTTATTTTAAACATCTAACAGAATTAGCAGCAGATTAGTTTCATAGGACCTACTACTATAAATCTGTATGGGATTAACCGCTGAGTTTTGTTTTCTTGCAGATACGAGCGCCTCCTGCGTCGCGCCCAAGTCGAGGATTTGACGGAGGTGTCCGGCATCGGCTGCCTTTACCAGAGCGGCGTGGACCGCCTGGGTCGGCCTGTGATTGTGTTCTGCGGCAAATGGTTCCCCGCCCAGAACATTGACCTGGAAAAGGTAAGAGCACTTTAAAGCAGCTATCCACATTGACAAATACTAATCCTACTTGCACTGCAGGCCTTGCTATATCTGATTAAGCTACTGGATCCCATCGTTAAAGGAGACTATGTCATCTCGTACTTCCACACGCTGACATCCACGAACAACTATCCATCGCTGCACTGGCTGCGTGAGGTCTACAGTGTGTTGCCTTACAAGTGAGTTCCGATCTCAACACCTGATGAAAAAGCACATTTTGCTAAGTTCTGCTTTTATTTGGATAGGTACAAGAAGAACCTGAAGGCCTTCTATATTGTGCACCCCACTTTCTGGACTAAGATGATGACCTGGTGGTTCACCACGTTCATGGCGCCGGCCATCAAGGCCAAGGTGCACTCGCTTCCGGGTGTGGAGCACCTGTACTCGGTCATCACCAAGGATCAGCTGGAAATTCCCGCCTACATCACCGAGTACGACATGGCGGTAAGTCGGATTGAACATGGTTTCCATACGATTTGTAAACGATTTAAATATGCGTTTTTGAACCTCCTTACAGACCAATGGCCTGCATTACTTCAATCCTGTGCCGACTGCCTCGTAGATGGCGGCCATCGTTGCTGTCTAGGACAGCTGGCAGCCACCATAGCATATACATACATATATATAGTTACACAGATACATTTGTGAAGTTTTTATAGATTTTATAGAACGTATTTTATTTTCGTGATAAGTAATATTTGTTTACTTGCGCATAACTTTCGATGTTGTCGTTTATCGATTGACTTGCCGCAAGTTTTGTTGAACATTGTGTAGCATACTTTTATGGGAGTGGCCGAGTCGCCCCGCCCGCCCGCTCGGTAGCCCAAAAACCAATTAGCTAAAAGATAAATCGGCAGCCCCAAAAAACCAGATAATTGTGTGAAACATTCTTATGAATTGCATGGAAATTAGTTGATTAGTTGGCATCGGCAGAACAAACCTTGTTATTTCGCTATAAATAGTTGAAAAGTTGAGATATTCGGTAGGAAATCGATGGGGTGGATTCGATGAGGAGGACTCGTCGTTAGTGGGATTAGGATACGAGGAGAAACCAAAAACGTTAGCAATGCTGAAGAAAATAAAATTTGATTAGAGACCCTGCATGTACGGATATACACAAGATTATTCTAAATATGAAATTGATAAATTGTACTTGATACTTGATTACGGAAGGGAGACGTATATATGAATAAGTATACATATTGTTAGTTATCTTTGCAATTACAAATTGTATTATTAATGTATTAATACTAGAGCTAACGCGTATGCAGTTTGATCCCCCGATATACATACATATACACACACATACGTACTAAAATTCAATTGTATTTATACATAACTATATACTAAATATACACAACTAATAAATTAAACCAATCGAAACCAAACCAACCACGGATGCGAACTCGACTCGCAGAGAAGCATATATTTTGAAGCTCTGAGATGCTGAGCAACTGAGAAGTGCAGGAACAGCAGGAGCCTGCAGAACCTTTTGTAGATACTTACTAGAGCTCACCGTAAGGCCCTCCCAACAATCGAAACACCAATAAAGAACCTAACGAATAACAAGTAATGAAAACTGAATACTGAATACTGAATACTGTATACTGTATACTGTATACTGTATACTGTATACTGTATACTGAATACTGAATACTGATACTGTTCAACTTTGATATGATATGTTTAGGCGCAGGAGAATTTCCAACTCGAGACACGTCCCTTTATCTTCCATGCACCGTTTGCGCTCAAAGAAAAAAGAAAGCCCCAGAATCAAAGCCAATAGCACGCCACTGCTATACGTACATATATATTTGTAATTGTGAGATAGGTATTGTAATTAGTCGATTCAATTATGGCGCACTCGCTGGCAGTAATCAGAAAGCAGAGCCACTCAAACTCAAACACACACTTACAACACTGCGCACCACCAGTTGAAGAGCCAAAAGACAGCCACAGCCAACACCAGCAGTTGATTTAGCAACTACGCAATTACATGCAAAGTAAAATGCACTCAGGGATTGATTTAAAACTAAAAACCAAACGAAACGAATACCCAAAAGCAAAAACCAAAAATTAAGAACGATATGAAATTTAGATAAACGACAAATGCGCTTTCCACGAACCACAATCGGCAGCCTGGCTAGTACCTAAAATGAGAAATTAAGTAGAGTTATAGCGAAACACCAAAGTGAGATAGTTTTTGGACATAGGCTCTTATAGGCACCTGCGTATGTACATACATATGTCGTAGGCAGTTCGTCCGACAATTATGCCAATTACGTAATTTGTATTGCCTCACCAGCTGAATTTAGGAAAATTAACCAGAGTGTGCTATGGGGTTCACCTAAGTTCCCTGCCAGCTCTAACAATAATCAGAATCATACTATAGTGTACTCAAACGTTACGCTTGCATGAGAACCACCTTACAGGAGTACAACAATCGGGATTCGCCTAGATAGAAATGGTGGCCCATCCTATGGCTTACTCAACTGTTATTGAAAATTCAAAAACCAAATATTACTCTAGAGAGTCCCAAGTCGAGGAGAATCCAAGTTATGCCAAGTGTTCCTTTCTAAAAAGTATATATTTAGACGAATACTTTTCGTAATATTTGAATATTTGTAGTTAATTCTTAAAGCCAACCCACAAGTACTTAACTAGTAATCTCATTGAATCTTAATATTTCCCCCAACTTTCCCTTCTAATATTGCTATTGCTTTAGCGTTAAAAATCGAAATTCGAAAACTAAACCAAACCGAACCGAAAGAAATATAATAAAATATTGACTAAAACTGATTTGTTGCTAAATTAATGAAATTGTACCTTCGAAAGGAATTTTGCGATCGATTCTTTCTAGCGTAGCACCAATTCCTTATAGTTGTTAAATCGGGAACGAGATTAAGAATGATCGTCGTGGCACAAAATGCGAAATTAAGTTAAGTTTTTCCAAAATTCGAGAATCCAGCTCCTTGTTCTTTTTGTATATATAAGTACATAAAAGGTAACAAATTTAATTGGTAACTAATAAAAGGAAAAAAACAAAACATTATCTTTCTTTGAATTAGTCGAAAACTGTGTTGCGTTTCAAAAGTTTCTTAAATACTATTAAAAATCACATTCTAAGGCACTCTACTGAGTCACTGTATTATCAGTTTGGTCTGCTTTGAGTTTGGAGTGTACTTCTCTTTGTATTCATCGAACATCCTCTCCAGCGCGTCTATCACCTGCCCATGGATCTTGTCCACATATTCGGGATCGGGCGTCTCGCATTTTTCCACATCGATGGGGGAACCAACTGAATTATAGAGATGGGAATGGGGGTTATAAACTATAAGTAAAGGAACAAGTATTTGGCACTCACCAACTTGGACAATACGTCGTCGAAGGGGCAGAATGCCATAGTTGTAGTTGAAGATACCACGACCCTTGGGAAGAAGCGGTGAAATGCCTGTGAATTTCTTGACCACATTCTGGAAGCGACGCAGCGAGGAGTCCGGAGGATTTGCCACCTGATCAAATATGTCCACCTCGCCAAAGGACAACGAGGGCACAATCGACGACCTAGCAAAGCAAAGGAATGAATCTATTGATTCTTATAATTTATGAGCTCCTCACTAACCCGGTTCGAACAGCCATTTTGACGAAACCCTTCCTATTCTTCAAGGTTAAAATGTACTGTCCCGGATGAGAGTCCATGGCTTCCTTGGCGCCACCAACAAGTACGGCCACCGCATTGGATGTGAAACCATCCAAGTTATCCTTGTGCTTGGGATCATTTGACTTGCTGAGTAAATAGGCCAGGGATTCCTTGGAAACCGATACCATGCCCCACCAGCGCACTATGTCCCGCAGAAAAGGCGTCTTGAAGTGATGATCCAGGGTGGCGATCTTGGGTCGAACTTGCGGGAAAAGGGATAGCCAGTTGCCGATGTCCAAGCTCATGTTAATGCAAGTTCCAGTTCTAGCGGTGTAATCAACATGTGATAAGATATAAAAAGCAGTTGATCTATAGTTACCCAAGTATTCCGTGTGGAAAGCTTGCTACGATATAGTTTCTGTTGGGAGGCAACTCGGCGGTTTTCACAAGTTCGATGGGGAAATAGTTTCGATATCTTTGATTACTGCGGTAGAATAACCAGCTGGGGAATGGGGAAAGTTAGTGGGGTCTATTATCTCCTCAGCAATCGGGATACTCCAGTTTAAGCACTTACCCATTACCTTCCATAATGCCGTAATTTCTTTTATAATCCAAATAAATTTTTACAAAATAGATAAGAAGCAGACTACGCACAAACATTTCGCCGTAGTACTTAAAAATATGAAAGAAAGATACAAATTGTTAGTGATTTCTTAATTCCAGTATAGTAATTATAATAATTATAATTTAAATTGGATGCTGCCACAAAATTCTCAAGCTATTTCTTTTATCGCTACTATAGGCTTTTTGAATATCTTACAGTCAGAGAAAAAACCATTCTCAACGATCTCGATTTGAGAATTTCGATCTCAAAATCTAGCCAAGGTCGAATCGTGCTTAGCTTACGCAGATCGAGAACGAAACATTCTCAGATGGCAAATGACTTTGATCTTGTTTATATTATCTTCCACAATCTTAAATCCGATACCGATTTCGTGTAAAGCACGACCGATCTCGGTTTTTTGTAGTTCTCAATTTTTCTGTGTAATATACAATTTGCTCTGAATGATTACCAGCAGGATAGCGACGGCGAGGCAGGACGAGAAGGGCAGCGTGAAGAAGGTATAGGTGAAGAACGACGTAACCAGGGTCTGGAGCCGCCGTTCCAGCGGAACCCAGAGAGGAGCCCATTCGATTGTCATGTTCAGTTCAACCGATCTTCAACACAAGAAGCGACTATTTCGACGAGTTTCCAGCGACTGAGCGATGGGGTATCAGCACACACAATTTCCAGGGTGTATCGTGGGGTACTTGTCCAATGTGACGCCTCTTCGGAGCGATCCGCAAGTGTCGTTAACAGTTTGAGAACCGCACTCAAGTGATAAGCCCATTGATAATTGCCTTAATCCAGACACTAGACATTACACAATAGGTGGGGCATGGAGTAGATTAGGTCACAAAGCAGATGCTCTGAAAGGTAGCCAGTCAAACTCCGATTTATTTGCCCAAATTATAGTCAAATCAGTCTGATAACGGATCTTAAGTGGCTGTAAAAGTTGATTCGATCTTAGCTGGTTGTTTTCAATTGACGGTGGCTGAATCATATCTTGGGAACCCGGTACTATTCCAATGTTTATGTATGCCGGCAACAGTCATCCTATCACGATCGATTCTTGACCTTTACTCGAAGAACCTAATGATGTGGTTCCACGTTTTGGCGGTGCTTCGCAACAGTCATTCCATTGTGCGTACCCCAATAGTGCGTTCTGCGATAAGGAATCCAGCCGATTTTGTCGTAGTTTTACCAGAGATCTGTGTCGCCTTTATCAGCCGAGTGTTTCATTCACAAAAGTGCTGATTCACGCAGACTTTGTTACATTGAACTGAAATGATATTGTAACTACTAAGAGTAATCAACTTGTAATGAGATAACCAGTTTAAATTCAATTAAAAAGCTCGTTTCTTTTTCAATACACTACATAGGAATATTTGTATCAACATGATTTAATTCAGTGGATGAAACAGTACTACTGACTACTAATCTCACTATCCACTTTAAAACTAGTGAACAACTAGAGTGGCACTCTTCGAATTCTCCAAGTACTTGTCTTTGTACTGATCGAATAACTTCTCCACAGCCTCAATGACCTGTCTATGAACTTTGTCCACATAATCCGATTCTGGCTGCTCGTTCTTTACCACATCGATGGGAGCACCAACTGGGAATTTAAATATTATTAACACTTATATGTATAAAGTATAGAATGAAGAACTTACCAACTTGGACAATGCGTCGTCGGAATGGCAGGAAGCCAAAGGTGTAGTTGAAGAATCCGCGGCCCACAGGAATCAGCGGAGAAACTCCGGTCAGCTTCTTTACAAAGTCCTGGAACCGGCGGAGCAGCGAGTTGGGGGGATTGGCCACCTGATCGAAAATGTCCACCTCTCCGAAGGAAAATGAAGGAACAATCGATGAGCTGAAACCAGGACATATGTCAATGGGAATTTAAATTACACCTGAAACCATTACTTACCCCGTTCGAATGGCCATTCGCACGAACCCCTTCCTATTCTTCAAGGTTAAAATGTACTGTCCAGGATGAGAGTCCATGGCTTCCTGGGCCCCGCCAACCAGAATGGCCACCGCATTGGAGGTGAATCCATCCCGATTATCCTTGTGCTTGGGATCATTTGACTTGCTGAGCATGCGGATCAGCGCCTCCTTGGACACTGACACCAGACCCCAGCAGCGGAGGACCTCACGCATGAACGGAACATGGAAATGCTGATCCAGAGTGCCCAGTTTGGGACGCACTTGAGGGAATAGCTCCAGCCACTTGGAGATTTCTAAGCCCATGTTAATGCCAATGCCTGTGCTACAATACAAATCAGTGTCTATTTATATTCGAACGATTAGATTGGCTATCTGTCAAGTTGCTTACCCCAGAATTCCGTGGGGAAAGCTGGCCAAGATGTAGTTCTTAGTAGCTGGCAGCTCGGCTGTTTTCACCAGCTCCACGGGAAAGTAATCGCGATAGTGGCGATGCAATGGGTTGGTGCGTGTTATCATCCAGCTGAGCGAGGTACATAGGTACACAGCGATATAATCTTACAGAGACTTTCGTTAGTACTCGACTTACCCATTGCCATCCACAACGGATTGGGTTTTCTTGTGGTGCACAAAGACGTAAGCCAAGTAAGTTACCATCAGGCTGCGTACCAAAAGACCTCCGTAGATCTTAAATGAAACTCATGTTCTGTTACTCATGCATATGACTAAATGGTTAGTGATTTACCAGTGATCCAGCTACCAAAAGGAAGGAAACTGACAATAGTATCAGAAGCATGGAGGTAAAAAAGGCCGTGACCAGTACCTGCATCCGGCGTTGCAGAGGAACCCGCAGTGGTGCCCACTCGATTTTCATGTCTGCTGTGTTTCAAAAATGCCCAAAAAACTCCACCAGCTGCTCTTTCGACGGTTCTCACACGACTGAATGATATGAAAGCCAGCGATGGTCAAATTGCCCTGTACTAGACTTATACTTATCCTTATCGGCTTCATGCAGGGCGCCCGCATTACCTGCTAATCACAAACCAACTAACCAGTCAGTAGTACTTTGTGTGGGGCTGATGGGAATTTGCGATTGGAATGATGAAGATTATAAAGTCGGCATGCAATCGCCGTCTGGGTGCAAAGGTATGCGGCGATTCCTGGGAGATTACCCACTTTCAAGAGCACTATGATTCAATTAGCACTTTATGTTGTTGGTCGTATATCTTCAAACTAACTTATAAGTCAGTTAAGTGATAAGCTGTGTTATTTGTATACTACATACAGCTAATAGCGATTATCGGATTAAGTAGTATGCTAGATAAACATTAGTATGATGAAATAATTGCCATTTAACTGAAGGCTGTAGTTTCAAAAGCAATAAATATTAGTATATTTGGTATATTCTGCGCTCAGTGTTATGGCTTTCCCCATATGAATAATTTAATAAATCATATTCATTTTAAATGTAACTCCAATTTCAACTGATCGTTGATCAGCACTGTTTGCCGTCTTATCGATAAATAATAGCTGTATAGCGATAGCTGCTTATTCAGTCGATCACTACCCGTCGTTTTAAAAAGCTTGTATGGCAAATAAAATAAAATCTCTGATAAAATTAGGTTTTTTTTATATTAAATGCTTATAAAGCACTCATTTGATCACATTGAATGACAATAACTTCTCGACTAGTGTATAATCAGCTTGTCCTGCTTAGAATTCGGTATGTACTGATCCTTGTACTTGGCGAACATCTTCTCCAGGTCCTCAATGACCTGTTTGTGTATCTTATCCACATAGGCTGCGTCTGGTTGATCGCTCTGAACCACGTCGATGGGAGCGCCAACTGAAATATTGAAAAGTTTATTTAAATCATGGAATGATTCGGCATTTAAATGAGCTGGGGACTCACCAACTTGCACAATGCGTCGACGGTTGGGCAGAAAGCCAAAGGAGTAGTTAAAGATGCCGCGGCCAACGGGTATCAGCGGAGATATCCCCGTAATCCTCTTTACAAAGTCTTGGAAGCGACGAACCCGAGAGTTCGGTGGATTGGCCACCTGATCCAGAATGTCCACCTCGCCAAAGGAAAACGTGGGCACAATCGAAGACCTCAAATGAAGACAAGAGACAATCAAAAATAAGTTTTAGTTTAATCCGATTTCTACCTACCCTGTTCTAATGGCCATTTTAACGAATCCCTTGCGATTCTTCAGTGTCAATATATATTGGCCAGGGTGCGAGTCCAGTGCCTCCTGGGCACCACCCACCAGAATAGCCACCGCATTGGAGGTGAACCCATCCCGATTGTCCTGGTGCTTGGGATCGTTTGATTTTGTTAGCAGATATACTAAGGCATCCTTGGAAACCGACACCAGGCCCCAAGATCTCAGGAGACCACGCACGATTGGCGTCAGGAAGTTTTGATCCAAAGTGGCTACCTTGGGCCTCACCTGTGGGAACAGTTTCAGCCACTTGGAGATGTCCAGACCCATGTTGATGGAAATGCCGGTCCTATCAGGGTTTCAATATGTGCATAAGTAGGTATACAAATGTTTCGTCACCTAAGCAAGCAGCGATAAGATTGACTATCAGTCAACAAGCTTACCCCAAAATTCCATGCGGAAAACTGGCCAAAATGTAGTTCTTATTCGGCGGCAGCTCTGCGGTTTTGACCAGCTGCACGGGAAAGTAGTCCCGATAGTGCCGAAACAGCCAATTATTGCGGCTAATCTTCCAGCTAAAACGAATTATTTTAGCTTAAAGTGCTCTTAAAGGGATTTCAAGACGCCTACCCATTACCATCCATAATGGAGTGGGTTCTCCTGTGATTCGCATAGACATAGACCAAATAGATGACCATAATGGTGCGCCACAAAAGGCTTCCATAGTACTGGAAGAGAATGCTTTACTTTTGAACATATTCGAACACTAGTTGATGATATTTACCAGCACGGCAGCAACGAAGAAATAGGATCCAAAGGAGAGTACCATAAAGGAGAGGATGAGGAAGGCCATGGCAAACGTCTGGCGACGCCGTTCCATGGGAACCCCAATGGGAGCCCACTCGATTTTCATGGTGTCAGTGATCTCGAACTCGGAAAGTTGAACTGCTTGGTAGCACGGTCCTCCGGCGACTGAGAAATGGAAATGTTTAGTTACCATTTCTTATCCTTATCAGTATCCGTCAATGGCGCGAGTCCACGGCTATCGGTTTGAGTTGTTAAAAAAATACCTCCGATTTAATGGCTATTCGCTTGGGGTGTTTAAAAATTCGAGCAATCAAGATAATGACTTGCTCGATATGGACGTCTGGCTAGAATGGCGATATGATCTTATATGATATGATCTTATCATTGCCAACAACAGCCGGCTTTTACGTTTGTCCGATACTTGTGATCACATATATATAATTATTGTTTTGAAATCTCAATTGCAACTGGTTTGAATGCCTTCAGAAAGAGAACAAAAAAGTTTACAACCTCCTCACTTTAATTGATTGGTGATAAAACTAACTGGGAGTTACTCGTATTGCTTTTGATCAGATCCACTTAGTTGGCCTAGTATCACAGGCTAATTAGCTTAAACTTGTAAAGCTTTAATAAACTAGACGCTCCCATATAAATGTATTATTAATGGTTAGGGGAGGGCATTGCAAATGTTTACACACGTAATGGATCGTTATCGCGTTTGAGGAGCAGAACCGACGACGCGAGCGTGCAATATTTAACTAAACAAGCGAGTGGCACTGAAAAGTCAGAGAGCAATGCTCGATATTATTCCCATGTGAGTGTTTCGAGTACTCGAATGCGATGCAACAATTGAGTCACCTGAATCAGAGGCAGCTGAGGTCATGTGCATTTGCAAGTCGCTAAAAGGAAATACCTGTATTGTCAGCTCTGTTCCAATTGAAATGGAATCGGGGAAAGCGTGCTCACGCAAAAGCTACAATGTGGGCGAAATTAGCATAGTTGTTTTTTGCTTAACTTCGAATATTGGCGCCCAATATGGTTTCTAGGGATGGAACTGAACAGCACTGCATTCTCATTTATCGGTTTGCTGCAATGCACGCTCTTTTGGCGCGACAGATCATAGAAGATTGAAATACATACGCTGTTGGTGGTATCACTAATGAAAATTGGGAAGAGTTATCTGAATTCAATGTTCTATGTCAACCATTCGCCCAAGGGAACGCCAAGTGATTGCCCAATTCGCCCTGGCGCTACGATGACGGAGTAGCGATCCAAATTTTTGCATTTCAAATGACCCCTAGTCCAATCCCATCCATACGATCCAGTACAATACGATGCAGTGAAGAGGTGAACAACAAATCAAAACAAAATAGCGCAAAATATATTCAGCGAGTTCGCCGCTTCTCATCATTCCTCCTTCTTCGTCGGTTTCTACCATCGCATTTTGGGCCTCAGTTTCTCAGTTCTTCAGTTCAGCAAGATAATCCGAGAAGGACGGCGGTATTGATCTCGAAAGCTGGGATCTAGAAACCAAGTATTCGAATTTGCTGTATGTGTTATTGAGTGTTGAATACTTGGGATAGACCGCTTGCTCGTATCAAAGTGCGTGGTGGCAAAAGTGCAATAAACTTTAAGTCGGTTTTAAACAAATACACATTTCATTCCAACACACGCACACAACGAAGAACTAAAGAAGGTTTTCGAAAGCAGAACAAGGAAAATGCTGATTTTCTATGCGAAGTACGCATTTATCTTCTGGTTTTTCGTGGGCAGCAATCAAGGTGAAATGTTGCTAATGGACAAAATCTCCCACGATAAGACGCTCCTCAACGTCACCGCTTGCACCCAGAATTGCCTGGAAAAAGGCCAGATGGTAAGTTTACCGCACTCGGAAAGTTCGCGCAATCCATAACCAATAGTGCATGCTTCTATTCTCGGCAGGATTTCCGTAGCTGCTTAAAGGACTGCAGACATAATGAGACATTTCCCGGAGCTTTACGCAAGGTGCAGGAAAACTACCAGATGAACATGATCTGCCGCACGGAGTCCGAAATCGTTTTCCAAATAGATTGGGTACAGCACAGCAGGGAAACCGAGCCGGCTCCAAATGCCACATACATAATCCGGGTGGACGCTGTCAAGGACAACAACAAAGAGACTACGCTTTACCTGGTCAGATATTAGATTATTATTAGATGCACACTAGTTACTATTTACTTTAAAATACCATTTTATTTGATGCATTTCTAGAGAAAGATGTACTATGTAGTCATCAAGACCTAATGACCTTTTTCATTGACTTATATTTGCTTTCAGTCTGATGATAACTTTCTCATCCTGCCGGGCTTGGAGTCCAACTCCAGCCACAACATCACCGCCCTGGCGATGCACGGAGATGGCAGCTACTCGCTGATTGCGAAGGACCAGACCTTCACCACCCTCATCCGAGGCTATCAGCCCAGCAAAATGGGAGCGGTGAATCTGCTGCGGTTTGTCCCCCAGCCGGACGACCTGCATCACATTGCTGCCGAGATTGAGTGGAAGCCATCGGCGGGTGAGTAGCTCCATCAGTTTAACCAATCAACGAACTATACCCTACTTTCATATTCCAGAGAGCAACTGCTACTTCGACATGGTGTCGTATTCAACCAACAGCGTGAATATGGACGAGCCACTGGAGGTGCAGTTCCGGGATGTGAGTATGCCATGACGCCCCTGAAATGCAAGAGAATACCTAATCTTTTCCTGCAGCGCACAAAACTGTACAGGCACACGGTGGAAAACTTGGAGTTTGACAAACAGTACCACGTAGGCGTGAGAACGGTGAACATAATGAATAGACTCGAGAGCGATCTGCAGTGGCTACCAATCGCAGCTCCAAGCTGCTTGGATTGGTATCCCTATAACTACACACTCTGCCGTAGGTTCCTTGACTGTCCTATATAATAATACTATTAATAATAATAATAATATTGTTCCACCCTTTAATAGCTCCCCATAAGCCAGAGAATCTTACTGTGACCCAGAAGCAGTATCTGCCAAATATCTTGGCCCTGAACATCACCTGGGCGCGTCCCAAATACCTGCCGGATAACTATACACTTCACATCTTTGATCTGTTCAAAGGAGGTACGGAGCTAAACTATACACTTGACCAAAACAGGAGCCACTTCTATGTACCCAAGATCACGGTACTGGGTTCCCATTTCGAAGTACATTTGGTGGCCCAGTCGGCAGGCGGAAAAAACGTATCCGGCTTAACGCTGGACAAGGTTCCTCGAGGTGTGTTGCTGAGCGGTACGTACGCTGAAGGAAATGAAATATTTAGACAACCACTTCCATCCATTGAACAGAGGGCAACGTGGTCAAGCTGGTACTCTTCATTATCGTGCCAATATGCTGCATTTTGATGCTGTGCTCGCTGACGTTCTGCAGACGAAATCGTTCGGAGGTTCAGGCGCTGCAAATGGAGGCTAAGGATGCGAAAGCCAGTGAATTTCACCTCTCCCTGATGGACAGTAGTGGCCTGCTGGTCACCCTCTCGGCCAACGAGAGTCTGGAAGTAATGGACGAGCTGGAGGTGGAGCCACACTCGGTGCTCCTTCAGGATGTCCTCGGCGAGGGAGCCTTTGGCTTGGTGCGACGTGGAGTTTACAAGAAACGCCAAGTGGCCGTCAAGTTGCTGAAAGGTTGTACCATTTTGTGTTGAAGTCCTTGAATAATTTATTAGATTTTTATTCTCACAGATGAACCAAATGACGAGGACGTATATGCGTTCAAGTGTGAAATTCAGATGCTCAAGGCCGTGGGCAAGCATCCAAATATTGTGGGTATTGTGGGATACTCGACTCGGTTTAGCAACCAGATGATGTTGCTAATTGAATACTGCAGCCTTGGAAGCCTGCAGAACTTCTTACGGTAAGTTCTTTTTATACACATTCGACAACTAATGATCCTTTAATCTACTTAGTGAGGAGTGGAAGTACAGACAGGAGCAAAATGCAATTGGACTTATGAAGAACCTTGAACAGAACGTGGACAACCGACGGTTTAACCGACTCCCTCGCAATTCCATCCATGATCGCATAGAGGACATCAACAGCTCGATGCTGTCCACTGTGGAAGAGGAGAGTGAATCGGATCAGACGCACTCAAGTCGTTGTGAGACCTACACCCTCACCCGAATCACCAATGCAGCCGACAACAAGGGCTATGGCCTGGAGGACATTGAAAACATCGGTGGCAGTTACATTCCCAAAGCCGCAGAAGCTCCAAAGGACCAGTCTAAACGGAAGCTAAAGCCGCTCAAGAAAGAGTCCAAGCAGGATTTCAAATCGGACAGCAAGAAGCGAATCTTTGAGAACAAGGAATACTTTGATTGCCTCGACTCATCGGATACCAAGCCCAGAATACCACTGAAATACGCAGACTTGCTAGACATCGCCCAACAGGTTGCGGTGGGAATGGTAGCCTACATCTACTCCATTCCTAAATGTAATTAAAAGTGTAACATGTGTCATTTGCCATTTTAGGAATTTCTGGCCCAAAACAAAGTAGTGCATCGGGATCTGGCTGCCCGGAATGTTTTAATCTCCGTAGATCGCAGCATCAAGATAGCAGATTTTGGGTGGGTATCTCTGAAAGTCCAGTGATTTGAGAAGTTATTTTGTATTTCTTTTTAGACTGAGTCGAGATGTGTATCATGAGAACGTGTACCGAAAGTCCGGAGGAAGTGGCAAGCTGCCCATCAAGTGGCTCGCGCTGGAGTCCCTCACCCATCAGGTGTACACCAGCCAGAGCGATGTGTAAGTATATATTTTTGTTCAATCCAAAACGATTTTGTGGCTGATGTCTTACCCTCTTAGTTGGTCCTTTGGTGTGCTGCTCTATGAGATCACCACTCTCGGTGGAATGCCATACCCGTCGGTGTCTCCCAGTGATCTCTTGCAGCTACTGCGACAAGGTCATCGGATGAAGCGACCGGAGGGATGTACAGAGGAAATGTGGGTTTCAATGCTTATCAAAGTACACAATTGTTGATCACATTTGCTTAACTCAGGTTTTCACTGATGGAAAGCTGCTGGAGCTCCGTGCCATCACACAGGCCAACATTTTCCGCCCTTAAACACAGACTTGGTGGCATGATTTTGGCCACTAACGATGTTCCAGAAAGGCTGAAACAACTGCAAGCGGCAAACGAGTCAAAATCAAAGTCATGTGACGTTCTAAACAGGTAAGTAAACTACAAAAAAACCAATTCTTTAAGTTATTTTCCTACCTTTTACAATTTAGTAAAGTGGAGCAAGTGCCAAGCGAGGAGGAGCTGTACCTAGAACCTTTAAATTAATCTTCATTGCTTTAAGAGAATGATAAACGAGTGCAATACATTCTAAATTCGAGTTCCAATTCAGACAATGCTATGCGGCAGATAATCTTACATAGCAATAAACATTAAAGCTAGCCTAAGAAAAATATGAACTATTTTTTATAAGAACAACCAAGATATTTATAGAGCAAACGTCTAGCAGTGCCCTTTATGTCATCAATCTTTGAGTCAGCTGCTCGTAGAAACCGACCATTTCAAAATGTTTGCGTCTCCTTGCGGCTCAGGTTTCGAAAGAATGTCGTTTATTTCGACCCCAAATCAGCATCATTTTTGAAAATTCCAAATTGAAAGTCGGTCCAAGCTGGCTTGTTTACAGTGTTTCAATTCTACCTCTGGCCACCTCGATCAATGTGCATCCACTGCTGTCGCCTCCGCCGGACACCATGTCCACCGATTCCCTACAGCTGTCCACACTGCCCGGTGCGCACCATCTCCAGCTGCTGTCCATTGGGCAGTCGGCCCCTCGCCGAGAATCCTTTCATAAGGGGTCCGGATCGGGAGGCAACCCCCGATCCCTGCGACACCTTGCCACCGCGCTGGCTGGAGGTTAATCGACGGGTTATATTCGCCTTGGCGAAAAGATTATGTCGATCTCCAGAGGCAGCTCATTATATTTTGCTTCGCCTGCTGTATGCCAACTATAGAAAAGTGATGATGATATCCAGAAAACGAAGGAGATACAAGGTGCCACTAAGTGGATTTCCAGATCAGGATTTGTTCTGCGCTAGCGCACATTTCGATAGCAATGGTTTCCTCTCAGATCCCATGGCTCCCGAAACTCTGGGAAAGCTACTCCACATGATGCAGGACTACATCCTTCGGTTGAGGGCGCTGAATCGCAAGTACAAGTGGTGTGGCAACGGCGAGGACTTTGGAGATGTATTGCTTCTACTGGGAGAGCAAGACGAACTGGTAAGATTGTTAAGAGATCTCTTCGGAGACAGCGATGTTGTGTCCATTCCAAAACTTCTGGGCGCGCTCAGCGAGCTGGAAATCAATAACTTATACGGCAAGTACAAGAAGAAAACCGTTCCCTTAATGGTGAGAAGTATATCCGATCTCTACTCCGAAGTGACGGAACCAAAGAGTCCAGTTTTGATATCACTAGCGCACATAGCCAACAAAGCAGTTTCCCCTTATGGGCCGAGCCATCTGAGAAATATATCGAACTTCAGTCCAAAATCCTTGCCTACGATATGTAAACAACCACCTCCTATAAGAAGTAAAAGTGAAAAATGCATTCCAATATCAAGTACGAATTTAACCCAAGCTGTACAAAATGCCACCAAAAAAAGTACAGTGTACAGTACAGTGATTTTAAATCCAAATCCCAGAACGTGCAATAAGATACCACAGCAAAGCCACTTCAACCAAACCAAAGGCATCCTTCTATGAACCCTTCAACGAACAGAAGAACTCCACCTGGATGCTCCGCCACGCAGACTCACATCGATTGATGAAGAATGGTCGGATTGCGAGTCCAGTACTATAAAAATCAGGATGACCAACTGAGGTAATCTACGGAAGCTTACCATGCTAGTACCCAGCATTTTGATCTTGTCACCAGTACACAAGAAATCTTTAGGCAATTCAAGGCAGTCAACCAATTGATATGGCAGCTAAACCAAGAGGTTTTTATTGGAGCAGTTGTCCGATCCGTTGGTTGAGCTGGAAAAACAGGTGAACTTATTCCTATCGTATCTTCTATGAATGACGAAAAAATGAAACCAATTTCATAAAGCTATGATTCAGCTTGTTTAACCTTTATTATATTTACCTAAACCTTAAGTAAACCTCCAATTTCCTTGAGCTGTATCTATGCAAAATCACTTAAGCGTTTCAACTGCAAGTTTAAGGCCACGAAGGTCATGCGCTCGATTAGTCAGCGATTGGACAAAGCCAACTATTCAGAAAATTGGAAACGTTAATAGGAAACACTAATAAACATTATGGACACATTCCCCTTTATTTGCAGTTTTAGGCTGCGAATATCAGCAAAGTGAGAAAAATCGAGAATATATCTAACAAAATATTTAAAACGAACTTCCCAGAACATACAAATAAGCTTAAAACTGTCATTGGGTTTTTTTATAGGGTGTACTTATATGCACATATATACATATGGATCTAAGGTAAGCATAGGTGTAGATCTTTAAGGGCTAGCAGAACCGTTCCCACTAGAATTATTAATCTTTGGACTGCGTGTGGCACTCAAGGCATCGGATCCCGACATGGTTTTACTTCCGTGCTAGTTACGATTGTAGCCCAGACCGAGAATATTACGCGCCTAAAATTGATAAGGAAGGATTAAGTGGATCACAAATGCGTTTAATGCTTGATAATTTACCGTGATGAACGCCGAGTTAAAGGAGCGTTGGAACGTGTGCGTCATGCCCTCTGTCTGGGATAGCATCATTTGGAGTTGCACAGCCTCGTCCATGCGGGTCTTGAGGAACTCCCAGGTCTGCGCATGTCCCGGGGACTTGTCCTGCAGGAAGTACAACTCGGTCATCTTCATGATGGTCGCCAGACCCACACGTCTCGTGTACCAACCGAACTAGAGGAAGCTCATTGATTAAGTCAGGCATTGTACAAACGAGACTATACGTTACTCACATCCACAGATCGGTCTCCGGAGTAGTAGCAGATGTCATCCACCAGGGTGAGCACCTGGGCCAGGGCTGTGGGCGTATGCTGGGGCTGCGCTAATAGGGCCATCGCCTGGGGCCAATGCGCCTTGTAGGGAGTAACCATCTCCAGACGCTGGCGCACTGCTTGTACCAGAAAGTCTAGGGGATCCTCCACCTCCTGCTTGCCGCCATCTGTCTTTTGCTGCAGGCTCTCCACCAGCTGGGCGTTGCACTTGCCGTTGAAGTGGGAGACCAGCGCGAAACCACCCTCGGGGAACATGCCGTGAACCACGCTAGGATAGCCACTATCCTCGGCACCCAGAATGATGGCCTGGCGGTTCCAGCCCTGCTTGGGCACATGCTGCAGGGCGGCGTCCAGAATCTTTGCCCTTATGGCATCCACCTTGGCTTGCTTGGCGTCATCTTCTGGGCCTCTAGACTCTGATCCTGTTGCACCCAGTCCACCACCTCCGCCTGCTTCTTTTTGTGATGCCTTTTCAGCAGCTTGATCAGCCGCATCCCGCTCCCTTTCGCGCTGCTCCTCGCGAGCTCTAAAATCATCTAGATTGGCTGTCTTTTCATCCTTTCCATAACTTCTTGCAATTAAAAAAGTCAATGGTCTCGGCTGCCGTGGAGCCAACCGGGAGCTAGTCGCATCTGCAAGAAGGCGAACCTTTGTAGTAACACCATTTAAGGTTTGAGAAAGCGAGTTTTTTTTATTGCCTAGCTAAATCATATATATGGAATACAAGATCATATTCTATGACTATAAAAATTAGAACAACACTGCCAGCTCAGGTGTTAAGTACACACACCTATGTGTACTCCATGTGCAACTGGATTTCAGTGCGCAGATCGCAATGCAAAGCCGGCATCGCTGGCCAGTTAGTTAGCACACCACAACTGGCTCAATTAGTTGGTTAATTATCGCCCCAGCCAAGAACCCCCAGACCACATAGATCAGTTTAAGTTTCGATTTCGTTTTCGGTTCTGTTTACACACAAAGTTTACGTTATCATTTCGCTTTCATTGTGGACAAACTACAAGCTAAGCATTTGATGAATTGGCGAGCCGTCGCAGGCGAGCGGACTGTTCGATGATCTCGCTGGCACGCAGATATAAGGATTGTAGCGTTTCCAAGCTGGTAATGGAACTGGCCAGCACATCGAGCTTTTCCTGCCGTCCAATGTCGGGCAGCTTGCTCTCCGCGTCGCCGCCAGCCATTCCGCTGTTGCTTATGTTGACGGCGAGCATGTTGAGTTGGCGCTGCATTAGTTCATCATCCGAAGCACTCTGACCCTTTTCGACGCGCTCCTTGTACGCCCTGTAATGGGCCATCGAAAAGTTAAGCGCTGTTCCCAGTGGATCCAGCAATTCCTTTTCGATTTCCGGCAGAGCCTGCCAGAAGCCAGTCACATCTTTCTTGTCTCTCGCCGCAAAGTAGCGTAGGATATTCAGAGCATGACACAGGCGATCGGAGTGCAGAAGTAGATCGGATTTCACGTCATGCGGCAGAACACAGACGCAGAGCCGCAACATCTCGCGGAAGAGCTTTCCGCTATAAACTTCCGGCATGGGACCGGATTGTCCTAGCGCCTTGTCAACAAGGTCCTTGTACATCCCTCCGAGGTAGCCCATTAGTCCGTCGTGTTGCAATGTCCCCAGCAGATTTTTAAGGATGAGATACTTTCCATGATCATCAAAGGCCAAAATAAATTGCCTGAGCACATGAAGTCCCAACTGTCGCAGAGCGACCTGCGGCGAATAGCCCACAATCTTGCAAAGGGCCTCGCAAAAGCGCTTGTGGACATCCAGCTGGAGGGAGCTGGTGGGAACTGAGTGCTGCAAGGTACTCAAAAGATGCTCCACTAATCGAAGACTACAATATTGTAGGGGAGGCTCCTGCTGCCTGAGGAGCACTTCTGCCAGATAGACAATCGTTTCGAATAGGAATAAAGGTGCGTATACCTTTGGTGCGTTGGTGGGCAGTTGGTTACCCACGAACAGCGAGTGATAGTACATGGCTACAGCATGCAGCGGAAGTTTCTCCTCGATGAGGAAAACATTCCGGCAACTCATCTCGTAGACGCCTTTCGATGCATCTAGTTTCCTTAGCCATCTGGCACGCTGTTCCACGAGGTTTAGCAGATAGAACGGATCCCCCAGAAACTGGTTGGCATCCTGAGTCAGGCTTTCCGTAACCTGCTGCACGTAGGATCTTGTGAGGTCCTCCTTGACGCGATTCATCTCCAGCAGGGCCAACGGACGTCCCAACAGCTGGATGAAGAAGCAAGTGAATATGTTGCGTCGGTTGATGCCGCAATCCCTGAAGATTTGGCTGGGTGTCCGCACATCCTGCTGCAGGATTTCATCGCGGAGCGGCTCCCGAAAGAGTCCCACGGTGATGTAGTGAGCCAATAGATCCTCCACCTGTTCGTTTTGCTCTATGAGTCGCGCCTGGGCCTCGTCATAGCCCTCGGAGAGGTATTCGGGCAGGGGCAAATCCTTGAGATGGGTGAAGATGCTATTCAGGCTCCACTCAACGGCCTGCGGCTTGTCGCGTCCCTGTCGATGCAGCACCACTTGTAGGGCCCGCAAGTAGGCGCCGAACACATTGATACTGCTGCTCTCCTCCAAGCGCTCCATCAGTTCCAGCATCAGCTCATGCAGTGGGGCGTACTTGGCCAGAAGCTTGAGCAGCTCATCAGAGCAGTCGAATAGCTCTGGCTCCTGGGAGTTGACCTCGTCGGAAAGGTTTTCCAAGCACACGTCATGGTAGAGATCCATGGCTATGTGGGGCAGCAGCCGAGTGTTCTTTTCCGATTCCTGGGCACTTTGGAACAACATCCGTACGCCATCGTAAGCTTTTTCCACCAGCAGCTGCTTGATGAGCCGCAGCAAATTCGACGCCTTCACCGGATCCCCCACGTCCACCTCCATCTCCTGCTCCTGCATTTTATTTATTTGCTTTATTTTTTCACTGGTTTACCACAATTTTATTGAAAATAGTCGAGAAATCTAAGGCCGCCGGCATTTGACAGTCAGCTTTACACTTCCCTCTACTCGCTCACTCTCCCTCTCTCTCTCTTTTCCCCCTCTCTTTCGCACGCACGCACAACTCGATCGAACAGCTGATTGTCGTGTTGCGGACTCTCTTTCGTAATGAGCACACGCGGTAAATTCGCGGCTAACAGGTGAATTGGGGAGTTCACACTACTTACTAAGCGGCAGCAGGAGCTTCTGCAGGCGAATAAGCTTGTATAAACAGCGCACGTTTGCCATTTAAGCGGATTGAAATCGTTGAGGCAATTGAATTCGGTTTGTTTGGCATTCACCAGGAAGCCACTTGGGTAGTGTTGGAAAGCGGCGTGATCCATTGCTGCTGTAGTATTTTTGGCACTTTTGTATACTCTAGTGATTTGGTATATCTTCACTGCTTAACAGGATACCTTCATATTCAAACTTTGAACTATAAAAGCGAACTCTATTTTCCCACTTACTGTATGACAAAATGCGAATCACTAATGAAACCATAGTCGATTAATATGTTAAATATGAATTCTGGACATTTCACAAGCTAAAATTTAGCTACAAAATAGCAGAGCTCGCAGCATTGCTGTTAACTGCGAATGCCAAAAACGGCTGCTGTAAACGCCAGCGAAGGCAGAATTATCGTCCTCACCCAGCTCTGGTCACACTGAGTCGAAACTGAAACTGAAACTGGCTGAATGTGCGGATCGTGTATTTATTAATTTGTTGGCCATTTTCGCAGACTAACTTAACTCGCCGGAATTAGTTAGTCATAAATTAAAGGCGCGCCGGTCCGAACGGTACTTCGCTCATACTTTGCTATTTAGGCTGCCGAAAAGAAAAAACCGAAATGCCGAAGGCGAAGTGAAAAGAAAAGCGAATATACACAAATATGCTGCTGAACTCGGAGCAAAAGTGCTAAATTCACGAATAAAACAAGAGGATTTAAGCCCAAGTGCCGGAGGAAAAGCCAACTGCTGTCTGTGCGGCGGCGACTCAGTGGATTTTCCGTTTTCCGACCCCGCGACGAGGGTGGAAACGCGTGAAAAACCGAAACGAAAGTCCTGCGTGTGTGTACAAATAATGTGAATAAGAATAAGAAAAGCCTGGAAAAACAAAGAGTTGGCCAAAAAATAAATTAAGGCAGTCAAAACGAAAAGATGGGCAAACAGGCGCAATGTCCGATGCGCGGTTTTTAGTGCCGGAGCAGCTCAAGAATCCAGTTTCGGGCTGCAAGGCGTGTCAGGATTGAAATCGAACCACCACCAACACACCAACTCCAACAACAACAACAGTAGAAGCAGCAGCAACAACAGCGAAAACAGCCGTTTTGAGCCAATTTCGTTGGCCCTTTTTTCCTGGTCATTCCTGTTTGACTTCATTTTCACCCAACTTTCGCCGCAGAATTTCGCATATCGCAAGACAAAATGTCGACGCGCTCACAATTAACCAAGGACCTCAACGGTGAGTAATGCTCTCGCTCTCTCTCCCTCTCCCCTGGCTCCATGCTCTCTGCGCCAACCCACCGCCCACCCCCCATCATCGTTCTTTGTTTTGGAAAACGCATGAACAAAAACAAATGCAGATGCATCCCCTCCGCATCGTCGACGTTTTGTTTTCGCTCTTCACTCTTCTGTTTGGGCCGCCGGCTTCCGTTTTCTTAGATGCGACACCCCCAACACACACACACACCCCCCAACAAACACCCGAGCACACGCTCACAAACACTGCGGCATTGCCACCCACCAACCCCCCGGGGAAATCCCACCCACTCACAGTTTTCGAAGCACTGACTCGTTTACTTCAACACTCAGATTTAAAAATAATACGTGAGTTATTTGAAAAACCAAAAAGATAATTATTTAAAAACTAAATTAAATAATAAATAAATATATAATTAATTTTTGGGGGCTCATGCAAGAAAGTTCGTAGGTAGATTCCGTGCTAGTTAATTGAGCTGAAAGGCAACGCAAAGTCAGAAAGTGTAAATCCCAACAGACCGCGAGCGATGAATAATTATGAAAATAAAGAAAATCACTACCAATGTACATGTATAATAAGTAATATACACATACGCATTCGATAAACAAAAGTAAGTCGGCGAGGCTTTTCACATAAATGACATTCGAAGCGCGATATATTGATATCAGTGAATGGACGAGCTACGAGCTCTGTAAATAAACAAACTCATTGTTCAATTGCAGCTAGTGAGCAACACGATGGCTCCACAAACAAGCCACATGGTTACCAATTAAAGCAAAAGTTCTGGTTCCTACGGAAATCGCTTAACGCTTGGCCGGCCCGTTGGCTTCTCCGCGGGCGTGAAAACCGATCTGACAAAAGCCGAATCACTCAGCGGCGGCATGCAGACCGGGTAATGCCCCATGACAGGTGTCTGCTCCAATCGCAGTCAGCCGTGAAGCACATCCACATTCATTCACATTGGTGCCGAATTCAGAGGGAAATCCGGAAAGCGCTAGGTTCCACTTACTATGATTTGAACTGAATGTACGCAATCACTGATAACAAAAAGCAGAAGTCCATGCTTTTCATTTGGACCTTATTCGCAATAAACTTAAATTCACAGCAGGTCATTCTCTTGGCTCCGATACCATAGCCTTTGCTTTAGCACACGTTTTGCCTAAATAAAAGAGGCCTCTGAAAATGTTCTTGGCCCATTTCAAAATGTTTCCTTCAAGAGTTCGCAGTAAACCACGCTCAAAGCGATCGCGTTTTAAGCTGAAAATGTACAAAATATTCTTTTCCAAAAACTTAAAGAATACAAGAAGTAATTAGTTGTTTTACTTAGTTAGTTAGTTAAAAACAAATAAGAAAATCAACCAACAAACGGACACAATGTGCATCGTGTTTATAATCAAGTAGTGCACCTAAATGGTTAGCTTTCCTTGATTTCGTTGATTGCAACTATTCCTAATTGGACACAATTCCATCCTGCCGAAACCAAACCACTGTGCCGATCCCTAGGAATTTGGCCCCAACTCGTCACCGGGCTGAGTAATTTAATTTGAGTGCATTGACGGCAGGCTTCCACCAGTCCAGTTCCTACTCGGAGCATCGGGCTCCAGGTGTCCCGTTCGCGAGTCCTGTTTCCAGTTGTGGGCGTTGACACCTTCGCTGTTTGTTTGCTCACTGCCTGACTTGTTTGTGCCGCCTGTCTGCATGCCCCACCTGACATGGCCATCCATCTCCGGCTTGTTGTTCTATCCTATTTCCACGCCGGCACGGGGCTTGCTTCTCGTCTGCCAATTAACGAACTCTGATTAAGTGGGCGGGGTGTTGCGCCATCGTTTATAACATATTTGAATTTCCACGGCAGCTGCAGCGGCAGGGGAATCCGCCGGAATCTGGAGCACTCGCTCCAAATGGAGTATTGACAATTTTATTTATGATCTCTGCGCTGGCTGCCGCTGCTCCGGTTCCAGTTGCCTGTCCAAAATAAACTTGATTCCGCTCCTATGCACCCGAATCCGAATTGGGCATTATATAATGGGCGCAATCGGCTGTCTGATTTATGCAAATTGGTCCGGGTTCTGTTGTTGGGATCTCCCCGTCGCTCTCTTTATTTGTTTAATTTAATTTTAATGTTTGGACACCTGTCGGCAGCAGTGGTTCTCATAAATAAGCCACCAAGATTGTGCTCCTCTCTCGTAAAGACGACAATCGTCTTTGATACAAAATGATAAGAAAATGCAAAGAAAAAACCTTGCACAGTAAACACCACAAAGTTATTTAAATTGGAGTGCAGTCAATTTGTATAGATATGTTTTTAGAAAACATACATTTGTTGTGTAACTGATGTGAATAATATTGCTAGATAATACTTATATCAATAGTTTGGTTCGAATGATTTATACGGACAAACGAACGGACATATATACTTCACAAAGTCAAAAACGCTTTTTTAAACTTAGGCATAAACCCGTAATCCATTTTACGTGTCTATGCTATAGTGTGAAACACTTTCTACGTTTACAGTGGTAAACGCAGGGTGATCACCCTGTAAAGCTATCTCAAGTTTTCCCTCGCTTCGCTCAAATTCCTTCACTCTCCCGCTACTGATAAGTCTAAAATTGGCCGATAAGAGCGATCGTGGTTATCAGCGCTCAGTGCTGAAATCGCCGCGCTCGGTGCCTGGCCTGCCTTCGCAAAGTTGCGCACTACCAAGGCTAATTGGCCCAGCAAATCCGCTAAGAACGCGCCGCCCGCCTTCCGACTTTTAGCCAGATATCATACCCATTGGTGCAATTACCATTGTTGGTTCGTATTATTGAGCACCGTTAGTGCTGAAATGGGTGAAATGCGCACCATGGAGATGATGACTCACATCGACCAGTACCTACGCCGCATCATCGAGCTGCAGATACGGGACGTGGTCAAGCAGAATCGCGACAAAGGTGAGCAATAGAAGATCACCTCGGAACGGTCGGTCGGATGGAATGGGTGGTACTGGTGCTGGTGCTATAGCTTCATTTGTTTACGGTGTGAGTCATTGGGCCATGCACATTCCACATATCAGCACTCCACACCCCAACTATTCACTCGCAATCAGAGCTTTCATTCTAGCTATTCTGACTTTATTTTCAACAATTTCATGTTGCAATTGACTCAGAAATAAACCCTAAACTTAATGAATGCATAAGAATTCATTCCTAAGGACTCCAGAAATAGGGATCTATAAAAAAAGAGATATTTACATATTGTTTGCAATCGTAGATGACAAATGAATGCTATGGAATGTAAGTTTAAACTAAATCTATCAAAATATGCATATCTTATGTTTTTTTTAGTTTTTATGACTAATTTTAGTCCCTTTCAAAACCCCGACATCGCTGCTCGCCGCCAATCGATCTCTAGTTCCCTCTGGTTTGGTTTTCGCTCAGGTGTGATTGCTCAGGCCATTTGGCACTTCATAAAGCTGACACAACCCCCTTCTTCTGTGGCCCACGCCTCTGACCACCGCACCTTGCCCGACGGAAATTGACTTGTTGAAAGTTTATTGATGGCTGTTGTTGTTGTTCTTGTTGGTGTTATTGTTGTTTTGGTTCTGCCTGTTGCGGCGAACTCTATTTGTTTGTTTACGCATTTGTTTGGCCTGCCTTCAAAGGCTTATCTCGAGCGGTTTGACTGCATTTACTCATCCAGAAGACAATTCCCCAAGCGCTCACATTGTAAAGCCCCCGAAGCCGCCACCACAATCGTTGTTTTGCAATGCCACATACGAGTATGAACATAAATATATATACGTATACATATATGCAATAGGGCAAATAAACAAATGAAATGAGTGTGCTTAGTGAGAGACTTCCTCGTGATCCACTGGAATCGAAAATAAAAATAATTTAATGACTTGGAGGAGCGGTTGCCCATTGAATGGCACGGTGGGTTGTTTGCAATAAAAATAATATTTCCATTGAATATTGAACCATCTTTAGTATTTATGAATAAATAAGTAGAATTCCACTCCTTTGTTATTAACCAGCAATAGTGAACTATAAACAAAGGTTGACTCCTATTCAATCCACTCTCAACCTTACGTAACCCTGAAGCATCCTTCCAATAACCTGAGTTTAAAGTGGGAGGCCATCGACTGAAAAATGGCAAAAGCGGTCTCAAATCGTTTGACCTTCCGCCCAAGTGGACGCAATAAAATTAATTGCCCCTTCGAGAAATGTGTGTGAGAAAATTCGCAGAGCAAAGTGCGAAATGCAAAGCTATTCAAATGCTTTGTATATATTAAATGGCAAACGATGGAGATGGAGAAACAAAGGCACTCGATTGGGCCTGCCCCAATTTGCAGGTCTTGCAGAAGCCGATGGCAGCGCTGACCTCTGGATGACCTAGTTATGGCGAGCATATCCAGTGGATATCAATACGCCGGTCGATAAATTATGCCAGCAATTAAGTGCTGGCCATTTGCCATCCAACTAAGTGGCAAATTGCTCGCAATTAGCGCGCATACTTAATCGCTGTATATATGTACATACATGCAACACTTTATCCTCTCCAGCTTCTGTTTTTAGTTCCAGTGACCCATTAATGTTCTCCAAACGCCAACGTTTCACTCTCGCTTTTCGAGCCGAGCTGCTCCATTTTAGTGATACCTGTGCTCCACATATCCTCGCTGCTCATTAGTGGCGCATATACATTTTTTACTTGATTTGGAAACTAGTTTGGCCACATCTCGAAGAGCCACAAAAATGATAATAAAAAATAAGAAAGAACGCACGCGGCGCATTCACAAAAGCCGAAAAGCCGAAACACGCTCATGTGCTCCATTTTCCAATAGACAAATGCGAATATCTCCCCTCTCTCTCGCCGACCATACACCCCTCTCCCTCTATCTATCGCTCCCTCTCTCTCGCCAGGTGTCTACCCCTCTTTCTCAGCATCGGTGGTGTTTGGCGAAATTGTGTCACCCAAGAAGTGACGTTAATGACGCCGCTCGCATCCCTGACCTGGCTCTTAGCCTCCTCGCCACCGTCTTTTGGCCAGCTGCTTTTGGCCTACTTCTTTTTCGGGCAAAGCGACGGGGGAATGGCCTGCGAGCGGGTGAGAGAGAGAGGGAGAGAGAGACGTCGAGAGAGAGAGAGAGCTATCGAGTCGTAGGAGAACTTGCTGAACCTGTCGCTTTCTATTGCTCGAACGAAAATTTCGCACAATAAATTGCGTTTTGAGGTCAAGCGAATTAAACCCGCCACATGCCACGCCCACAATTGATCGTCGCCACTCGTTAACAACAATTAGATCGAAAACTGTGACTCACGCACAATAAATTGAGGCCCATTTATTTGTTTACTTTACTTCGCACAGGGGTCAATACATTTTGATTGCTGCACTTTCCGGGGAAGTGGCCTGAATTTCGGACTAAAAAGTTTGTAATTTGCATTTCTGTTATCGCTGAATAGATGCAGCCACTGCCCACCGTCGTTGCTGCCTTTCTACCTTTTTGTGATCGTCCGCTCCATTGTGCAAATATAATTAACATAACGTAAAGTAATCGCAACTCTTGAGCCAAGAAAACGAAAATAACCATCTTCGTTTAACTTTCTTTTGTGCCGGCAGAGACGCCAAACAAGGCAGAGGCCTTACCATTGTTGCCTTTGGTTTCCTCTTCGAATGGAATGGCTTTAAAGCGTTTCCCGTTAGCTGGTCGCCTCTGTCGTTCTTTCGTTATTTCTGGCCATTACTGCAGACCAACTTAACAAACTCACATTTTTCGTAATTCGAGACTAATCAACTATTTTTCATTGAACGTTTTCTGACATTATTAGACTTCTTATTCATATAGCAAGAAATTATCTGAAACTCAATAGCAAGTGGATGGTAATACAAATATTATAAATATTTAATTTTCAATAAATATAACTTAGTCATGTCTAAACAACTTAACTTATTCGGCTTCCAGAAATTCCATTTTTATGCCAGTTTGGTATAAGCTGGAGATACAGCATCTCTATCTTATGATATCATGATAGTTAGATATAGTTAGACAAGTTCTTCCTGAATATCCTCGTGTAGAGACGCCTTTCCCACTGTCATAAATCCCCCCATGAATCCACTGCCCCCCGGGCAATTGCTGTCAAACTGGGAAATGGCTCCCTGTCCACTTCGGTGCTCCTATTTATTTGTTTGCCGTCTAGTTTTGGCAGCCTTTGTATTTGCACAGGCACAGGATGTGACGTCCATTAGAACCTGCAGCGTATGGAAAGCGCACACTTTGCCGCTCACAATGCGAGCTCTACAGATTGAAAACACGAACTGCAAACACGGTGTTAAACGAAAAGGCGCTGTGGACAGATGACACATGCACCTACACAGCCGCCCGCCCGCACTCGCGGCTACAGATACAGATACACAGATGCATTCACGGTTTCAGATACAGATACACATTGTATCTGACTGTGGAGTATTTTGAACTGGTGTAATCTCTGGCATTGTGCTGAGCTGTGCAGCTGCAAAAAGTGGAAAAAGTGGAAAATGCGCCGAATTGGGTCATACTCGTTGGCTTTTATGCCAGCTTAGATTGCCGTCGATGGCTTCCCATGCCGCCTGCAGGTTTCCCAGTCGAGCATTAACTTTTTGACAAACTTTTGAAAATCAGTTCCTTGAACTCCTGAATACACCATATATGTAGATATGTAGATGGACGAAAGTTGGTTAAGCATTAAGAAGGTTATTCAACCAATCAACCACTTATATTGCCATCTTGGTATGTTATTTTAACTAATATATGTTAAAATGAGTTTTAAATAAACGCATACCAAATGCAGTTTAATTACTCAGTTAAATCGTTAAGGTTGTTTATAAGGTTATAAAGATATATCAATCAAGACACTTGTGAAATACGTAAGCCCTTATTCAACAAATGCATCAATTGAAATGAGTTTTCATTTGAAGATGCAATTAGCGTTCGGCAGGTTTGCCAACTGATTAAAGTGACCACAAAAGCCAATTAAAGTCCAATTTCCTTCAGTAGGAAATGGAGTCGTGACAGCAACGGACTTGACAATATCCGGTGCAGACAGCTAATCATGGCCCAGAAGTTGCAATCCGATGCAGCACTCAAATGGGAGACAAAATGTTACCCAGGCCAATGACAAACATCAAGCGAAGTGCCAAGTTCAGGTGTTTTTCTATATATGTAGCTATAACAGGTAAACATCCACGACCTCGTTGGCGTCCAATGTTGGCTTATTAGCCATCCATAACGTTTGGATAACAGTTCTGCTGACATGTCCACCAAACTTGTAGTTGTGAACAATGATTTCAGATTGCAGGGCATTTGGAAACAATTGCTGAATTGTACATATCAACCGGAAATAGATAACATTTCTATGAGTTTCAAATATTCCCAGTATATTTGAGTCATTTCCCCGCGTATTTTTCCAATTTAATGTCGGGAACAACTATAAAATATACATTTTGGAAGATCGAATCTTTCTATTTTTGTTAAAAGAAACGTAACCTTATCTATCTTTCTAATAGAAATGCCCAATGTAAATACTTTCTTGAGAACCTTGAATTCATTGCTTCTTTATATCAAGACTCTGACCTCATTTGTGTGTGGATTGTGGCTTTGTAGCAGGAGGAAAATTGGGATTGGGGGTTTATGCAGTGGACTTTGTAATCAGATAACAAAGGAAATACAGTTGACAACCAGCAGAAGAAGAGCATGGAAACTTCGGTAACTTCCGTTTGGGTGAATTCCTCCTATTCCACATGATATTGACACACTGGCAACCGAAGTTCATAGCCCACGAAAAGCCATCTCTGGTGGCGTTTTCTCTGCCCGAGTTCGTTCGCATTCGACGCGCTTGAGCTCCATAATTAAGAGTGGGGAATCAGTGAGCTGTTGGTGATTATGCCCGCTTGATTTGTATCACACACTGGGTGTGCGTGTGTGCGTGTGTGTATCGTGCGTGCCGAGCCGTCTTAACAATCTATTTTGGCCATAACGCGCAATTGGCACTCATTATCGCTGGCACCCACATCCACTCCTCCTCGATTCCCGCTGTCTGCAGTGATGGGCCATAAAGACAAACTGTCACTTTGTTTATTTTGGCCCACTCTGGGTTTCCGCCGCTTGAGTGTGGTCAGGATCGAGGGAGCCCCGCAGCTCTGTTTATGGCCCACTTTATGCAAATCCATTGTAAAGCTAATGGCCATATTTCTCCGTCTATCTTTTCGCCCTCCAAGCGTTTTGGTAATTGGTCGAGAAATCCCAGATTCTGATTCATCTTGTCCTCTATTGGAGCAAAAGTCCCTTACAAACTTGTGTAGTTAGAAGAGAAATCTAAATATTATTTGAGTATATCTTGAAAGTAGTTCGTTTTTGACTTGCTCTCTTGTTAATCCTTGATCCTTAAAATCCTGTCATATTATGCGATTGTATCAATAATAGATACTTGTAGCCACTTTGTGGTAAACTAACTACAGACACCACATTGATATAATTACCTTCACAGAAAAGAACAATGTTGCCCTTGGGTGACATACCCTCTGCTAGGGTATAGGCATTAGCTCTTTGTTTGGGGAGCTTGGGAGCGCTGGGCGTGGCAGTTATGCATGAATTTTCGACATCTCAATCCCGTTTCCCCTTTGGCACATGGCTGTTATTTCTGGTGCTCCTGCTCCTTGCCCATTCCTGTACGGTAGCGTGCCCAGACGGGGAGTAGTCATAACTCCCGGCTTTGTGTCGGAGGTGCTTGGGAATCTAACATGCCTCGGGCATGACATAATATGCTCACCCCCCGTGGAGGCTTCCCCCGCCCCACCTCCTCCTCCTCCTCCTCAGCCCATACACTCGCATATCTCACTCTAAATAATTCGTCATCGCTGGCGTGTGTGCACAAAGAAAAGAGAGTACACTGTGTTGTTGGGTTATATGCTAAGTAGCTGTCGCTGTGAATCGAAGAATGGGGGAATCAGGGAATCGGGTTGGAGGCTTTGGGAGGTTGGAGGAGGCTCCAAGGGTGTTATCGCCTGAAAATTGCTATAACTACGTGTTTCGTTTGAATACGTTTGAATCAATTCGTTTCACCGGCGGGCAGTGATATAATACTCGAGTTTGGCATGCACAACAAGGCCCCAAACTTTTGTACATATATAATAATGCCATTCATCCATACAGATATCTATATAATGTATGCAGTTGTGCACAGCGAGAAATGCAGCTAACATTTTGATTTGAATATAAATAAAATCGAAAAGGGGGGAAAGCACAATGGTATCTGTATCTGTTACTGAAGTTACAAAGAAATCTATTATACCCGATGTAGGAAATCTATTCTTAGCTAATGTATTTCAAATGGATAACATAAAAACCTTGTCATTAGTTACATATAACATTATATTTAATGAGTAATACCCGTTGAAATTGCTTTGTTTTTAAGCGGTTTTGGTCGTTCTGTTATCGCAAGGCGCAGTTTTCGAGCGCGACTTGAGTCGACCTCGGATGTGACTAATTCATCGGCGAACGAAACTGCCTCTGGGGCTTTTAATTGCATTTCCGTTTGGGCTCCAAGTGATCTTCGTTCTGACTGCGATTCTCAAGCTCCTCCTCTCGATTATCTCTTTGCAGAAAGCGTCAAGTCCATTCTGGGACGCCACACAAAGATACTGGTCAAGTATATGGTCAAATTGGAGACGAAAGGCGATAAGACGGAGAATCGTGTTCTGGTAAGTGAATGAAGCGCCTCCCTGGCTGCTAGCTGCTTAATTGGCCTGGCTTTCGGCCTGCTGCCAGGCCAGCTACTTCAGATCTCTTGGTCTGGCCTCCAGGCCTCCAGATCCGATGACGGCCAGCAGACGCCGTCTGTCAGCGGCACAGATTCAAATTGCCGCATCTGCGGGCAGCCAGCGCGCTGCAGCGGTCCAATTTGTGCTAGCAAATTGCATCCCCCAGCCTAATTGCCTCAAAGTCGAAGGAGGCTACCGTTTCGCCTCAAGTGCCATTAATGTAATGAATATCTGCAGATTTAGACCGCGAATTGCGCATAAATGTGTGTCAAATTGAACTTTCCAGAAGGGTTTTGAGCTAGTTAGATGCATACTAACTATATTTAATCAGTTTCAGCGATATGAACATAAGTATGTAACTAGAGAATTAAAATGTAGCTTAAAAAAAAAACAAATTTAGTGGTAAAAGTTATAAATGCAGCTTAAACTTCTTTGTATCTAGTAGATACATACTTAGCATAGTACTGTCTAACGGCTCACTTAGCTAAACCTCCTGAACATTCCGATGGTGGCAACCGATTTGTAGCTGCCCGTAGGCATGTAACTGGCCCAGAAACGTAATTGATATTTTATAGCATACTTAGCGGCGCAGGGGCACGACTTCTCGCCCACCTGGGCATTCCCTGGGGGCCGGACTATGCTAATTTCATTCCTGGCCACTTGTACGGCCGCTTGGAGAGCGCACACAGCTGGAAAATTGATTTGTGCAAGCGGCTTACAAGGCGGCGGAGACAAAGTGTCGAATTACCAAAGTCGATGGGGCCAACTCTTAACCATTATCTCCGACTCCAGGAGCTCTGGGCCTGTGCATTTGAACATTTGAAGAGCTAAACGAATTACCCGACGCACTTTGATTTTCCATTAAAAGCAGCGAACTTTTCTCAATCAATTCTCGCTAGTAGACAAAGGCCGGCCAAATTGATTGAGTTTGGAGTCTCCGGTTGTCGTGATAATGGAGTTACACTCCACTGAATGCCTGAGGAATGGTCTCCATCTGCCCCATTCCCCTGCTTACTCCAGCCAGGCATGTTGGCACGCATGTCTGGTGTGTGTTTTCTTTGCCAATTACAACACTTTTCACCCATGTTTTGCACCTCCTTTCCTTTCGCAGGTTTTCACTCCCGTGAGGGTCTATTTGCTCAGTGCCAAAGTGCCCACCAAGGTGAGTCAGCCATCTGCAATGCTTCAATATCATAACTTAAACGTGCATTCATTTCCCCAAACAGATCGAATGCCATTTCCACTACCTGGACATTGTGGGCGTCGAGAGCAAGAAGTCCACCCACTTCTCCATTGTGACCAACGATCGGCCCTACTCGTTCGTTACCACCGGCGATGCGGGCAATTTCAGCTCGGTAAGGCACAACCACTTAGTGGTAATTATGCGCACTGTTCTATATGTAATTATCTCCATTCGATGGTGCTCATTCCGCAGAACGCTGATGTCATTCTAACCGACCTAGCCTCGGCCATCAAGCAGATATTCCCAACAGTTCCTCTAAAGTACATCATCAGAAAGGTAAGCAATGGGAGTACTTAAGGATACTAGATGTTTTAGTATGCTGAACTTCATTGGGTTGGGAACAGATCCCTCTGTTTATAGACAGTTATCAATAAAGTATGACCTTTTGTAAAGATTCTTGTTGCACGTTGTATGTATCCATAAAAAGTGTACCCATCGCTTTAACGCACTGTGCGTTGACTCACGTCTGGCTTTAATTAATGTTTAATTAAATATTTAGTGAGCAATTGTGTGTATCTGCCGAGGGCACATGTACACATGTACATATGTGGTATGTCACCCACTGTGTCAGCATGCCACCCCCGCCCATTGTCCAATTAGGCTGTAAGTGCATAAACGTCGTCATCTGCGCAAGATGAGGTTAATAATTCAATGCATTTGTAATGCTCCTGGCCCCAGTTTGTCGTAAATTATGCCCGGCATGTTTATGCAAATCGCCTGAGATTCGCCCACGAGGCACCCACGAACGACCGTGGTTCCATAGCCCGCTCAACCCATAGAGGTTGCTGTCTAGCGACTTTTATCTAGCGATTCGTCTAGTAACAACAATTGGCTGGGATAATTGCCGCAGGGCACGCGACTTCGGCGTCATCGGGTTGACGCCTGGAAGTGTAGTCCCATCAAAACTCACATTCAACAAGAGTGTTAAATGCGAGATTAAGTTTAAGCAGTGGCCAAAGGAGAGGGGGCACAGAGAAACAGTTTTCGAGAAGTTTAGCAGGCAGTCCGAAACTTTGCATTGTTCTTCAAGTTGGTCAACTTGAGCAACACAACAAAGGCGGACCCTTGAGACCTTTGAACGCCCTGCTAGAACTTTTTAAACCAAATTTTGCATCAGGTCAATGAACTGGTATTTTGCGCTCCTCCCCACTCTTTTAGATTGATATACAGCCACCGGAGCGGGAGACCATATTCTCCGAGGAATTCAGACCCTCCGATCCCCGAAATGTGGGTCCCTGTGGTGGATTCAGTGCCCAGTACGCCTGCATGTGCGATTTCCATGGCGTTCCCTATCGCGAGGAGGTGGCTTGGGATGTGGACACCATCTATCTGTCGCACGACACGCGAGTCCTCAACTTGCGCGACTTTGACCACCTGGAGCCAAAGTGAGTTGTCGCACCAAATTGCTGCTGCTAGCTAATTGATGTCGAATTTCCTTGCTTTTTGATTTCAGAGACTTGATGGCCATCGTTTCGGCGCTGGAATACAACACGTTCTTTCGTGGCCTGAAGGCAGCCCACATGCGATTGTCCCACGAGACCCTGGAACGCATCCTGCACGTCCTTAAGCGTTCGATGTGGCTGGAAGAGCTGCACCTGGAGGCATTGGGCTTAAGGTACGGGATTGTCATAAGTCAGTGGGATAGCATTGATATAGCATTTTATAATTTGTTGCAGATGGGATTTCCTGAACAAGTTATCGATATCTGTGATAACGAATAGCAATCCCGCCATTCGCACCATCGATCTGAGCCACAATATAATTGAGGATAAAGGTGCGTACTCGAATTCCGGGATGCCAATCAACTGCCCTGCCCCCGGCGACAATGGTGCCCCCAAACTGACATCGAATTGTAATCGAGACCCGCCTCGTGTAATCCAATTAATCCAATTCTTGTCTACCTCTCTGCTATCGTTTCTCTTCCCCGCCGTTTCCATGTTTTGTCGTTTGTCGGTTTGCCATTTTCATTTGCGATTTGAGTAGGAGCAAGTTCATTGTGCGCCCTATTTGGAAAGATTGTACAAGGTTTGCAGCCACCAATAGACACCATAGCACCACAGCCATCTATTTAAAAACTTAGACATTGTATTGTTGTTATGTTACTGCTATATTGCTCTTACCATTCTTGTTGTTTTCCCTAAGTTTGCAAATTATTTTGGCGACATGTGTGGCCATTGTTGAGCCACCCAATTGATTCTTGAGACCATTTCTCCCATTGTTATTGACGATTGCCACACAGGTTTTCCCAGAAGAACTCTTCATTCTGGTCTGTAAGCCTTCTGCTCTATGTGAACCAAATTTATCTATTAGACAAACAAATCAGTAATTTTTCAATTGGCAAAGAAACATCATGCTTTTTTCATTCATCATACAGTCGTTGTTCGTGTGCTGGTCAGTATTTTCCTCTTTGACTAATAGTATATCGTTTTTTCCGTGGATTAGGTGCCATTCATTTGGCTGGGCCCATAGCCAAGGTATCCAAAGGCCTGTGCAAACTGGCCTTGGCCCACTGCGGACTAACTTCGAAGGGCGTCAACCAGATGTCGCACTCGCTGACGCTCAATCAAAGTATTTCCAACTCGCTCACGTATCTAGACCTAAGTGGTAATAGTCTCAAAGATGATATAACCGTAAGTATTCCATTGGAAAGCGAAACATTCCTAGTCAGTAAAATATTTAATTTTTTGCAGAATTTGCACAATTTCCTGGCTCAACCCAATGTGCTGGAGCACTTGGATCTGGCCTCGACTGACATCACGCTGGAAAATGTAATAATTTCCATTTCCATAGAATTCCCAGTACTCATTTTTGGTTTCATATGCTTTGCAGTTGTTTGGAGCTCTGTTGCGCGGCTGCGCCACGCATTTGGCCCACCTGAACGTGTCGCACAACTCGTTCAGCACAAAGAAGGGCAAGGAGATTCCGCCCTCGTTCAAGCAGTTCTTCACCAGCACCTTCAGCTTAAAGCACCTCAACATCGCCGGCTGCAAACTTCCCATGGAGGCATTGAAGAACCTGCTGCTTGGCCTGGCCTGCAACGAGTCTACAGCCGGACTTTATCTGGATCTCAGCAGTAACACGCTGGGCGCCCAAGGTGCCCATGTGCTTGAATCCTGCATCCATGGAGTGCGAGTTCTGCAAAGCCTAGACATCAGCGATAACAGTAAGCGCAAACGCGGATAACCATTGTGTTCAAAATGTAATTTCATGAATCTTTTTCAGATCTTGATGCTGAGCTAGCGCCCGTGCTGACAGCCATTTCCAAGAACCCCTCGATTCGGACGCTTCACCTGACCCGCAGTCTAACGGGCATGAAGCCGAAGCACATTCCGCCCGTTATGGACGCCCTGGTGAACCTCATCCAGAAGGACGACTTTCCGCTGGTGGAGCTGGTACTGTCGGAGAATAAACTGAAGCACGACCTGCACGACTTCATCAACGCTCTGGGCAGCAACCAAAGCCTTCAGAAGCTGGACATCAGTGGCAACTTCATGGGGGATGTGGGCGCCCGACTCCTGGCCAAAGCCCTGCAGATCAACAACCGGTTGCGTACCATATATATGGACAAGAACGGAGTGACGTTGCAGGGCTATGCGGATATCGTTTACGCGTTAGAGCACAACCACAGTATGCGCACCATTCCCTTTCCCGTTTTCGATATTGCTCCGCATCTGAAAAGCCACCCGGATAAGACGGATGCGGTGATGCGTAAGATGCAGGAGCTGCTGCAGCGCAACTGCAATGGATTGAAGCGGGCCACCGGACAAGGATTCCGCCTGCAGCACGGCTTCATGCTCTCCTCCACGCACCAGCTGGTGGATAAGTTGGTGGCCGAGACGCAGGACACCATTTCGCTGGCCAAGGGAGGCAGTGAATCCGCCTCGGCGGTGCAGCGCCTGATTACCGACGCCGAAAACTGCAAGCAACTGATGCCAAAGCTGCAAGAGGCCGTTCGCAACGACAGTCATCCCATCGAAATGAAGCTGACCCGAGTGGCCAGTGAACTGAGCTACACGATTAAGAGTTATCTGGAGGAGACCCTGGAGACGATGATGCGCACTGGCATCGAGCAGTGTCCCAAAACGCTGGGCAACCAGATCGTAGTTCAGGATCTTCGAAAGGCTCTTGCCGAGCGTTTGGTGGTGCCCGAGGAATTCCTGCAGATCTGTCTGCTCAACAACGCCGGCAGCGAGATTATGAACAAAGTTGGGTGAGTTTCGACCAACTTAATTAACAAATTTAAGAGAGTAGACTAAAGAGCAAAGTAGTTGGGAGAAAGGTGTTTTTATTTAAATAAGAGTGACAACAATTCAAGCCATTATCAACAAACTATTCGTACATATACAAAAAAGAGGTGAGATAGGAGAGAAATCGAGTTATTGACTAATTCAATGCGAATGTTGATTAGAAAAATGCAAAAACAAATTATATACATAGGGTTAACGGAGATAAAGAACATAAGTTTATTAATATTTTATAGTTAAACCTGGATAACGAGATATGCGGAATACGTGACTTTAAATATAAGTATTATTTTTCGGCTGAAGAATTGAATAAGATTATAGAGATACACAAATATGTAAGTACGATGAGTAATATTCTTGGTAACGTGAACATGCTAATTCGCAATAGAATTCGCACATCGCCTAAAATAAGAGGCAGCAGAAACGCAAAAAACCAACAGTTGACTCTATTTTTTTCGCATTCCCGACTTCCTAAACCAGCTCCATGTGGACGAAAGTTGGAAAATGTCTGTTTGTTTACGTATTCCCATATACACATGGGTGGGAGGGAGAGCTACCGCTTAGATAAGATTAAAAACAACAGACCCCGAAAAGCAGAAACAGCTGAATGCACTTCCACTGTGGTCGGGATCTCGGAGCCAACCGCTTCTGTTGCGGGTTTCGCCAAAAGTCCATAGGTTTATCTGTGCATATTGAATCGGAGCTGCGCTCATCCCTTCAGTTAGCTTCCAGCTGTTGGGAAAAAGTGTCGCGAAGAAATGGGTCTCATGCGCACTTTGTGCTGCTGCTTCGGTGCAGGGCAGAGCAGTCAGTCTTCCGGCGCAAGTCCAGCTTATAAAGAGTGTCCGGACGAGGAGCCTTTGGAGGAGTTGCTCACAGATCCAGAAAGAGCGGATCGCTTTCCTAAAAAGTAGATTGCCGAAAGCCTTTTCTATTGATAACTATATTTGTTCATTTTCCCTCTGCCCACAGTGAGATCGAACAATCCCTGGCCGCCGCCATCTCAGATCGGGCTACGGATGAGGTGCTGGATGCCCTGACCCGCTACCGCCGTGGCATGGGCGTCGCGGAGTCGCCATCGGTGCTGCTGGACGAACCGCAGACGCCGGACATCGTGCGCAGTCGCTCCAGTCATGTAAGTGCTACATTCGATACGACCTGCGAGCAAACCTATCGAGTGGGTTTTGTGGCTCTTATCAGCCCCAGCTAATGGGAAATGTGATGTCATGGCCCTAAGCCCCTCGGCTGGTTTCACTTTCGCTTCGACCCACAAAAAAGTGAGGCAGTTGGTATTTTGATCGTCGGTGCTGCTGCTTTGGCTCTGCTTATCAGCGCATTCGATTACAAATATATCAGCCACTTTGAGGAGTTGCCGAATCGAAGAACTATTTAGAGTGGACCTACACTCGGACTAACGAATATACGGTGTGCTTCTGTTGCAGGATGCGGATGGTTTGATCATACGACCGGGTGGAAGAGGCTCGATATTGCCCAAACTGGGCTTGGAATCGCCCACTGTAAGTGTTGAAAATCTGTCGCTACCCAAGTGGATGCAATAGACGCCTCCGAAATCAGCCAAATAAAACGAATTAGTCCGTAACCACATCATATATTAAAGAGTATATGCGAACAGTAGAGTGCCAAGACCTATAAGAAGAGATACACCATTTGTATACACCCCACCATTATCCAAACACAAGCTACCACATACATACAAACATACATACATATATGCTTAGTACATTCATGTGTAAAACTGAACACTTATTCCATACCCAAGTAGCTGGATGTAGTCGACACATGCAAACCGAAAGAACTCCACTTCCCAACATACTATACATACATCGAATCTCATTAATAAATTGCTTAAATGTGTACACCAAATGCTCATGCTCATTATTTTTCTCGTGTCTTCCTGCCCTGATCTGATCATCATCATCACCATCACTGTCAACCAAAACCGAAAACGAAAACAAATCAAAATCAATTATACAAAATCGCAAATACTCGTACTCGTACTCGTTCTCTAAACATACTATAATTAAACCTTGTCTCCAACTCATTTACATAATTGCATTTCAAAATCCAAACAAACACAAAAAGAAATTGGAATATCTCAACCTTGTAAGTAGTTTTTGTCTTGTTCTTAAGTCTATCTATCAATCTACAAATCTTCCCAAAGGCAGTGTTTTTTCAAAACGTAAAGAACCCGAATTTCTTCTGGCTTCTTAGGTAGTTTTGGTCACTGTTTTTGGGGAAGAATTCCCTTTTATTATCCCAATCCTCTGTAGACTGCTCGTTTCTGTAGACTATCTATCGTATCTCTTTAATCGTTTTGAGTTGTAGTCCTTGTAGAGTCCCTCAAAAAACCCTAAAACAATCTTCATGATTTCACACACCCAATGAAGCATAAACATCTCATTATGTACAAACATCCACACCAGACACATCTTAATCCTGTTCCTAATCTACCACAGGCCACACCGCATCTGCCCACCAAGCGACGCAGTCTGGCAAAGAAGGTGCGTCCCCAGTCCGTGGTGGAGAATCTCAGCCTGGGCCACTTCCCTGACCTCCTGGAGTCACCCTCCTCGCACCGCTCAAACTCCCAGTTGTCTGCCCGTGCTGCTGCCGGTGCCGCCGCCTTGGTGGGAGCTACCAATATGACCGACAGCATCGCTGTGGACGACGGAGGAGTGGATGAGTGTTGCGACTCCATCACTGAGCTGCCCAGCGCCTCGTTCCAGCTGCAGCATCTGGTCAAAGGTCGCCCGAAGCGGGCCAAAACGCGTGCACCCACTCGGCCGTTGGTCACCACCGAGTGTGCCGGGGGCAGCAGGGAAATCGGCGAAGGTTTGGAACACTTCTTCCGGCCCGGTTCTGTTACGCCCACTACCCTGACTCCCCTAGTTTCTCCTACGTCGGAGGAATGCAGCTCCTTGTCGTTTGTGGACAGTCCCACGATGAGCCGCGATGGGAATGGACACATGACCTCCGAGGAGACCACTCCCATTCTTGAGGAACGCCGACCAATTAAATTGGAGCGCCAGTCGCCATTGCTCAAAAGTAAGGAAACAATTTCCTTTTGATATGAAAAGCAACTCTAAATTTTCCATTTCTTAAAAAAAATAAAACTAAAGGTGCGTCATGGGCCACCCGCTCCCGGTCCACGGACAATCTAGAGAAGTATTCGCCACTGGTGGGTCGTAAGTCCCCGCTGGTCAAGATGCGAACAGAAGGAGGTCCCGGCTCGGGATCTGCCGGCGGCGCTGAGGAGACGTCCATGCCCAGTTCTAATCTGCTTAAGGCAACCGCCCGAGAGGACAAAAAGCGTTCGCCCAGCAGCGATTCGATCAAAAGCCATGCCGCAGGCGAGGGTAGTGTGATTGTGAAGACTGGCAACGGCATCTTGCGAACACCCATAGTTCTGCAGAAGCCGCGTCCGTGGTCAGTTGTGGGAAGCGAGCCAAAGGCAGGCGGGGATCTTATAACAGGCAATGGGAATGCCGACTCTAGCAAGACCACGCCGGATAAACTAGAAGAAGGTGCGTGAAGAAATTGGAAGGGAATTCGGAAAAATTAACTTTTCTCTTTTTGATCAGATGACGTCGAGGTAGTGACATTTGGAAATACCTGCAGTGGCTCAATTGTTGGCATCACGCCGGGCATAGCTTTATCCACCAGTGGCGGTGGAAGCATTGTGGGCATTACACCAGGTAGGTCATATCTATATGTTTGTATTATGTACATATATCAATTATTTGGGCTTTCTTTCTTTCAGGAGGTGCCCTCGAAAAGAAGTCTGTGCGAGAACTAGCAGCGGGTCTCAACAGAATGGGTAAGTTGTTCACATGCATGCGCACGATTAGTAGCTTGAAAATGCCTGCTTAGCACTTAGCACTTAGTAGAAGTGATGCAACCTCTTTTGACCTCCTTTGTTTTGTATCTTATTTATTTTCATATTTTGATTTGTTGTACTCGTTCGTAACCCGTAAAGAACTCCCCCTAAAGCCGCCCGTTATGCCAAGAACCCTGCTGAACGCGACGAGTGCGCGCACGAGCACGTCCTCCACAGGCTCAGGCTCAGGCTCCACCTCCAATAGTGTATCAGTCAGCTCTTCCACGACCGCCAACACTTCGATGACAGTATTAAACCAGAGTCAGACACGATCACGGATCGTGAGCTCGACGAGCAGCACTGGCAGCACCGAGACCATCACAGAGCGCAGCACCACCAGCACTAGCAGCAGCTCATCCAGCAGCCACGAGAAGCAGCATGCCAAGGCCTGTGCCAATTTAATCAGCAACGAAATCCTCAGTATGCGCAACGGACAGTTGGGAGCCAAGTCTGGAAGCTGCGCAGAAAGTGGTGGTGTGAAGCGGATCGCCGGCAAGGAGATCTCCACGCTATTCGAGGTTTGATCTCCGAGGCCGGAGCTGCGATGCGATAGCTTGTATTCATCACCGATCAGAATTGGGTGGCTACTTCGCTTCGTTGATTTCGGTGCTCATCCTGTGCGTCTAACATTCGCATTTGTTGCATAGTGTGTAGTCCTTAGTTGTGTCGTATTAGCCAGTATGCCGCATTTTGCCTGTAATTCCATCTAGTTTGTGTTTGCCTGTTTAGCTCATATTTAATCGAGCCGTCTAATGGAATAACTCTTCCGCTTCCCCACAGGAGACATTAGTTGAAGAACTGCAGCAGAGCATGGCGACCAGACGCGGTTTTAGAGACTCGGCCTACACCAAGGAGGATGTCGTTGATTTATAAGTGTTCTAGTTATATGCTCAACATTCCCTCACGTCGACCCCTAGTCCTTCACCCAACCTGCCACAGTTTCACGTGATAGATAGTAGGGTTGATGATAACGTTAAGTGATGATGATGATGATGAGGAGGAGATGAGATGAGATGGTTGAGACAGAAGGATAGATGGAAACAAGGTTGCAACTTATCGTACTGAACCATTAATTTATGTGCAATGCCGCGTGTGTGTTGTTTTTATTTGGCAATTTAGAATGAACGTGATTTATTTATTGATACAAACCCTGATACTTTTATCCAAATTAACCTTTGCATATTTTTAAAAATGTTTTGTGTACTATATTTTATATTTTTATGTATTTAAATGAGTTAAGTGCCAATTATATACAGAATTAATCTACAAATATTTTTAGCGTGTGCTATACAACAATTTCAATGAAACTAACGAAAATAACGCAATGAATATGATACACTATACATATTATGTAATTCGATTGCGTGTATAAGAACTATTTTAAACCTAAAAAAATCTAAATGAAATATAATATTTTTTATAACTGCTTCCAAATACAAACTTTATGGTTTATTATTTCCCCTTTTTCTGTTTACCTCGCCTATACACATACTTATAGTATTTGAGCGACAATCCGTTTTCAAATTATGAGGCGCGTTATGCCGCCAGAAACAAATGCATTTATTTAGAAACAAAGCGGAGACCGACGATCTTATTGATTATTTTCTAAAGAGTTAACAATTTACGATAAGAAACTAGGCGAAAACGAAAACGATATGAAATTACTAAGCCATTTAACGACAGAAAACCGAAATCTATAGAAAACTAATTCCCCTTATCGCCAAACGATTAACTTCAATTTTGAAGATCTAGTAGTTTGCACCAACGACACAGGAAATGTTCAGAGAAGCGTTTAAACTTTAAACCAGTCCACCACCGACCACACACTTCGAGTTTTGAGTGTATCCCGTTCTCATTCAACTTCAAATCCCCGAAACGAAATAAGAAAAACTTAACGTGTTCATTAAAGTTAAGCAATTAAAACATCATTGTAATCTATTGAAATTCAAATTAAACGGAAACGATATTGGACAGTGGTGTTATTTATTTATTTTTGAATTTTGAAAGGTTGGGCGCCCTATTGGCAGCACTGGAGATAGCCCAGTATTATTACGATATTTTAAAAGGTGGAAGCCCGGCAGACCGAAAAAATACCAAAACACTGTTACCACTAGAATTATCGATAGCGATACCGGCATTGCTTGCGATAGCAAACTTGTTCATCACCAACTCGCGTCGGCAGCGAATTGTTTTTCTGCATTTCGGAAAATAAACTTCAAAAGAGTACAAAAAGACCGAGTAAAGACCAAACGTGAGCACTACAAACTACAACTGCCAAGATGGTGAAACTAACGCCGGAGCTGATAAACCAGTCGATGCAATACATAAACCCATGCCGGGAGCGCGAGCTGGATTTGCGCGGCTACAAGATTCCACAAATCGAGAACCTGGGAGCCACTCTGGACCAGTTTGATACCATCGACCTGTCCGACAACGATCTGCGCAAGCTGGACAACCTGCCGCATCTGCCGCGCCTCAAGTGCCTGCTGCTGAACAACAACCGCATCCTGCGCATCAGTGAAGGGCTGGAGGAGGCAGTGCCCAACCTGGGCTCCATCATTCTCACTGGCAACAACCTGCAGGAGCTGAGCGATTTGGAGCCCCTGGCCGGATTCACCAAGCTGGAAGCCATCTGCCTGCTCATCAACCCGGTATCCACGAAGCCCAACTACCGCGAGTACATGGCCTACAAGTTCCCGCAGCTGCGGCTGCTCGACTTCAGGAAGATCAAGCAGAAGGACCGCCAGGCGGCGCAGGAGTTCTTCCGCACCAAGCAGGGCAAGGACGTGCTAAAGGAGATTAGCCGAAAGTCCAAGATGAGCGCCGCAGCCGCCATAGCTGCAGAGGCGGGGAATGGCAAGGTAAAGGGATCGGAAGGCGGACGACTGGCCAATCCGCAGGACATGCAGCGCATCCGCGAGGCCATCAAGCGGGCCAGCTCGCTGGCAGAGGTGGAGCGTCTATCGCAGATCCTGCAAAGCGGCCAGCTGCCGGATAAGTTTCAGCACGAGAAGGAGGCAGTGGCGCAGAACGGGGCAGGGCACAACGGCTCGGGGGCCGTGGCCATGGAATACTAGGATTAAAATCCGTCGCTCATCTGTCAGCTACCTTATAACCGTAGACCAATATTTTTTAATAAAACGCCAAAAGTTGATTCATCGTATTCTGCATTTCGGACACTCAAATACATATAGAATCTTCTGTTCTCAACTAAGACCGCTGGCCAAAGGATCTTTCACGGAAAGATTTGGGACAATCGGCCACAGCAGAAATGCATTGACATGAACGTAATTGGCTAAAAGTTTAACAATCTACAGCGAGTACAAAGGGGACAAAACGAGAGGAGCTGCTGGCTTATGTGGAGAGTGGCATGGTGTGGACCTGGCTCCTGGAATCCGGTATTGCTGGGGAGTGTTATTAAGATCCTTTCGCCGCCATTATGGCGTCGTAGTGCAGGCCCGTGTAGAAGATGATCCACGTGACCAGGAATCCGGCGAACGACGTCATGAACCCCTCCTTGATCAGCTCCCAAACTCCTCCGTAGGCTTCTTCGTCCACGTTCTGAAAGTTGATGGCGTACAGGTAGACGATCCCGCAGCTGATGCCGGCGAATCTGGGGGGGTATTGGATGGATCAGGTGAAGTGACTCCGGCTATTTATAGGTTAAAGGTGGCTCTACTCACAGTACGAGGCCCAGAAAGCCCTTCAGCGGAACAATGCCCCAGATGACGCCCAGAAAGATGCCGAACACCTGGCGCGACCAGTAGATGACGTCCAGGAACTCCTCCTGCGGGAGATGCGAAGGATTGGATTAGCATGCTAGATTCAGCGCCGGAAACTTTGCTCACCTTGTCCTCCCACTCCGATTTTGTGATGGCGCGCGCGCAAATTTCCCGCAGTGTGGAGCTTTTGGCCGAGTGGCCGTTGCGCTCGATGGTATTTGTTTTCGTGGCCATAGCTTAATTCAGATCTGACCCAAATCACTTTAAATTATTTTGTTAATTAATTTTTTCACTATCAAATGACTAACGCGTTTTAGCGAAATGAAAACCCCAAACGCCTGCGTTTTCGATAACAAAATACCAAAAACCATACCACTCAAGTGTTGTTAGGCTCATTTACCTAATGGTGACAACCCTGCATTCAGCTGTTTGGTTATGTGAACTACGTTTTTTCACAACCACTGTTGTTTAGTTTTCGATAAATAATGCTGAAAATAACAAGGATCTGCTTGGCCAGCTCCGCCACAATTACAGGTAAGCAATTCGCAATCTGTTGTAAGCCTCTTGTAATTCATCCGCACTCTGTACTTTCGCAGCTCAGCGAAGCATTGCTCTTACTGCCACCCGTGCCATTGATCAGAAGTGGCGTGCAGCCAAGGGTTTGCCGGAAAACCCAAATGCCTTTGGCCCGCTCACCAACCTGCCCGACTACACGTACTTAGATGGTAGGCCCACGCCGCTGGGTGTAAGTATACCTCTGAATGTCCTCAAGAAACGGCCTGATCATTCACATTTCCATTTGTAGGCCAACCAGAAGAGGCGTCTGCTCAAGCAGCAAGAGATCGCCTCCAGGATCGTGGAGCTAAGTGGGGAGCTGGAGTTCGCCAAGCAGCGACATCAACGCCTTAAGGAGACTGCCGAGTCCGAGAAACAGCGCCTCATCCGCAGCAAACTGAAGCCCAAGGGTTACTTGCTGCTCAAGAAATAGTGTCCTAGTCTTAGCCAGTATAAGCTATCATAAGTCACGTAGTGAATGGAGACGAAATTATACGATGGTCTTGTGATGTGAACACATGTTTGCCCAAAACACGTTTCAAAAACGTTCCCAAACAGCAAACGTGGCGCAGTCGACGGTTCATTAGATGTGCCGATAATGAGCAATTAATTGCAGCTGGGCGACTCGCCTGCCACATCTTAATTGAGTGTTAAATCGCCAGTGACGCACTCGCCGGAGTAGCGTGTCCTGGCATTTAGGCGAGATGAAAGCGGCACCCGTTTTTTCGAGCGCTCCAAGAGCAGCCCTTGAGGAGAGAGTGGGCTGCCTTTCACACATTATGTGCTAATAGGAGGCTTACGCTAGCGCATTCGAGTATCTCTTCAAACTATTATTGTCAACAAGGAAGTCGCCGGTTCCCTTAGTGCTTATTGGCAAACGGGGGTTGCCCAAGGCCAGTTACAAGCGGAATCTCCTCTTCCGGCCTGCGCAATGTGCTCCAGTCCGCGGTGGAGCAGCCAGGATAGATTAACAGATCGATCGTGCGGCCGAAGCCAACCAGCCATGACAAATGTGATCCCTACTGTTTGCCTTTCTCGGTAAATATGTACCATCGCTTGCCAGCCAAATATTTGCACACCTTGCCAGTCCGACTCCCTTGTTTCTCCTCCAATTGTTTGACTTTTCGGTTAGGATATCAAGAATTTTGCACGGCCGGCAATGTTTGTTTTCGATTTGGTTGATCGGTTGCCAATAAACCGAGCACCTTCATCATAAAACCAGCGGGAACGTGCTCCACTTAGACATGTTTTTTGCAGAGCCCGTTGAACCGATTTAATAGATGACCAAACCGATTTATCAATACATGGGTCTAATCATTTTGGACTTATATTGGGACTGAAAGCAACCGATTTGGCTGGTGGTCTCACACTTCCCGAAAAACATCAACAAATCGGAAGATCCACTGATCCCCTAGGTGGCAGACATAAAATTTCCATAGCCCTTTGTTAATAGTAGCTCGCACCAGGGCAAAATCGGTAAAAGTGAATTGAATTGGCGGACAATGTGCCACTGTAAATACTCAAATATTGCAGGGTGCAAATTTAGCTATTTACGTTCGCACATTCGGCTAACAAAGAAATCAAGTCCGAGGAAATTTTCTAAGCAGCAGATAGCCACTAGCCACTTGGAGACGGCGACTTGAAGTGCAGAAGTTTGTCGCACTTCTTGCGGAAATTAGCCGAGGCGTTCGAAATTTTGCACCGTCTTTCGGCTTGGAGTCCAGCAAGGGTGTGACAAAAGCCAGCAGGCCTCCTCCGGAGCTCTCAATCAAGAGGCAGAAGCCGCTGCGCTTGGCTCCGGTGCAGCCAATCGTGCGTACACGTAATGCGATCTAAATTCAACTGGATGTTTATGTTTCCTTTATCGCGGGCAAATCTCGCACCTTTCTGTTGTTGTTGACGACGGTTTGGGCGTGCAAAAATATTTACCCCCAGTTGGATGGCATGAAAAACCGCGAAGTTGTGGAAAACAACTGAATTTTGTTATTGCCCCCAGCGGCGGCCAGCGATTTATATTTATATAATTGTATAAATTTATACAATTAGCGGGTTTATATTTACAGCCGAATCTTTTCGAAACAGCCGGCGATAATGAAGCGCGAATTGGTCTGGTTCGCAACTTAAGTCCATTCCCGAATCACCCGTCTGGCCAACAACTATGGGTTACAGACGTCTAGTTGGCATCTGATTCATCACTTCTTCGAATGCAGCCCCCAAGAGCCGAAGTCATGCCCCTTTTTTTGAAGTCTGATTCAAATTCAAAGCGCATTCCGCAGTCGCGGGTCGAGTTTGTTTGTTAATTGCTTTGTATTACTTCTAGAAAATCGCAGTGTTTAACACTTCCTGAGTCAGCCGGCCAAATTTTCACGACAAATTGATTAGGCGCCGCATGAGCCACTGCGGTTGGATATTTATAAAGGCTGATCTGTATTGTTAGACACCGTCCCATTTGGGTGTCTATGCTGATTTATGGTAAAATAATAAAATAACCCGGTTTCGTTACAACGACACTCGAGGTCTGGATTTAGACTTACCGTGTGACCACACAAAAATTACCACCCGGCGACCACAGCGCCTGGCACACACATATTACTCATACGCTCCGTGCGCCGCAAACCTTTCCAGCCGCGAGCAGAGTGCCAAAAGCGCCTAATTACTTTCGTTCGATCGCACGCCGATTTCAGAGCGTCGCCCAGCGACGAAATCTAGATTAATAAGTTTAATTGATCCGAATCAAAACAAAATAGTCGCAGACAATGGCAGAATTCCGGGGGAGCGTATCATTCCGCATTGTAAAAACTTTTCCGAACCAAACTGGATACCCGCTAAGCGAAACAGTGCACCCGGCAATTAGAGCCTTTGTCTTCGCCCAATCCCATGGAGCCGAGAACGGGTTCAAGTCACAGCCACCGCGCATGCTTAAAACAAAACCCCGGCCGACAACCGAAGAGAGTTTGGACACTTCAGCTTACGCCTAAAATGTCGCTGCGTTTCCTCCGGACTTGCGTCACAGCTGGAGCATCGGCTCGGCCCGAAAGCAAATTTTCACATTTGGGTGCGAATGTGGTGGCCGGTGCGTATATAAGGCAAGGGTTCTTCACACCAGAGCATACAGAACTCGCCAGACGTTCAAAGCAATCAGAGCAGCCAGCAAGAAATCAAAGGATAACCCACAGCAGCCCAACCAGGACTTACCAAATCACAACCAGTTATAACCGAACTAAGCCCAGCACAATGGATCTTAAGGTAAGCATCATTGTAGCAAAGTTCCACTGAGAATCCAGCTCACCCATCCCTCCTCCTCCTCCTCCTCTTCAGCAATTGTACTCGTGGATCTGCCTGCTGATCAGCATCATCATCTGCAAAGTGTCCGAAGCCAAGCCCACCTACTACGACCTGGATAGCTACGAGAACTACGACACGGATCGCTATGACAGCTATGGCGGCTCCTCGTACGCCCTAACCTACGGGAAACCGCTGACGGACAACCGGCTCAAGAAGCTGAGCCCGGGCTACTACTACGTGGACGACGGGTACATCGCCCCGGTGGCCTCCAGTGCCGGATATACCCGCCGCGAGGGCGTCTCCGCCTCCGACAGTGGCTCCTTGCCCCACAATGTCAAGTTCACTCCCATCGTGCGCGTCCGGCAGACCAAGACCAAGCGCAAGAAGCTCTTCGTGCCCAACTTCTTCGGCTAGAGGGGCTTCCCCTGCTCTCCTCCTGCCGGGACTGAGACTACAGACTGAGGATGATAGCATAGGCTTAGCATTAGCATTAGTCGCGTGGCTCCCACACCAAAAAGTACCTTATACCTATACGTTTATCTATTTTATACGCGGTCGCATGTCTGACCACATTATATTTATATACGCAAAGCTACTGAATAAAAATATCCAAAATATTGAAAACATATATCAACTGGCTTTAAAACGGAATGAGAGTCCTGATTTCAAAATTAATTTATTGAAAGAAAACATAACGACTCACAAGTCGAAGTATAAAGTTGTATTAGTCCGCAAATTATTTTATTTCACCATATCCTCGATAAGTGCATAAGTATTTAAAATTTTAGCATCTTGTAAACGCTTTCGCTAGTAACGCCCCCACTTTTGAATGAAAAGCGCCGTAAAGAATTATATGAACCGTAAAGTGTGTAGATATTTAGTTTGGCAATTTGGTGCTAATTGACCACTTAGGTGATTTAATGAACTCAGAATAGCATTGTTGCTACTTATATGACGTAGAATAAACTTTTCCCGATGATGTGATCGTTCAAAATAAAATATTTGTAAAGCAAAAACATATTTGCTGTCCTTGGGAATCCTATTAAGTTTGATTTGCGTTGTTGATCATCAAATTGTGAAGTTGCACGTTATACTCCACATTAATTTATAATCCTATTTTATTTAGCACATATCTTTTTAAAACCCAAAACATTTCTTCATCAATTATAAAATAATCTAGACAGAAAGTATATACCGTGTACAGTACCTAAATATTCGTCTCCAAGCCGGAATTTTAAAGATCGAAATGAGGTGATGCGTAATCCATAGATAAGATATTTTTGAAAATTGTGCTACTTTTATGGATTAAGGATTAAAACTTTTCTAAAAAATGAGCGCGATAAATATAGTGGCTTGTACGATCCATTTCTGGTTAGTTAGGTTAGGTTAAGATACTTTTTAACCATCAGACTATAAAAAGTACTAATCCATTTCATAAATTAATAAGCGCCAATCCACCAGTGCTGCCCAGCATTAGTACGACCATCGATGACTAAATATAATCGAGTCATCGACGTATCGATATAACAGCTGTCGTCATTACTGCAAGAAGAGGAGAAATTCCCAAATTTACTAAGAAACCAGGAGAAAACTAGCGTCGCCAAGATGAGCTTCATGCAACCGAGTCCCGTTAAGTATGCGTGCTCCTGCGGCATACTGAACCCGATCAACATGCTGTTCTTCTGCCGCCACTGCCCCAAGCTGCGCTGTGGCTTCTGCGTGACGCACGAGATCGAGTCGCACTTCTGCTCCAACTGCCTGGAAAACATTCCCTCAACAGAGGCGCGTCACAAGAAAAACTGCTGTGCGAACTGCTTCGACTGTCCCTGCTGCCAGCACACCCTTTCCGCCAGAGCATCCACCGTTCCGGTGGTGCGCAAGTCAGAGGAGGCGAAGGAACCAAAGGATGGCGAGTCAAAGGGCGAAGCCTCGCCCCCAGTTCCGGCGAGCAGCAAGCCCTCTGCGGTGCCCACCACAAAGAAGATGTACTATTTGTCGTGCTTGTCCTGCCGATGGACAACGCGAGATGTGGGCATTCCCGACCAAGGCGTGGCCACGGGCACCTGGCCGGATAACGAGTGCTTATACCAGGCGCGATTCAATGCTCTGGTCGAGTACTTCCAGGCGGTGGTGCTGCAGGAGAAGCAGGAGAAACTGGAGTTCATGCGGCGCAAGGCACCCAAGCAGCACAAGTTTCCCAGTCTGACGGATCGCACTGGACTAACCGTCTCACTTATTCGCCGCCAGATCGGCTGGAACGACAAGGCTCCCAAGGCTAAAGCCGTGATAGCGCCGGCAGAGGCCACGGCGGAGGTGGAGGGCCTGCCGGAGAACATTTTTACGGAACCTTTGAATTTGCGGAATGTAACAACCATCACTCAGCGACATAGCCAGCCGGCGGACCAGCCCACGGCCGTTGGGAGTCTTTATCCCCAGCGCAGATCGCTGTGGATCAAGCGGTCGCTCCGTTGCCGCCAGTGTGAGCACAATCTAATCAAACCGGAGTACCATCCCACATCGATAAAGTACCGCATCCAGCACTTCGCCAGCTACCATGTCCCTGAAGTGGTGATGGTGCGCTGCGAGCAGCCACTGGTGGCTGGAAAAAGCAACGCCATTTTGCTGAAGCTCACGAATCCGACTATATACGATATGACAATTCGACTGTTGACTGCATCTCCTCCTGACGATCCGCAGCTGTCAACAGAGGCCACTCGTGTTGCGAAAGAAGAACCCATTTCTTCGTCCCCACTTCTAAAAGCAGTGGGCATCACACTGTCGCGTCAGAACTCAACACGGGAGGTAAAACGAGATGTGATTGATGTATCCAATGCCGAAATAGTTCCGTTGGAGAGCGAGTTCGTTCTGAACCAGCGCGATGACTCCAAAGAGTTCGACGAGGACGTGCAGCTGTCCACTGAGGAGCCCAAGTTTATCGTCTGGCGGAAGGGCAACAAGGTGCTTTTGCGGCTACAGTTTACCCCGGCAGACGAGTTGCCCGGATTAGCAGACGTCATTCTGGGCTTCTATATGCAGTACACATACGTCAACACCGTAAACAATGCGCAAGAGAAGAGGGAGCCCACAACCCATGTGCTCCACTCCAGAGTGTTCATCACGGCGGGAGCAACTGAGCAGAAAGCCAACTGAATTGGAAACTAATTAGCCAACAGGCATACTAATCGACTTATGAGAAATATGAAATATGCTTTATGAAAGCTAGAGAAATATGTATTTATTTATTAATCCGTTCGTGAAACAGCATCTAGTATTAAAGTATAATAAACGGCTTGTTCTAACACTACTCGCTCTTCTTTACTTATTAGCTTCCAGCTTATCTAAGCCAGTCCATTTCTCGCTCTCGGCCCACAGGAACTTGGCAACCTTATCGTCCAAGGCACCAGGAGCCACAGGCTTTGGTTTGCAGTCACTGAAGTACAGGCCAGAGATGTTCTTCAGTTCCGGATCCAAAGCAGCATAGATCGAGGTCTGTGCTCCACTTTTCGGTGTCTTTAATAGCGGCCAAATCATTGGCTTCAAAAAGAACCTAGGAGATGGAACAGGTATTACTGGGAAGGTTCTAATTCACCTATCCATCACTTACTTCACAAGGTTTGTCTGGAAGAAGGCCCAGTTCCGCGCCAGTTCAGTGTCCACAACACCAGGGTGAAGGGCATTTACTGTGACTCCGCTGCCCTCCAGGCGCTTGGCCAATTCCCGGGTGAACAGGACGTTGGCCAACTTGCTCTGGCTGTAGGCTAGGCCCTCATCATACGACTTCTCGCTGTTCAGGTCGGCCACGTTAATGGAGCCACGCGCATGTGCCAGACTGGACACAACGACAATGCGACTGGGAGCCGAGTTCTGACATTTTTTTAAGACCATTATCTGACGCACTTGACTATTATATAGCACACTTACCTTGAGCACGTCGAGCAGCAAGTTAGTCAGCAAAAAGTGACCAATATGATTTACTCCCAACTGCAGTTCGTAGCCATCCTTGGTCAGGGTCTTGGGACAGCGCATCACACCGGCATTATTGATCAGGACGTGAAGCTTGGGTTGCTCCTTCTTGAAGCTGATTGATAGAATCGATAGTTTTTAAATCTTACAGGGATTAAGCTTACCCATCAACAAATTTGCGAATGGAGTCCAGGGAACTTAGGTCCAGCTCTCGAGAGAATATATTCTGGTTATTTGTCTCCTTGATGATGTCCTTGCGCGCCTTCTCGCACCGGTTCATATTCCTGCAAGCCAAGTACACAGTTCCCCCACGTCTGGCTATCTCCAGAGCCGTCTCCTTGCCAATGCCCGTGTTGGCACCGGTCACAATGAATACCTTTCCGGTCTCATCGGTGTCCTTCGTAAACTTTCCACCTTGCATGTACTCCCTGGAATTATCAATAGGAATTACCTGAAAAGCTGTTATCTATTACCCGGGAAGCATATTTGCGAGTCATGGATTCGTAGGCACAGTGGTATATGTATTTCAAATTTACATGAACAAATTAACGCAACTCACTTCAAGAAGTAGATGCCCACGCCGATAATAGCTGGCCACACAATCAAGGGGCTCAATAAACAATCGATGAAAATGCACATTTTGAATATCTTTGCACAATTCCTTGTGTCAGAGGGTGTTGTCAGATCTTATTTCAATCGTTAAGTGCGTTCTGGTACGAACAGCACAGCTGTTAATATACTACTGAGCACAGCTACCTCAGCACAAACATATATTATCGCTAATTCTCAGTGAGAACCTGACGAAATCGAGAACGTCGTAAGAGAGTTTCCTAACGAAGGTAAAGAGAAAACGAATTTTTTTGAATTCTCAATAATTTGTTATGATAGTGGAAAACATTCAGACAAATAAAAGCAATTCCATTGATGTTTCTATTTATTTAATGGATATATTAAGCGTGGAGTAAAAGGGTATACTAGGTTCGCTGAACAGTATGTAACATATAAAATAAAGTATATATAGTCTTGATCAGCAGCACTAGTCAAGTCGATCCATCTAGTCATATCCGTCCGTATGAACGTCGAGATATAGCGATCTAACTAATTCCTTCTGTTGCATACTTTTCAAATAGTTTGGTATACCCTCCTACTTTCAGAATAGCCGTTACAAAAATAAAGCATGAATCGTCCTATTTGTTTCATCACTTCTATAAAAAAAATTTGATAATTTTACCTAACACAGAATACAGAAATCTAAAAATGTTGATCTCAAAATACAAATTTTAGGTAATTTAAAGCTTTTTTAGGAGCATTTCTTTATTTTTAGCTTGTAGAATTCGCACTCCGTAAGAATTTCAACATAAATTGTTACAGTTTGCATTAGTCTTCATTATGATAAATTATTAAATAATAAATTATGAAATGGCGAGGGATAAACTTAATCAACTTTGGTTGAATTCACGCCGGTCCACTTCTCGCTCTCCGCCCAGAGGAACTTTCCAGTCTTGTCGTCCTGGGCAGCTGCAGACACTTCCTTGGGCCGGCAGTCGCTAAAGTAGAGCCCGGAAACATCCTTTAGTGCAGGATCTAGGGCTGCGTAGAGAGTGGTCTGCGCTCCATTGCGAGGGGTTTTGAAGAGCACCCACAGGAGGGGCTTGACCAGTAGCCTAAGGGAAACGAGTTAATACCAAACTCAAGTAGTGCCCACTTGTGTCTTCTATCTTACTGTGCAAAGGGGTTTTCCAGGAACTTCCAATTCCTCTGCAGCTCCGTGTCCACGGCACCGGGATGTAGGGAGTTGGTTGTGACCCCCGTTCCCTCCAGGCGCTTGGCCAGTTCCCGGGTGAACAGGACGTTGGCCAGCTTGCTCTGACTATAGGCACCGATTCTGCTGTACGACTTTTCACTGTTTAGATCGGCAGTGTTAATAGAACCATGGGTGTGCGCCAGGCTGGATACGTTCACGATGCGACTGGGTGCAGTTTTCTAGGGAGGGTAAGCAGGGAGTTTGGTTAACAAGGTGCTAAGAAAGTCCTGAATACCCAAAATACCTTTAACACGTCCAGCAGCAAGTGGGTGAGCAGAAAGTGTCCCATATGGTTTACTCCCAACTGCATTTCGAAGCCATCCTTGGTCAGAGTTTTGGGACAGTGCATAACTCCTGCATTGTTGATCAGGACATGGAGCTTATCCTGCTCTTTCTTGAATCTAATAAGCGAGGGAAATCAGTAACGCCTTAATCGATCTGTCATCTTTGCCCTTACCCAGCAGCGAATTTGCGAATGGATTCCATCGAACTCAAGTCCAGTTCCCGAGAGAATATGTTCTGGTTATTTGTCTCCCTGATAATATCCTGGCGCGCCTTCTCGCACCGGTTCATATCCCGGCATGCCATGTACACGGTGCCTCCTCGCTTGGCAATCTCCAGGACCGTCTCCTTGCCAATGCCCGTGTTGGCGCCGGTGACAATGAACACCTTGCCGGTCTCATCGGTCTGCTTGATGAACTGACCGCCCTGCATGTATTTTCTGAAATTCATTGATTGCTATCACTCTATTTCAACACAGACCGCAATTCACGAGCTTATTACTCATTATTCTGCAGTAGAAATACCATATTCATGCAAATACCTCAGCAAGTAGGCAGCCAATCCGATGATGGACGGCCAAAAAATGAGGGGGCAGAACAAACAATTGGTAAGGCAGCCCATTTTGTTTGGATACAGTGTAGATCTTGCCGCCGTTAATGTTCGTTTCACTTGCCCGTCCGTTTGGAGCTGCCTTTTATACGAAATGTACGCTATCTGCTCCAAAATACACGACAGCCACAAAACGCTTACTCACGATGAGTTCGATTCGAAACTGCGAGAAGAGAACGAAATATGTTTGGGTTTGGTGAGAGCTTTTTGCTTCTAGTTTGTATCATTGCAAGTCGAGCAAATGCATGAAAAGCTTAATAACTATCTGCAAGTCTAATTTAAATTAATACCTAATGCTATAAGCAACAGAAGATGATAAAGTCGAGTTTCTCGACTGTCAGATACCCATTACTCAGCTAAACGGAGTCCGAGGATGCAGCAATCGAGGGGAATGATTTCTATTCCATTAATTTCGATTAGTTTTTCAGCTGCTTCTAAGGCAGCTCATGACTTAAACCGAAATTATATATTGTCAAATAGTTCAGATTCTAGTGACGCCAAGGCAACGGTGCCCCATACAGGTCATTAATGTTAACTGATGTTAATGTTAACAAAATGTTTATTAAAAATGATATTACTATGTTATGCCACCTTTTGTGCAATTACTAAAGCAGTTTATTTAAGACTACTCAGATAACTGGTTTCAAGACTCCCAGCCAAATGTTTTTGTACAAAATCTGAACAGAACACCTAACTCATTTAGCTTATTCCATTAAATGTATTTCGACAATACAGGGTAAGAGTTAAAAGTGTCATAAAGTTGCTCAAATATTAATTCCCGTCCACTTTTCACTTTCCGCCCATAGGAATTGGGCATCATCATCAAACTGGGCGGCCGAGCCCACGTGCTTCTGCTTGCAATCGCTGAAGTATCTTCCAGATACTTTTTCCAAACTGGGATCCAGGGCAGCGTACAGGGTCGTCTGTGCGCCATTCCTAGCCGTCTTTATGAAAATCCATATAATAGGAGCTATGAGCAATCTAAAAGCAGACCGAAAGTTAATAGCTGATGCGGTGATGCAATTAGCAAACTTACTTTCCAAACCTCGAACACAAAAAGGGTGTATTGCGGAACAGTTCCGTGTTCACTACCCCGGGATGTAGGGCATTCACCGTGACCCCAGTTCCGTTCAGGCGTTTAGCCAACTCCCTGGTGAAGAGGACGTTGGCCAATTTGCTCTGACAGTAGGCCATCTTTCTGTCGTAGGACTTTTCGCTGTTCAGGTCGTCACGCTTAATCCTTCCGAGCCGGTGAGCAATGCTGGACAGGACCACAATGCGACTGGGCGCGGAACTCTTCAGCAGATCGAGGAGCAGAAGTGTGAGCAGGAAGTGGCCCATATGATTCACTCCGATTTGCATTTCAAAGCCGTCCTCCGTCAGCATTTTGGGGCAGTCCATAATGCCGGCATTGTTGATGAGAATATGGAGCTTGTTTTGCTCCCGCTTAAAGCTAAAAAGTATTAAATTGATTACCTTTATTTATATATTCATTGAGGTTAATAGGGATGTGTTTACCCAGCTGCAAAGTTCCTAATGGACTTCATGGAGCACAGGTCCAATTGGCGTGCGAAGATGTTCTGGTTGTTGGTCGCTTCGATGATCTCCCGACGAGCATTCTCGCACTTCTTCATGTCCCGACAAGCCATGTACACGGTGGCTCCCCTGCGGGCCAGCTCCAGCACGGTCTCCTTGCCAATCCCCTGGTTGCAGCCGGTCACAATCGCCACTCTGCCGGTCTCATCCGTTTTCGTGGTGAACTGACCTCCCTGCATATATTGTCTGACGGGCTGAGGTTAAAGGGTCATCACTGAAAGTGGGCAAAACTCACCGGAGCAGATAGATTCCGATGGCCGAAAGAGCTGACCCATATGCCAGCGGGCAGAACAGGTAATCCGTGGGTGCACTCATCTTTCCGCTCCGAATGCTACCAGCTTCAAGTGGCGACTGGCCAGACCCAGCCCCCTTACACATTTCTTTATACGAGCAATATAAAAATCTCGGAATGTCCATACTTGAAACATTAACGTGGACCGGTATAAAACATCGTTTTAAGTTTAAGGTTGGAGGGTTTACGATTGCCGCGTCGCCGAGGGAAACGGATGCTTCCGTAAGTTTTTATCGTCCGGCCAAAGTTTGATATGTAAGCTGTATAGATGGAATCATAATAACCGTCGATCATAGTGTAATGTAGATATCGCTAGAGTGTCTTACTAGAATGAGTTTCAGACCTAAGCTTTGAGATCGTCTTGAATGATCATGGTGGAAAAGATCACAATAAAAACACCTTATTTAAGGCTCTGTTTTTACTTTAATCGATTTGTAAAAATTACATTTAATGACCAGCTTCTGCGATAACGAGGGAAAGTAGTTAGTCTTCAATGTTATACTCTTGCATAACTTAAATGAAATGATAATTTTTGGGCAGCAGCTTCGTTTCTGTAAATATGAACATATATATAATATGGGTGCGGTGTATTTTTGGATTGAGCAATACTTACTTAATACCATGTTCATTATTTTCGGCTTGTATCTCTCCTTTCGTTCTGTTTGGGCCTTTTACTTTAATTAGGCAATTTTCGTTAAAGTGAATAGTACTAACACCCGAATTCGATTCGATTAACACACTGCCCGTAGTCCAATGAGCTCTGGGTCACATTCACCCGGAGCCATGTGGCCCGCGACCGACTTCCGCCGGCATCAAAGGAAGCCAAGCCAAGTTCTCCATCGGTGGTTTTTCAAGAGCAGTGCCTGGAGCATCTACGCAATCGCCTGCGGACTCCACTTCTTCAAGCTGCACTACAACGAGCGCACCAATCAAGTGGAGGAGTCGCAGTACCATCGAATATGGTCCAAGATCGTGGTTGTCCTCAAGGTGATACTGCTGGCCAGCCCGTATCTACAGTACTTCGTACTCGGACTGGGCATATACATCCACATGACACTGGTGCAGGACAGCAAGGCGCAGAACTTCCTGATGAGTCTCATCGTGCTCGGAATCGTGATAGGTGTCCTGCGGCGCCTACTAATCTTCCTGCACCTGAAGAGGGATCGCAGGTTCCTGAAGAATACTGTTAACGAGATCCTGCAGATAACCAGCGCGCTGCAGCAAAAGTTCGGTATGGAGTATAAGTGCGACTCCACATTGCTAGTGGTGTACTTGGCTAAGCTGTGGATACTCACCGTCATGCTGGATTCCTTGTGGTACAAGCCCTACTTCCTCTCCTCCATCTTTCTCTACTGGGTGCTGTTGGAGTACTGCTTTGCTGGCTACTTCGTTTACCAACTGATCCTGCTCAGCTGGTACCACACCATTATTCTGTTCCTGCAGCGCTTCATCGAGGACCATGCGAATCGGTTGGATATTGAGCTTTGCTACCATCGGCGCTTGATCCCGCTCTTCGAGCTCCATCTGCGCATCAACAATCTGCATAAGCATGTTAGGGACAACGTCTCCTGGCTCTCGACCTCTGTTTACCTGATGATCTTTACCTGCATCTTCAACGCCGAACTGCTCATTGAATGCAGTCTGTTCGCCGGAGACGAGCTGGAGAACAAGATCTACATCATCGCGGACGGTTGCTTGGGACCCGTCTGCATTCCGATACTGTATGTGCTCATCCTGGGCATGTGCACCGATCGATTCCGCGATGCTGAAGTACAGCTTCAGCAACTGTTCGTAATCGTTCAGGGCTTGTATGTGAGGAAGGTCAGGCCACGCCTTCTAATCGCAATGGTCCTCGACAACGAGGTGAGATCTGCTTCGGCAGACGGCTTCCCTTCCCTTCATTCTCAATTACATCTCCGCAGCACACCTCCTTGATAATTCACCAGAAGCTGAAGCCGCTCCAAAACATGATCATCCTGGACATCACTTGCGACAGGGAGTTCGTCATGGACTACATTGTCACGGTGATCCTTACAGCATTGTCGCTTGTGCAGTACACCATATCAACTGGAGGAAATATAAGCGAGTGCGTGACCCATAAATAACAACCCACCTGGACCAAACTATTAGGAGGATATAATCAGTGGAGCTGGACACAGTTACCGTATAATTTCGTGGGTCAAAATAACTTTCTTAGCACCTCCAAAAGTGTATCTTTTGAAAGCAGAACTCAGAGCTCGAAATCCTAAAGCACTAAATGTTTATAATTAACATGCGCTAAAAATGTTTTTTTTTTTTTGTTTTCATACAAAATTAGGGTTTATTGACTGTAGTAGGAAACTGATCAGATAGGTGGTTTTGCGCACTGCGATTCAACAACAAAGGATTTCCCTTTTGCATAGATTTATCTAAATAATAGACTGACAGCGGGACTGACATCGGGACATCGGGACTAACTATACGTTTTACTTGTAAAGTTACAATCAACCTAAATTAGTTAAGGTCCATGAAACAGGTAGGATATTATTATGAAACAGGATATCATGTTCCTCGACTCGCAAATCCTTTAATAGTTCTTATTATCTAGTACAAGCCTTTAAATCTAGTATATACTATTATACTAAGTACTAAGTAAGTACTGCAATAACCACCGCTTTTGTGAAATTGTGGCTTTAATGGCGACTAGCCCAATCACACTATTCCAGTGGCCCATTTACAGAGCAATTTCCGCCCACTTCTCGGACTGCGCCCACAACCACTGGGCCATCTGGTCGTCGAGGGCAGCGGGAGCTACAGGAGCCAGAGCGCAATCGCTGAAGTACTGACCCGAAACTTTTTCGAGATCAGGATCCAAGGCAGCATACAAGGTGGTCTGGGCCCCGTTCTTAGGTGTCTTCATCATGGCCCAAAGGAGCGGCCTCAAAATGATTCTAAAAGAAAAACAAATATATTAATATTTGTATAAGAAGAGCATTGAAAGAGAACACACTCTACCACATACTGGGCAAACTTTGTTTGGAAGAAGATCATGTTCCTGGCTATCTCCGTGTCTGCTATTCCAGGATTAAGGGCGTTGACCGTCACACCCGTGCCCTCCAGCCGCTTGGCCAATTCGCGGGTGAACAGTATATTGGCCAGCTTACTTTGGCAGTAGGCTACTCCCTCGTCGTAAAATTCAGAGCTGTTGATGTCATCCAATTTAATCTGACCCCGTTCGTGGGCTCTGCTGGCGACCACCACCACCCGACTAGGAGCCGACCTCTCCAGCACTTCGAGCAGTAGGTTGGTTAGCAGGAAGTGTCCGATGTGGTTTACACCCAGGTGTATTTCGAATCCCTCTTTCGTCAATCTATGCGGTTCCCAAAACACACCAGCATTGTTGATGAGGATGTGCAGCTCCCTCTGTTCTTTCTTAAAGCTGTTTGTGAGTGAATTGTTAGTTCAAGAAAAAGGCACTACGAAATGGCATGACTCACTTCTCTGCAAAATTTCGAATGGAATCCAGGGACGACAAGTCGCACTCCCGTGAGAAGACATTGGAGTTTCCGGTCTCGTTGACGATTTCCCTGCAAGCTCTCTCCCCTTTTTCTTTGCTGCGGCAGGCCATGTAAACGGTGGCTCCTCTTCTGGCCAACTCCATCACGGTCTCCTTGCCAAGACCCGTGTTTCCGCCAGTAACGATGGCCACTTTTCCCGTCTCATCAGTCTGCTTCCTAAACTTTCCGCCCTGCATATACAGCCTGATGTGCGTTAAAATAATGCATGTTAATCGGTGATAAGTACTTTGTCGTCACTTTCATACGTCGTCGATAACGCTTCTCAGCGTTACATTTTAAATTGGCGCCTCACTTACCTCACGCAGAAGGCGATAATGCCGACAATCCCGTGGACCAAGAAGACGGGTGCTATGCTTTGCAAAAACCTTATAACAATTTCCATACTGGCTAAGCGGTCCGCCCCTTCTCGTGGTCTATTCCAAAGTGCCACCGCGGGCGAAATTGTGCGGGTTTTTAAGTGATCGCCGCAGCGATTACCGGACGACAACTGATAAAATTGATAGTACGGGCTTCTATGAGTGTTCTTTAATCAGAGAACCACTATTCGAACACATTCAAAATTGCTTATAGCGACAAGAAGCCGAAAACCGTCTTACTTTCGCGAGAGCGAAAATGTTTCATACTGCCGAAATGAACCTAAACTTTTGGACCGAAGGCTCGGGTTAAAATGTAATGGATATACACATCTATTTTAAACAAATGATGTAGAAATTGCCCCTAACCGGTTTCGGGGTACGTCAGTTCGAACGCATACAAGCCCTGAGCTTTCAACTCTTATTAGTCGGCCACGTTAAAATAACTAAAACGAAACAAATGGACAAATTTGTATACTGTAAGAAACTGAAAATTTATGCGAAGTAACAGAGGGATTGTCAGAAACATATTTCACAATACGAACTATTGTATTGTAATCATCGTTGGCTTCGTCCACTTTTCACTGACTGCCCAGAGCCACTTTGCCGTTTGGGTGTCGGTGGCAGCCGGCGCCATTTCCTTCAGCTTGCAGTCGCTGAAGTATTGTCCTGTCACCTTTTCTAGCTCGGGATCCAGAGCAACATACAACGAGGTCTGAGCACCATTTCTCGGAGTCTTAACAAAGGGCCAAAACAAAGGCTTAACAAAGAGTCTGAAAAGATAAATATTTCGTTAAAAATGTTTTAATGTCATCACTTCTCTACAAACCCAGCAAAGAAATTATTGAAGAAACCCATGTGCCTGATGATTTCTGTGTCCACCACACCTGGATGCAGGGCATTTGCCGTTACGTTGGTGCCCTCTAATCTTTTGGCCAACTCCCTTGTGAAGAGTACATTGGCCAACTTGCTCTGGCTGTAGGCCTTGCCTTCATCGTAGGATTTGTCGCTGTTCAGATCGCCAGTGTTTATTTCTCCTCGAGTGTGTGCCAAACTGGATACATTTACAATCCGGCTGGGTGAGGATTTCTATGAATAAAATGGTTATTAATCATATTTAAGATCTAGTACAACTGTGTGATACCTTGAGTAGACCCAACAGTAAATTGGTAAGCAGGAAGTGACCCATGTGATTAACCCCCAGCTGAAGTTCGATGCCATCCGAGGTGAGAGATCTGGGACAGCGCATAACACCGGCGTTGTTGATCAGTACGTGCAGATGCTCCTGTTCCCTCTTAAAGCTGCGGACATGGATTGCGGAATAAACACAACTTTGGCCTAAAGTAGACTTACGCAGCAACAAAGTGGCGGATGGACTCTTGGGAAGCCAGGTCACATTGCCGGCAGTACACATATTTGTTCTTCGTTTCCAGCACGATTTCCTCGCGAGCCTGCATGCGAGAAGTATTTAGTAGCGTTTTAGGAAATTATCTTAATAAAGATCGTACCTCCTCACATTTCTTTAGGTTTCTGCATGCCATGTAGACGGTGCCCCCTCGCTTCGCAATCTCTCTCACCGTCTCCTTGCCGATCCCCGTGTTGGCACCGGTGACAATGAACACCTTGCCGGTCTCATTGGTTTCTTTGGTGAACTGACCGCCTTGCATAAGATCCCTGTGAGGCGGTATGAAATGTGTAGTAAAAACAAGGGAATTCTGTGTGAGAAGCAGAGCACCCACTTGACGAAGAAGGCCAGTCCCGTCGTCGTGCCGGTGAAGCTCAGCCAGAACGCGGTGCGGCTCTTGAGAAACGCAAATAGTGACATTTTAGGAACTCAAAAAATATATAAATTAGCTTGTAAACGAAAACAGCTGTGTTTACCCTGTTAAGGCTAACAGCGCTCGTTAACAGAGGACTATCGATATTTTCGGTCATCTGTGACGAAGCTTTCCCTTTGTTGTTGTTCTTCGTGGGCTGCTGCTGAGAACAAACTTTACACGTAAATAATCTAATTGCGTTAATTAACTGGCTTGAGCTAAACAAAGAGGTGCGATTTGACCGAGGGAAGGAACACAGCCGAGATCTGGGCCAGGAAATCACGCCAAGACAAGCAGGAAAACAATGCGTCGCAATGCGTAAGTCAGCGCCAACTCGACTGTTGCTTTTTCCAAGAGATCCGAATGTGATCGGTGTTCTCACCTCATCTTCAGGCGCCAGCAACAACACAATCAGGAAGAAATCGGCCCCGACGACGTGGAAGACATCTTTGCCCGTCCCGCCTACGATGACGACGAGTTCGAAGATCTGCTTCCTCTGGCCAGGAGGCCCAATGGCCACGCCCGCCTCGGCCGCTACGAGAACACGCTGGAGGTAAAGGTCCAAGAGGGAGACACACTCCAGGCGCTGGCCCTGCGCTTTCACTCCTCTGTGGCGGACATCAAGCGCCTGAACAAGATCGACCGCGAAAATGAGATCCACGCACATAGGGTTATTCGCATTCCGGTCACAGTGCACAACGTCCTGCTGGGCAACGGGGGACTCGAAGCCCTTCCTGCGGTCCACCGCAGCGGGAACAACAGTCCTAGGCACAATATTGAGCGGGAACCAGCTCCCGAACGCAATCCTCTCGAGGATGCGCGCAAAATGCTGGATGAGCGACTCCTGGTGGCGGCGGTGAATGCTTCAGGCGCCGTGGATCACGAGAAACCATCGACGAGCAGAGCTGCTGGACAATTCTACGAGGGAGCCCAGGGTGCGCCCAATGACGAAGGTGAGTACAGAAGATGCAGTTGGGGAAATATAGCCCACAATTCGCCGCGGTTTTTAAAATTCCTGAAATTCTTTCACTGTTGGTGAAGAAAGGTCAGTGCAGATTTCAGTGCGAGTGTATATTATATTCTATTTAAAAATAAAAATACAGGTAAGGTAAAGGGTGCAGAGTGTATCAATGATAAAGATTTTACTGTGGTGATGTTTACTGGATTGCTGAAGCAATATTAGTACTTTAAAAATAACAAATTTTCTTATCTATTTCAATTCAAATATCTACCAATTTCAACTAACCATAAGATAAGATCCGAAATATAACAGCATTGGAGAATTTTGTGTGTTTAATATTTAAGCTCCAGTTACTAAAAAGTTTATTTCAAGTTTATTTATTTCAAATTGAAACACCGTAAAATATTTTTTTGAAAAGTTAAAGGTTTGTATTTTAACAGAAGAAGTTAAAAGTGACTACACATCGATAGTTGCTAGTGTTAAAGTCAGTGTTGGGAAAGTATGTATCGATTAGTCGATAGCACTAGCGGTGCTTCTCCCATCTCTATGCCAAATTGTTCAGTCATTCTCGCCGTAAAACAAAAGGAAAACATCGTATAAACTCATTTTTTGCCTTAAAACCCGTACAATTGCAATCGAATAAGATGCCGGACTACCTGGGCGACGACCAGCGCAAGGTGAAGCACGATGAGAAGGAGGACAAGGAGATCAAGTCCCTCGACGAAGGCGACATTGAGCTTCTGAAGACTTATGGCCAGAGCCAGTATCACAAATCCATCAAGAGCATCGAGGAGGACATTCAGAAGGCTGTGAAGCAGGTGAACGAGCTGACTGGAATCAAGGAAAGCGACACTGGTCT